>NC_136427.1:213569550-214315383 GCF_052849685.1 Lactuca virosa
GCTTTGAAGTGTTTAGACGATGTGTGTTTCGTGTCTTCAAATTGGTGCATGACCACAGCAAACGGGTCGTCTTCGTCTACGTTGTTTATAACAAAGTTATAAATCTCATTGAATTCAAGGCATTTAACCCTCATGTCGCAAAACTTCGAACATATTTCATCAAGACTACGACTTCGGCAACCCATTAAATCATGGAAAACGTTTCCAACTTTTACCCAAAATAATATGAGGCATTTCTGGGTCTTCTGAAATAGCTACCCATGCTAGTGCTAAGTTCTCTTATTCATTTTTTGACCAATCCATCCTTTTAGGAGCCATTGGTTTTGAATTTATCAAGCAAAAGAAGTGTGTGATTGTGAGAAGAAGAGAAAAGAATTGTGTGAGTAAAATGAGAGAGTAAGTGTGGTATTTATAGAAGATATTTAATGGTGTTTGAAAGGTTAAAAAAACAAAAAACAAAGAGAGAGAGAGAGAGAGAGAGAGAGAGAGAGAGAGAGAAATTAAACCCTAAAATATGGTCGTTACTCAACAGCCAACCAAATTAATCGTTTCAATTCGTTGTCCGGAGCACGAAGGGCCACGAACACGACCCACCACGAGCCACCGGGATGGTGTGTACGGTCGTGGTTCATGGCCACCTAGACCACGACCTCCTCCGTTGCAACCTTACCGGATGGTCTAATCGTTGAATGAGGAGTTGTTTGGAGTTTCCTAAAAACTGGAATCTTTCTCTCACCATTATCTAGAAATTAAATTGGGAAATTAAGTAATTTAACCCTTATAAACGATCTACTTGACAAAAATGACCCAAAGTTTTTTTTTTTTTTGTAAAGTAACCACATTCTTCGGAACATATTGTTCCGGAGTACGATTCCAAACCATGGTTCCGAAATACATTTTACTTGTTTTTTTTTAATTTTTGCGTGTAACATGTGCTTTTTCTTTTAGTATAAGTTTTGGTTTCATATAATATATATGTTTTGCTTTTATAAAATGTATAACTTTTGGTTCTATAAAATGTAAAATGCAATTAAAATCAACAAACAACTAATAAATAATTAAATACATAAACTAAATAAAGGGATGTATCTGTAGGTCATATTACAAATACAATGTTCAAATTATATTTGTCATCGTACCCCAAAAGATTTCCGCTAGTTGTTTTCGATAACCCATAGCCCATGGACCGGTTTTACCCTCTATAGAAATCGATTTCCCGATGATCAACGCCTCCACGAGCCAACACAAAAACACCACACAAATCCCCTCTGTTGTCAATATGTTGTGGTACGTCTGAGGCCTTTTCGAGGGTCATCTTGAAGCTCTCAAGTGGGATTGAATCAGTTGGTTCAGTACCCTAGTAGTTGACTCCCACTAGCAGTTTGTGGATGCGGACTCTCATACCTATAAACCAATCCTCATTTTCTGAACAGTAGTCATCCTTCTGATGACTATCGTATATAAACATTTTGAATGTCTTCAAATCCAAAGCACCAAAGAACCAATGAGCATGGGGTATATTGATTGGGATGTAAAGCTACAAAAAAAGGTTGGAAATAATTAATTACTACATAAATACTCAGGTAATTTAATCCAAATAAAATTATACCGAATCACACTCTGCCTATATTGGGTAAACGAATCCGTCAGTCATGTTACTCCAGTCAAATGTATCAGTGTTGAAAGCTGACAGCACAACCGTCCATCGAACATAATCTGCTCTACGCTCTAGCAAAAATGACATCCACATCATGATGAGCTGCCAATTAATTTTTTTTGCAGTAAAGTAAGTATTGTTATTAGAAGCGCAGTATGTAATGAGCACATAATTATATTACTTACATCACATGACAACCATCCTCCATGACTATCCACATATAACCGTGTCTAAAATTCAATCGTAGAAAAATCGGTCAAATAACTGTGATTAAACAATAGCAAACCATCCCGTTCTTTATATACATTGTGTAACATTCCAAAATTCAAGACCAAAAAATTCGTTTTAATTAAGTTATTATATAAAATCATCAGTATAAAAACATTCATATTAATATCTCATGTCAAAACCAAAGTGTCAATAATCAAAACATATTATCATAAAACCATATCAGAGTGTAATCCCAAAGATCTCATGTGCGAAAAACATAGTGTGATACACTGCGATCGAGCCGTCTCCTTTCCTTTGAAAACGAAGTACCTGAAACCAAAACTGAAAACCGTAAGCACGAAGCTTAGTGAGTTCCCCCATCATACCACATACCATACAAACACATGACATACATACTGCCAGGCATATCTGGGTGCCCGACATACCCCTTCGGTCCTCTCGACCGGTGACCTTGCCTAGCATATCTGGGTGATGGCCTACCCCTTTCGGTCCTCTCGACCGGTGACCGGGAGCTGGCCTCCCCTTCGGTATGTTTCAACCGGTAACCGGGGACTATTTCACCCCTACCACTACCACAAAAAACCCTAGCATATAAACATAAATCACATACTGCCTAGCATATCTGGATGTTGGCCTACCCCTTCAGTCCTGTCGACCGGTAACCGGGGACTATTTCACCCCCTACTACTACCACATAATATCATATCACATATATCATAATCTGGCTAGCATGGCTGGGTACTAAACTACCCTTCAGTCCTATCGACTGGTAACCGGGAACTATTTCACCCCTACCACCACTATCACATAACATCATATCATGCTAATACATAAAACATATCAGGTAGCAGCAAACCTAGATGAATATCACAAAGACAATCATCTAACATAAAACTCCTACTGGTGGGCCGACATTGTGGCCGTAGACCCACCGCTACTAGAAGGTAACTCACCTCACACTGCTGAAGTCCCGTAGACACAATCCCAGCTGCTGGATGACAGATTCTCGAACTGTCAATATCAAACATCACCCAATTAATAATTGGGTCCCAACACAAAAATCATAAGTCCATGCTTGGGGTAAAAGACTACTTTACCCCCATCTTAGCTTGATTCAAACTCAAGGCCCTATCCAAAGGCCCAAAGGTCAATCTATGAATCAAGGCCCAACATATGGCCCAATTTTCCAAATCGGGAACAAACCTTTACATGGTCTCACTCTAAGCCCCAACCATTTATTCCAGTCCAACATTTGACATTCTAATGGCCCAATATCATATAATCATTAAGGCCCAAACTATGGCCCATTAATAATCCAATTACCAAAGCCCAATGGAAAGGCCCAACTCAAGGCCCAAGTGAAATTAGGGTTTTCACATAAAATGATGATTAGGGTTAAGTTTTCCTACTTAATCCATTAAGTCTCACATGGCTTTAGGTTAATTTGCAATGATTATTAATTAATATTTTAAGTTCATTAAATAATTCCGATGCGGTCCCGATAAGTCCCAAATTAGGGTTTCATGGCATTAGGGTTTTCCAAACCCTAATTAGGGTTTGCAACCCATCTTAGCCCAATAGGCCCAATAACTAGGTCCTTTGACCAATTAGGGTTCATTAGGCCCATTATGATTTCACTAGGCCCATTAGGGTTTCACTAAGCCCATTAGGGCTTCATTGGGCCCATTAGGGTTTCAAGCATCCCAACCAAATCAAACATGACAAGGAAAAGCACACCGCCACCCGACACGGCGGCCGATGGCGGCAGCCACCACCTCACGGTGGTGGTTTTGAGTTTATTTCCATTATTCCATTTTTTTTACAATTTACAATGCATATTTCCAAAATAAACACACACTAAAAATTATAAACACACACATACAACCACCTTGTGGTGGCCGGTGGTGGTTGATGGTGGTAGCCACCACCTCACGGTGGTGGTGGTGGCTTTTCCAGCTAAACAAACTACAACAACCTAATGAAAACCGAACGCAACAGATCTGTTCGAATACACACCCAAACATAACTCGTAGCAATGGCTGGTGGTGTCAAGATCCGGCAGAAGGCGGTAGAAGGAAGCTATATGGCGGCAACGGCAACAGTTTGCGATAACAGCCACCACCTCATGGTGGTGGCGACGGTTCCTCTCGGTCTTCTGCCCGGTGACAGGTCAACAAACGCGAGTGCACGCCAGACTGCATCTAACCACCTCCACCCTTGCGGTGGCAGGCGGCAGGATAAATAGAAGAGGAAGACGAAGGGTAGTGGTTTAGAACAGCTACAACCGCCGTGGTGGTTGATTCGTGACCTCCTCACCAGTGGCAGTGCCACCGGAGATTGAAGAGACGAAGGTGGCGACAGCACACTTGATGAAACAGTCGCATGACGGCGGCTACAACGCCGAGACCCAACCGCAGCCCTCCAACCGGTCCTTCCCAAAAGCAGCGTCGGTCTCAGAGGTTCTTCCCGGCAACACCGACGTCCGGCTACGGTGGAGATGGTGGCGACTGGACGACCTCCGGTCATGGCGGCTGCACTCAACAGTTAGGGTTAGGGTTGAACTGGGGGGTGACGGGTATATACCCCGAACCCCCATGAACTTAATTCCATAATAACATATTCAGTCCCTCATTTCCTCTTTTCTTTCAAAATAAATCCATAAGTTACCCTTTTAACCCCACCCATCTAAAATCTCTTCAAATGCAGTCAAACATTTTACCAAGTAGCCCCTCCCTAAACAATTATTTTCAAACGAAGTCCAGAATTTACTCCTTAGCCCCTATTTCCATAAATCTTTTCATAATAAGTCCCAAAACTTACCAAATAGCCCCTGCCCTCAGAAAACTTTACAAATTGAATCTGGAATTTACCATTTAGCCCTTGTTTCCCAAAATCTATTCAAATTAAATCCCGATAATTTATCAAGCGGTCCCTGCCTTCATAATTAATTACGAAACCAGTCCGAAACTTACACTTTTAACCCCCAATCTCTAAAATCATGACAGTTAACTCCTCGAGACCAACACCTTGCTATATAATTATAAATTTTAGGGCTACTACTCATTCATTAATTTGATTATTTGTTTATTAAACAAACGGGGTGTTACACACTGTGTACGATAGGCTCTAAAAGATTGTCCAACGGTGCTGGTTGTTGTCATGTAACACATTTCCTCTTCATTTGTATCCATGGGGACTTATATCATATAGACATAACTTTTTGGCACTTAGAACATCTAAGAGGTGTTGGAGGCGATGTTTTGTATTCATCGCATGGAATTTCTTTTACATCTGACGATTGAGTACACGGAGACGGCTGTTTAGGGTCGTCATTCAACGGCTGTTCGGGGGTGCCTAACACATAACCATGCTCCCATAAGTCATCATCATTGTAGTATGTGGTACCAGCACTAATAATTTTTCAATTAACCGACCTCTTTTTGCAAGTTACTAATAATTCAGTCATTGTCAGTTGATGGGTCAGCGGTCAGTAGTGGCGGTGATGGCAGGTGAGATAGATCATCTATATGTGCCTTCTTTTCTCGAGGCTCATGGGTAGGGGAGTTTTTGGGTGATTGTGTTAGGGAAGGTACCCTGTGAACTTCAGTGTCGGGAGAATTAGGGTTATCAATCTACGTCGAGCTAACTATCCACCATTCAACACGCATCTCAGCTTCTGTCGGCTCCAACTTCTGTACGAGTCTATTATCCTGCTAACAAAATTATAAAATTATAAATAAGCTTAAATTATAAAAAAAAATTATTAAGTAACCATACGTCATCGATTTGTAAAAACGGGTTGTTGTGAGTCTTTTGTAAAGACCATGTAACAGCCCAAGGGATCACATTCTGTTGTCGAGTACCAAACAAACTGCTCACCGCAAAAGTCTCAAGAATCCATATATGAATGTTAGCAAACAAATAAATACAAAATTGTTAGAATGTTAGCAAACAAAAATAAATAATAAAATTTTCATCATATATTTACCTTAAAAGCGTATAAAAACCCGTTTTGGGTGTACACCATTTTTTGAGGTTGTTTCTCTTTTGGTTCGTCTGGATGTATATGCTTGTCAACCTTATTGAATACTTGTTTGTACAATTGATCTCAAGTTATCCTCCCTCATGGATATCTACCACATAAAAAATTAATTAACAATTAAATTTCTAAAAGATATTAGTAACGATAAGTAATTATAATCAATAATTATTAAATAGACGACATTATACATATTGAATTCATCAAGGTTGGATAGCAAAACAAAATACTCTTTTGTAACAGGTTGTTTAGGCAACCGCCCATTGAAACTTTTCTCTAACAGGTATAGAAGACATAAACGGACTGCATCCACGTCAGATAACTCGTTAAGTGAATGTTTAAACACCGTCGTAACATCGTTTAATTTGACCGAGACATTCCTCCGGACCATAGGAAAGGCACGGGAGCGGAAGGCGGCGTCGAATGTAGAAGCAGGAAAATAGTCACCAAACCAGAAGCCGGTGATGAGAGAAAATTCTTTCTTTCCGAAAGACAGCTCGTAACCCCCAATCTCAAAAACCATTTCCTCTACTTGGCTTCGCGGGTCGATGGCAACTTCATGATAAAAGACGTAATGTTGAAGAAAATGATCCTCATCTACATTTGGAATGTCTAACCACATCCCAAAACATGTATTCCGGAACATAGTCTCGCATTCGGGTCTGTCTTTGAATGCTGTAAGAATTTGTACGCCAATTTTGGGTCACAAATAAAAAAGGTGTTATCACTTCATTCCGAAAAGAAAACTGGCCAATATTTTGGACTATATCCAGAGTAGTTCCGGACCAATTTCTTATGTTCCGGACGAGTTCATCATGTTCCGGAACAGTTCCTCGCATTCTGGAGGCTTCCAGAATGAATTTTTAAGATCCATAACATTATATTTTAATGTAAATTAACAATACTCAAACATCTAAACTACTTTTCAGTTGATCCTACAACAATGACATCTTAAATTTAAACTTCATAACGTTTTCAGTTCATTCCGGAATCACGATCGGGGCCGCATGTCGGAATTGAAATGGAAAGTCGGGAGCAAGATCCGAAATGAAGGCAAGGGTCCGAATTTTTACAAATGATATTCTGGAATTTGAAATTCAAAATCCCGATCCGGAACACAAACGGATAGTCCGGAATGTCAATTCTGGAGGCACGGTAGTGGGCCGGCCCACCCGAAAAGTAGTCCGAAAGATGTTCCAGAATGCCCCATTCCGGAATAAACGGTCATTTTCAAAAAAAGTAAATGGTTATATTTTTAAAAAACACCCAAAAAATAGTTAGATTACTCAATTTCCCAATTAAATTTTGGGGAATAATAGTCAATTTACTATTTTTTCTGTGGATATATAAAAACATTTAGTGGCAAAATCAGCACCCTTGCTAAAATGGTTTTATAGTGTAATATTATTTTTTTTTCATCATTTCGATAACACCTCAAAAAATTGTGCATTACGCAAAACACATAAGTGTGTGCCACAATGTGAATGTGAAATACAAAAGCCAAGCTGACACTTTCATGACCTCTGGATTATCCATCAAAAGGCTCATAGCAAAAACCCCGTGACCATGACTAGCATAGGAGATCTATTATCTCGCTCATCGCGTATTAAAGTATTATGACACCAATAATAGATATTAGACCAAGCCAGTCCTACATCGTGCATGATAACTATGTGACATTAAAATCAAATGGCATACAATGTATATGAAGTAAAGATGTTCGATCATCCTAAATGATCAAACATGTTAAAAAAATTATGATTATCACAACTAGAAGCAAAAGTAGACACCAATAACACAATACATGCGGAAACCCTAGGGAAAAAGTATTACGTACCTTGATGCCTAAAGTACTTTTTGTCTTAGAATGCACTCCATGTAAAACTTTGTTCTTTTATCCAAAATCTACAAATTAACAATCATGATCATTTTCTATGGACTTTTCTAGACAAAGCCTTGACCATATTCATAATCATGTCAACTTTAACTCAAATGTTCAATATACATAAATCAGACGTGTTGATGACAGATAAATAAATAATGCACAAGAACTTGCTCTTGATCAAGCGACCACATCATACATCACACACGTGATACAAAACCAAATTTGACATTGTTAATGTTAAACGTTGCTTATAATTCCTATATGTTAATATTACAACATCTCAGACCCTATTTTTCTTTTAGGTCAAATACAAATCACTCAAGAACACAAACACAAACACAAACACAAACTTTTCCACATCATTGATGTGATGATGTCACTAGCACAACGATTCAAAGCCACCCTCCAGGACGTACACTATGCATCTCTAAGAGAGAGTGGCACAAACGTAATTATTAAAAAAAATACAAAACAAAACAACAATTATCTTATGAAATTATAGTATTAATTTCCGATAGGTTTCACCCCTCGTTTCCAATTCAACCACTGAGCACGTCTCGCAGCACGAGCCCTATTCCACCTCTGCACATTTCTCATCCTCGCGAATATCTTCCTAACCTGGTAAAGCCTTCGTCCCTGTTGCCCAATGATATTAGCAGTGGAGGATCCCTGACTCAAAACGATGTCGTACCCATCACCAAACGACTCCATCCCCTCCGCTAAAAGCTGCCAGAACAACCCACCGGCAGCAGCACCACCGTGTTTTGCCGAAAGATATATGTTGTTGTAGACCAAATTAAACAGTTGGTCTCTTTGATACGTGCTAAAGTTTGGATCTTTAACTGATTTCCCAAATTCCGTCAAGAGTAAGGGTTTCTTGAGTACGTATTGGGCGTCCCGAATGTGGGTTCTAAGCCAATTGCTGAGGAAATTGAGTTGGTTTTGATCGTCGGAGCTCGTTAGCCTGGTTGAACGATACGTTTGATAAGATTTACAGTATAAATCGGAATCAAAAAGGTGGAATGGAATTGGGAATTACCATTGGTCGGGATATGAGTGAAGGGTGGCGAAATCGATTCCGGGGATTTGGTTGTTGGAAATGAAATCAGTTCCGATGTCGAAACCGGGATTCTGATTACTGGTTTTGCCGTAGAAGCCTTCGAGACCTGCTTCTAGCAAGTGATTTCGATCTATCGATTTCACATGTGCAGCCATTTCTGTAATCCATGCCTGATTATGACAAAGACTATTACATAGTGTAATTTTAATCGAACAAATATTTGTAATTTTTTCTTTTTTTTTTTTTGAAAATTGAAATGAATTTTGAGACATGTGAATTGTCGGTGTGTATCTATTGGTCCTTGATGCCGCCCAATGAAGTGTGTCAGTGGGTGTAAAAATTTCCTTTTCTTTATTTTGGTTTGCTTTTTCAAGAAACGCAAAAGAACAACCAAATTTATTACAATTCATATAAAAACATTTCCTTTTTTCTTGATCATAAACTCTTGAAAATCCAAAGAGTGATGGAGAAGATGTTCTTCCTACTTACCCAAATCACACATTTTGAGTTTCTAATTTAAAGAAGTCAACTTTCATTTTCTTGAAATTGACTAATTATATTTTTTGTTTGGATGTTAACAAGTTAACTACTGTTTTCAGTCCTTGTTATATGATTTGACATTAAAGATAAAACCCATGTTATGCTTTATCAAAATTTTGATCCTAAATTGACTTATTTAGTCACAAAAGTCAAAAAATTACGAACAAAATTAAAGAACCTGAATTGTTCTTCCAGATGTATCGGAAGTGCATCTGGGCTCATTCATGAGCTCCCAAGCCATGATTGTTGGATCATTCTTGTACATAACTCCAGTGATTGTGTTATATCTATTAAGCACAGTCTGAATATATAATTACAAAAACTAATTTAGAAAAAATTAACAAAAAAAATTTCGTCAAAACACTAATTAGTGTGTATATACCTTGACATGGTTCTTGTAAAACCCCTTAGTAACAGGGTTTCTGAAGAAATCATCATCAGACGTTAGATACTGGCCTTGATTTCTTGCCCAATTCACATACTGCTTTTTGCCACCAAGGCTTTCATAATTGTTCACCAAACTCAAAATTAACTTAATCCCAAATCTTCTTGCTTCAGCCACCACAAAATCCAACCCCTTTTCAACAAATCAAAAACCATAAAATTAATGTCACCCACTATTAAAACACCGATTCTTGAAAAGTAGAAGAAAATTCAAGAAAGTGTACCTTGAACATTTGCTCATTGTAAGAACCAGGAGAGTATTGTAAAGGAGTGACACCAGCATCACTGAAAGCCCAAGTTCTTGCGACAGAGAGGCCATGGGAAGATGCCTGTTGAAAAGCAGTTGAAACTTTGGATCTTTGAGAAGGATCGGAAGCTAAAATCATCAACCAGTAAGCATTAAAGCCATTGGCATAATAAGGGCTGCCATTTAACATGAAATGCACTCCTCTTGTTGTTATGAAGCCACCGTTTTTTGATTCAGCTGCTTCGGTTTCAAGAAAAGTGTTGTGGTTTAGGATCAATAGAGCAACAAGAAATATTGACGATGCTAAAGTTTTCTTCATTATTTCGTATCTCTAGAGTCGCTTGAAAGATTTGGTGAGTTTATGGAGAAAAGGAGAGGTTTATTAAGGGGTGATGAAGCCAATGGAGGTAGGATGTGTGTGCCCTTGGGGATTGGGAAGGAGATGGTGATAATGTGCTTTTGTTCCTGACTAGTTATGGCTATGGAGTGGGGAACGGTAACTGTCGTATTCACAAAAGATTAAAGGAATAAATGATACCACACTACCTCTTACTACTCTTTCACAAGTTGTACAAGAACCACCGCAATTTTTTTTTTCTTTTTGGATATTCACAAATTTGATTATTTGTTAGTTAAGGATTACATAAAATAACCAAATATTTTTGCATTTTACAAGACTGATCATTGAATCCGAATTCGAAATGGAGCAACTAGGACCTGATGGGTACGTATCCACGCATTTAGTCCCCGCGGGGTAAATAATAGAACAATGACCTGAATCATCAATTCATCATCTACTGTTATCCGGGGAAGAGATAAGAGAAAAGCACAAAGCACTCATCACATATGTATTACCACTATCTCTCAAAAACAATAATGCAGTGGAATAAGTCATATGTAATAATAGTATGTCATATATATAACATTGGTATGTCTAATAGTGGTATGTCATATAATTGTATTGTATAATGCACTTATAGTGCCTAAGCCTAGCAACGTGTTTGATATGACATGAAATAATGACAGTAGCATTAGTAATAATATGTAACTATGTGTAACTGACTAACAATAGTTAATCATATGTCGTCTTTGTAAAATAATCTCTATATAAGAATCATTAATCCTTAAAAAATAAATAAAGTGAAATTTTATAATAAAAAAAGTTTATTTTCAAACATGTCTATTGAAGTTTTTAAACGTCTGAATAGCGGATAATCCATCATAAATATCATTCAAATATTGAACGAGCAAATAAATATCAAATATTATTCTGTAAGAACATCAAATCACCTATCAAAAATATTATCCAAACATTCAACAAGCAGATGAGTATCATTAAACAGATCAGGTATAAGATCAAGTATACTCTTGTTTATTGTTTCAAACTTTATAACATTACCAATTTTATTATTATTTGAAATTTTATGTAACTATTAATTGTTTGAAATATTTGCGCCCCCCTCCCTGTTAAAGAAAATTTGAAATGTGGTATCTACTACATCTTGGCATACAATTTTGTTCTCTCTCGAATCAAAGCAACATGGAACGGGTGTGAAAGAAATTTAAGTTTACTAGATATGTTCTTTCTAGCTTATACATCTTAGTTACATTTTATCATGTATGAAAATGAAGAAGAAAAAAGAAAACATTAGTTCGAAATGAAAATGATTTTTTGTTTCAAATACATAGTCGGTATATTTTTTTTCTTGATAATTAGTTTTCATTAGTCATTAATATTTTAGTTAGTATTAGTAAAGTAGAAACATTTGTCCGAAATCCGAAAAACTAGTCGGAACTTTTGTCCGAAATAGAAACCTCGTCTGAAATATGGTGAATATGTATGAAATGCATAATTATGTTTCTATTTTTCTAACTTCGTATATTGTTATTTCAACATGATCGTGTGTGTGACGCTTTGTTGAGCATGAAATGCAACCCGAAACTTGGTGGGATAATACTTGCCAACTTGTAGTATGCTCCAACATTGTTTGTAAGTTGATCATCATAACAATGTTTGTTTGTAATATGGAAACAAGCTGCATGATGTCATATGCATTTGAGTGTCTTAAGGAAACATAGATTTATTGAGTTCGAATAATATGATTCTTTATACTTGGTATACATATAACTGTCTTTACATAGAATCTGTATAGTTGTCATCAAAAATGACAAAAAAAAAATATGTTTTTATTGATTGTTGACAAATGCTTTGAGCTTGGATCTACGTAGGTCAATTGAACAATCATTTCGTTTTCAAATAGAATATGTTCGCTTTATATATAACATCCAAAACTTATGACCTTGTTTCAATATTAAGATCCAATTGTTAAATATCTTAACATGGTGATCATGCGAGTGGTCCGATAGGGACGCTAAAGACTATTTGACAGATTTGAGCTCATTTTATAATCATTTGCATAAATAAGCATTAAGTAATTATTAATTAAGAGGTTTGAATATTCAGAAGTTATGTCGAAAAGTGGTGTTCTTCAATGTAAATAGTATTTGACATTATTTTGTATACACTATCTAGATGATAGAAAATCACTAATAAATTATTTTCTCATCTCCGCGGTTATAGATCTATGATATATTGATATATGTAATCACAAAAACAATTTAATATATGTAGAGTTGACATAAGACCTTGAAAAAAAATTGCATATAAAATTTGGAATATTGAATGATGTTAACATGTATCAAATGTTTAGCAAAAACAGTTCAAAATTATAACAAAACTTATTTAATATTTTCTAGGACTAATATCATTAAAGTCTCACGTTTTTGGCACTAAACTGAAAAAATCCTTGAATCTAATTTTTCGTTGACTGTGGACACGATATTTTCATAGAATTATGGCAAAAGGGCAAAGTGTTGGTTTCACCGGTTTCAACAGGTTACAAAGCAAAGACGAACGTTGGAGGTCAGTTATTAGCTAGGTTTTGTTCCATTCTTCTCTCCAACGTTAATCATGCAAGATGGTAAGCTCCTCCAACACGCACACACAAGGGTACAGAGAATGGGCTTTAAGGAATCGTTGGTCGGAAGATTTAAGATGCGAGTGTGATGAACCTGCGACATTCTCGATCTCCAAAACTGTCGATAATCCATGGAGGAAATTCAGGGGGAGTCCAAACTATCAGGTAATATCCAGTTTCCTACTTCTTTTTGTGATCTTGTTGAACCAGTATGAAGAAGTGGTTGTTATGCAGGACTCCAAAAAAATGCAAATTTTTTTATGGCTTGATCCACCCCTGCCAAGTACTTACTACAAGGAAATTATGTGGAAGTTCCATATGGATTTGGAGAAGGTTAAGAACAATAAAGCATTTGGAATGGAGATTTTGAAGCTTTCGGAGGAGGCCAAGAACAACAAAGCAGTTCAAGTGGATATTTTAAACCTGTTGAAGGTGGTGCTACTTATAATGGTCATCCTTTTGGTGGTGGTGATTGTGATGGGGTTTATGGTTCACAATGTTGTGGTTAAAGCGCTGTGAAGTTGTGGGCATTATTTAGGTTCAGGTGGAATGGCAGTAGTAGTTTAGGTGTAAGGGTATTTTGGTCAAGTTAGACAGTAAGTTGATGCATGTGTTATGTATGGTAAGTTTTTGGTGTTATAAGAGATGACAATGATAATAACTTATTATGTCTTAATGATAACAATGTATTATGTCTTAGTAATGGCAATACCTTTAACACATACATATGTATAAAAATGACCAAATCTTGAAAATTTAATAGCAACCTACTTAACAAACTAACCAAAACATGGAAGGTAACAACAATTATAGTGATCAAGGCACATATATTGATAACTTAACAATCATACCATGTAGTTTACAAAGCTTCCCAAATGTCAATGTTAGTTAACAGCCCAAAAAGGGGAATGTACTTTACAAAGCTTCCCACAAACCACTACCATACCATGTAACCTAATTAGAACCAAACTTCCAATTCTACCAAACATTATGGACATGAATTGGAAGCTTGTTACCAAAAGACAAGTGTACCAAAAGTAGATGTTTACAAAAAGGGAAACATATTTACTAATGCCTGTTGTACCCATTCAACCCTTAAACACAACTTCTTAATCTAAAACCCAAGGGGTTTTGGTAGAACCACCACCATCAGCATCTTGGACCATTTTCCTAGCTTTAGTTTCCTAATTCTTTTAGAGGGAGTCCTCTTTTTCTCCCAATGAATATTGTAAGAACCAGGACCCAAGGGTACCACTCTTGCTCCAACCTCTCTCTCTTCAACTTCTTCTTCCTCAACATCTCTTTCTTCAACTTCTCCTTCCTCATCCCCTCCTTCTTCAACTTTTCCTTCCTCGGCCTCTCTTTCTTCAATCTCTCTTTCCTGAACATCTCTTTCCTCAACACCTCTTTCCTAAACTTCCCCATAAACCTACAATATGGCACTCTAGTTAGTAAATCTACAATATGAAAGCCAAAAAAATAATGTAACAACACATACCTCTTTCATAGCAACCATTGCATCAACATGTGTATATCCAGACTGTATCAACTCCTTTAAAGTTAGTCTTTCATTCACCTTCACCTCATTGCCATTCTTTTTTCCTGAACATCCTCTTTTGCTTGAATCATATGTTGCTTACCATTAGGTGTATGGGTGAAAAGATCATCAAAAGCCTCATCACAGCTTAGGGACACATCCTCCTTTGTTTGACTCATAACTTGTTTACCATTAGGTGTTTTCTTTGGTGTTTTTTTCCTTGATCTAGAAACCGTAGTTTTCTCTCCTCTCCTTGCCATCATCTTAGTCCTTTTCATAGGAGTAATAGCAGGACCACCATCTTGATCACTAGATTCAGAAACAAGAGGAGCACCATCTTGATCACCATATTCTGAAACAGGAGGAGCACCATCCCTTCTTGGTATAGCAGACCCAACTGGAGGGAATTGGTCAAAGATAGGTTGGTCTCCCCCATCTTTCCTAGGTCTTCCAATCTTCCTTTTGGGACAGGGGGGTTAGGTACCTCATCATTTATGCATGAAATCTTATTATGCCCAAGTTGTTGGCACTTTCCACACCTCACAGTCTTAGGCACCTTTAACCTTTGTAAGGGGTATTTGGCATCTAGTGATTCATGTGCATGCTTCACTCTTTTTAGTTTGGGTCTTCCAGGCATCCTTCTAAGTGGGGGTGGTAATGGTTTAATAAACTCAGTCCTTGGCCACAAGTTGCTTCTACATACAGGTTGTATGTTCTACATATATGTTGCAACATATTTGTCCTTATGGAACCAAGAAGAAAGGAACTGAATTGGATCTTTGTGGATATAGTTGATTGCAGCTTAACTATGAACACATGGTATGTCGGACAACATACACAAGTTGCAGGTGCAAGTGTGAGTAGCAAAATCAACCTTGTATCCATTATAGCCATACCTTGTCTCAAACGCATGACCTCCAGTTGGCACCACTGTCCACAACCTACACACAAAACAAACAAATTACACACATAAACAATAAATGTAACACTCATAAAAATCATGCCAAATTTAAAATTTTTAAAACATTTCAAAACCCGTGATTATTACAAAACTTGTTTTCAAAATAGTAGAATGTCAGAGTATCCCAGAATCAAATCATAAAATCATGAAATATAAGGAGTTGTACGATCATGCGTTCGCCTTCCCGCGATCATCAGAAGTACATGAAACAATAACCGATAAATGTAAGCTCGAAGGCTTAGTGAGTTACCCCCAAAATACCAACGCCATAAAACATATCAATAACATATAAGCAAACAACATGCATAGTGAGCCTTCAGCCTGACTGGACCGCCTCGCAGGCCTTCAGCCTATCTGGACGGCTCTCCGAGCCTTTGGCACGTCTGGACCGCCTCGCAGGGCCTACAGCCTATCCGGACCGCTCGTCGGGCCTTCGGTCTGACTAACATGCCCTCCTGGGCCTGTAGTCTATCCGGACCGCCCTGGGTATGTTGGCCTTCCGCACAAAGCAGGACCGCCTCAACCTGTAACATACACGTTCAATTATCGTGCTTTGTTAATTTTAAAATGAATATTATTAAGTAATATATGATATTAAGCGTTGAGTTCTAACAAGATAGTTTTTATGAGAATTGAAGTAAAACTATGTTTAGAATCATTCAGAAAAGTATTGGAAGTCTTATGAGATTCCAATCAAAAGTCAACTATTGAAATTAACGAAAATATAAAATAAGTAAAAATAATGTTATTTAAAGTTGTAGATTATCTCGTTAGAAACATTTAGGCGAAAACCTCATCGAAATCTGAGTTATAACGAAGAAGTTATGACTTATTGAAGTTTCGCGACAGAACTGGCACGACGCAGTATGACGTAAAAAGTGAGTTTATGATAAACTACTTTTTAGCTTTAGTAATCTAAATGAAAGTCGTAGTATTCGTTAAACCGATAATTTTCATAAAAAGAACGTCCAAATCTGACTTCATATGAGGAAGTTATGATTTTTCTAAGTTTTAGTATAACAGTATACAGCTAAAAACTCGAAATAAAGATCGAGTGATTTTTAGCCGACACAACCTAAATGAGAATTGAAGGTCTCGTCAATAGTACTACAACGGTAAAAAGACAGACGAAAACGGACGTCGGATGAAGAAGTTATGAATTTTTAACGGACTTTTCCTGTCCCGGTTTGTTAAAAATATAACTTTAAAAATGAAGTCAAAATTAGCCGACGGAGTCTAAACAAAAGTTGTAGAGCATAATTTCACCTACGCGTGGGTATAAAGAACGTAAAAAACGGACCTCGTATGCGAAAGATACGAATTTTTGAAGTTTTTGACACAAACTTCGAGGTTGGTCCGAAGCCGTACGCCCAGCGTACACGAGGCTACGCCCAACGTACTTCACACGTATGCGATCCGGAGCCAGCAATGTCGACACTTCCTTCGCGTAAAGTCACGTATCTCGCATGGATGACATGTCCGAGACCCGACAATCGAGCAGGTGCCACGCCTCGTACGCCCAGCGTACTCCGAGGCTTCGGCCACCTATAAAAGGGGTGCGAGGTCTCCAGATTTGTTTTACAATTTTGGAAACTCTTTCACTCTATATTCTATTTTTAGCCTATCTAAGCCTCCCTGAAGACTAGGAAACATCCCCGACACCCGAAGCAAGTCCCGACGCCCCGAAGACCCGAGAAAAATAATATTTTCAAGTTGAAACTCTGCCCGCGCAAGGTCTGATTTTCAACTAAAATTTATGGCTTCGTCAAATAAAGTCGTTTTTAGAGGCGAAGTGCTGCCCAAATTATCGTTTTATCATTCGGTTATTTCACGGTGAGTTCAATATATAGGAACAATTGTATGTTATGTGTTATATGTGCTATGTGCTTTTCCATGTTATTTTCCCGTGTTATTATTTTGTGCTATTTTGATAGCAAAGTTGTACCTTTGGCCATGTGATCAGTGAAAGAACTTAGATTCATAGTGGTATTGCTATGTAGCCTCTGGCCGTGTAGAGCATGTCTCGTAAGAGAATGACTTCTACCACTATGGCATTGGCAGAAGGTTAGATAGGGCTGAAAGCCTGAAATCTACCAAAATGTTTAATCAGAAATTGTATGTCTTCTGTGCCATTTGGGCCGAAGCTTTATTGATGTATATCAAGTATTGAAATTGTTATGTCTCATTGATTGTATATCTTTGAATCAAATCATCGATTGATATGGAAAGCTTGTCACATGATTCACATATGCCTTTGTTGTTCCTTGTTCTTCTTTGCTTCTGCCACATTGATGTATATATATGGCATAACGTTATATTGTATCTATTATTGAACTCACTAAACGTCACCGCTTACCCTCTCCGTGTCTAACAATTGCAGGAAATAAGCAACCAGTATAGTCGTATACTATTGGAAGATTTAGAATAGTTTATACTATTACTTTTGTATTTGAGTTTAAGTATGTATAAAATTAAAATATCCTGGGTAGTTTTGTAATATATTAAAACTTAGTCGGTTTGTATCCACTCTTTTGTAATCAAATTATCAATGTAAAATATTGTTTTATGAATATGCATGTAGCATGTTTTGAAGTAACAATATCGAGTGTGTGAAAGGGGTTCTTTCACAACCCGACCCCCAATCAAACAAACATGTGCACATAAATATCATACGTAGCATATATAACAGTCAAACCGATCTAACAGATCATCAATCATAGTAATATCCTATAACCAGGATACAGACCTAACCGGTCACTAACATAGCATCATCTTATAAACCAGGATACCGACCTAACCAGGTCACTAACCATATCACCATCCTAACTACCAGGATGTAAATCAATAAGCATATCATGCAATAAGCCCGGATACAAATCCGATAAGGGCCGACATTGGTTCCTTAGACCCTGTTGATATAGTGAGGATAACTCACCTCACAGATGTCGAACTGTAGTGATAATGCAAAACTCTCGAATCGCCGCCACAAACTCAACCACCTATCACCATCATAGGACCAAGTCCATCAGAATCCCAATTACCAAAATACCCCTAAGGTCCAACTGGTCAACCCTTGGTCAAAATCAACGGTCAACGTTGACCGACTCGTCGAGTGCAGCTAGCAACTCGCCGAGTTCCTTAGGAACTTAGGAAGTCATGAAACCCTAACTGACTCTCCGAGTTTCCAACCAACTCGTCGAGTCCATGCATGTCCATAAGTTGGGGAAAACCCCTACTGACTCGCCGAGTCCATGCATAACCAACCATGGTAAACCTTCATCGGACTCGCCGAGTCGTCTATGCGACTCGTCGAGTTCATGTAGTCCATTTTTTGTCCAGATGATTTTTAAGCTACTCCAACGTTCCAATTGGTAGATCCAGTCTCCTAGGGCCTAGTTACCACGTAAAGTTGCAAACTTTACGTGCATGCAAGGTCTTAAGAGCCAAAACTAAGCTAAAGAAGAAGCTTAAGGCAAGGAGAAGGCCATGGCTTGACAAAGACTCGAACTTTGTGACACTAAGGGGAAAAAGGAGTCCAGATCTGAAGTTACAACCTCAGATCTTTCCCCAATCCGGAAATATCACAACCATACCCTAAAAAGGGTCCTAAACTCATGAATGAAGAGATATAGCTATTGGAGAGCCAAGGTAACGACTTGTTACCTTCAAAGTGATGCTAAGATGGAGTAGAATTCAGATCTACAACTTCTCCTTGTTCCAAGCATCTTGAACTTCAAGCTCTTCTCACCAAGATCCACATTCCAAGCTTAAAACACACAAATATGGAGAGTAAACATGATTTAGGGTTTCTGAGCTCAAGGGGGGCTGTAAGGGAGGCTAATGACCCTTTAAATAGGGTGCAAAACCCTGGAAATTTGGGTTTCATCCTCCATCTCCAACTCGTCAAGTTGTATCCTCCAACTCGTCAAGTTGGTCACTTAAGACACGCGGCCAATTTCGTTACTACTCGACGAGTCAGGGCATCCAACTCGTCGAGTAGACCTTTCAAAATGGAAATAAGGCTGTAAAGTTTATACCTGAGAGTTGGGGTGTTACAATTCTCCCCCACTTGAACTAGACTTCGTCCTCGAAGTCTGCTGCGATGAACAACTCCGGGTAATTAATGCTCCCGCATCTCAGCCTCCGGCTCCCAAGTCCATTCAGATCCCCTCCGGTGGTCCCATTGTACCTTTACCAAAGGTACTTCCTTGTTCTGTAGAACCTTCACTTTCCTCTCCAGAATGGCTACCAGCCTCTCCACGTAATTCAGGCGCTCGTCGACCTGAATATCATCTAATGACACTACTGCCTCCTCATCCATAACGCACTTCCGTAACTGTGAAACATGGAAAGTACTGTGGATCTGACTAAGCTCCTCTGGTAGCTCTAATCTATATGCCACCTTGCCAACCCTGGCAATGATCCTGAATGGTACAATGTATCGGGGACCCAATTTCCCCCTCTTCTTGAAGCGGATCACACCCTTCCAGGGGGAGACCTTAAAGAGTACCATGTCACTAACCTGAAACTCAAGCTCAGATCGGTGTCGGTCGGTGTAGCTCTTCTGCCGACTCTGTGAGGTTTGCAGCCGCTGTCTAATCTGTTGAATCATCTCGGTAGTCTGCAGGACTACCTCGATCCGACCCATCACCCTGTGACCAACCTCGCCCCAACAGACTGGGGTACGACACCTCCGTCCATACAACAGCTCATAAGGTGGAACACCAATGCTGGAGTGAAAGTTGTTATTATAGGAGAACTCTGCGAGGGGTAGGTAGGAGTCCCAGCTCCCACCGAAGTCAATAACACAAGCTTTCAACATATCCTCAAGAGTTTGTATGGTCCGCTCACTCTGGCCGTCAGTCTGCGGATGATAGGCTGTACTGAAGTGCAGCCGTGTACCCAGTTCCTCGTGGAACTTCTGCCAAAATCGGGAGGTAAACCGAACATCATGGTCTGAGACAATAGAGATCGGAACCCCATGACGAGCGACAATCTCACGTATATACACATCGGCTAGCTTCTCGACCGACGAGCTCTCCCGAATGGGCAGAAAATGAGCACTCTTGGTCAATCGATCCACGATGACCCAAATAGCTTCGAACCCCTTCGTCGTTCTCGGCAGCTTGGTGATGAAGTCCATCGTGATCTGCTGCCATTTCCACATGGGAATCTCTAGAGGTTGCAGCTTTCCATGCGGCCTCTGGTGCTCGGCCTTGACTATCCTGCAGGTCAAGCACCTCTCAACATACCAAGCGATCTCTCGCTTCATGCATGACCACCAGTAACTCAATCGCAAGTCCCGATACATCTTGGTGGCCCCCGGGTGAATAGAGAAGTGAGACTTATGAGCCTCCTCCAATATAGTCTGTCTGACCCCACCCGACATTGGAACCCAGACCCGACAACAACGAGTCAGTAATCCCCGGCTATCCTGCACAAACCGGGTGTTCTCACCCCTAATCCTCTCAAGCTTCCAGTTCTCCTGACACATACCCTCTGCATGGGCTCCCTTATCAAGCCCACAAGCGGAGAATCCACTGAAATCCTCACGTACGTCACTGGAGTATAAGATCCAGCTGACTTGCGGCTCAAAGCGTCCGCAACCACGTTCGCTTTACGTGGGTGGTAAAGGTGTTGAATCATAAAAAGTGACCCTCTTGAACTTCAGCTACCGCAACCTCTTCAGCTACCGCAGCCATCCAGCACCCGCAGTCAAGCTCCTTCATCAGCAACCGAATCCGGAGTCTACCTACCGCAGTCACTTAACTAGATTACTTTACTTGTCTTTATTATGAAACTCTCTATTGTCCAGTATGCCTTGCATGGCTACTCTTAGAGATGTAATCTAGTGTACTTCTTGAGTCTCTATAAATAGTGCTCATTCTCTTGTATCTAAGATGGATGACTTACGCATCTATCTATTCTGAATACACTTCTCAAGTTATTCTTTCTATCTCTCTATCTTACTACGCACCACTTCTTACTCTCAAATATTACTAGAATACAACTGATTATAACCTCTCTTCTGAGCAAGTCTTTCGTGACTTAATCACTAAGTTTGATCTTCCTTATTAACTCGGTTTGAATGCATTCCTTGTTATGAATCAACTTATGTGTATACTTGATATAACAATTGTTGTCATTTCTATTTCTTTACTTTCCGCAACTAACTCTGTAACTATCTAATTCTAACGTATTAATATTATTGTTGAGCTTTTAGATCCTTCGAGATTAACTATTCCGCAATACACTTGTTCTAACGTTTGTTCAAGTGTGTCTCTAAGTTTTTCTCTCAACAATTGGTATCAGAGCCATAGTGATTCCTTTTTGAAAACGGAACTCTGATTTTCAAAGGGCCTTCTATACCACTGAAGCTCATTTCTTAAAAAAAAAACTTCAAAAATGGCACAATCATTATCTCTGAATGTTTCCAACAGTGTTGGTGGTTCTAACCGAGCCCCAATACTGGTAGCAAATGAATATCATCACTGGTCACAAAGAATGGAAAGATACTTAAGGAGACTTGGTAGAGATGTATGGCGATCCGTAGAAGAAGGACCACATGTCCCAGTCCTTACACCAGTCCAGACTGACGGCGCTACAACCAGAATAGGAGGAGGTCAACCAGTCATGAACCGTCCCACCAAGGATGATCTCGATAAAATGGAAAATGATGTTGTTGCTTTTTATGAAATCTCCTGTGTAGTTGCTCCTGACAACTTTGATATTATCATAAATTGCAAATCAGCAAAAGAGATCTGAGAAGTTCTCAAGAATTTGTACGAAGGCTCAGAACAAGCACAAGACAAGAAACTTACTACCGCACTCAATGAGTTCAACAACTTCAAAGCTCATACTGGCGAAAGTTTGGAAGACTCCTTCAAAAGGTTCAACCTGATAGTCACCAAGTTATCCAATGCAGGCACCATCCGCAGTAACCATGAAACAAATCTT
This sequence comes from Lactuca virosa, assembly GCF_052849685.1. Classification (NCBI taxonomy): domain Eukaryota; kingdom Viridiplantae; phylum Streptophyta; class Magnoliopsida; order Asterales; family Asteraceae; genus Lactuca; species Lactuca virosa. Next base: position 213,592,087 of record NC_136427.1, read on the forward strand.
CAGTTTCTTAATGGTTTGGGAAGACATTGGACTACGGCTAAGATGATAGTCCAGGGCGATAGAAAGATTCACTCTTTGTCACTCTACAAGCTCTATGGAGAGCTGCAAGCACAAGAATCCACCGTACTCAAAGACTGTGCTGACTTCGGAGGACCACTTGCTCTCATAGCACAAGCCCCACCGTAGTCACTCTACTCTCCCTCGTATGACACTCCACCGCAGTCATACGAAGTTGACTCAGAGTATGATGATGAAGAAGAATTTCAGAATGCTATTGCTCTGGTTAGTCAACAGTTCAATCGTCTACTACCTCCTTCCTTCCGCAAGAATCAACAGTTCAACAAACCTCCATTCAACTGTAACTTCGGTTCCCAGAATAACCATTCTCGATATTCCAAAAGTTCTCATCCACCACCGCAATCTCAAATTAATCAACCAAAGGAGGTACCGAAGTCTCCTCAAACCACTGACTCCGGTACTCCCTCAGAAGACAAGACTGATGTTGTAATTTGTCACAAATGCAACAAAGAGAATCACTTTGCAAGAGATTGTAAGGCCAATGTAGTAAAAGACAGAGCATTCTACCTTAGAATGGCTCAAGAGTTGGAAGATAAGGAAAAGGCAAGGGCATACGTAGCCCATGTCAAAAGAGACCATCAAGTTTGGTCATCCGGAGACGAAGATGAAGTCATCAGCAGTGTCAAAGGAAAAGGGAAAATCTACATGGTGGCAACTACGGATGATGATGGGTCTACAGAGCTGGAAAAGAACTACTGCTACATGGAAAAGGATGGAACTCTAAGCATCGTCGAACAGGTAAAACTTATGATCCAAACTCTAAACTATAGCATGCATGACTGTCAGCCCTACATAGATGATCTTAATGACACTTGTGCTGCCGTCCTTACAGACTATAACAAAGCCTTAGATGAGAAGAACATTGCGTCCCAAGAGATGTTCCACGTGAGAGGACGACTTGTAAGGGTCTAAATGTTGTAATTAGTCGAAGTATGTTTTGTTCCCTTCGAATATTTTGTAATGTATTTTACTAGGGCACTTATGTTCGAAGCGTTAGAGTCAAAGCCTTAGTATATTTTTTGTACGCTTTCCTCTCCTATAAATAGGAGTGTTTACTAGAGTCATAAGTACGAGTCTTTTACAGAATTGTCACTTGTACTCTGTAAAACTTGAGAGCGTAATAGAACTGAAACAAGATCATACTTACATCTGTGTTCAAATCTCGCAATCTTACTTTGATCATTAAACTCCGATTCATTTCATACTCGATTCATTGCTTCATCAATTGGTATCAGAGCAGGAATCATATCTCTGATATGATTTTCATATTTTCAAAAGTTTTTAAATCAACTTTTTGGTTTAAGAAATTCCGCACTTTTTGAAAGTGAAAAATTCATTGGATCTAAGTCTGTGATTCGATTCTGCACTCGAATCATTGAATCGAGTGTTCTACTAGTGATTCTTATTTGAATCATATAGTTTGTTGTCAAATTCTTAAAGTTTCTTCAAAAATTCTCAAGGATTTATTCCGTACATCAATGGCATCTTTCAATCTAAATTCCATGACTTCATTTTCTCATCTTCTAGGATCATCCACCAAAATTCCTATGCTAATCCCTGAGTATTACGATCAATGGGCTGATCGTATGCAGGATTATCTCAATGGATTGGATGAAGAACTGTGGAATTGCATTTCTGGCAATCTCAATCCACCAATGAATGTTCAACCAATTGGATCATCTTCTGGAAGTTCCGAAGTTGAGAATCAGTCTGATCGTCTGAAAAAGCTAGAGAAGAGATGCATAAGAGTGCTAAGAGGTGCTTTGCCTCCAGTTGTTTACAACTATGTGAGGAGTTGTACAACTGCAAAGGAGATCTGGAACATTCTCAAGGAGAAATTTCAGGGAAGTGAGAAAACAAAAGTTAACTCAGTGAAGCAATGCTTAGTGGAACTGAAGGACTTCAGACAGAAAGATGGTGAAACGATTGAAGTTTACTATGATCGTCTAAATGAATTAATCTATCGATGCAATCGATATGGTATCACCAGATCATCCATAGAGTTCAATTAAATTTTTTTTATGGGTCTTCGTAAGGAGTGACGTAGTGTGAGCATGATGGTTAAGAATCAACAGAGCTTTGATACGTCTACTTTGAATGACTTGTACAATCAGCTGAAGTCTCATGAAAGCGAAGTAAACGAAATTGCTGAAGAATCGAAGGCAAGTTTGGGAGGTCCACTAGCTTTGGTTTCGAAGATCTCTGAAAGGGAAGTTTAGAAAGATGTTTCAGACGAAGACGAAGGGTTCATCATGAACTCAGATGATGAGGCGATTGCTTTCTATTCAAACAATCGTGTGAAAAAGTTCTTCAAAAAGCCATTCAATCCGAAGGCAAAGTCATCTGAGACAAAAGGGAATTTTATGAGTAAAAGTGTTGGGGATGAGAAGAAGAAGGAAGAGAAGAAAGATACGAAGTTTGTTGAGGGAAAAACAGAAAAGAAGTTAAAGGGAGATGCTGGGATTGATTGTCATTATTGCAATGGGGCTAATCATTTACCTAATGATTGCATGCTAAGGAAGAAAGATGAGAAAAAGAATAAGACGAAGGATGAAGCGTACTATGTGGAAAAGTTGGAGGAGGTGCGTGCGAAGGCAAAGAATCTTTCATTAGTTGCTCGTGGTGAACAAGAAGAAGATGGAACTTATCAAATTTGGTCATATGGATCAGAGGATGAGGAAATGCGAAATCCAACCCACGGAGCAATGTATGCAAAGATGGAAGAAGATTCAGATGAGGAGGAATACGAAGTTCATGGGAGATGCTTCGTATCAAAAGTTGCTGACAAATCTCCGATGACCACGAAGGTACGTAATATTCTTGAATCTTTCAATATTTCAGTACATGCTTATAATTCTGAATTAGTATCTTTCGATGAAACTGTTACTTATTTTGATTCAATTGTGGTATCTGCTAGCAATGAGGCTAAGAAGCTGTCTATGCAGTTGCTAGAGACAGAGAAGAAACTAGATTCGAAAATTACTAAGATAGATTGTTTAGAACTTCAAATAACTAATATCATGGTTGATAGGGATAACTTGTCTAGTGAATCTAAACTGTTGTTAGCTCAGAGGAACATTTACTGTAATTCGGCTAAAAGATTGTATGGGAAATTAACTAAACTACATCATTCGTGCGAAATCAGTAAAGAACAACATAGAAAATTGCTGCCATTTTTAGCTTATGAAAGAGCTACGGTAGATAACATTTCGTATGATTGTGAAAAGGAAATAACTGATTTTAACAAAGTTCCGAATGATAAGCATAGATATGGAATAGTCAAAGTAGATGAATGTCTTGATTCAACTGAATTGGTTAAAATTGTAAATGATACTTTGACTAAGTCTGAACAAATTTACATCTTGAAAAAGACTGAGAATTCAACATCTGATTCTCAATCTAATTTTGCTGATATTGAGGATAATTCTGACAATATTAGTGAAATCAGTGATATTGAGGATGTTGATTGTTCTCAGTTGTCTATTATAAATGTTGCATCATCATTTAAAGGAAAAGAAAAAGGTAAGGATTTGTTGGTTGAGATTGACACTGATCAACCCTCAACTTCGAAAGTTTGTGATGAAGACTTTGTGGAAGTCAGAAACAGCCAAACAGATGATAGTGATGATGAGAAAGAAGAGAAACAAACGAAGAAAAAGGTAGTTACAAAGGAAAAAGAAATTCCTCGTATAGTTGTTGAACAAGTGTATGGAGATACACAAAAGTTCGAAAAAGTGTTGTCTGAACAAGGTGCTCATTATCTAGAAGCGAATACGGTGGTTTACCCGATCTTCAAGTGTACTGATGATGTTGTTTTTCCAAACCAAGTCTTCGTAACTACTGGAAATGTTGAAAATATCAAACCCGAATTAAAGAAGTTAGTTGAGGAGGATAATTCAAAAATAACTGATGAAGGCTTTTTCGCAAATCAAAATACAATTGAAAACAACTTAACAAAGAATTCGTATGTGTTTCAACGACAAAAACCACAAAGCCAATGGGTTGAAAAATCAAAAATTGAAAAAGAAAATACAAAACATGTTGAAAAGGAAAATGAAAAAGTTGTCAAATTAAACTCTAAGGAATTTAAAGATCAAATTGACAAATTTTCAAAGGAAAACAACATTTCAAAACGACAAGCAAGAAAGAAAATATTTTGGCAGAATGTTGAGTCTCAAAAGATGTCTGAATCACAATCAACCAAAAATGTTTTCAAAGCTAAAAATTCCTCTTTTTCAACAAAAACCCAACATTCATCTCAATCAACTCATACATGGTCTGAAGTGAATAAGCAACCAAAGTTTTCGAAAGTTTCTGACACTAACAAATCAAGAGCATTTTCAAATAAATCTAATTCAAATCAACAAGTCTTTCAAAATCAACATTTTAAATCAACTGTTGATACATCATATGCTCATCCCAAAGTTAATTTTGTTCCTCAAAAGCCAAATTTTCCTAATCATACGAAGAAACAAACACTAAAGGCTTCGCATGAAAAAGGCATAAATTCAAGGAAAAATATAGATCACTGGCTCGAAGGAAGAGGAAAAGTTTATCAATCCAAAAAATACTCAGAAAAACAAATCAACGAAGCTTATGAAAAGTATGTCAATACTTCTTCGAATGGAAGTTCATCCTCAAAAGATTCGAATATCTCCATCAAATCTTGGAGACCAGTCACAAAAGCGAAGACAGTTCAGTCACAAACTCAAAATGCGAAGGGTAAAGTCAGTATACATCCGAAACCAACAAAAACTTATGTTTCGGTTCCCACAAATGATGATGTGAACATTATTGATAGTCTCAAAACTAAAGTTTGTGACTGGGTCAAAAAGTCTTCATTCAATTCCATGTTGAAATCTAATTTCCAAGGACCCAAAAAGTCTTGGGTACCTAAATTTTTCCAATGATTGTAGGTACTATGTGACGAGCAATATGATAACAAGTGGTACATTGATAGTGGTTGCTCTCGTCACATGACTGGGAAGAAGGAAAATTTACGAGATTTTCGAAGTCTCAAAAATGCTGGAGTAGTAAAATTTGGGAACAATAAAAAATGTCAAGTCAAAGGATATGGGAAGATCACAAATGGACAATTTACAGTGAATCGTGTTGCATATGTTGAAGGTCTCCAACATAACTTGATAAGTGTTTCTCAACTTGTTGTGGGAACTGGCAATCAAGTTCTCTTTAACGAAGAAGGAAGTATTATTTCGAATGTCAACACAAATGAAGTGTTACTGAAATCCAAAAGCAAAGGTGACATGTTCACTCTGGACATCAATCCTATTGTAGGCAAACCTGCAGTATGCCTTCTTTCGAAAGCCACATCTGATCTAAGCTGGCTATGGCATCGAAGACTTTCACATCTCAACTTTTGAAACATCAACAAACTGGTCGTACAAGATCTGGTAAGAGGTTTACCTGTACTTAAATTTGATAATGATTCTTTATGTGCAACTTGTGAAGTTGGCAAGCAACATAAACAAGGTCATCCAATTACGATAGATTCGAAAATTGTTGCACCTCTGGAGCTTTTACATATTGATTTGTGTGGTCCTTCGACTGTTTCAACTCTCAACAAGAAACAGTACATTTTAGTTATTGTTGATGATTTTTCCAGATTTACGTGGGTTTATTTTCTCAGGCTTAATTCCGAAGTTGCACAAATCATGATTGATTTTATCAAAAAGATGGAAACGACATTAAAGAAGATTGTTCGAAAGATCAAGAGTGATCATGGAACTGAACTTAAGAACAATGTTCTTGATTCATTTTTGGTGGACAAAGGGATTTCGCATAATTTTTCATCTCCTTACACACCACAACAAAATGGTGTTGTAGAACGAAGGAATCACTCACTATGCGAAGCAGCAAGAACCATGTTGGCATATGCGAATTTACCTCAATATCTTTGGGCTGAGGCAATATCCACTGCATGTTTTATTCAGAACAGATCTTTCATACACAGGCGTTTTAATATTACACCATACGAAATTCTGAATAATCGTAAACCTAATGTGAAATTCTTTCATGTTTTCGGATGTAGGTGCTTTATTATGAATCTCAAGAATCATCTTTCGAAATTTCAAGCAAAAGCTGATGAAGGGATTTTTCTTGGATATTCGCACAATTCTGTCGCATATCGTGTGTTAAATAAGCGAACACGAAAAGTGGAAGAAACTTTCAATCTCACATTCGATGATTACTATGTTAAACAAAATGAGCATAAATTTGCAAATCATCCAATTTTACAAGACACACAAGTTGAAACTGAATCTATACAAATGGATGATATTGATTATGATTTGATTTTTGGAATTTCAGATCATGCAATCGATGCTGAAATTCATGCTCCTGATAATCACATACCAGAATTTGCGAAGTTTACTGATGAATCAACATCAACTCCTCAAGAAGGCGAACGTATGCAAAATAATCCAGTAGAGGGGGAGCACTTGGATTCGAATACTTTAAATAACGAAGTGCATTCTTTCGAGGGGGAGAAAGAAAGATTGAATGCTAATGTTGAGGGGGAGCCTAGATTTGAGGGGGAGCATATAGAAAATATTGCAAATAATAATGATTTTGATGATGTTTGTTCGACTGCAGGTTCTGAGAATGATGATATATACGAAGATGCTCTTTTGGAATTTGATCCAGCATATCCACCAATGGAAAAATGGACAAGAGATCATCCGAAGGATCAAGTAATTGGGAATTCACAAGAGGGAGTTTTAACAAGAGCTCAAATTCGTGCAAAGAATGAGGTATTGAATACTCATCAAGAATTTTGCATGTTCAATGTTTTCATATCTAAAATTGAACCAAAAACAATTAAGGTTGCAATGGAACACTCAGATTGGGTTGTTGCAATGCAATCTGAATTGTCTGAATTTGAACGAAACAAGGTTTGGAGATTAATTCCTAAACCTAAAAATGTTTCGATTGTCGGGTTAAAATGGATTTTCAAAAATAAAACTGACAAAGATGGAAACATTGTTAGAAACAAAGCCAGACTTGTTGTTAAAGGATATTCACAACAAGAAGGAATCGACTATGAAGAAACTTTTGCCCTGTCGCAAGACTCGAGGCTGTTCGAATATTTCTGGCTTATGCAGCTCATAAAGATTTTGATGTTTATCAAATGGATGTGAAGTGTGCATTTTTAAATGGAGAGCTTGAACAGACTGTTTATGTGGAACAACCCCCAGGTTTCATTAACGAAGAATTTCCAAATCATGTTTATATTTTAGATAAGGCAGTTTATGGTTTGAAACAAGTACCACGGGCATGGTATGCAACTCTAACCTCATTTTTGAAACAATCTAAATTTAAACAAGGATCTGTTGATCCCACATTATTTCGAAAGAAAGTGGGGAATCATCTAATGCTTGTTCAAATTTATGTTGATGATATTATTTTTGGCTCAACTGACCCTGCTTTGTCTAGATAATTCGAAGATTTGATGAAGAGTAAGTTCGAAATGAGCATGATGGGAAAAATAAATAATTTTCTTGGTTTGAATATTCGTCAAAACAGAGAAGAAATTTTCATCAATCAAGAAAAATATACGAAGAATTTGCTCAAAAAATTTGGATTGACGAATAGCACAAAGTTACGAGTTCCAATGGCAATGGGCATAAAGTTAACACCATCATTAGATAAACCTGCAGTTGATATAACTTTATATAGGAGCATGATTAGTTCATTACTTTATCTTACAACAAGTAGACCTGACATCATGTTTTCTGTGTGTAATTGTGCTAGGTATCAGTCTAATCCACGAGAACCACATCTCATTGCTGTGAAAAATATTTTTCGTTATCTTAAAGGAATAATTTCGTTAGGATTGTGGTATCCTTCGAAAACTGGGTTCTTTGTACAAGCATATTCGGATGCAGACTTGGGTGGTTGTAATCTTGATAGAAAAAGTACAAGTAGTGGATGTCAATTTCTTGATGGCAAATTAGTGAGCTGGCAATCGAAAAAGCAAACACGTGTATCAATCTCAACAGCTGAAGCAGAATATGTGGCTGATGCTGCTTGCACTTCACAAATAATATGGATTCAAAGTCAATTACGTGATAATGCAATTAATATGAAAAAGATTCCATTATATTGTGATTCTCAAAGTGCAATAAGAATTTGTCATAATCCTGTGCAGCATTCGAAGACTAAACATATAGCTCCTCGTTACCACTTCATCAAGGATCACACGGAGGATGGAAATATTGAAGTACATTTTGTGAAAACAACTGATCAGTTAGCTGGTATTTTCACGAAGGCATTAGATGAAAATCTCTTGTGCGAATTATAGAAGGATTTGGAATGATCGATGGAAATTCAGTTCCATGCGAAAAAGAAGAATGAAGGGTGACAAAGCATGAATTAGAGGCGTTGAATAAAAGATAACGCAAAGTAATTCAACATTCAGTGGTTACTGTTCATAGTCAACGCTTCGACCCCTTCGAATTCGAACGTTTGTCACTTGTTTTAAGGGCTGATTCAGTGGTTACTGTTCACAAATAATATGGATTCAAAGTCAATTACGTGATAATGCAATTAATATGAAAAAGATTCCATTATATTGTGATTCTCAAAGTGCAATAAGAATTTGTCATAATCCTGTGCAGCATTCGAAGACTAAACATATAGCTCCTCGTTACCACTTCATCAAGGATCACGCGGAGGATGGAAATATTGAAGTACATTTTGTGAAAACAACTGATCAGTTGGCTGGTATTTTCATGAAGGCATTAGATGAAAATCTCTTGTGCGAATTATAGAAGGATTTGGAATGATCGATGGAAATTCAGTTCCATGCGAAAAAGAAGAATGAAGGGTGACAAAGCATGAATTAGAGGCGCTGAATAAAAGATAACGCAAAGTAATTCAGCATTCAGTGGTTACTGTTCATAGTCAACGCTTCGACCCCTTCGAATTCGAACGTTTGTCACTTGTTTTAAGGGCTGATTCAGTGGTTACGGTTCATAGTCAACGCTTCGACCCCTTCGAATTCGTATATTAATCACTTCTCAGGGGATGCTAAAATTTCGTGTTTTGCAACAAGTATTATTTCCAATTTTCGAAAAATTAAAAATCCAAAAAGATTTTCTTTTGTTTTGTATTTCAAATTTTCGAAAAATCAAAAATCCAAAAAGATTTTCTTTTGTTTTGTATTTCAAATCTTCGAAAAATCAAAATTCCAAAAAGATTTTCTTTTGTTTTTGTCTTTCAAATTTTCACATTATGAAGATACAAGATGGAATATGCTTGCAGTTCTAGGGTCAGGTACATTTTTTCGTATGAATCGATCAATATTTTTCGCATTTTGAACTAGTTAAGTTGTCCCTAGAAGCATGCTGCTGCATGTTGTCCAAAAGCCTCCAATGACTCAATGTGTGTGTACGAAAGCCTTAATGAAATTCTTCATACGAAAATTTCTTCCCAATCAGGCTTGTATTCACATTAGTCTCCTGAGCTACCTTACTCTTCTCAAAATGAGTTAAGAGTTTACTGTTTGGTCCACAAATAACAGAGGTACACTTCGTGTCTTCACCAATCTTTTTCAACTAAAATTTCTTTCACAATCACACACAAAGACATATGTCCGAGAGGTCTCTGATCAAACCAATCGAGACTTAGACATATCAACAATCTGTGTTAATGATCTTACATCATGAGACCGTGATGAAAGTGAAACCTAAATTTCTTGCAAATTAAGGAATTGACGGGGAACTATGTTACAGATTTTACGAAACATTTGTTTCAGTACCCAGTTTCAAAACTCCAAATCATATTTATTTCATATGAGTGATCTTGATCAAACATTCGAAACCCACGATGTTTGTTACACAACAATATCCAGCACAAATTTTTTCATGAATATGATTTCCGTGTGAGTTTACTTCGAATTTCAAAGTTACTTTAAACATTTTTCAAAACACACTTGTCACTGACTACACTGGTCAAACAAGTAATTTCTGTTACAATTACTCACCTTATGTTAAGGCTGATGTGTAACGAAATTTATTAAGCCACCTATGTAGCCTTACAAGAGATGCCCTTCGAAACTTCTCTACAAGTTTTCGATTGTAATTCACGGGAACATACACAAGATGTTGATCATCTCTCTTGATGATTAACGAAGCAACCTTTGCCCGGGGTTTAACTGCATTCGTGTCAAATTAAATTTTTGACATAACAAAATTCCAAAATTTTTATTTCATTGTTTCTTGTCTAACTTTCTTTGGAACACTGCACTCACGAAATCCTTGAGGTTCTGAGTAATACCAACTCAGGCTGATGATTTTGAACTTCTGGCGTATGACTTCGCTTTTCAACCCAAAAGTGAAAGAGCCTTGCTTCCATACGACGAGTCATAACGGTTACAAATCAACTTGGGGATAACAATACAGGCTGTCTACATACGACGTATGGTATTCTGTCCGGTTCTCAAGGAGATGTGACAGTGACTTTTTGACGCATGGCTAATTTTACGCAGTAATGGTCCGATTTTCAAGGTGCCACGTCGGATCTCATTAAATGCATCCCGCTTCAAATTCAAAAATCAGGGTTACATATAAAAGGGGATTCAAGGGTTAATTTTCAGTTTACGCGATCAAAACAAACAAATTTCTAAATTCTCTGTTCATCATCATCCTCAAACCCTAACAATGGCGACTTCTGCTCATGTCGATTCTCATACCACTGAAGATGCTTCTTCATTACCGATCATGAAGATTCGGGCTACAAACTACTACTTGGAGGGTGAAGTTTCTCAGTACCCAGAAGAGATAAAGATGCTAATTGTTGCTTTGAAGAATTCTGTTTTGTCAAAGGCGATGTTTAACTCTTTCTCGGTTCCATTATCCTGGCTTTCACAAGCAGGATCAACTGCAACATACAACAAAGCTTCTGATACGATCACTTTTCATCTTGTGAACGACAAAAAGGTCAGGTTATCCAAGAAAATTTTCTGTCAAATTCTTGATATCCCGAATACGCCTCCATATGTTGCTGTTACTTTTCCCCAAATTGTTCACATGTTCAATGAGATGGGTTATCAGCCACCATTGTCCAAGATAAGTGATTTTAAAAAGTATGGTCTTCCACGACTCTAGAATTTCCTGTTTGGGATCTTTCTAAGGTGTTTAACTGGGCGTTCTGCTGGTCTGGATAAAGGAAGGATGGAAGTGTATGCCATGGTAGCTGGTATATATTATGATCTTCAAGTAGATTATTCTACTCAACTATGGAAGGAATTTCAAAAAGGAGTAGAACACACGAATGCCACTCACGGTATTTCGTGTGCAAGATACTGGAGTCTGATTATGCAACATTTTTACAATAAGGAAGGAATTTTGGTGCCAAATGATGAAGAAAGAGCAGTTTTCCAACCATACCACTGTCCGAAGGATGTCACTGATAATGCTAATATTTTTCCATCAGTTGCTAGAATTCCAGATGCTATGCTTAAAAGAGTTGATCCTTCGAACTCTGTCTTGGTAACATATTTGCAGACCATCGATTCTACAATTGAAACTGGCAAACTCCTAGATATCGATGAAACAAAATCCAAGAAGTCGAAGAATACTGAAACTGATTCAAAATCTTCGAAATCTCCGAAGAAGAAGCCTGTGGTTGTTGAAGTATCTGTTACTGAGACCCAAGTGATTGAGCCTATCATTGCAGAAACTCAAGAGAATGTCATTCTTCCTTCGAAAACTGGAATGTTTAGAAGGATCAAAATGAAATCTACTCATAAACGCAAGTCTCCTACACCACAAATGATTCGAAAACCCCAAATTACACATCAAGGTGTGTTAATTAGAGAGGTGCCAGCACCGGTTTCTCCAGTGTCCAAGAAAAGAATGGCTGAGGATATGGCCAAACGATTGTCCAAGAAGAAAAAGAGGAAGACTCGAAAGCTTGTGATTACCATTGAGTCCATTGAAGACGATGACGAACGAATTCCTGAAACTCCTATTTTTGCTCAGACTTCGACTCCTAAGAAAATACTCATCATTCCACCCGAAGATTTGATTGCCAAATCAGTTCCTGAGGAGGTTCGAACTTCCGGCATCCCTGCACACGTATCTGATACGGATGCACATGTCGATATGGGTGAAGATAGTTCGAAAAACACAGCTTCAGGTCATACTACCTCTACTTTTGAACATATTATTTTGTTACCATTATCCACTACTCCTTTCACATCAACTACACATTCCCCAACATTCGAACATATTCTTGATCAACCTTTTACTTCCATTTTTTCTTCACAATCTACTGAGCCACTCAAATCAACTTCTCCTATTCAAGACACTACTTTTATGGAGACAGAGACTGACAATGAAGGGTTTGGAGGAACGTTTGAAGACTTGGAATTTCAAGATGAAGAAGAACAATTTCCAGACCACATGTTAATGACCATGAAGCAGTATAAAATTCTGAATCAGAAATTGAATTCCATAATTCAATCTCAAGCCGCTCTTGGAGGGGGTTCATCTGTTTCTAGTTTAGAGATTGATTCTATGCTCAAGATGTTCGAAGCCAGAATGGTGAGCAAAGTATCTGGCATGATTAAAGATTCCGAATCTCGAGTCTTGGAGAAAGTTGATCTCAATGATCAAAACACTGAAATTCGACTCAATTCTCAAAGTTCGAAATTTGCTAGTGATTTGAAAGAGTTGAAGAATGTAGCAAAGGAACGACATGTGATTTTTGTTCAAGATGTGAAGAAAGTACGAGAGGATGTTAACTTGCAGATTCACGAACTTCGTGAAGATATGAAAAGAGAAATTGCTACGGCTCAACAAGACTATGTTTCCTTGCATCAAAAAGTTGATATAATTTGTGACGCTGTCACCAAATTTGTCAAGTTGTATGAGCATTTGAGTCCTCAACTCAACAATATAAAGTGCGAACTTTGAAGAAGTGATTTCTCTACTCAAGGAGTTAAAGGAACTTTCTGTCAAGCCGATTTCTTCTCCTTTGATAACTCCTGAATTTGTGTCTCAGAAGTTTATCCAGTTCGAAGCCATTCTTAATAAACAACTTGCTCCTCTCCTTCGCATATCAAGTCTTCTTCCAACAGCAACTGCCCCGCCTGTTTTCACAGGGGTGCAAGGGGGAGAAAGGAAAACGAGTGATTCGAAGACTAGTGGAGAAGATGCGAAGGTGGTGGGAAAAGTCTTTTCTTCAAAAATCCCAACAACAAAGCCAGTAATAGTTTCAGCTGGGATGGTGACTTCAACAGTTGTAACAACATTACCCATTACAAGAACTTTTTCGAAAGGGATTGTAATTGGTAAACCTTCAGAAACTGATGAAAGTGGTTCAAAACAAAAGGAGGTAATAGACAATCCAACATTGAAAGACAAGGGGAAATTGATTGTTATTGAAAAGTCGAAGGAAGAAAAGAAGGCTGAAGCTGAAGCTGAGATCAAAAAGCTTAGAATCGTTCAAAGTATAATGGCTCAGCGAGCAAGTGATCCAAAGGAAATGGATAAAGGGGATCCAACGAAACATTATAACTATGAAACAATCGAAGCCAAGGTTGCATTCAATCACATGTATTCGTTTGAAAAGAAACCAAAGCAGAGTTACCTGGTCACGAATACTGATGCAAGCCAGCTGGATTTCCCGATAAATGAAATGATGTTTATCATACCTCAGTTCAAGGCAGAAGGGAATTTTAAAAACAAGGATGAAGGGACACACATGAAAATTCGTTTTCATGCTGTTCTAGGAAAAGCCCCTGAGGATGTTTGGTCTTTGATCAAAATCAAGAAGGTGATAAGTATGAAAAAGGATGTGGTTTTCGAAAACACAGTCCAAAATTTTAAATATGTGGTTGCCAGGGTAGATGGAAAAATTTGCGAATTCACTGTTGCAGATTTTCCATTAATGAACTTGTATGATCTTATACAAGTTGCATTACTTTTGAAAGACAAATCATTTTCTTATCTTCAAAACACAGAACCGGAGGAATTCAAGCTTGGAGTTGCTCACATCAAAATATTAATCGAAAATTACTATGAGTGTTTGGCAATGACTGATGTGGAGTTAGAAACAGCTAAAGGAATGGAAATAAAAGCTCCAATGGCTCCTTCGAAGACTCAGGCTGATTTAAAGAAGTATGATGATGGTGAAATTTGCCTAAAGCCTTTTGGATTAGTCTTCGCAGGAAAAGACAAAGCTGGAAAAGCGAAAAGGTTTTTATTTCAGGCAAGTGAAGTGGAAAGGTATTCAACGTCTCAATATACGAACTTAATTGTTTGTATGAATCACTGCAAGAAGAACAATGAAGGAGATAAGAAAGAGTTGAAGAAAATTATCTCCTGGTACACTGAGATTCGAAGGGTGTTGCTGTACTCCATCACACTTCTTACAAACTGAAGACTTCGACTATGATTACAAAGGGGGAGATTGTAAGGGTCTAAATGTTGTAATTAGTCGAAGTATGTTTTGTTCCCTTCGAATATTTTGTAATGTATTTTACTAGGGCACTTATGTTCGAAGCGTTAGAGTCAAAGCCTTAGTATATTTTTTGTACGCTTTCCTCTCCTATAAATAGGAGTGTTTACTAGAGTCATAAGTACGAGTCTTTTATAGAATTGTCACTTGTACTCTGTAAAACTTGAGAGCGTAATAGAGCTGAAACAAGATCATATTTACATCTGTGTTCAAATCTCGCAATCTTACTTTGATCATTAAACTCTGATTCATTTCATACTCGATTCATTGCTTCATCACGACTGGATAACAAAAGACTCAAAATGGCTATGTTAGAGAAGGACCTAGAGTTAGAAAAAGATGCAAGAATGTTGAGTGAAACCCAATTAGAGATAGCTTTGAACCAGAGAGATTTAGCTCAGAGTGAAATTGTACGCTTAAATCTCTTAATTGAAAATTTGTTTAATGAAAGTGAAGCTATTGAAAATGTGGTAAACAATGGAACTGTGGACAATACATACAATTGGGGTTGGTCGAATGGATATCCTACCGCAATGGATTCCTCACCCCGGTTCAATAAAGACAGACTGTATGTCCCTCCAGACCGAGAATTTCATTTCCCGATCAATGACAAGACTTTTCCCGAAGACATCAAAACTCACTTCGGTAGACTACATAGTCTAAGAAATAATTGTGTCATTGAGGAAATTGTGCCTGAGGTTTCGGGTCACACATGTGATCAAATTCCTATCTATGGCACCATTTACCCAAATTCTCAAACCTCATCCGTGGTTGATGAACAAATTGTCATTGAGGGCCCCGAAGTCTCGAAAGACTTTCCATCTCTGTCCTTAGACCGCAGTGTCTCACACTGTAGTCAAAAGTCCCACAAATATCCCACTGAAGTCCCAACTAAGACTTACTCTGCAGTAGTCAAATCTTCACTACCGCAGTCCTCAGTAAAAGGAACCGTGACCCTTCAGGCGATTCATCATGAA
The DNA here is from genome assembly GCF_052849685.1 of Lactuca virosa. Classification (NCBI taxonomy): domain Eukaryota; kingdom Viridiplantae; phylum Streptophyta; class Magnoliopsida; order Asterales; family Asteraceae; genus Lactuca; species Lactuca virosa. Next base: position 213,607,626 of record NC_136427.1, read on the forward strand.
TTACCTATAGAGAACTTTGAAGTGGGTCAATGCTCACAAACCCCAGAATCTTCAAGTTCGGATGACTCAAGCCCACATTTTCAAAATCATTCTAAAAATTCCAAGAAACCACAGTTGAACAACAATGACTGCGGTTCACCAAAATCTTTGGCCAAAAAGGCCTTCAAAGAAGAAATTAGATCTCGAGGCACAACTAGACAAACTTTTTCGAAAAACAAGAAACATGTCAGATTTCCAAAGTCCAAGAGTCCAGAAAAATTTGTTTTCTCACACTACTTTTCAAAAAACTCTCCTTTCAAGAAAACAAACAAAAAGGAAAGTCCAGCTTCGAAAGTCATTCCTACTTCTTCTAACACAACCCAAAAGGGTGTTCAGTCTTTTCGAAACAATGGTTTTCAGGTCTAGTCCTCAAATGATCCTAAATGGAAAGGTATTTTACCCACTCCAACACTTTTAAAGTCACGTCAAAATTTCAACAAATGGAAGGGTATCCTACCAAATCCACCAAAAAAGACTCAAAGATTTGCATGTGCTAAACCTTGTTCAAAACAAACTTTTCAGAAACCAAACAACACTCATGTCAGATCTTTTCAACCGCGGACCGGTAACAAGTCCAATTCATCCTATGGACCGCTGACCAAGCATAATGTCAGATCCAATGACAAAAAATCCTTTTGCAAATGTCACTGTAGTTGCCAAAAAGATTCATCCTATGTCAAATCTAGTCAGAGTCAGAAACGTAGTACTTTTTCAAAAACTCACAACACTCCAAATCTGCACAAACACCCAGGACTAGGAATAAAAGTTGACAAGAGACCCGTCCCTGCAACCTTGGTTCATGCATCTTTCAAAAATTCACCAATTGCCCCAGGCTCCAAACTAGTTTGGATGCCTAAACTAACCGTGTAATTCTCAGGCTTTGTGCAAGGAGGAACAAGAAGAAGAATGGTTAATTGACAGTGCCTGCTCCTTGCACATGACCGGAAGGTTAGAATACCTTCGGGATTTCAGGACAATATGCAATGGTGGAAATGTTACATTCGGCAACAATACGAATGGAATCATCCGAGGTTACGGTGTTCTCACTACGGGGAACTTTTCTATTCAGAAGGTTGCTTATGTAGAAAGCCTTAAACACAATCTCATCAGTGTTGGCCAACTATGAAAAGCAGGACATCGAGTTGAATTTGATGATCAATTTTGATACGTAATGACAAGTGATAGGAACACGTGTCTGATCAAATCCTGATCCGAAGGTACCATGTATCCTTTGGATGTCTCTCTGATCATTGGTAGACCGCAGTTGTGCTTCCTATCCAAAGCTGTATCCGAAGTCAGCTGGCTAAGGCACCGCAAGCTAGCTCATCTCAACTTCAGGTACATCAACAACTTGGTCACAGGAGAACTAGTCAGAGGTCTCCCTATTCTCAAATTCAGCAACAATACTCTCTGTCCAGCTTGTGAATGTGGTAAACAGTCCAAAGCAAGTCACCCTCTGGTAATGGATTCTTCAATTTCTGAACCACTGAGCTATTGCACATTGATCTCTGCGGTCCATCAACCGTAGCCAGTCTCCATCACAACAAGTACATACTGGTTATAGTAGATGACTTTACACGCTTCACATGGGTCTTCTTCCTCAGACTCAAATCAGAAACACCGCAGATTTTCATCAACTTCATCAAAGAGATCAAACTTCAGATCAAGCTTCCAGTAAGATGTATCCGCAGTGATAATGGAACCGAGTTCACTAATCATCTTCTCAACAGTTTCTTGGTGTCCAAGGGCATCTCTCATAACCTCTCAGCTCCCTACACACCGCAACAAAATGGAGTAGTAGAAAGAAAGAACCGCACACTAGTAGAAGCAGCCAGATCCATGCTCAACTTCGCACACCTTCCTCTCTACTTCTGGGCTGAAGCTGTAGCAACCGCATGCTTTGTTCAAAACCGAAGCATTGTGTGCAAACGCCTCAATAAAACACCATATGAGGACCTTAACAACCGCAAGCCAAATGTACGCTTCTTTCATATCTTTGGGTGTAGATGTTTCGTGATCAACAACCGAGATCAGCTTAACAAGTTTGCACCGAAGTCTGATGAAGGCATCTTCCTTGGTTATTCCACTAACAAGGTTGCTTATCGAGTGCTCATCAGACGAACAAGGCTGATCATTGAAAGCTTCGATGTGAAATTTGATGATTCTCACATCCGCAACGCCCCTCCATCCACTGAAACCACCGCAATCAAGGAAAGCGATATTCCTGCCTCTTCAGGTCCTTTAAATCTAATTGAAGTCAATTATGACGATCTTTTTGATCCTGTTGAAACGACAAAACTATCCGAAGTTCTTGTGTCACCCACAGCTCAACAACAACACGCTGATGTTTCTGGACCATCTCTATCCAAAGTCGCTTCTCTCAATACTTCCACCTCTCCGGTTGAGGGGGAAAGCTCTACTCCGGATCTAGCAACAACCGTCGAGGTTACAGTACTTGATGTTGCTCAAGTTCCTATCCGGAGAGAATCATTACCATCAAACGTATCTTCGGATTCGAATGATGAACTCATAGAGAACATTGACACGAGAACCGATCCAAGGATTATCACTCTCCCATCCGCAGTCCAGGGGGAACCTTCTCAGGTTCCAGAGGAACTCCCATCAGCAGTCCAGGGGGAACCTCGCCCAACTGTTCAAGAAAACTCCATTCTCGTTCCAAACTAAGATGACTCGGCAGGATGTTCTCAAGTCCAGGGGGAACTGCCATCTCCAACCGCAGACTCTCCTGATATTCAAGATATTCCCTCTACCGCAGCTGCTGATCATCTGCAGCCCCGTCTGCACATACGGACGAAGGACCACCCACCAGGTCAAATCATTGGCAACCCATCCGCAGGTATCCAGACTCGATCTTCCAAGGACCTATATGATCACTGCCACTACGCAGCATTTATGTCCTCGGTAGAGCCCAGAACGATCAAAGAAGCATTGCTTGAACCTGACTAGATAGCTGCAATGCAAGTAGAGCTAGAAGAATTTCAAAGAAACAAAGTTTGCCAGCTCGTTCCGAAGCCACGTGGTCACTCTATTGTTGGCACTAGATGGGTGTTCAAAAACAAGCTGGATGAATCTGGTGCGGTAGTCAGAAACAAAGCAAGACTAGTTGCAAAGGGGTATAGTCAACTTGAAGGCATAGACTACGATGAAACGTATGCTCCGGTAGCACGCATGGAAGCTATCCGGATCTTCCTAGCATACGCAACCCACAAGAACATCAAGGTACACCAAATGGACGTTAAGAGTGCATTTCTCAATGGGGAATTAAAAGAAGAGGTTTATCTTCAGCAACCTCCAGGTTTTGAAAATGTTGAATTCCCAGACCACTGCTACAAGCTTGAAAAAGCAGTCTACGGTCTGAAGCAAGCCCCAAGAGCATGGTATGAGACTCTTTCTGAATTCCTTGTCTCATCCGGGTACAAGAGAGGAGTGATTGACCCCACATTATTTAGAAAAGGAAATGGTAACCACCTTATGCTTGTACAAATATATGTGGATGATATCATCTTCGGATCGACTGATCAAGGAATGGTGGATAAATTTGCTAAGCTCATGACCAACAAGTTCAAAATGAGCATGAATAGAGAGATTAACTTCTTTCTAGGACTTCAAGTGAAACAAGTTCCGCAAGGGATATTCATTCATCAAGAGAAATACACCACTGAACTGTTAAAGAAATATTCTATGGACAACTGTTCTTCGGCTAAGGTCCCCATGGCCTTCGGTTATAAGATCTCTGCTGATCCCTCAGGTGAATCTGTGGATCACAAGACTTATAGAGGTATCATAGGCTCTTTGATGTACCTCACCGCAAGCAGGCCAGGCATTGTCTTTGCAACTGGTGTATGTGCAAGGTATCAGGCTGACCCAAAAGTGTCACATATGACCGCAGCCAAACAGATACTACGGTACCTAAAAGGAAGCAAATCTCTTGGTCAATGGTACCCCGCAGGCAACGATTTCAGCCTTCAAGCATTCACAGATGCGGATCATGCCGGATGCAAACTAGATAGAAAAAGCACTTCAGGTGGATGTCAATTTCTGGGTGAAAGACTCGTCAGCTGGTCATCAAGGAAACAAAGTTGTGTATCTCTGTCTACCGCAGAAGCTGAGTATGTGGCCGCAGCCAGCTGTTGTTCTCAAGTCCTTTGGATGAAAACTCAATTATTGGACTACGGATATAGAATGCTGCGGATACCGATCTATTGTGACTCTGAAAGTGCTATTGCTATTTCTCACAATCCAATTCAGCACTCCAAGACTAAGCATATTGAACTACGGTATCACTTCATCAAAGACCACATCTTGAAAGGTAACATTGAACTCATCTTTGTTCATTCTCATGAAGAGATTGTTGATGTGTTCACAAAAGCGCTCGACTCCACAAAACTTAACACCTTCCTGCAAATGTTAGGAATGATGAATCCAGACCCGCAATTCTTTTTGAATTGTTAGATACCGCAGACCATCCTTGGTCTCCGTTGCGGTTCTAACTGAAAGTTACTTATGATAGATGGTTCTGGTACCGCAACCATATATCATACTTATTTTTCATGCGTCCTTATTGTTTGTTATTACTAACTTTTGTACAAGTGGTCTTCTCAGTTTCTTCTACTGCAGTCATAAATCTATCCATCCGCAATGACATTTGTTCATCCGCAATGACACCTGGTCATCCGCAATGAAGTTTCCATCCGCAATCACATTGATAATTTCTCAACTGTTTCATCAACCCTTGAATCTTTTGTGTGCTATTTAATGATCCTTCATTAAATAAAACATTAAATAAAAAAACATTCCCTTGAGAAACTGTGTCATTCTCTTTCTGAATAAGCCTTGTGTCAGAACTATTTTTAGGTATGATGACAAAAAGAACATTTTTCCATAATCACATCCTTAATTTGTCTTTTCCGCTTACCCTGAACGTCCCATCTGTTACAACTTCCTTTCCCCTCACCCCACGATCACCTGACGTGATGATGTCCTTCTGACCTTTCATTAAATGCAAACCCTCTTTTGGCAAATCTCAAAAATCTTTTTTAAACCGTTTGATTTTATGTGGCTGAGATTTAATCTATGATTCAAAAGATTCCCTCCAATCGACGTTTTACCTTATCCTTTTTTTTACTTAGGGTAAAAATCTCATCCCTTTATAAACCCGTCTTCTTCCCCAAAATCACTTTACGCTTTCTGAACATTGAACCTTACCTCTCAAATCCTTCAAGAACTCTGTTTCTTTACTCTTTCTCTCAACCCTCAACAATGGTGAAATCCGGTATTTCAAAGAAACAATCCAAGGCATCTGGATCAGTAAACCCTACTGGTTCAGACTCTCCCACTATTGCTTCAAGCAACTTCAGAGCAGTGTTCGAAGATCATCCATCCTATAATGCTCCAACCAAGTTGATGATTAAGTTTCTGAAGAATCATCCCCTGTTTGGCCCCTTTGATGCTTTCACAGATGTTGTCCCAATCTCAACCCTCTTTAAATGTGCATTCTCAGCTTATCGCCCAATCGAAAACCCTCAAGAAGTTCACCTTAACCTGGTTAATGATTCTTTGGTCATTCTGTCCATAGAAAAATTTCTTTCTGCCATTAACCTTCTTGTTCATCCCTCCATCAAGATCTTCTCCCCATCCATGGCGGACGATACTTCAGCCCTTTACCAAATGGGTTATCAGAAAAAGATAAAGGGAATTGGCGAATTTAAGAAAAATCAATTGCCTGCGGTCTGGCAATTTGTCTGCCACTTCATCATCCGCAGTCTATCCGGCAGAACCGGAGGCACAGATAATATGGGACTGAAGCTTCTAGAGCTGTTATGGAGTATATTCACAGGACACGATGTAAACTACGGGTAGATCTTATGGGACGACTTTATTTAATATATTCCCAAGGAGAACCCAAGGGAGAACCCAAACGATCTCACCTTTGCAAGGTTCTGGTCACTCTGCATTTTAGATCTTCATGCGGATGCTGGAATCGACATGGGTAGTGACATCGATTTCTTTGTCACCAAGGATCTCAAAAGGTACAATCCTTCTTCTGATCAAACTGTTTTTGGACCAATTCGAAGACTCCCTACCCACATTCTTTCCACACTTGGTCTTGAGACTGCTGATATCTCAGATCACATTGAGGCTACGGAAGGTATTGCCCCATACCCTCCTACCCAGCCTCTCCAAGACCCATCCGCAACCATTAACCCTGAAGGTACCGCAATCCCTTCTGCCACTACTCTCTCCAATCTTTCTCAAAGAAGAAAGCAATTGGCCACCAAGAAGAAACAAAGAACACCCAAGAAGGATGCTCCCAAACGAACCACACCCACTAAGAAATGTAAAACCAAACCTACCGCAACCACACCTGATAGTGACTCTGATGAGGATAGGCAACCAATTGCTATCCTTAAGAAAAGAAAAACCGATACCTCTGGCCAAATGCATGATCGGACCGATACTGAAGCCTCTCAAAAGGCTCCGGTAGTCCGTGGGGTGGCCGCAGACCCATTCAACACCACTATCATTTTCCAATCAGACTCAGAAAGTGAGTCTGATTCACGACATCGTGGAGACTCCCCCCCCCCCCCCAGTTCACTCCCAAGAGGATGACACTGGTGCTCGCCCTAAGGTCTCCAGGGCTTCCCGACTGCATTTCTTTTCACCGGAGGAGTTACACTCCATCCTTTTGAACGTCACCCAAACACTTCAAACACCTTCCCAACCGCAGGGCACTTCTTCCGCCCATGTCAGAACTGAGCCGATGCCAAACTTGACCACGGGTCAAGGAGACCAAGGAAGCTCAGGAAATCCTACTCTGCTTACATCCGCAGCAGGTGGTTTAGGTACGGTGAGCACAAATGTGCAAGGATCCGTGGACCCGAAGGACACTTCGGTGCGTTTTCAAGGATTTGAAGGAGATGAATCAAACGACTCATGGTTACGCTACACTCCGGTAACTGAGTCAGAAATCAAGAAATATGTCGCTTTCAAGAGGGCATTTCAAGCCCGCAAGGAACAACAGCTCAAGTAACAACAATAAAAGGAGCAAGATATCCAGTCAGTGGCACGGTATTGGGCAGACGCAATCAATAATGCCAATACCGTAGCCACCATTCAAACGGTTCAGGACTGGATGACCGAGATGGCTGAAACAGTCCTTAAAGCTCAGGCAGCAGGTGAAGGTGCAGGTACCTCCAGAGTGACTCCAACTCCTACTCCAACTCCACATCCAACTCCAACAGTTCATGAATCACAAGACGAAGGAACCGCAATAGAAGTCAGTTCTGCTCCCACCTTCGGTCTTGATGATGAAGACATCCAGGAGGTTAACAAGCCCAGTCCTTCTGATGATGACCTCATGATGTTCGATGAGGAAGAGGAATCCAGTGGCTCTCACCATTCGACTTCTAAACCCAAAGAAAAGAAGAAAAAGAAGAAGAATGTTGTCACCAGGAAAGAATTTCTGAGCTTACAAGCCAAAGTCGATCAGATCTTAGCTGCAGTCAAGCCCACTCAACCGCAACCAGAAGACTCTCCCGGGCCGCAGTCACTGATCGAACGTATAGAACGCTTGGAAACAAGGGAAAGCTTGGCTGCTGAGAGAATTTCTCTCAAAGTGGAAATGGGGATCCGGTCCCTTGACAACAACCGCAAATACTATGATGGACGAATCCTTGATAAACTCTTGGATCAATCCTCACCGCAGACTGCTGGATGAAGATTATAGACCCCACCTTACCTATGCTGAACCTGTGACATCCCCATTTTCACGGCCAGAAAAGACCGATTTTTTGTTTATGCTTTATAAAAATCAGAGTACTTCTTTTAATAAAAATGTTGCGGAATTTGTTCCCAGAAAAACATGATAAATACGTTATCAAAGCATTTCCGAAGAAATGTATTTTTATTCATTTAAAACATTTGGGATGTCATCGTCAATACAGAAACATAAGCATAAACAGAACTTACATTCATTTACACTAGTGATCTACATCTCTTTTAAATCTCTCAGTGCAAAGTAGCTTCGTATCGACACCTGTGATACAAATAAGTTGGAGTGGGTCAGGTTGGGAAACCTGGTGAGTACATAGGGTTTTCAACCCACAATAATATAATTATTATATTTAAACATCAAACAACCAACCCGATTACCCATCCCCGTTATCTTCTTTAATATTCCTTAAAGAATTATCTTAAGGGTCATCTCCTATATCATATTTACCTCTCATCTTTCTACCTCACATTTCCTTATATGCTCGTTCCTAAGGCATGAATACGTAGTTACAACGTCGCCTGAACTCGTAATTCATAGTAAGAGTTAGAGTATCATCGCATGAATATACAGTCACCACATCACCTGGACTCGTAATTCATCACCTACAGGTTATAAGTCTGCTGGTGTTTCCACGGGTTGTCTAGAATATTCCGTGGTCGCCATCTATACTCTAGTAGATGACTACATCTCCAAATTGTCGGACAAGGTTATAGTATCTTTCATCCTACATTACCGATTCATCATCACCTATCCATCACCTAATTATCATCACCTTCCTATCATCACCTATCTCTCATCATTTTATTTCATCACACACCAACTATTTCATCTACCCATGTTTTATCCCAACGTATTTGTAGATATAAAATAAATATATATTTAAATCATTTAAAACATGTATAAAATCATTCATCCATCATAGACAGCAAGTATTCAGATAATATGCACACATAGCACGCAATTTATATAAAATACTTCATATCTATGTGTAAGATGAAAGGGACCATGCACTCACTTGTTAAAGTGATGATTCCAAACTCAGACAGCGCTTCGTTACTCTTAAAACAATTTCCTTCGACAAAACCTAGTATCAATACCACTAGGGTTTAGTCTAACGTTAACCGCGACTAATTAATAGTCTAGCTATTATTATTATTATTATTATTATTATTATTATTATTATTATATAAGCGTTAAACAACACTCTTATATAACTCATAATAATATCCCAAATAATTGTTTTAAGGTCCTAATAATGTTACTATAATTAATTAGAAGTTATATTAAAAATAGCGTAGGCGTAGCTCACTTACAGCGAGTTTTTATTAAAAATCGGGCTTCGCTGGAGCAGCGTTTCCGAGCCGAAAGCTTTTCTTCTCGGAGCCGTCGGGCGCTCCGGGGATTTCTTCTCGTGCTAGGGAGGTTCCCTAGACTTGGGAGGGGTTTAGGGAGGTTAGAGAGAAGTTAGAGAGAGAAAGAAATGTTTGAAGGTGTGAGGAAATTATGAAGAGTTCATCTCTTATTTATAGGAATTCTATAGTAAAGTAGTCTCCAAGCTTCGTCCGTAACTTTCACATACGAGCTCCGTTTTTGTCTTTCTTTTTACCGTTGAGTTCCTATTAATGAGATCTTCAACTCTCATTTAGACCTCGTTGGCTAATTCTCATTCTACCTCGGATTTACAAAACTGTATCGAATTCGCCGCGCTCGAAAAGTAGAGACTAAGCTTCGTCTATAACTTTCGCATACGAGCTCCGTTTTTGTCTGTCTTTTTACCGTTGAGTTCCTATTAATGAGATCTTCAACTCTCATTTAGACCTCGTTGGCTAATTCTCATTCTATCTCGGATTTACAAAACTGTATCGAATTCGTCGCGCTCGAAAAGTAGAGACTAAGCTTCGTCCATAACTTTCGCATACGAGCTTCGTTTTTGTCTGTCTTTTTACCGTTGAGTTCCTATTAATGAGATCTTCAACTCTCATTTAGACCTCGTAATCCAAAAACCGCTCGAACTAAAATTCGAGTTTCGGGCTGTACACTGCTAAGCCGAAACTTCGAAAAATCATAACTTCCTCATACGAAGTCAGATTTGGGCGTTCTTTTTATGGACGCTCTCGGTTTAACGTTTTCTACGACTTTTGTTTATATCACTAAGGCTAAAAGTCGCTCCATCGTAAATTCACTATTTACGCTTCCCGGTGTCGTTCCGGTTTTGCCGTAAAACTTCGACGGGCCATAACTTCTTCGTTATATCTCGGATTTCGGAGTTCTTTATATGTACAGAAACCTTGAGAAATATTCTACAACTTGGTTAAGATTATTTATTATAAATAATCTTTTGCCGAAAATTCGTTTTCGACACTTATTGCCTCTAAATTGACTAGCCCGGATCTACGGGCGTTACAGAACCCCCTACTGATGGATACTGGGATGTCCCACTTTCTCCAAATGCCAAATACTTCACAATATTTGAGCATTTCGACCGCAGCCTTCCTGACCACAAAAGACTGCCAATGGAATTTGAGAGACTCAGTCTTTTTCATGCTAAACATGCCTCTTCCATTGAAAATATATGGTCTAACGATAGACCATCCGCAGTCAAGAACTACAAAATCCAGAAGTTCATGAAGGCTGACTACATCCAGTATACCCTCACTAGAAGGGAGCATGACTATATCCGCACCCAGGCAGACTTTCCCTGTATGAATCCGGAAGAAATCTTTCTTATTGCCAAGGTGTTCCAAAACAAGTCAGAAAAGCACCCGAAAATGAAGATTGCGCTTGAAAAGGCCAATAATTTTCTGAAGGAAACGGTCTGTGATTTTGCCAAGATCGATGCAGATATCTATCCTATCATTGCCAAGAAATTTGATCTGCCACCTCTCGAGCCTGCACCAATGCCTACCGAAGGCTATCAAGAAAGATCCTTAGGCGCAACCAACTTTCCTGAACTTGGAGTCATTTTCAAAAGGAAGATAGATAATGTCAAATATTTCATTCCTATGACTGCCATGCATCGCCTCACCAAGAAGCAACTTGACATCTGCCGAACCGCAGTTGAAAGATCGAAGCACACTACCGCAGAAGTCAAGTTCGAGATCTTAAGGAGAATCACCTGGCTGGAAAACATCAGGAAGTTTTGGTGGATCCTGATCAAGTTCCTCAAACTTGATAGCTGAACAAAAGTTAAAGAGGTCACTTAGGGGGAAATTGTTCAATCATAAAAAGTGACCCTCTTGAACTTCAGCTACCGCAACCTCTTCAGCTACCGCAGCCATCCAACACCCGCAGTCAAGCTCCTTCATCAGCAACCGAATCCGGAGTCTACCTACCGCAGTCACTTAACTAGATTACTTTACTTGTCTTTATTATGATACTCTCTATTGTCCAGTATGCCTTGCATGGCTACTCTTAGAGATGTAATCTAGTGTACTTCTTGAGTCTCTATAAATAGAGCTCATTCTCTTGTATCTAAGATGGATAACTTACGCATCTATCTATTCCGAATACACTTCTCAAGTTATTCTTTCTATCTCTCTATCTTACTACGCAGCACTTCTTACTCTCAAATATTACTAGAATACAACGGATTATAACCTCTCTTCTGAGCAAGTCTTTCGTGACTTAATCACTAAGTTTGATCTTCCTTATTAACTCGGTTTGAATGCATTCCTTGTTATGAATCAACTTATGTGTATACTTGATATAACAATTGTTGTCATTTCTATTTCTTTACTTTCCGCAACTAACTCTCTAACTATCTAATTCTAACTTATTAATATTATTGTTGAGCTTTTAGATCCTTCGAGATTAACTATTCCGCAATACTCTTGTTCTAACGTTTGTTCAAGTGTGTCTCTAAGTTTTTCTCTCAACAAAAGGATCTCACAGTCATAGTCATTGACTACATCTAGCCATATGCGTTGTCTCATGTTCAGGTTCGGCTGATCCATGATGTGTCTCAAGCTCTTGTGGTCCGTGTAGATGGTACAGCGGACCCCATAGAGGTAATGTCTCCAAATCTTGAGAGCGAATACCACCGCTCCCAACTCCAGATCATGATTAGGGTATCTCGTCTCATGTGGCTTCAACTGCCGCGATGCATAGACTATAACTCGTCCTCTCTGCATGAGGACCGCTCCCAGTCCCGTGATGGATGCATCAAAAAATACCACAAAGTCCTCAACTCCCTCCGGAAGAGTCAAGACTGGAGCCTCACATAGTCATTGTCCAAGGGTCTCAAACGCCCTCTGCTGCTCGGGGGCCCAAAGGATATCCACCCCCGTCCTCGTCATAGGAGTGAGGGGTACTGCAATCTTTGAGAAATCATGTATGAATCTCCGGTAGTACCCTGTCAATCCCAAGAAGATCCTGATATCCGAGGGAGATTTTGGAACCTCCCACTGCATAACTGCCTCGATTTTGGCCGGATCGACCAAAATACCCTCCTGGTTAACGAGATGTCCCAGGAACTGGACCTCTCATAACCAAAACTCGCACTTCGAGACCTTGGCATATATCCGCTCTCACCTCAAAACTCCCAATAGCTCCCGAAGATGCTCCTCATGCTGCTCTCGAGTCTTGGAGTACACCAATATATCGTCTATGAACATAATGACCGAGCGGTCAAGCATCGGTCTGCAGACCCGATTCATCAGGTCCATAAATACTGCTGGCGCGTTGGTGAGTCCAAACGGCATCCCACGAACTCGTAGTGTCCATAATGAGTCCGGAACATGGTCTTCTCCACGTCCTCCTCCCTAACCCTGACCTGATGGTACCCAGACCTCAAGTCTATCTTAGAGAACCAAGATGCTCCATGCAACTGATCGAAAAGATCATCTATCCTCGGGAGTGGATAACGGTTTTTCACGGTCAAATTGTTCAACTCCCGGTAATCAATGCACATCCGGTGTGAATCATTCTTCTTCCTGACGAAGAGAATCGGCGCTCCCTATGGAGAACTGCTCGGACGAATGAACTGCTTGCCCAGCAGTTCCTGCAACTGTGATGACATCTCCTGCATCTCTGGTGGTGCCAACCGGTATGATGCCTTGCCGATAAGGGCTGCACCTGGTACAAGGTCAATCTTGAACTCGACCTATCTCTCCGTAGGCAATCTGGGTAACTCCTCCGGAAACACGTCAGCAAACTCTCTGACTATGGGAACCTCTGATACTGAAACCTGATCCCTAACCCGTGTATCCACCATATACGCTAAATAACCCGCACACCCATGCTGAATGTACTACCGAGCCCTGGCAGCCGAACAAAACCCTGATCCCAATCTGGTGCCCTCATTGTAAACAATCAATTCTCCCCCACTTGGGGTTCGAACTACCACTCGCTGACCCTCACAGTCAATCATGGCACCGAAGCGACTAAGCCAGTCCATACCCACGATCACACATACATCCCCCATGGGAATCGGAATCAGGTCTATCAGGAAAGATACTCTGAAGATCTCCAATACGCAACCCCAATAGATCGAAGAAGCGGAAATCCCGTGTTCGTTGGCAATAGAGACTCGCAACGGACACTCTAACTCTCCTACTGGCAAACCGAACTCCCTACTAAATGTTTGAGAGACAAACGACCGACTCGCCCCCGAGTCAAATAATACCAAAGCAGGTAAAGAGTTCACTAAAAATGTACCTAATCACAGGTACAAACATATAAGCATAAAACAGATATAATCAGTAAGATAAGGGATAGAAACCTACCAGGAACCACGTCTGGTGTTGCCCTGGCCTCCTTTGATGTAAGATGGAAGGCGCGTCCCTGAGCCCTCGGGGGCGCTGCTCGACCCTGACTCCCGTCAGTAATCCTCAGTGTAGCTGGCGTTGGAGCCTGCGCCGGCCTGGCTGCGAGCTGTGAACAGTTGGTCTTCACGTTACCAACCTGATGACAGTGGTAGTAGATCCTAATATCCTGAACCGGGGCTATCTGATGACAATCCTTCGCATAATGCCCCTCCCTGCCGCATTTGCGGCACGCGCTGCTAAACCTTCAAACCCTCGAGTGACCCTTCCCGCACTTGCCACAAGTTTGCCTCTGCTGTCCCCCTGACCTAGAATCAGCGGTCTTAGACCACTTTGGCGCCGACTGTGACTGTGTCGGGGCCTGCCGCTACTCCCACAAATGCAACTCAATCTCCAAATCACACCGCCTAGCGGCCTCCTGTAAATCTAGTAGCGTATCACAACGATGGGTCGCCACAAACTGTCGAATATCAGTCTTGAGCATGCTCAGATAACGTGTCATCTGAGCCTGCTCAGAAGCAAACTCCGGGCAGAACATCGCTCTCTCCGTGAACATGCGGGTGATCTCTGTCACCATCTCACTATCCTGTCTCAAATCCAAAAACTCTTGAGCTAACCGTTGCCGCTCGACTCGTGGAATGTAGCGAGCGTGGAACATATACCTGAACTGCTCCCAAGTAACATCAGCTCTCTGATCATCAGAATACGACCCAATCACCAACCTCCACCAGTCCTTTGCCCCAGTCCTCAGCAGGTTCAGGGCACATCTGACCTTCTGGTCAGTAGGACATGAACAAGTGAAGAAGCACCCCTTCACGTCAGATAGCCACCTCATGGCTTTTATGGGGTCCTGAGTCCCATCAAAAGTAGGGGGCTTCGTGTTGTCGAAGTCCCGATACTGAAAAGCCCGACTGGCTCCCAACCCTGCCGCCGTTACAACCGTTGTGGCTGCTGCGGCAGCCGCCTCAGTGAGGGCTGCATAGCGATCATCGAAATACTCCACCATGGCGGTCTTGATAGACCCAAACATCTCCGACAACTGAGCCCGGAACATAGCAGCAACCTCATCATGCAGGATCTCCCGGATCCTAGCATCCATCTCGTCTGGCCTCATCTGGCCGATAGTCTCGGGCACTGTCGGTGCCTCCTGTCCGCCATCTCCTGATCCTGACCCGGATCCAGTTACAAATCTTCGAGTAACCACCATGCTGAAAATATACCAGAAAGATATAAGATATTCCACATAACAATCCAGGAACCAACTCCCAACAAAACCCTTGGGGGTTGTGACTTCCTTGCTACGCGTATAGGTCCTGTGCTTTTAGTAGTATGGGCCCATACTACCTTCCACACCTACCCATATTTGTCTCAAATATCACCACAACGCCCTAAATCTATACGTAAGCATGACATGCACTCAATCCTCACTCCTAGAGGAAGGCTAAATATCTCATAACTGGCGGACTCATCCCAAACAACCCATCCATGAAACTTCCACCAACCCTGCAGCACTCGTGTATGCTAGCCATACATAACGCTGGACCCTATAGACTTTCGAATACCTGATCCTACCATAAGCCCTTCATCAGACAAGAACAGGAAATAAGGCCAAACCAAACATTCACATGCTATAAGATCTTAATTATGTACAGTCGTGATGCATACACTAAGCAACTACAATAATGATGTCAATTCCATATAAGGAAAACCCTAAGCTACCAGTCGTCATATAATCAGGAAATTCTATCATGCAATTCCTGAAGATCCCTAACCTAGTACTAGCATGTTGTTCTAACATATCACATATATCAATAATCCGTGAGGTATTTTGGGGTTTATCCGCGAGCTCCGGCTGATCGTACACTTGCATCCTCCTTTATTATTTTGAAAACATTTTAAGAAAATCGTTTTAAAACCTTGTCCTCAGTTTGAGACTGGAGACACGTGAGTGTTTCCTCCAATTCATTCAAACCAAGGCTCTCACACCAACTTGTAACACTCATAAAAATCATGCCAAATTTAAACTTTTTTAAAACATTTTAAAACCCGTGATTATTACAAAACTTGTTTTCAAAATAGTACAATGTCAGAGTATCCCAGAATCAAATCATAAAATCATGAAATATGAGGAGTTGTACGATCAAGCGTTCTCCTTCCCACGATCATCAGAAGTACCTGAAACAATAACCGATAAATGTAAGCTCGAAGGCTTAGTGAGATACCCCCAAAATACCAACGCCATAAAACATATCAATAACATATAAGCAAACAACATGCATAATGAGCCTTCAGCCTGACTGCATCGCCTCGCAGGCCTTCAGCCTATCTGGACCGCTCTCCGAGCCTTTGGCACGTCTGGACCACCTCGCAGGGCCTACAACCTATCCAGACCGCTCGTCAGGCCTTCGGTCTGACTAACATGCCGTCCTGGGCCTGTAGTCTATCCGGACCGCCCTGGGTATGTTGGCCTTCCGCACAAAGCAGGACCGCCTCAACCCAACCCCTAATCAAACAAACATGTGCACATAAATATCATACGCTAGCATATATAACAGTCAAACCGATCTAACAGATCATCAATCATAGCAACATCCTACAACCAGGATACACACCTAACCAGTCACTAACATAGCATCATCCTATAAACCAGGATATCGACCTAACCAAGTCACTAAGCATATCACCATCCTAACTACCAGGATGTAAATCAATAAGCATATCATGCAATAAACCCGGATACAAATCCGATAAGGGTCGACATTGGTGCCTTAGACCCTGTTGATATAGTGAGGATAACTCACCTCACAGATGTCGAACTGTAGTGATAATACAAAACTCTCGAATCTCCGCCACGAACTCAACCACCTATCACCATCATAGGACCAAGTCCATCAGAATCCCAATTACCAAAATACCCTCAAGGTCCAACTGGTCAACCCGTGGTCAAATTCAACGGTCAATGTTGACCGACTCGTCGAGTGCAGCTAACAACTCGCCGAGTTCCTTATGAACTTAGGAAGTCATGAAACCCTAACTGACTCGCCGAGTTTTCAACCAACTCGTCGAGTCCATGCGTATCCAGATGTCGGGTAAAACCCCTACTGACTCGCCGAGTCCCCCTACTGAATCAGCGAGTCCATGCAGAAACCAACCATGGTAAACCTTCATCGGACTCGTCGTGTCGTCTATGCGACTCATCGAGTTCATGCAGTCCATTTCTTGGCCAAATGATTTTTAAGCTACTCCAACGATCCAATTGGTAGATCCAGTCTCTTAGGGCCTAGTTACCACATAAAGTTGCAAACTTTACGTGCATGCAAGGTCTTAAGAGCCAAAACTAAGCTAAAGAAGAAGCTTAAGGCAAAGAGAAGGCCATGGCTTAACAGAGACTCGAACTTTGTGACACTAAGGGGCTAAAGGAGTCCAGATCTGAAGTTACAACCTCAGATCTTGCCCCAATCCAGAAATACCACAACCATACCCTAAAAAGGGTCCTAAACTCATGAATGAAGAGATCTAGCTATTGGAGAGCCAAGGCAACGACTTGTTACCTTCAAAGTGATGCTAAGATGGAGAAGAATTCGGATCTACAACTTCTCCTTGTTCCAAGCTTCTTGAACTTCAAGCTCTTCTCACCAAGATCCACCTTCCAAGCTTAAAAACACACAAATATGGAGAGTAAACACGATTTAGGGTTTCTGGGCTCAAGGGGGGCTGTAAGGGAGGCTAATGACCCTTTAAATAGGGTGCAAAACCCTGGAAATTAGGGTTTCATCCTCCAGCTCCAACTCGTCGAGTTGTATCCTCCAACTCGTCGAGTTTGTCACTTAAGACACGCGGCCAAATTCGTTACTACTCGACGAGTCAGGGCATCCAACTCGTCGAGTAGACCTTTCAGAAAGGAAATAAGGTTGTAAAGTTTATACCTGAGAGTCGGGGTGTTACAATAAATACATAATAGATTTGGATACATGCTCTTAAAAACTAACATTGATGATAAAACCTTTTCATAAGGAGAATCCTTATTTCCCCAAGCATTGTAAGTAGAGGCTTATTTATTATTTCTTTGATCATGTCATTGAAACATTCTGAGACCCTATTCTCTACTGCTTCAAAAGCATACCCATGAGAAAAAAAAGGCTCTGCACCAGGTTTCAAGTTTTCTTGCCATAAGATAGGTGTATCATTTTTTTGTTATCTTCTTTATCTTCTCCATTGTAGCAAGAAAGTCCCCTTCCACTGTACTCATAACAGCTTCCCAAAACAATTTCTACTGCTCCAATCATGTGTATTTCTTCCTGAAGTTTGCAAAGATGTTTCTAACACATTGTCTGTGCTTAACATGGGGGAGTAGGTCTGTCATAACCTGTAAAAGTCCCTATAATTAACAAACAAACACAAGACATGTAAAAACTAATGAGTGTTATATATATATATATATATATATATATATATATATATATATATATATATTGTATACTAATATATGTTGTATGTACCTTGTGTTGGTATGAGATAATAACCAGTCCATTTCCAGCACCAAGATCCAAATTAGCAACCAAATTCTCAATGAACCAGGTCCAGTTGTCCTTATTCTTAACATTCACAACTGCACATGCTATTGGGTAGACATGGTTGTCAGCATCCCTCCCAATAGCAGTTAAAATCTTCCCCTTTACCTGCCCCTCCAAGAAACTACCATCTAGTCTTATAACCCTTCTACATCCTCTGTTCCATCCATCTCTGAAAGCGTTGAAGCCAACATAAAACCTCTTGAAATAGTGACACCCCAGATTACTTTCTACCCCCACCAAGATGTTGTGCCCGGATTAGTCAACCTAATTACAGATGCATAGTCATAAACCATGGCGTAGTGGTCTTCTAACTTCCCTTCTATCATCCCCATTGCAGTAGCCCTTGCTCTTTAGCATTTCCTAATAGATACACTCACTAAAAACCTTTGTAGCACATCTGCTTGCATCTCTAGCAATGTCATCTTGGGATTCATGATTACATCTTTCAGGTAGTGTTTGCTTAACCAATTGATAGTAACTAGGGAACCAAAGTAATAACTCCTAGCACATAGATGAATTTCTTACCGAATTTAATCTAAAATGTCCTTTCTTTGTACTTCCATCCAGCTGCAACCCTAAATGGACACTGTATTTTTTATTGTCACTGCTTCTACTACCACACTTAGCTATAACCCTCACTCTATTACTTTTTTCAAAATAAAGTTGGTATCCTCCATGGACTTCATAGTTAGTTAAAGCAAACCTGAGTTAAGCAGGGGATTCATAACAGCCTCCTAATTGGGGCCTCATCTCTTTCCAATCAACATTGGGATCATCCACCCTATACTCAACACCAACATCTTCATCGTCCTCATCTAAGTGGGCATGCTCATTTTGTTGACCACCAGAAATGTATCCATAATCTACCATTCCATAAATACTCCTTCTTAATATGTTTTTGTCACACAATAAGTTAAGAAAATGATCATCACATATTTTTGAGGGGGCTTTGAAAGTTTCTTCAGAAAAATACAAAAGCTAAAGTCAAATGCTTCATCATCGTAATCGGAGTCTGGAAGGTATGTCTTCTCAGGGAGCTTAGGCCCTTTAGGCTTCTTAGTTCCAGAATTAGAAGCCATCTGTTTCATAAAAAAAAACTTGTTAGTTCAAACTTGGAACTCCATACTCCATACACGAAGATAACCACCCTCAGAAGCATCTTAGTGTTTCCATACACGTAGCTTTCTACTCTACCTTACTTCACCAACGATTTCGGAGCTTCAAAATGCAAAATTAGGGATTGTGAAACCCTTCTCAACGCCAAACCCTTCTCGAATGCATGAAACCCTTTATCAGTGATGGTTCGTGAAAGGTGATGGCTAGGGAATAGTTTAGTGGCGACCGGATAGTACAGGTTACCATCTTGTCACCGGGTATTAGCTCCCAAGTGATAATTCCACGATAATATTGTGTCTACACTCAACGAAAAATTAAAATAAAAGCTTTTTCCAATTGAATGGCAAAAAATAGGACTTTTATGATATTAGTCTTATTTTGTATCATAAATAATTATATTTTAAATAACTATATTTTAACTACAATGATAAAAGATATATACATGAAATATTGGAAGGGGTTGTTTTTGAATTAATTTTTATTTTTTTCTAGTTACGTTTTTTAAACAAACACTTTTACTTTCGACACCTTTTCTTTGGTACTATATTTTGGGTTGAATGCACTATTTCATTTTTTGTTTATCATTATGCGTCCCTATCTTAGTACTTGAATGAAATGTGTGCACTCAAATATGTTTCAAAACATAATTGTACATGTAACAATCACTTAACTAAGAGTTGTTGTGCTCATATGCAGCGGTTTTGTTATGGTGTCCGTAATGGCATCAACAATGCTTAACTTTTTTGTACGGAGTTCAAAAAAATTTGAAAATTTTTTTCTACTATTTTTTCACTATAATTTTTCTCTGTGTCACACCTACTATGAAATTTCCCGTCTCCCCTGTTCACATGTCCATATAGGGATGATATATGCTTGGTCACTATTATATACTAATAATGCTAAGAATTCCATCAAGACAAATGCATGTGATGCAAAATGGACTGAGTGTTGAGTAGAGTAATGTCTACATACTTCCAGTTATCTATCTTAGAACTTGTTTGGCTGTCAAACCAACAAATAATGGGATAAAATAATAACAATAAAACTCAAATCACTGCTACTTCACACACTAAAGATAGTATAGAGTAAGCAGGGTCGGTCCACAGGAATACGGGACTCCTTATTTAGCCATATTCTCACACATTATACAAACAATATTAAAATGGGGGATTATGTTTAAACTAGAATTGAAATTCATAAAGAAATAAGATTGAAAACAAAATTCAGTAAAAGAAATACATTTCTGATTCTGATTCCTATATATGTATTATGTTGAAAGATGTAATATAGTTATGACTCATGTTTAATCTAGGTTGGTAATTTAGATATTAATAAACTCTAATATCTAAGTTGACAAAAGTGTTTTATTCAAAACATGTTCTTCAAATAAAACTTCATTTAATTGATTCAATTCAAATAAGTTCTTGCATCAAATCATTAAATGACATTGAGTTCTTGCAACAATTACCAACAATGTTCAACATTCCTCTTAAGCTCGGGATTATGAACATTTAATCTTTGATTACACTTATTTTGATCTAAATACAACCAATCAAGTGCATGTTACTGACATCAAATCATAAAACATATACGAATTTTATAATTTGATTAACTGGATTGATAATAACCCTAATTCGTTGATCAAGTGAAAAAGAGAACCAATCAAACACATAATTAAGATCAAATCAAAGATTACTAGATGTTAAACATAAGTCAAATGTAAATTACAACCTAACAACAAATACTTAAGATTTCAGAATCAGAAATGATTTTAGAAATCAACCACACATGTCTAAATTAAACTACAAATTCAACAAGTTTTTATCCTCAATTTGACTTACAAAATGCAAATTAAAGTGTTTCCAAATGTTAATCCACTTCCAAAATCTCCCAAAAATCCTCTCTCTTCTCCCAAAATACGACTTAACATCCCCAAGAACTGGCTGTCTCCCTTTTACAAAGGATGAAACTGTTTTAAAACTGACGACGCGTTTACACGGCCCGTGTAAACTATAACTGACCATTTACACGGCCGTGTAAATACAAAAAAGTAGAATGCTCAAATCGGTCAGGTCTTCGAAGTACATTGCCAAAGAGTATGCGTTTACACGGCCCGTGTAAACTCAAGGTTTACATTTACACGGCCCGTGTAAACTCAAGGTTTACATTTACACGGCCGTGTAAACTCCTGTAAAGCCAAAATCTTTATTTTCTTCATAACTTCCTCCTCGATGCTCCAATAGTTCCGAAACTTCGTCCATATCTCTTATTCATCACCTCAACTAAGATCCTACCTTCAAAAGTCCCTGAAATATCACAAAAGTGTGTGAATTGAATTGCATCATGAAAAATCCCAAAAAATATGCAAAATGCATGAGTTTAAACTTAAATGCAATGCACTTTTATGGATTAAAACTACAAAATGAATGCATGAAATGCACCTAACAAATCTCCCCAAGCTTGAACCTTTCTTGCCCTCAAGAAAGAACAAGAAAAATTTTAACTGGAGAAAATAAAATAATATAAAAATAAAATAGAAGAAAAGAAAACCAAAGTTAAAACTTTCTGAAATTTAATGCATGAAATTAAAACAAACATGATATAGATCCAACCCATTTAACCCTGTTTTTGTACCATAGTTGAGAATGTACCTGTCAGTCAACTTGGATTTAGTCTAAAATTATATAACAATAGAAATAAGACTTTAGCTACTCCCTAATACAACTCAACAGAATCAAAGATCACAACACTTATTCCCTTTTTAATGTCATCAAGCCAATTCATGGAACAAACTATGGTCTTACTCTCGTGAAATTGTATGTGACAAAACATGCTCAATCATCTTTGTTTCACAAAATATATCAATGACCGATTCCAGCTATTTGTTGGTCAACAACAATCTTTTTTTGAAAAATCTTTTCTAAAAATTCCCTAATATTACCCAGATTGGTTACAAACTTCAAACCACTTACTCCAGTCAAAGTAGTTAACATTCAGTCCCAATGTCATAAGTTCAAATCCAAGTCCAAAGGAATCTTTTGGCAGCCAAGCATTTTTCCTAAACAAATTATTCAATTAACTATAAACAAATATGTACAAACTTCCTAATTACATTTTTTTTTTACAAACAAAGCTCATGGCTTTCTTTGAAATCCATGTAACGAGCTTCCAACCAACACATCCAAATTAAATGACCTTAGTGTGCTAGATTTAAAAAGATCTCTCGGGTTTACTTGCCCGAACCTCAAAGGCCACAGATTAGCTTTATTTGGTTATTAAGTTCATGACTTTCTATGGAACCCGTGTAGCGAACTTTCAACCCAATCAGTCCCAAACAATTTTGCTTTAGGCGATTAGGTGTAGAACACCCCTCGGAGTTTACTTATTCGAGTTCCAAAGGTCACAGATTAACTTAATAACAATTTTATTTATTTATTATTTATTTATTTATTTTATTTTATTTTTAAATTTTTAAATATAACTAAGATAACACATAACACTCTTATTAATTTATTTGCTAGGCCTATTTTTTTATATTTTCGTCCTTGACTTTTCTATTGTGGGACATCTCACGGTCTATTACCGTGAGGGGCTTCTAGACATTTTTTCGGGGGACTAAAGATCAACATGCAAAGACCCGTAGGTATAGTTGGAAGCTATGTGCCCAAGCAAGGTATATAAAAGGGAATGAGCAGAAATGACTTTTAGAGTGCTGGAAGGCTCGGGACATTGAGATTATATATTCTTTTTATGAATTTTTGAATTCGGCATTTTAAGTTCAATTGAGCATTTACTACTCATAAGACCAATCATATGTCCCAAAGAATTGACTCATACCTGCTGTTATGCTCCAATGTTGACAATCTTCTCACTTTCTGTTTTGCACAAGTAGCTTCGGGAGGTGTGTTCGTGTGCGATTAACTTGCTTTAAGATTTTTCAATAAAAAGAGCAAGCTAATCTCAAGGCACATGACTTCACTTACCAGCTCAACTGTTTTGAAAAGATTCGGTTGCTTGGGATTGGATCAATTTTTTATGCAATACAAGTAGCTTCGGGAGGTGTGTTCGTGTGCGATTAACTTGCTTTAAGATTTTTCAATAAAAAGAGCAAGCTAATCTCAAGGCACATGACTTCACTTACCAGCTCAACTGTTTTGAAAAGATTCGGTTGCTTGGGATTGGATCAATTTTTTATGCAATACAAGTAGCTTCGGGAGGTGTGTTCGTGTGCGATTAACTTGCTTTAAGATTTTTCAATAAAAAGAGCAAGCTAATCTCAAGGCACATGACTTCACTTACCAGCTCAACTGTTTTGAAAAGATTCGGTTGCTTGGGATTGGATCAATTTTTTATGCAATACAAGTAGCTTCGGGAGGTGTGTTCGTGTGCGATTAACTTGCTTTAAGATTTTTCAATAAAAAGAGCAAGCTAATCTCAAGGCACATGACTTCACTTACCAGCTCAACTGTTTTGAAAAGATTCGGTTGCTTGGGATTGGATCAATTTATTTTATGCAATGCAAAAATTTAGATACAAAATGCAAAGAATAATAAAAATAGAATAGAAAGAAAATCTTTTTTTTTTTTTGAAAAATTTTCTATGCAGAAAAAGAAAATGAAAATTAACGCAATATGTACAAAATTACATTCAACCTACATGCAACGAGATTTATGCATGGATGGATGCCCCTCCCCAAGCTTAAAATAAGCATCTTCATCGATGCTTGGAGAGAGGCGTAGCCGGCCTATTGAGGGTCGGGCGGTGGTGGATGTCGAGGGAACTATGAAGGATAATCAGTAGGATAATATGGAGGCCACTGGGGTTGGGATGATGATGAATGATGCTGCTGCTGGGTAGGAAGCACAAGTACTCGGTGGATATCGCTCATCAAATGATGAAAGTTGCGGTTATGTTGCTCTTGAGCGGCCTACCGTTGATCTTGCTCGGCCCAACGCAGCTCTTGTTGGGCCCAACGCTCTTCCTGAAGATTACGGTAGTCTTGAAATTTGGAAGTATTTTCAGCAACACCCGTGTAAATCTCTCCTACCTCCTGCTGTAAGCTCGTGTAATGGTGGGCCAAGCGTGCAAATTCGCCCATGTAAAGATTGTGTTCAGGGAAAGGAATGTGGCGAGATGAGCTGGAAGCACCTACAGTTGCAGTTTGAGCAGGAGGAGTAGGAGTGGTGGTTGGAGGTCTACGGGCTGCAGTAACACCCATGTTGGATTGGAGGTACCAATTGGTAGAAGGGATGTCATTGGCCAAGGCTAATATCTTCTTATTTCGGCTGTCGATGCGTATATATTCTTTACCATCGACTGTCCAATGAACATCCCCATTGGCGTTGCGGTGGAAAAGCTGCATCATTTCCAAAACCTCAAGTGATAAACGAGTACGGCCCGAAATTATATTGGTTGAATTGTTGGGTAGATGGAGGCCAAGATATTCAACTATAATAGAAACCATGCCTCCACAATGAAGCTGACCACCATTGCTCATGGCATTTCTAAGCATTTTCTGAACTACCCAACAATCCAACCTGTCACGCGGGTGACCCGGGTTCGATCCCCGACAACGGCGCCAATTTGTTTGGCTGTCAAACCAACAAATAATGGGATAAAATAATAACAATAAAACTCAAATCACTGCTACTTCATACACTAAAGATAGTATAGAGTAGGCAGGGTCGGTCCACAGGAATACGGGACTCCTTATTTAGCCATATTCTCACACATTATACAAACAATATTAAAATGGGGGATTATGTTTAAACTAGAATTGAAATTCATAAAGAAATAAGATTGAAAACAAAATTCAGTAAAAGAAATACATTTCTGATTCTGATTCCTATATATGTATTATGTTGAAAGATGTAATATAGTTATGACTCATGTTTAATCTAGGTTGGTAATTTAGATATTAATAAACTCTAATATCTAAGTTGACAAAAGTGTTTTATTCAAAACATGTTCTTCAAATAAAACTTCATTTAATTGATTCAATTCAAATAAGTTCTTGCATCAAATCATTAAAATGACATTGAGTTCTTGCAACAATTACCAACAATGTTCAACATTCCTCTTAAGCTCGGGATTATGAACATTTAATCTTTGATTACACTTATTTTGATCTAAATACAACCAATCAAGTGCATGTTACTGACATCAAATCATAAAACATATACGAATTTTATAATTTGATTAACTAGATTGATAAGAACCCTAATTCATTGATCAAGTGAAAAAGAGAACCAATCAAACACATAATTAAGATCAAATCAAAGATTACTAGATGTTAAACATAAGTCAAATGTAAATTACAACCTAACAACAAATACTTAAGAATTCAGAATCAGAAATGATTTTAAAAATCAGCCACACATGTCTAAATTAAACTACAAATTCAACAAGTTTTTATACTCAATTTCACTTACAACATGCAAATTAAAGTGTTTCCAAATGTTAATCCACTTCCAAAATCTCCCAAAAATCCTTTCTCTTCTCCCAAAATACGACTTAACATCCCCAAGAACTGGCTGTCTCCCTTTTACAAAGGATGAAACTGTTTTAAAACTGACGACGCGTTTACACGGCCCGTGTAAACTATAACTGACCATTTACACGGCCGTGTAAATACAAAAAAGTAGAATGCTCAAATCGGCCAGGTCTTCGAAGTACATTGCCAAGGAGTATGCGTTTACACGGCCCATGTAAACTCAAGGTTTACATTTACACGGCCATGTAAACTCCTGTAAAGCCAAAATCTTTATTTTCTTCATAACTTCCTCCTCGATGCTCCAATAGTTCCGAAACATCGCCCATATCTCTTATTCATCACCTCAACAAAGATCCTACCTTCAAAAGTCCCTGAAATATCACAAAAGTGTGTGAATGGAATTGAATCATGAAAAATCCCAAAAAATATGCAAAATGCATGAGTTTAAACCTAAATGCAATGCACTTTTATGGATTAAAACTACAAAATGAATGCATGAAATGCACCTAACAAATCTTCCCAAGCTTGAACCTTTCTTGCCCTCAAGAAAGAACAAGAAAAATTTTAACTGGAGAAAATAAAATAATATAAAAATAAAATAGAAGAAAAGAAAACCAAAGTTAAAACTTTCTGAAATTTAATGCATGAAATTAAAACAAACATGATATAGATCCAACCCATTTAACCCTGTTTTTGTACCATAGTTGAGAATGTACCTGTCATGCCTTGAGTCAACTTGGATTTAGTCTAAAATTATATAACAATAGAAATAAGACTTTAGCTACTCCCTAATACAACTCAACAGAATCAAAGATCACAACACTTATTCCCTTTTTAATGTCATCAAGCCAATTCATGGAACAAACTATGGTCTTACTCTCGTGAAATTGTATGTGACAAAACATGCTCAATCATCTTTGTTTCACAAAATATATCAATGACCGATTCCAGCTATTTGTTGGTTAACAACAATCTTTTTCTGAAAAATATTTTCTAAAAATTCCCTAATATTTACCCAGATTGGTTACAAACTTCAAACCACTTACTCCAGTCAAAGTAGTTAACATTCAGTCCCAATGTCATAAGTTCAAATCCAAGTCCAAAGGAATCTTTTGGCAGCCAAGCATTTTTCCTAAACAAATTATTCAATTAACTATAAACAAATATGTACAAACTTCCTAATTACATTTTTTTTTTACAAACAAAGCTCATGGCTTTCTTTGAAATCCATGTAACGAGCTTCCAACCAACACATCCAAATGAAATGACCTTAGTGTGCTAGATTTAAAAAGATCTCTCGGGTTTACTTGCCCGAACCTCAAAGGCCACAGATTAGCTTTATTTGGTTATTAAGTTCATGACTTTCTATGGAACCCGTGTAGCGAACTTTCAACCCAATCAGTCCCAAACAATTTTGCTTTAGGCGATTAGGTGTAGAACACCCCTCGGAGTTTACTTATTCGAGTTCCAAAGGTCACAGATTAACTTAATAACAATTTTATTTATTTATTATTTATTTATTTATTTTATTTTATTTTTAAATTTTTAAATATAACTAAGATAACACATAACACTCTTATTAATTTATTTGCTAGGCCTATTTTTTTATATTTTCGTCCTTGACTTTTCTATTGTGGGACATCTCACGGTCTATTACCATGAGGGGCTTCTAGACATTTTTTCGGGGGACTAAAGATCAACATGCAAAGACCCGTAGGTATAGTTGGAAGCTATGTGCCCAAGCAAGGTATATAAAAGGGAATGAGCAGAAATGACTTTTAGAGCGCTGGAAGGCTCGGGACATTGAGATTATATATTCTTTTTATGAATTTTTGAATTTGGCATTTTAAGTTCAATTGAGCATTTACTACTCATAAGACCAATCATATGTCCCAAAGAATTGACTCATACCTGCTGTTATGCTCCAATGTTGACAATCTTCTCACTTTCTGTTTTGCACAAGTAGCTTCGGGAGGTGTGTTCGTGTGCGATTAACTTGCTTTAAGATTTTTCAATAAAAAGAGCAAGCTAATCTCAAGGCACATGACTTCACTTACCAGCTCAACTGTTTTGAAAAGATTCGGTTGCTTGGGTTGGATCAATTTTTTATGCAATACAAGTAGCTTCGGGAGGTGTGTTCGTGTGCGATTAACTTGCTTTAAGATTTTTCAATAAAAAGAGCAAGCTAATCTCAAGGCACATGACTTCACTTACCAGCTCAACTGTTTTGAAAAGATTCGGTTGCTTGGGATTGGATCAATTTTTTTTATGCAATGCAAAAATTTAGATACAAAATGCAAAGAATAATAAAAATAGAATAGAAAGAAAATCTTTTTTTTTTTTTTTGAAAAATTTTCTATGCAGAAAAAGAAAATGAAAATTAACGCAATATGTACAAAATTACATGCAACCTACATGCAACGAGATTTATGCATGGATGGATTCCCCTCTCCAAGCTTAAAATAAGCATCTTCATCGATGCTTGGAGAGAGGCGTAGCCGGCCTATTGAGGGTCGGGCGGTGGTGGATGTCGAGGGAACTATGAAGGATAATCAGTAGGATAATATGGAGGCCACTGGGGTTGGGATGATGATGAATGATGCTGCTGCTGGGTAGGAAGCACAAGTACTCGGTGGATATCGCTCATCAAATGATGAATGTTGCGGTTATGTTGCTCTTGAGCGGCCTACCGTTGATCTTGCTCGGCCCAACGCAGCTCTTGTTGGGCCCAACGCTCTACCTGAAGATTACGGTTGTCTTGAAATTCGGAAGTATTTTCAGCAACACCCGTGTAAATCTCTCCTACCTCCTGCTGTAAGCTCGTGTAATGGTGGTCCAAGCGTGCAAATTCGCCCATGTAAAGATTGTGTTCAGGGAAAGGAATGTGGCGAGATGAGCTGGAAGCACCTACAGTTGCAGTTTGAGCAGGAGGAGTAGGAGTGGTGGTTGGAGGTCTACGGGCTGCAGTAACACCCATGTTGGATTGGAGGTACCAATTGGTAGAAGGGATGTCATTGGCCAAGGCTAATATCTTCTTATTTCGGCTGTCGATGCGTATATATTCTTTACCATCGACTGTCCAATGAACATCCCCATTGGGGTTGCGGTGGAAAAGCTGCATCATTTCCAAAACCTCAAGTGATAAACGAGTACGGCCCGAAATTATATTGGTTGAATTGTTGGGTAGATGGAGGCCAAGATATTCAAC
The DNA here is from genome assembly GCF_052849685.1 of Lactuca virosa. NCBI lineage: Eukaryota > Viridiplantae > Streptophyta > Magnoliopsida > Asterales > Asteraceae > Lactuca > Lactuca virosa. Next base: position 213,636,613 of record NC_136427.1, read on the forward strand.
TATAATAGAAACCATGCCTCCACAATGAAGCTGACCACCATTGCTCATGGCATTTCTAAGCATTTTCTGAACTACCCAACAATCCAACCTGTCACGCGGGTGACCCGGGTTCGATCCCCGGCAACGGCGCCAATTTGTTTGGCTGTCAAACCAACAAATAATGGGATAAAATAATAACAATAAAACTCAAATCACTGCTACTTCATACACTAAAGATAGTATAGAGTAGGCAGGGTCGGTCCACAGGATTACGGGACTCCTTATTTAGCCATATTCTCACACATTATACAAACAATATTAAAATGGGGGATTATGTTTAAACTAGAATTGAAATTCATAAAGAAATAAGATTGAAAACAAAATTCAGTAAAAGAAATACATTTCTGATTCTGATTCCTATATATGTATTATGTTGAAAGATGTAATATAGTTATGACTCATGTTTAATCTAGGTTGGTAATTTAGATATTAATAAACTCTAATATCTAAGTTGACAAAAGTGTTTTATTCAAAACATGTTCTTCAAATAAAACTTCATTTAATTGATTCAATTCAAATAAGTTCTTGCATCAAATCATTAAAATGACATTGAGTTCTTGCAACAATTACCAACAATGTTCAACATTCCTCTTAAGCTCGGGATTATGAACATTTAATCTTTGATTACACTTATTTTGATCTAAATACAACCAATCAAGTGCATGTTACTGACATCAAATCATAAAACATATACGAATTTTATAATTTGATTAACTAGATTGATAAGAACCCTAATTCATTGATCAAGTGAAAAAGAGAACCAATCAAACACATAATTAAGATCAAATCAAAGATTACTAGATGTTAAACATAAGTCAAATGTAAATTACAACCTAACAACAAATACTTAAGAATTCAGAATCAGAAATGATTTTAGAAATCAGCCACACATGTCTAAATTAAACTACAAATTCAACAAGTTTTTATACTCAATTTCACTTACAACATGCAAATTAAAGTGTTTCCAAATGTTAATCCACTTCCAAAATCTCCCAAAAATCCTTTCTCTTCTCCCAAAATACGACTTAACATCCCCAAGAACTGGCTGTCTCCCTTTTACAAAGGATGAAACTGTTTTAAAACTGACGACGCGTTTACACGGCCCGTGTAAACTATAACTGACCATTTACACGGCCGTGTAAATACAAAAAAGTAGAATGCTCAAATCGGTCAGGTCTTCGAAGTACATTGCCAAAGAGTATGCGTTTACACGGCCCGTGTAAACTCAAGGTTTACATTTACACGGCCGTGTAAACTCCTGTAAAGCCAAAATCTTTATTTTCTTCATAACTTCCTCCTCGATGCTCCAATAGTTCCGAAACTTCGTCCAAATCTCTTATTCATCACCTCAACTAAGATCCTACCTTCAAAAGTCCCTGAAATATCACAAAAGTGTGTGAATGGAATTGAATCATGAAAAATCCCAAAAAATATGCAAAATGCATGAGTTTAAACCTAAATGCAATGCACTTTTATGGATTAAAACTACAAAATGAATGCATGAAATGCACCTAACAAATCTCCCCAAGCTTGAACCTTTCTTGCCCTCAAGAAAGAACAAGAAAAATTTTAACTGGAGAAAATAAAATAATATAAAAATAAAATAGAAGAAAAGAAAACCAAAGTTAAAACTTTCTGAAATTTAATGCATGAAACTAAAACAAACATGATATAGATCCAACCCATTTAACCCTGTTTTTGTACCATAGTTGAGAATGTACCTGTCATGCCTTGAGTCAACTTGGATTTAGTCTAAAATTATATAACAATAGAAATAAGACTTTAGCTACTCCCTAATACAACTCAACAGAATCAAAGATCACAACACTTATTCCCTTTTTAATGTCATCAAGCCAATTCATGGAACAAACTATGGTCTTACTCTCGTGAAATTGTATGTGACAAAACATGCTCAATCATCTTTGTTTCACAAAATATATCAATGACCGATTCCAGCTATTTGTTGGTCAACAACAATCTTTTTCTGAAAAATATTTTCTAAAAATTCCCTAATATTTACCCAGATTGGTTACAAACTTCAAACCACTTACTCCAGTCAAAGTAGTTAACATTCAGTCCCAATGTCATAAGTTCAAATCCAAGTCCAAAGGAATCTTTTGGCAGCCAAGCATTTTTCCTAAACAAATTATTCAATTAACTATAAACAAATATGTACAAACTTCCTAATTACATTTTTTTTACAAACAAAGCTCATGGCTTTCTTTGAAATCCATGTAACGAGCTTCCAACCAACACATCCAACTCAAATGACCTTAGTGTGCTAGATTTAAAAAGATCCCTCGGGTTTACTTGCCCGAACCTCAAAGGCACAGATTAGCTTTATTTGTTTATTAAGTTCATGACTTTCTATGGAACCCGTGTAGCGAACTTTCAACCCAATCAGTCCCAAACAATTTTGCTTTAGGCGATTAGGTGTAGAACACCCCTCGGAGTTTACTTATTCGAGTTCCAAAGGTCACAAATTAACTTAATAACAATTTTATTTATTTATTATTTATTTATTTATTTTATTTTATTTTTAAATTTTTAAATATAACTAAGATAACACATAACACTCTTATTAATTTATTTGCTAGGCCTATTTTTTTATATTTTCGTCCTTGACTTTTCTATTGTGGGACATCTCACGGTCTATTACCGTGAGGGGCTTCTAGACATTTTTTCGGGGGACTAAAGATCAACATGCAAAGACCCGTAGGTATAGTTGGAAGCTATGTGCCCAAGCAAGGTATATAAAAGGGAATGAGCAGAAATGACTTTTAGAGCGCTGGAAGGCTCGGGACATTGAGATTATATATTCTTTTTATGAATTTTTGAATTTGGCATTTTAAGTTCAATTGAGCATTTACTACTCATAAGACCAATCATATGTCCCAAAGAATTGACTCATACCTAATGTTATGCTCCAATGTTGACAATCTTCTCACTTTCTGTTTTGCACAAGTAGCTTCGGGAGGTGTGTTCGTGTGCAATTAACTTGCTTTAAGATTTTTCAATAAAAAGAGCAAGCTAATCTCAAGGCACATGACTTCACTTACCAGCTCAACTGTTTTGAAAAGATTCGGTTGCTTGGGATTGGATCAAATTTTTTTTTATGAAATGCAAAAATTTAGATACAAAATGCAAAGAATAATAAAAATAGAATAGAAAGAAAATCTTTTTTTTTTTGAAATATTTTCTATGCAGAAAAAGAAAATGAAAATTAACGCAATATGTACAAAATTACATGCAACCTACATGCAACGAGATTTATGCATGGATGGATGCCCCTCCCCAAGCTTAAAATAAGCATCGTCCTCGATGCTTGGAGAGAGGCGTAGCCGGCCTATTGAGGGTCGGGCGGTGGTGGATGTCGAGGGAACTGTGAAGGATAATCAGTAGGATAATATGGAGGCCACTGGGGTTGGGATGATGATGACTGATGCTGCTGCTGGGTAGGAAGCACAAGTACTCGGTGGATATCGCTCATCAAATGATGAATGTTGCGGTTATGTTGCTCTTGAGCGGCCCACCGTTGATCTTGCTCGGCCCAACTCAGCTCTTGCTGGGCCCAACGCTCTTCCTGAAGATTACGGTAGTCTTGAAATTCGGAAGTATTTTCAGCAACACCCGTGTAAATCTCTCCTACCTCCTGCTGTAAGCTCGTGTAATGGTGGTCCAAGCGTGCAAATTCGCCCATGTAAAGATTGTGTTCAGGGAAAGGAATGTGGCGAGATGAGCTGGAAGCACCTGCAGTTGCAGTTTGAGCAGGAGGAGTAGGAGTGGTGGTTGGAGGTCTACGGGCTGCAGTAACACCCATGTTGGATTGGAGGTACCAATTGGTAGAAGGGATGTCATTGGCCAAGGCTAATATCTTCTTATTTCGGCTGTCGATGCGTAGATATTCTTTACCATCGACTGTCCAATGAACATCCCCATTGGGGTTGCGGTGGAAAAGCTGCATGATTTCCAAAACCTCAAGTGATAAACGAGTACGGCCCAAAATTATATTGGTTGGATTGTTGGGTAGATGGAGGCCAATATATTCAGCTATAATAGAAACCATGCCTCCACAATGAAGCTGATCACCATTGCTCATGGCATTTTGAGCATTTTCTGAACTACCCAACAATCCAACCTGTCACGCGGGTGACCCGGGTTCGATCCCCGGCAACGGCGCCAATTTGTTTGGCTGTCAAACCAACAAATAATGGGATAAAATAATAACAATAAAACTCAAATCACTGCTACTTCATACACTAAAGATAGTATAGAGTAGGCAGGGTCGGTCCACAGGAATACGGGACTCCTTATTTAGCCATATTCTCACACATTATACAAACAATATTAAAATGGGGGATTATGTTTAAACTAGAATTGAAATTCATAAAGAAATAAGATTGAAAACAAAATTCAGTAAAAGAAATACATTTCTGATTCTGATTCCTATATATGTATTATGTTGAAAGATGTAATATAGTTATGACTCATGTTTAATCTAGGTTGGTAATTTAGATATTAATAAACTCTAATATCTAAGTTGACAAAAGTGTTTTATTCAAAACATGTTCTTCAAATAAAACTTCATTTAATTGATTCAATTCAAATAAGTTCTTGCATCAAATCATTAAAATGACATTGAGTTCTTGCAACAATTACCAACAATGTTCAACATTCCTCTTAAGCTCGGGATTATGAACATTTAATCTTTGATTACACTTATTTTGATCTAAATACAACCAATCAAGTGCATGTTACTGACATCAAATCATAAAACATATACGAATTTTATAATTTGATTAACTAGATTGATAAGAACCCTAATTCATTGATCAAGTGAAAAAGAGAACCAATCAAACACATAATTAAGATCAAATCAAAGATTACTAGATGTTAAACATAAGTCAAATGTAAATTACAACCTAACAACAAATACTTAAGAATTCAGAATCAGAAATGATTTTAGAAATCAGCCACACATGTCTAAATTAAACTACAAATTCAACAAGTTTTTATCCTCAATTTGACTTACAAAATGCAAATTAAAGTGTTTCCAAATGTTAATCCACTTCCAAAATCTCCCAAAAATCCTTTCTCTTCTCCCAAAATACGACTTAACTTCCCCAAGAACTGGCTGTCTCCCTTATACAAAGGCTGAAACTGTTTTAAAACTGACGACGCGTTTACACGGCCCGTGTAAACTATAACTGACCATTTACACGGCCGTGTAAATACAAAAAAGTAGAATGCTCAAATCGGCCAGGTCTTCGAAGTACATTGCCAAAGAGTATGCGTTTACACAGCCCGTGTAAACTCAAGGTTTACATTTACACGGTCGTGTAAACTCCTGTAAAGCCAAAATCTTTATTTTCTTCATAACTTCCTCCTCGATGCTCCAATAGTTCCGAAACTTCGTCCATATCTCTTATTCATCACCTCAACTAAGATCCTACCTTCAAAAGTCCTTGAAATATCACAAAAGTGTGTGAATGGAATTGCATAATGAAAAATCCCAAAAAATATGCAAAATGCATGAGTTTAAACCTAAATGCAATGCACTTTTATGGATTAAAACTACAAAATGAATGCATGAAATGCACCTAACAGAACTCATATCTTTTTATGATTTTAACTGTGAAGGAAATCGAAACGAACATAATTGTTATGAGTTTTAGGATGAATACCCAAAAGAAATGTTTCAATCGAAGATAAAAACTGCGAGACAATCTTTTGAAGTAGTTATACCTCAACAATTGTTCTTGTGTTCTCTTCTTGAAAGATGCAAGTATGTGCACTACACATCTCCTCACACGTATCTGGACTTAACAATCGATCTCATTTTATTTGTGTAAACCTCAATCACTTAAACAACAAATGATACATATATCATTGACAAATTTTATCCATCTAATTATAAGTTATATAAAATTATAAGTTATATATTTTCAAATTTATTATTTTTAAATATTGTATTTTTATGAAATTGAAAGAAAGAGACGCGAAAACGCAACTTCATACGAGTAGTCTTTCCGTCATTTTCCTTTCCTCCACCGATTTATCACAACTACCAATGCTTCTTAGATTCAGCCCATAACATAACACATGGAGATGGGGTTGCTCTTCCAAAAATAAATAAACATTAATAAATGGCATAGAATACGTTAAAAAAAAACTAATAGCTCTGTTTGGTAGAACTATATTTACAACTACAAACACGAAAATTAAAAAACAAATGTTTGCTTTCCATTTATGTTTGATTTGTTTGATTAATATGGAAATGAAAGTAGATAATACAAGGGCGGACACAATATTTCATAGTAGGGGTGCACGAGAAAGTCATGGGTTACACGATAGTAGAAAAAATAAAAATTTTAAAAAATTTCGAAAATTTTTCCACTGCGGCCGGAAAAGTCAGGGGTTGCCGATGCTACCAGTGACCCCCTAAATCCGCCCCTGAGATAATAACATTATAAAATAACTGGGGTATACATAACATTATAAAATAACTAGGGTATACATTTACATCTTACACAATACTTTCTTTCCATGCACAATTATTAATACTTTAAAAAGTTGAATCCTAAAATTATATAAAACCTAAATTAGTGTATAAAATGTTACATTGTTATGTAGAATCATTTTTCATTTTTAACATCTATGTCAAATTAGTGTATAAAATGTTATGTACATCATTTTTCATTTTTAACATCTATGACAACTTTGACTTCAACCATAAAACAAGTATGATTGGAGTATCATGATTGAGTTGCATTTTTTTTTAAATTATTATGTTAAACTATTTATTTAATAGTTATAACATCAGGTTACATGACAATAATATTGAGTTATAGGGTCACGGTCTTTTGTGAATCTATATTTTTCTCTGAACAACTTTTAAAATGCAAACTTTTTTGTGTGATTTTTTTTCTTCAACAAAATGATATAAAGCAGCAAATCGGTCATATAGAAACATATTTGCAAAAAAAAAAAAAAAAAAAAATCTTGAAAAAATGTGCATATATGACAGATACATATGTGCACAAATGTCGGAAATTCACAAGTTCGTAAAAAAAATACACATATGCATCTGTTGTATACACACATTTTTTCAAGATTTTTTTTTTTTTTTTTTTTTTTTTGCGATTATGCTTCTATATGACCGATTTGGTGCTTTATGTCATTTTTTTTAAATAGCACACAAAAGTTCACATTTTAATAATGGTTCGCAGAATAATATAGGTTCGCAAAAGATAAAAAGTAAAATAACAAGATAACAAAACAATAATATATTTCTTATTTTTTTTATATATATTTAACAGAAGGGTTAGAAGGTAAGGCCATCCAGAGTGGGTTCACACTCACGCGTGAGTTTCCTATGTGGCACACTAACTAACCGGTGAACACCGCCTCATTGACCGGTGGTTTGGTTGTGAAGTGGGTTGTAGTGGTTGTGAAGACGGAAGGAGACAGATATTTTCATTGGTTCTTTAATTTTCCCCTCATATTTTTTCTCATTCTCTCTCTTCCTTTTTGCCTCTTCACTATCAACCCACTAGTGAATACAATTTTCACAACCTGATGGGTTGGTTGTGGAATGATAAAATACCTACATCGTGCTGAGTTGGTTGGTGGTTTGGTTGTGGCCACTCCCCACAGTCTAATCTAAAAAAAAAAAAAAAAAAAAAAAAAAAAAAAAAAAAAAACGATATATATTCAAATCATGTTGACCATTCATTTCGATTGTTTAAAATTTGAACCAAGCATACCAAGTGCCAACTATAAAGAATAAAACTACAATTTACTCTAATTAATATTACCAAGTATTAAATTATTTTTAAGAAACAATTAATTTCCATAGTTAGAAACCGTTTGGGTCGTTGGGTCCATCATAAGATATACAATATCTTTCTCCTATATTCGTGGACACAATTGTCGGCTGTGTACTCGAACAAAGATCGCCGTACGAGTTCCGAGTTTCTAATTAAAATGAAAATGAATGGCTCAGATCCTCTCTTCTTACCTGTAGTAGGGTCACACCGCCACAGTTATTGGCGCATTTTTCGCAACGCGGCAAGGCCTTACACGTTGTGATGTTCAGATGGCCCACCACAATAAAAGCCCATTAAGAAACTCAATCCTATCCAGCCTCATTTAATTTCAATAAAGTGCTTTAAGTTTTCTGTAATTGCATTTAAAAGCTTTAATTGTGGTAGTATAATATGATAACGAAAGTGTTGTGTGGAACCAAGTGTGGAACTGTGGAAGGTGTACTCGTATCGGGCCTTTCAACTGTAAATGGTTTTTATCGATTTTTTTATAAAAATATATTATATCTCTCAAATTTTAAAAGATAAAAATAATACTAATATATTAACTTAAGTATAGTTTTATGTTATTAATATTATACATGTTTTATTAATAATAGTAATTGCGTTTGGTAAAGATATTATTAATACCAACTACGATTTAGATAATACAAAGACCATTTACATATCAACAATCCTATTAGGTCCGAAGTCCAATTAAAATTTTACAATTGGTTTGGGCTTTAGATCAAATTAAGTAATACGTCAAGGAAAAAGACATTAGCATTGCATATTTATATTTCAGTGTTTCACGGTTATGGTTTCAATTAGGGGTGAGCGCGGTGCGGTTCGGTGCGGTTATTGGCCAAAACCTCACCACTAACCGCAAATGCAGTTAATCCATTTTCAAAACCGTTTGGTGCGGTTATTTTTGCGGTGCGGTTAGGCGGTTATTTTTGTGGTGCGGTTTTGTTTTCTTTGTGTTTCGGTTATTAACCGTATAGATTTGGTGCGGTTATTTTGTATGGTTTTTAACCGCACTTTAGAGTTCAAATAGTTTTAAGAGTTTAAACACATTACTTGTAATAATAAAAGAACCATTAGGTATAAGACAATTAACTTAAATTACAAACAACTAATATCTTAAAAACGTTAAATCACTAGTAATTAACAATAAATATCTTAAAATTGTCAAATTTCATCATTTTCCCAAGTTAAACATAAGAAAAAAACCAACACTTTTGTCTTCTATAATTTTATCATTCTTTCATCCATGAAATTTGTCTTATTTTTAATATTTAATATATTAATAATTAATAATATATATATATATATATATATATATATATATATATATATATATAATATGTGGTGTGGTGCGATTTTTTGCGGTGTTTGAAAACTAATAACCGCACCGCACCGCAAATTTACGGTTTTTGAAAAACAAAAAACCTCACAATCGGTTTTTATTGCGGTTGCGGTTGCGGTTAATCGGTTGCGGTTTATGCGGTTAATTTAATTTGCGGTGCGGTTTTTGCTCACCCCTAGTTTCAATTTTATGGAATCGGCAAAAATCAAAAGAGAATCACCTATTTGTATATATAGTTTGCTGATTTAACAAAAAGGTGGAAAAATTTTGAAAGACAGTTTACTAAAAGGTCGCATTTTTTTAATTAAGGTATTGTACTCTAAAACTTTTACTTAATTGTTGAAAGGGAAAATGACTTATCAAGGTAATTAACTTTTCGGTATGTTCACATCTGGATAACTATCTTTTTTTTGTACACATCTAGGTAACAAATTTGTTGGAAGTGTTCACATATGACCATTATGACCTACTGTAGCAGATTACATTCTAGATGTGAACACTTTCAACAAGTTCGTTACCTAGATGTGTACAAAAAAAGTAGTTACCCAAATATGAATAAAACGGAAAGTAAGAGTAAATTACACGAATAGTCCCTGTGGTTTGGGGGAATCTGTGGTTTTGGTCACTAACTTATTTTTTTAACTCGGATGGTCCCTACTGTTTATTTTTGCTGCGCGTTTGGTCCCTGTCTTACCTAAAAACACTATTGTGCCCTTATTAATTTATTTTTTAATTAATTTTCTTATTTATGTATTTATTTTTTATATATTTAAAAATTTTAATAGACCCCACATATTTGTATCTCCTCACCGTAAACCTGAAACCACATTTGAGAAATTTAATTTGGGTCTCACCGGTCACCATCCTATCTCTCATCCTCCTCAACTTCTATCTCTTTTCCATCTTTAGAAGTTGAGGAGGATGAGAGATGTGATGGTGACGAGATACAAATAAGGGCACAATAGTCTTTTTAGGTAAGACAGAAACCTAGCGCATAACAAAAATAAATAGTATGGATCATCCGAGTTAAAAAAATAAATTAATTAGAAAAATAAACAGTAGGGATCATCCGGGGAGATACAGATATGTGAGGTCTATTAATTTTTTTAAATATATAAAAAATAAATACATAAATAAAAAAATTAATTAAAAAATAAATTAATAATGACACAATAGTCTTTTTAGGTAAGACAGAGACCAAACGCGCAACAAAAATAAATAGTAGAGACCATCCGAGTTAAAAAAATAAGTTAGGGACCAAAAACACAAATTCCTCCAAACCACAGGTACCATTCGTGTAATTTACTTTTACTTTTCGTTTTGTTCATATTTGGGTAACTATTTTTTTTGTACACATCTAGGTAACGAACTTGTTAAAAGTGTTCACATCTAGGATGTAACCTGCTACAGCAGGTCATAATGGTCATATGTGAACACTTTCAACAAGTTTGTTACCTAGATGTGTACAAAAAAAAAAAAGATAGTTACCCAGATGTAAACATACCGAAAAGTTAATTATCTTGATAAGTCATTTTCCCTTGTTGAAATCATACATTCAATTTTTTCTTATGAGAACATTACACTTAGAAAACAATACTGCGAGTGATTTTACCATCCTAACAAATTTTGCAATAATGAGTTACACTTACAAGTTACAAGAACAGGAAGAAGGAAATCAAAAAGACATATTTGCCCATACTAACATTTTCCTACATCTTGATAATCAAAATTTTCTATCTTCATTACAACAATAGTGTCATGTCATGTTTACAATCACAAAGCTTGAATTTTTCCCCCATACCCATAATACCTCAAAAGCCCTTCATCTTGTCTCCAATTCTCTTTCACCTTCACTTCCACCTGTTTTCATCACAACCATATTATCTATTGACATTATACAACAAACCAATCAAATTTAAAAATTTATTTAAATAATACCTCCAAAAAAACTTTTTTTTGCAAGAAATCTTCAATGTCGAGTCTAGAAGCTGTTGCAAGAAGCTTTAGAGCCTTTCCATCCTGGTTAAATCATTAAAAAAAAACATCATGTTAAAAAAAAAAAGATTAATACAAATAGAGGGAATATTTAGCAAAAAAAAAAAACATAAAAAAAGGTCACATGCCTTCCCAATGAGGATGATTTTTTGGGTGTTTTTCTCAACAACTATTTCAACTTGAATGAAGTCTTTTGCATTAGGTCTAGTTTGGTAATTTATTACATTCACCTGCCAAACAAATAGACATAATCTCATATTATATATAAAAAAAATCTTGTAATTACATAATTCTTAGTTTAAAGTGGTGTAAATTTACTTGACATGCATAAGGAACTTCATTTCTGAATTGCATAAAGATCTTTTCTCTAACAATTTCACCTATGAAGAATCTTTCTGGATGCTCACTAGTTATATCCTGCTTAAACACAAAGATTAATTCTTCAAATACAATAATAATTAAAAGTGTGAAAGATAAATAGATAATAATTATTATTAGTAACATGCCTTGGGATAATATGCGGGTCCCAGTGGAAGTTTGGATAGTATCCAATCCTTTACATCATCAATTCCATGACCATATTTGGCACTCACTGGTATCACTTCATCTACATCAGTAGATTTCTCATACCACTGAAAATATAATTATTATAAGTATTAAAAAACATATGATTTGAAAAATTAAAATTACATTTCTTACCTCAAGTTTCTTTGCCATTTCACCAGGTTTAATGAGATCTCTCTTGTTTAAAACCAGTAACACAGGGACATTTTCTTTAAGCTCTCCTACTCCTTCTTGCAACACTTCATTGATCTAAATGCAAAAGCAACAAACACAAATGTTAATGAAAGGATATAAAAGTTTGACATTTGAAATCTTTCTTTTAGGAATTTGAATTTACATTTTGGGGTGTCTTGCATGCATCAACAACTACCAATACACAGTCTGCATTAATGGCAGCACTACGGACATTCTTCATCATCATTGTGTCTAATTTGTGCATCTTCTTCTCGATAACACCAGGTGTATCATATAATATCATCTGAGATGAAATCCGTTAAAGCATGAGATGATGAGAGAAACAACTTGATGAACAATTGAAGTAGAAATAGAATAGAATCAAACCTGATACTCTGGGGCAGAACATATACCAAGGATTCGATGTCTTGTTGTTTGAGGCTTATCTGTAACAATGGAGAGTTTTTGCCCAATCATCTGGTTTGAAAGTGTACTTTTTCCAACATTGGGCTTGCCTACAACAGCTACATATCCTGTGAATTATACAAAAATGTGTGAATCGTTTGTTTTTGTACAGTATTTGGGAAATTGTGAGCTTTATTGAGGAAAAAACTAAGCTCGGTTGGTAAACAATCACCGATGATTACATACCATCATCATCATCAATTTCTAAATTGAAGCAATACAATTATGAAAAACATTTTAAGGATACTGACCACTGCGATGGTTAGGGTCAGCAAGATAACCAAGCTCCTCCATCTCATAATCGTCTAGCATCGCCATGTTCCTATCTGGCTTCGAGCTCAACGACAGAATCGCAGGCGTTCCGTAACCATCCTCCTCCTCTTCGTCTGTTTCCACTTGTTCCTGTTCGAACCTGTTTCCACCGTGAGAAAACAGCAATTGCTTCGACGGAGAAGCAACGCTGGAAGAGGAGAAAGCGTGGAATTGAAATTGACGGCGGAGATTGTAGGGGAAGGCGGATAGAGGAGATAGGTGGAGAGATAGGAGGAAGTGGGTGTTGGGAAGAGCTGGGGATATGGTTTGAAGGGCAAGCTCCATTAGTGGGGATTTTGTATGGGTTTATGAACTGTGGGAAGGAATCATTATCCCCATTGTTTCCTCGTTCCAGAGCGGTCTCTCCCACTGCTTATCTTCTTCTTTCCCTTCTGTTGATTCCTTATAATTCTTTCAATTAAACGACGACTTTCAACCTTTTTTTTGTATTATTTTATTTCAGAAAATTAACTAAATTAACCCATATAAATAAGAGAATTAATAATACTAACCATTTTTTCCGGAATATATAAAATAACCAACATATATAGAATGTCGCATTCCGGAGTTCGGAAATGATAATACTAACCATTTCTTCCGAAATATACAAAACAACCAACGCAATCAACCTAGAAAAGTTGATATCATTGGTCGTTCTACCACATGATGAGTTCAGGAAATCATAGCCCGAACGAGCCCTTTATACAATCATCATCAGCGAAATAGGTTACACTTTATACAATTATTGTCAACGAAATAGGTTGCAGAGAACTATCGAGATTTAAACGGTCTCTTTGTCACTTTATGTATCCACATTTATAATGCTTGGGCCTCGATCTTGTGTTTCTTGGTTTTCTTTTTCGCCTTTATTTCGAATTTTTACTTGAGTCGTATGTGTATGTGCAAAGTGGATACTCCTTTTGTGTTTTCTTTATGCTGGAAATTTTGTGTTTCGAAATGTGATATCATTCATTCGAAAAGATTTTGAAATATGTTGAGGGAGAAAGGTTTAGGGATTATAGGGAATAACGATCGAATATGCGATTCTTGTATTCTATTGGTAAGTGGAAAAGGGGCATATGTAAAGTGTTTTAATGGGGCTTTAACAAAATGTTAAACATCTATCGCATGAGTTATTTGAAAATAGATTATAAAAGTCTTAATATAATGTTTCATAAAGTTCAATTAATATTTCAGATGAGTCCATTTCAGATTTCGAACATATATATAAAGTGCAAGCCACTTTCATCTACATCTTGCACTTGAAAAAAAAAAAATATTTCAACGGTGCCTCATAAATGTTTAGTATCAAAAGTTTTTCAATGAAATGACAACTTTTTATGCCCTTATATGAGAATATATGACAATGTACTTCAAATTTGGTAAGTTTTGATTTATTGTAATGTTAGTGTTGCATTTCGAAAATGCTCTTTGGAGTCCGAATTCTTACTTTCTAAGATTTATACTAAAAAATATGTAACGTCCGGGATTTGTCAGGTATTATGTTGCTTTTTATTCAAGTTATAATTATGAAATGTTGGGATTTTGGGGCGGAGCGTACGCTGGGCGTACAGGGTGTACGCACGGCGTACATATATGAAGCGCGGAACGGGGAGCCGCCATGCATACGCTGGGCGTAGGATGATCAGATGCAAACCCTAAATTACAGGGTTTTCCCCCTATTTAAACAACCTATAACCATCCAAACCTTTATCCTCTCATCCTCCCTTGTTCTCACAGTGCCCAACTCGAACCCTGACTCCATTGCATGTATCTTGAGCTTACTTTGAGCATTTTGGTGTTGTTTTGGTGGTTTTGAAGAGCAAAGAGTTTAAAGAAGGAGCAAGGACTTGAAGAGAGTTTCTAGATCCAGAAGTTTGGCATCTTTTCTGACTTATTTGAGGTATCAAGTTCCAACCTTGACCATTGCATGCTTAGTTGTAGTTTTGGGGTGTTTTATGTGACATTTTGACTCCATATTTGAGATTTCTTGTGTTCTAGTAGTTCCAGCCCATAAGAGCTGTCCTTTTGAGCTTTTGGAAGCAATTAGAGTCATAAAATTTAGGCCTTGATGGTTAAGCCACAACCATGCAAGTGTTAGATATGATGGTCACAAAGTGTGTTTAAGGACTTAAATCATGTCTTAACCCCCATCCATGCATGCAAAGACATAAAGTTTGTAACTTTATGGTTTAAGACGTCTTAAAGGACCTGGATCTATGTTTTGGACATTAGGACTTAATGGATTAAGTCACAAAAGGAGTTCTAAGGAAACTGGCCAATACGCTAGGCGTACCCCTGGTATGCTGCGCGTACTGGGTCAATCTCCCCGAAGTGGTTAAGACCAGCGTACATTGGGCGTACGTGCCAGGTACACCGCACGTACGCATGCAGAGTGGTCAAATGGATATTTGGACCTGAAAATAGTTGGGCCTCATGACCCACTGTGGAGTAAGGCTTCTGGGCCTAGACCTAGTATATATGGTATTGGGCATTAATGGGCCTTGAAACTTAAATGGATGGACTTGGGCCTTAATTTAATTAGGAGTTGGGCCTTGGGAGAAAGAGGCCCAATAGACCAAGGATTAGGAAACCTTGCCTTGGGACATGAATTAGAAGTTTGGGCCATAAGGGAGTTCTATTTGGACCCAATGACTGACTAGGGAATTTATTATGCTTTAGGGAGAGCAGTTATGAGCCAGCTAAGGAGTACGATTTCGGCATACACAGTGAGGTGAGTCTCCCTTCGTAGAAACTGTGGGTCGAAGGCACCAATGTCGGCCCACTAGTATTGATATGACTTAGTAATTGTCTTTGTGATAATTATTAATATGGTATGTATTGTTTGATGGTTATGTGTGATATACATGATTTATGTGATAGTGGTAAGGGTGAAATAGACCTCGTAATCGGTTGGAATAAAACCGAAGGGTAGGTCGGGCACCCAGGTATGCCTGACAGGGGTAGGTCAGACACCCCGGTATGTCTGACATGGGTAGGTTGAGCACCCAGGTATGCTCAGCAGGGTAGGTCGGGCACCTAGATATGCCTGATGGTATGTTTATGATTTGTATGTGATATGGTGGGGGGAACTCACTAAGCTTTGTGCTTACGATTTTCAGTTTTGGTTTCAGGTACTTCCAGCTCAAAAGGGAAAGGGCCGACTTGATCGTATCGCATCACACCATGATTTTCCGCATTAGTGATTTTGGGATTATGACTCTAATGATGATTTTATATGTATTGTTGGATTGCACAACTAAACTATTTTATGTTTACATAGTTTTGGGAAAATCAATATGGTTTATTTTATGATTGATCAACTTAAAAATGAAATTTTCGGGTTGTATTTTTAAGGGTGTTACAGGTTGGTATCAGAGCCTTAGTTTGAGGGATTCGGACACACCTTCGGGGGTGTCTGGACTCAAATCGAGGATTTGAGAGATTTTTACAAGAAAAAAATAATTTTCTAAAATTTAAAGTAAGGGTTTAGATAAAGAACAAGGAGTGTGATGCGTGCAATCGGCCGAGCTTATGTAAGTTTTCCCTAAGATACCATACATGTTCGTTATGATATATGTTATGATTATGAGAATTACATGATAGATTAGGGCTAATGATCTAGGAAGGATTCCTTATATGCCTGTTGTATGTGTATAAGAACTGCATGCTAGATTAGGGCTAAGGATCTAGGAAGGATGCCTTGTATGTCTGTTGTATGTGTCTCTTGAACTGCATGCTAGTACTGATTAGTCAGTGATACGATGGCATGATTAGGATATGCTTGGTTTTGGTTACTCAATGCTCGAATGCTGCTTGATTTGTGCTATTAAGAGTTCTAGTTATCTCTAACTAACTAGTAACCAAATACGCTAAGTTACATATTGCGGGGACTAAATAATTTCAGAAGGTTAGGTTTAGCCCTATTGCGCAGCTCTTGTTTGAGTCCAGCCGTTGTAGGGAGAGACCTCCCATTCGAAGAATTATCTGGTCTCAGTAATATGTAATGGTATTCGCGAGCTAGTTAGGGAGAGGTAGCAGGGGCATCTTACGCAGCTGATGGCAGAGAGTGGGTCGGAGATTACCCTAGGGTAAGCCTAGGATGAGATTAGTAACATGAGTGATTTGATTGCGAGTTGCATGTTTGGATAGGGAGCGACTGTGGTGACCCAATGCGAACCAATGGGAAAGTATGGATAGATATGGAAGGTAGTATGGGCCCGTATTACTGAAAGCAGTGTCACACCCCGATCCTTGTCGGAATCGATCGAGGCGTGATATATTGTTCAAAGTCTCATGACAACTATGTTATAATATGATTAGATTCAATTAAGTACTAAGTATGCAAACAAGATCCACAACATAAAAATACAAATCCAAATACGAACAACATTTATTACATCAAATTTAAATAGTCTTGTGGATTTCTAAGGCACAACCTATTTTTCATCAACTTCATTCTTCAAATCTGCATCATGGGTAAAAACAGGTCAACTACGAGAGTTGGTGAGTAATCTAATTTTAGTAGAGAAAATTTGTGAAGTTGAAACATTTATAATTTGAAATTTGTTTTCTTTTGAAGTCGGCAAACAATTGTATTTGAGATAACGGTTTATAAATCCAAAATTGATTAACAAATGATAACAACAACAATAAGTCCTCACCCTATATATACATATGTATATATATATATATATATATATATATATATATATAAATATATATAGGATGGAGCATCTAATCATCAAACACACTCAACCACGTGCGATCAATCACCTTAGCGTCCCAAGGCGGGGTGGTCAACCCAATAGCGCTATTATTGTCCATAACGTACCTCAAGAATACGGGCATAGTCATGGAGATTAGACTAAAAATGGTAATGCACTACAAGTACATGTAGCGTAAACAAACAATAGTTATACAATTAATGACTCACGTATAAATGTCCCAACAATGTCTCAATTGTGATAAAACAATAAAATGAAGTTGGAACATATTAGAACCACATGATACACCCCAAAAGTATTGAAAATTATAAAATATGGGGTAGATTACTCACCTTAGTCCCAAAACGAAATGCGTGTGTCGTACGATAGACGGTTCGGGTCAAAATGGCGTAGAACCTAATATAATTAATAGTTTTGATTTAGGAACTGCTAAACGAGAATAGAGTATTAATACAAATTATAGTTTGTTATGTAAATGTATCATAAACTATACCTATTATAGTTTATCACAACAAGGGTAGTAGTAGTGTTCATAAACTATAATTGTCATAGTTTACCAAATGTTTGTGTATAACGGATGTAAACTTTGTTTATAAAAATTAATTATTTACCATACTCGTGAAGGTAAAAATCCATTTGTTTTCTGATGTATGTCTAATTACCAAGACAAAATGGCATATAATGTAATAATATATGATTACATAATGATATACACCTTGCTCAACGAGTTACAAGGCGTAAATGAAATTGATGGTATTTTTCTAGTAATAACGTTTCTGTTACTGTTCTTAGAAAATTTATAGAAAAATCATCAAAGGTCTAAATCAAAAACCGCAAATTCTGAGAGTTTATAAAGTGTGTCTAGTTTGTTCATAAATTTTCTCATGATTTTTAGTGATCTCCAACTTGTGTGAAAATATTCATATTCACAGACTGGTCCGGTTTTGTTTCTGAAATGATTGACAGTTTTGTAAAAATCACCATAAATCGTAGAAAAATCATATGGTGATGTGCAAGTAGTCATTTTAAAGGTATGAACCTGAACTATATGCTTCTGAAACAGTTTTGAAAACTAAAATGCTTAAGTTGACCAAAACAGTCCGTGAATGGAGTTAAACGTTTCTGTTGAAGACTGTTAAATGAGTTTAGTTGTGTTTTTGGTGTTTTAACTTGTATTCCCCCCCTTAAAACTTAATAAAAACATGAAAATATAGGGGTATGAACTCACCTTATGTGTTATTAGAGGATGGATGTTGGAGAAGAGAAGTGTTCAACCCAAGAACACTTAGAAGATGCCTTGACGAATCGAGAACCTAACATGAAGGTGACGATGTTTGTGTAAGATTCTTATGATTTTGAGTAGAAGGATGTGTAATAATCATAAGAAGAATGAATTATACTTACCAAGAGTGGAAGAAAGCTTGATAATCAGCCTTGGAAGTCTTGGAATTGAGAGAGAATGGTGAGAGAATTTGGAGTGTGATCCTTGGAGGAAAATGAGAGAATGAAAGAAGTATGAAGAGAGGGGATGGGTTTTTATACTTAGACAAGGAGTGGGGCTGGTCATGTAGTGGGTATGAGTTGGTCATGTAGTGGGTAAGAGCTGGTCATGTAGTGGGAAAGAGTTGGCCATGTAGTGGGTGTGAGTGGTAGCATGTGACATAAAGTAAAGTAAAGTCATCTTTCCACCTCAAACACCTCCCCCACTAATTATTGGTATGAATGGCCCTAAAAACGTGGGGATTACTGAAATATAGAGTTCTAACTGTAAAAATAAAGTTTTTGGTGAAAATCCAGCGTTAAAATGATGAAAAACGGGCCTAAAACGAAGTCGTAGTCGAAAAACCGGAAAAATTATGACACGCAAAAATGCATGTCGTCTTCTTTTATGACAGGGGCTTCCTTGATACTCATTGCGTGTCATCAACACGCGCGTGGTAAGGTTACGACAGACAAATGTGTGTCGTCTTCCTTTATGACAGGGACTTCGGTCCTGAAGCTTCAGTTTTGGGTCCTTAAGCCTATTTTACCCGTTTTTACCCTGTTTCAAGTGGTTTTTGACCCAGTTAAGGGTCGGGATGGCCCGAATGATTACAAAAATTTAAAGGAACTTTTGAGAGAGATTTGTGAGAGATTTTAATAGAGAGAGGTTGAGTGAAAGAGATTGTGAGAGGTTTCGTTTGTGATCTTTTTGAGTGTCCGGCTTCGCAACGAAAGGTCCATAAACCCCGTTAAGCCATGATTTAGTGTGTTACACAATCCCGATGATTGTGCAATAGTGTTTTATCGCTTTGGTTCGTTGTTTAGCACTGTTAAGGCTAAGGAAAATCAAACACATGAATTTTTCAAATGATGTTTTCTCATTGAAATAGCGAATTGTATAATGTAAACCCTAACATACAAGGGTTAATGGAGTTGACCGGTTTGACTTGTTGACTTTGTTTGACTTTGACTTGACCGAAATTTGACGGTTGTCACATCATCCCCCCGTTAGAGGGAATTTCGTCCCGAAATTTGCATTTTGACTGGGACTTCAAGAGTTTGGAAAAAGATGTGGAAAACTTCTCGTAGTACAAGAAATTGATTATGGTGAGGAACAACCCGCCTGATGTCACATGACGACCTTGGAAATTTCTTATTGTAACTTGAGCTGAGTCAATTTAAAAGGAGTTTATTGTTTTAGGATGATAGAGTATTCTATGTGTGCTTTTATACTCCCTGTTTTATCCTTGGTATTACCACTATGAATATTTTATAGTTAGCGAGTTCCATCATTACGAATGTTTCAACAAATTTTGACGAAATTTGCATTATAAGTCCTACCAGTTCTTTTATAGTCGCTTGGCGTAAACTAGTCGTATATCATTAAGATTGCAAGGGCATTCGTCGTCACCACATGTTTAATCTATTACGATGACTTGTTGTCGCTATAGGTTTTTAACAAGAGCCAACGACATACCTATAGCGACACACAAGTCATAATTTGCATGTGTGAAGACTTGGAGTACTTTCTAATTGGTTCATGTGTGAAGACTTGGAGTATTTTCTAATGAAAAGTGTGTTACTGGGGAAATTGGAAACTGATACGTAGCTTCAAAGTCAAGAATATGCAGTAGGCATGTGATGCATTAAATGCATGAGGCACACAAGTCATAATTTGCAGCAACAGATACGTATATGTGTGTGAATTGAAGAAGAAGGTTACGGCTCAAAGAATATATATATTCATTTTCTCTTCATTTGTTAGATACACAATAACCATAACATCATAGACTATATATATTCAATTTCGTTTGTAATTTTCACTAGTTTATATTCCGCGAGTGTTACCGAAATCATTTATCAATTTTTCAGAAGTGCTTAACTTGTTTTGTTGCATTCCCAACAATTTGCTATTAATTACTTCTCCCACTTCACTTATATAAATCATCACATTCTTACCGTGACTTTTAACTTCTCCCTCACAAATGGATCCACCTGCAGATCGTCAAAACCCCATAGATGACCTCGATTGGTTTCAGTACTTTGATCATCAAGATCTTTTCAGGTATATTTAAACGTCACTCATTACACCATCTATCGCACAGAAAAGTGATTTTGTCGACATTGATCAAAACATGGTTTGGATTTGTAGGGATCAAAAAGAGTCTTTCATCGTGTTGGATTTGATTATCTTGAGTTTTTTTTTTTTGGATTTTTGCAGTGGTGACATGCTCGACCATCAAGATTACGAGTTGTCGGAAAAATTGCATGAAGTGCTCGATCAAAACGTTTCCACAGTACTTAACAAAGATCAAAACATCATTTCTAGAAATGAGTTTCACGATTTTGATCCCCTTGAAGACATAAGCTTATGGGATTGTTGGGAGGATGGTAATTTACCATTGGTTAGTTTCAGTGAAGACTGTAAATCTGGTGGTGAGGCTACATGTAGTTCTAGTGCTGCCACCACTGATCACGGTGGCCGGAAGATGGCAAAGAGATTGAGACCATTGGAGTTTGAAGAGATAGAGAAGTACTTTGAGATGCCGATAATCATGGCAGCAAAGGAACTAGGGATAGGGTTAACAGTGTTGAAGAAAATATGCAAAGAGCTAAACATAAACAGATGGCCTCATAGAAAACTTAAGAGCCTTCAATCCCTCATTCAAAATGCCAAGGTAAACTACGATAATAACCTTCTATACATTACTCATGCATGTATGCATGCACTTGGTAACCAAAGTAGTTTTGGTATTTTCTAAAATTTTAATTATTAGTTTCTTTATAACATAAACATAGGCCCTAGGCATATGCCACATCAAATCAATTGATTTACTACGATTTCCTGATTTATATTTATATAAACTTAACTCATTGTAAATTTTTTTTTTGAACTCACACGAAAAAATATATTACATCTACCTTTAAAAAAACTAGGAGTTGGGATTAAAGGAGGAGATAGAGACGTTAGAAGGGCACAAGAAGATGATGGAGAAATTGCCAGATATGGAATTGACAGAAGGAACAAAGAAGCTTAGGCAAACTTGCTTCAAAGCTATTTATAAGAAGAGAGGACTTAACAATCCTTAGTCCTTACCTTTTCTTTTAGCCATTTTGTTATAATTAGTGGATTTTAATCTATATTGTATGTGTTTTTCTCTTGATAGTTTGATACCCTTTTCAGTTTCATTGTGTTTATCTATTGATTTTTAATGCAGAAAATTTTGTATAATTTGGGTATTATAGTTTGTATTATGTATTTAACTATATTCTAGATTGCCGACACGACTACGTCGACGACTCTATACCAGAGGTCTTTATAAATAGACTTATGAATTTAGTAGGAATAATTTGATTATAATCTTGTGATTTGTTCCATGTCTGATCCACTCCTAAGATTCACTCGACATGCCCCTAGTTATGTGTAATTAAAATTTTATTAGACTGGTGATCCTAATGAGTCTACCCTAAGTCCACAACCAAACAAGGAACAAGAAGTAGAGCAATAGTCATAGATTCTGAGTCTATAATATCTTTAATTATGTATAACCTTGGCGTATGCACTCAGTTATCATAGGCCTACTAATAGAGGTCTTTAGTTTTCACATAAGTTGGTTATAGTATCACCAAATACTCCTATAATATTTTTAGGTGTTTAGATTCGATTCTTAAAGTATTCCCTGTAGGATGTAGTTAGGTTGTTAGATTTGTTGCCCATTATGACTATCCCCCAGTATATGCAAGTCACTCCTCGGACAGATATAGTTGATCAGGCTATATCCTTCCCAGACTTGATTCACATATACCAAGGCATACAGCCTCTCCCTTTGCCCGTTTTTCTAGGTTCCACCATGTGAGAGCATGACCTTGGAGGCACCCTGTAGCATGACGGACCATCAGGTCCTCAAGACACTCGCTATGGATGAAAGTACTCTCCATTTCTTCAATCCATGTGAGGAGTGCGGTGGCACCCTCGATGCCTTTGAAGTAAGGCGGATTGCAGTTACGAAAGTGCTTGAACGAGCAACGAGGAGTGGTTGCTGGAGCTTGTGGCTGAAGAGAATGAAGTTGGGTTGCAATTGTTGGGATGACGTTTGCTACCTCCTTGGCGATAAGGGCAGCTAGCCTTCGGTTGTTGCGAGCAGCGTATGGGGGTCGTAATGCTATCTACGAGAAACACGCATATGGACTTGTGAGTTATTTGTAAATTGATTGTGGAAATAAAGTTTTTAGACATTGTTGGGTAAAATAATTGTAAAGCACTTGTTGGGCCATGGTTAGGAGTGTTGGGCACCTTTTGGGCTTTCCATGGTTACTAAATGTGAAACATGTATCACTTGCGTGGGCCCCCACAAAACTAAGTTTTCACATGTCTTTCCCACTTCTAGGCCCATTAGGGAACTTAATAGTCCAATGAGTTGGCCATTTTGGAGTGTATCCTTTTGGATACGTTTGATAAGGTCGGGTATTTTGATGGCTCAAAAGTAATGTGAATGACGCGCTTTGGCCTATAGGTTTGGGAACTCTCGCCTTTTGTCCCCAGGTAAGCAAACTGGTCCCTCAGTTGATTGGGATGTATACGAATGCTTGCCTAGTCAGGACTTTCGGCCTACCGGCACCTCCCCCTTCCAGTTACTACGCGTCCATTACTATGATCCTACCCAACTAGAGTGGATGACTTTGAATTTCCTATGAGCTCTAAGGAATATATATGTATATACATTTTTTTTAAACCACTTGAATATGTGTGTGATTTTCAGAGAAAGAGGAGAATATTCACCAGTGTATGCACACATATAAGCGTCAGGAGTAATACGTATGCACTTAAGGGAGCAATTAACACACAAAGGTCAGGGAGGAGGATGTGCAGAAGACGGCCTTCCGAACTTGATATGGGCACTATGAGTTTGTGGTGATGCCTTTTGGGCTCACCAATGCCCCGACCGCATTCATGGACCTCATGAACCGCGTGTGCAGGCCGATGTTAGACCGGTCGGTGATAGTGTTATCGATGATATCCTGGTCTTCTCCAAGACCCAGGAGCAGCATGACGGGCACTTGCGAGAGCTGTTGGATACCCTGAGGAGGGAGAGCTTGTATGCAAAGTTCTCCAAGTGCGAGTTCTGGTTGCACGAGGTGCAGTTTCTGGGGCACCTTGTCAACCAGAACGGTATTATGGTCGATCCGGCCAAGGTGGAGATCGTGATGAGATGGGAGGTTCTGAGGTCTCCATCCGAGATTCGGAGCTTCCTCGGTTTAGTAGGCTATTATCGGAGATTCATTCAGGATTTCTCCAAGATGGCGGTACCCTTGACCCGGCTGACGAAGAAGGTTGCAATCTTTCGCTGGGGGCCTGAGCTGCGGCAGCGTTCGAGACTTTGAGGCAGAAGTTGTGCGAGGCGCGCGATCTTAGCCCTACCATAGGACGTTGAGGATTTCATAGTGTATTGTGACGCGTCTATCTCGGGTTTGGGCGCAACGTTGATGCAGAGAGGGCACGTCATCGCTTACGCCTCAAGGTAGTTGAAGCCTCACGAGGCGAATCACCCGACGCACGACCTGGAGTTGTGGCCAGTTGTTTTTGCCCTCAAGATTTGGCGACACTACCTCTATGGGGTCCGTTATACCATTTACACAGATCACAAGAGCTTGAGGTACTTGATGGACCAGCCAAATCTAAACATGAGACAACGACGGTGGTTGGACGTGGTGAAGGATTATGATTGTGAGATCCTCTACCACCCGGGGAAGGTCAATGTTGTGGCCGATGCACTTAGCCGCAAGGCATTTGCGGCCCCGATCAGAGACATCTGCCTGAGGATGACAGTAGTGACTCCGCTTTTGGAGCGGATTCGGGAGGCTCAACAGGAGGCTATGAAGGAGGAACACCGGAAGAGTGAGCGTATCGTGGGGTCAGATTTCCTCCTTCGACTATGATAGTTGTGGGCTATTAACACTCCATCGTAGAGTGTGGGTTTTGTACACGGGCGGTGTGTGCCAAATCCTGATGGAGGAGGCGCACAAATCCAGATTTTCCATCCATCCCGGGGCGACGAGGATGTATAGAGAGCTTCGCCCTGATTACTGGTGGCCCTGCATGAAGCGGGAATTAGTTTGGTACGTCGAGAGGTGCTTGACCTGCAGGAAGGTCAAGGCCGAACACCTGAGACCTCACGGCAAGACGCAACCGTTGGATATCCCTGTGTGGAAATGGGAGGATATTACCATGGACTTCATTACGAAGTTGCCTCGGACGGCGCACTTCAGCACGACTTTCCACCCACAGACGGATGGTCAGAACGATCGGACCATCCAGACCTTGGAGGATATGATGCGAGTGTGCGTTCTAGACTTCGATGGTAGCTACGATACCTACCTTCCATTGGCAGAGTTTTCCTATAATAATAGCTACCACGCCAGTATCGACCAGCCTCCTTTCGAGATGCTTTACGGGAGGAAGTGCAGGACCCCAATATGTTGGGGTGAGGTTGGTCAGAGGGTCATGGGGAGTACCGAGGTGGTACTCAAGAAGACGGAGAAGATCCAGCAGGTCCGGAGTAGACTCCAGACGACCCAGAGTCGGCAGAAGAGCTACGCCGACAGACGCCGATCGGACTTGGAGTTTCAGGTTGGGGATATGGTCCTTCCGAAGGTGTCACCTTGGAAAGGTGTCATCCGCTTCAGAAAATGGGGCAAGCTGGGCCCCAGGTATATCAGACCTTTCAGGGTGGTGGCCCGGGTGGGCAAGGTAGCATATCGGTTGGACCTTCCAGAAGAGCTTAAACAGATCCACAACACTTTTCATGTTTCGCAGCTGCAAAAGTGCATAGCCGATGATTCCGCGGTGGTTCCTTTGGAGGACATACAGGTGGATGACCGCCTAAACTACATCGAGAGGCCTGTAGCTATTCTCGACAGGAAGACGAAGGCTCTGAGAAACAAGGAAGTAGGACTAGTGAAGGTGCAGTGGCAGCACCGTAAGGGCTCGGAATGGGCGTGGGAGCCAGAGGACGAGATGAGGGAGCATTACCCCGAGCTATTCCCAACAGCAACAGCAGACTTCGAGGATGAAGTCTAATTCAAGTAGGGGATATTTGTAACGTCCGGGATTTGTCAGGTATTATGTTGCTTTTTATTCAAGTTATAATTATGAAATGTTGGGATTTTGGGGTGGAGCGTACGCTGGGCGTACAGGGTGTACGCACGGCGCACATATATGAGGCGTGGAATGGGGAGGCCCCATGCGTACGCTAGGCGTAGGATACTCAGATGCAAACCTTAAATTTTAGGGTTTGCCCCCTATTTAAATAACTTATAACCCTACAAACCCTTATCCTCTCAGCCTCCCTTGTTCTCACAGTGCCCAACTCGAACCTTAACTCCATTGCATATATCTTGAGCTTACTTTGAGCATTTTGGTGTTGTTTTAGTGGTTTTGAAGAGCAAGGAGTTTGAAGAAGGAGTAAGGAATTGAAGAGAGCTTGTAGATCCAGAAGTTTGGCATATTTTCTGACTTATTTGAGGTATCAAGTTCCAACCTTGACCATTGCATGCTTAGTTGTAGTTTTGGGGTGTTTTATGTGACATTTTGACTCCATAGTTGAGATTTCTTGTGTTCTGGTAGTTCCAGCCCATAAGAGTTGTCCTTTTGAGATCTTGGAAGCATTTAGAGTCATAAAAATCGGGCCTTGATGGCTATGCCACAACCATGCAAGTGTTAGATGGTCACAAAGTGTGTTTAAGGACTTAAATCATGTCTTAACGCCCATCCATGCATGCAAAGACATAAAGTTTGTAACTTTATGGTTTAAGACGTCTTAAAGGACCTGGATCTATGTTTTGGACGTTAGGACGTAATGAATTAAGTCACAAAAGGAGTTCTAAGGAAGACGACTTTTGCCATTCTCACTGTGTTCAAACACTTACTGGATCTATCTTCGACTTCGAGACTTCGACTGACGCACGATGGCTCACGCCTTCACTCACGAAGACGACTTTTGCTTGGTGCTTGATGCTTCCATTGCTAATTCCTTCTAATTTCTTGAGTATCTTGTTGATTGAGTAGCAAAAATCGATTCCCAATTGTTGAATTCGACTCCAAGCCCTAGCTAAGAATGAAACAAGTAAGTGTTTGAAAATTGAAATTTTACCAATTTGTTTAGGTTGAAATTGTTATGTTTTTATCTTGAATTGGTGAAATTGCTATGTTTTCATTGATGTTATTGACTTATTGATTGATTTGGTGAAATAAAATTGTTATGTCTTATTGTCTTTATTGAAGTTCAATTTTGATTTGGTGTAATTTTTATGTTTTTATTGAAGCTATTGGATGATTTGGTGAAATTATTAGTTATTTAGCTTAATGTTGAATTGTAGGTTACCCTTGGTGGTTTTCTTACCAAAAGACCAAGACCTAATCTTAATGAAAGTGGTGAAGGATCTTCCCAAACACCAATCACCAACCAATCAATTCCTTCGGTCTCTAATGCAATTCCACAAACACCATGCTCTAATGAAACTAATGATGGTGTTGATTTGAAAGATCTTCCAAAGGACCCGACAGATAGGCCAACGATTACAAGTTATGCCTCAAATATAGGAGATGATGTAAGAAGGGCATATTTGCTTCAAGGACCTTGTCAAATAAGGCTACACAAGTTTCCAAAAAAGAAAATAGGTAATAAATTAAGAAGCTTCATTCCTTCATGGTTTGCCGATTTTGATTGGTTGGAATATAGTGTAAAAAATAAAAAAGCATATTGTTTATATTGTTATGTATGTGGAGACCTCATGGGACAAAAAGGAGGGAGAGATGCATTTGTTTCCCAAGGTTTTGATACTTGGAATAAAAAAAATGAATTTCGGACTCATGTGGGTAATGTTGATAGTTTTCACAACAAAGCAAGAGAAAAGTGTGACTCTTTATTGAGAGAAAAACAAGCTATTAATGTAGTCTTGAGGAGGCAAACCGAAGCGGAGGACCATAAATATAAAGTGCGGTTACGTGTTTCTATTATTGTTGTTAGACTTTTATTGAAAACCGGTTTACCGTTTCGTGGTAATGACGAGTCGGTTAACTCGGAAAATAGAGGGCTTTACATTGAAGTGTTAAAAGCCATTCGAGAGACTAGTGAAGATATTTTCAACAATATATTAGAAAATGCTCCTAAAAACAATCAACTTATTTGCCCTAAAATTCAAAAAGAACTTGTGCAATGTTTTGCACAAGAAGTACTTTTGAGTATTCGTCAAGAGATTGGTCAAGATGTATTCGCTTTATTGGTTGATGAATCTAGTGATGTCTCAAAAAAGGAACAAATGGATATTGTTTTGCGATATGTTGATAGTCTTGGCTTTGTGAAGGAAAGATTCATTGGAGTTGTGCACGTGAAGGATATATCCTCTTTGACACTCAAAAACGCCTTAAATGAAGTACTTACAAGTAATAAGTTGAGTTTTAGTAAGGTAATTTATTCTTTACTTTTTTGTTACTTCAATTTAATTTAATTAGCTTTGTGTTATATTATTTATATATATTTCAATTTTTTTAATAGATAAGAGGACAAGGTTATGATGGGGCTAGAAATATGCGAGGGGAATTCAATGGTTTGAAAGCTTTGATATTACAACATAATGACACAGTTTTTTATGTACATTGCTTTGCACACCAACTTCAATTAGTGGTTGTAGCTGTAGCAAAGAAGCATGATGGTGTTAGTGACTTTTTTGAGCAAATTTCGTTGGTGGTTAATGTTGTTTGTGCCTCGTGTAAAAGAAAAGACTTGCTACGGGAACACGCAAGACAAAGGGTGAAAAAAGGCTTGTGTAGTGGTGAACTTGAAACGGGAAGAGGGTTAAATCAAGAGACTACACTTGTTCGGGTGGGAGATACAAGATGAGGTTCACATTTCAACACACTCACAAGTCTGATGAAGTTGTTTGCGGATGTTCTTGTGGTTTTAGAATTTGTGAAAGTGGATGGAGGGTCATTGGCGAACCGCCAACAAGCGTCCAGAATCTTAGCATATTTTAAATCTTATGAGTTTGTGTTTTACTTATATATGATGTATGACATTTTACACCTCACGGGTACATTATCAAAGCAACTTCAAAAAAAAGATCTAGACATTTTAGAAGCGGCTTCGATGGTTAGAGGGACAATGGACGCATTGCAATCTTTAAGAGACACGGGGTTTGCTAGCATTTTGCCAAAGGTATCCTCTTTTTGTCAAACCCACAATATTGCTACTCTGGAAATGCAAGATTTTTATATTGGTGCAAGAAACCGTACGACCACAAAGACCAATACAATTCACTTTGAGGTTGAAATCTTCAACACGGTGGTGGATATGCAACTGACAGAATACCGGGATCGATTTAATGAAACAAGCACCCAGTTACTAGAATACATGGGTGCTTTGAGCCCTTGTGATTCATTTTCACAATTTGACAAATCAAAGTTGTTGAAGTTGGCTAAGTTGTACAAGTATGACTTTGATGATTCGGATTTGATAGATCTTGAAGGACAACTTGAGATATTTTATCACTCTTCCATCAAAGATGAGCGTTTCACCACTTTGAAAGGAATTTCCGAGCTTTCTCGTTTGATGGTTAGTACGGGGAAACATCGGTCTTATCCTTTGGTTTATAAGCTTTTAAAGTTGGCTTTGATATTACCCGTAGCAACCGCTAGTGTAGAAAGATGTTTTTCGAAGATGAAGCTCTTGAAGACCGACTTGCACAACAAGATTGGCGATGAGTTTTTGAACGATGCGTTGCTTTGCTATGTTGAGACCGAAGCGCTTGTGAAAGTTGAGAATGAAAAGGTAATGGAACGGTTTCAAAAGATGTCCGCACGAAGAGGACAAATTTAAATTGTAATAGATGATAGATTGTTGTTATGTTTTTAACTTTTATGTGATGGAATGCTTATTTGTATTAGACGTAATGAATTAGTTTTTGGTTTTATATTATGTTTGACCGGAAAAAAAAAATTCGGCAACACCTACTGTCAATTCCTGCGTCCGTCCCTGGCCTTAAGATGTTGGGCCTGAAAATAGTTGGGCCTCATGACCCACTGTGGAGTAAGGCTTCTGGGCCTAGACCTAGGATATATGGTATTGGGCCTTAATGGGTCTTATTAGGCCTTGAAACTTAAATGGATGGACTTGGGCCTTAATTTAATTAGGAGTTGGGCCTTGGGAGAAAGAGGCCCAATAGGCCAAGGATTAGGAAACCTTGCCTTAGGACATGAATTAGAAGTTTGGACCATAAGGGAGTTCTATTTGGACCCAATGACTGACTAGGGAATTTATTATGCTTTAAGGAGAGCGGTTACGAGCCAACCGAGGAGTACGATTTCGGCATACACAGTGAGGTGAGTCTCCCTTCGTAGAAACCGTGGGTCGAAGACACCAATACCGGCCCACTAGTATTGATATGACTTAGTAATTGTCTTTGTGATAATTATTAAGGTGGTATGTATTGTTTGATGCTTATGTGTGATATACATGATTTATGTGGTAGTGGTAGGGGTGAAATAGACCCCGTAATCGGTTGGAATAAAACCGATGGGTAGGTCGGGCACCCAGGTATGCCTAACAGGGGTAGGTCGGACACCCCGGTATGTCTGACATGGGTAGGTTGAGCACCCATGTATGCTCAACAGGGTAGGTCGGGCACCCATATATGTCTGACAGTATGTTTATGATTTGTATGTGGTATGGTGGGGGAAACTCACTAAGTTTCGTGCTTACGATTTTCAGTTTTGGTTCAGGTACTTCCAACTCGAAGGGGAAAGGGCCGGCTTGATTGCATCGCATCACACCATGATTTTCCGTATTAGTGATTTTGGGATTATGACTCTGATGATGATTTTATATGTATTGTTGCACAACTAAACTATTTTATGTTTACATAGTTTTAGGAAAAACAATATGGTTTATTTTATGATTGATCAACTTAAAAATGAAATTTCCGGGTTGTATTTTTAAGGGTGTTACAAAATAACATCATATATGTTTATCTACTTGTTATATTTCATGGTATTTATACAAAAAAAAAAAGTCATTATTTTGTCGTGTGTTGTTGAATTGTAGCATTTTGTTCATCCATTTCGGAAAAGTTCTTTGTATTTAAGATTCCATAGTTTGAAGTCCTACATTTTAACTCTTGTATTCTTTTATTGTGTTGATACATGCCAACAATAGTCAAAGAAGAAATCTAAAAAATTTGATTCTAACTAAGAAAGAATCTAGAAATGTCGTTAGTTCAATTGTGTTTTTTTAATTCCCGTGTATCTTAGACCTAGTGTGCCTACTAAGAAACGTAAGGGAAATGCTAGGGCTTAGGGTTAAACGTGCCCTAATAAAGGCACTAACTGCACATTTCCGTCCGATAGGTCCATACCACTACACTAGGGTTTAATGTAAAATGTGCCCCAATAATGGTTTATAACAAAATTTTGAACTATCGGATAATAATAGGGTTTACGGTTTATGTTTTACAATATATTGTATTTTGTGAGAAATTGGAATTTGTGTTTTTAAGTGCATTATATTTTGTTATATATAAATAAAAGCATCTTAGTTTTTAATATTTGTTTGTGTTGTTTATGCTTTCTTTAAACGTAAGGCATAATACTTAAAACTCGATTACATAAAAAGTAAACAATATGATAGTCTTGAGACTATGAAATCTAAATTACAATTTGATTACAAAAACATAAAATGCAACGCATTTTCTGGCGTTAGTACTTGAGATTTAATGAATATCATTTGATTGAGTGTTTCGTATTCAAAGTTGGAAGAGAATGTACCATTTCCATTTCGTATAGATACACCATCGACATGAAAAATTAACGAAATGGTGACAATGTGTAGATCTTAGTGATCACTATCGTTATATCACAAGCATAAGGTATACTAGATCATTTCAAATCGTATTTTGTAGATTGACAATGTCCTTCATATAATAATGTACTTCAAATATGATGTTCTCCATGGGGGTATTACTTCCAAGATCCACATTTGAGCATCCTCATTCAAAGCACCATCTATGTATAACATGTGATTTTATCATAAAATCTCATTGTAAAATATATTACGATTACATTTGTCATTACGAGGTTTAGCATACCAACGTTGTATTATGTCAAGAAAAAACCTTAATGAGCATCGTTATCGATACATTTCGTTTGTTCCGCGATAAGGTGCAAAAGGCATCAGCAACATTAGAGGTCGATCTATTATAACGCATGTTGGGGAAGCACGCCCTTGCACATTTATTTTTGCCAAATGTCAATATTGTCAAGACATTCATGTTGACAAGGAATTACACGATATAGCATAGCCAAATTTTCTTCTAAATTATATGTTTTGTATGTTTTGCATGACAACCGCTTAACATGGTTTCTAAGCATTTCCTTTTGAGAGGGTATGTTTATTATGATTAGTGGTTTAAGTAGAAACCATTCATTTAGTTTAACGAAAAAAATTTACACAAAATGTTTTTTCTAGGCTTCCATCGTGACAACATGATAATTTGGTTGTTAATTTGCAATACGCAACCCACAACTGATCGTCAAACTGATTAAACTTAAAAACTCCACATAACTGAATCAAGTATTGCATGTTTATATAGAGCAGGATATATGTAGAAGCCCAAGGCCACAAACTCATATGTAAACCATAAACCGTAAAGTAAACCCTGTACTTATTCTAAAACAAAACTATATGTATTCACATCGTTATTCACATCGATGATTTCTTCAAATTTCATAGCTTCTATAGCCTATACTATTCTCATCACTTATGAGAAGAATCAGAGTCTGTAGAAATCGAACCTTTTTCAATCGAAACATTAGACCACGCCAAAGCAGCACTTCCAACTGTAACCGCAGCAACAATCGAACCCCAAATCCACTTTTGTCTTCTCTTCCTTCTTTGCCTAACACACCGCATTGTTTCTACACAACATAACACAAATCTTAAAATCATTTTCATAAAAAGATAAACAAAATTAAAAATACTTACCCATAGTTTCTTGATTCCTTTGAGACATTTCACGATTAACAGCTTCATAGTACTTTAATCTGTCCAACAACCTAGCAATCTCAAAGTTCTTGGAATCTAAAAGTAATTCCATTTCAGCTTCAACTTCGGCTTTACCGATTCCCCTACCGATGGAATCGGAAACAAATCGGATTACATGAACCTGATTGGATAAATCATCTGCTGATTGGTCTTCTTCCAAATTGGTGAGATTCAATCCAACAAGAGATAATTGTTCGCGTATTCTCCCCCATTGGTTTTTCATGTCATTTATTTTTTCTTCTGCTTGTTTCCTTTTCTCCATTTCCACTAGCAAACTCAGTTTCATTTCACGTAACTCGGTCTCAAAGTCGCTTCGAGAAGACTGTGATCCAATCTCAGATGACAATTCTGAAAGAAAAAAAAAATGAGATTCATGTTTCTTATCAACAAAATTTATAGTGTAAATGTAAGGAAAGTTACCTTCCCAAGCATCATAAAACTCGGAAGCTGAAGTGTTGACTCCATCTGTGCTGCTTCTAACACTCAATGAATCTTGAGGGTCAAAGAAATCATCTGTCTCGTTGTCTTGTTCCAAGTTAGGGTTTGAAATTGAATTATCCTGTTCAACTGCTGCATCATTACTGATATCATTATCATCTGTGCCATTGATCTTCTCATCCACTATCTCCATGATCTTTTCATCAAGTTGAGCTTCATCTTTCTCGGAGAATGTTTTGAGAAGACGGGGCCCACGTCCCTTGTGGTTAACTATATATGGTGATTGAGTGAACGATGATGGGGAATCTGGGATCTCGGGGAGTGGAGTTGGGTCAGGGGTAGCATACAGAGCAGGTGAAATCTGTGTCCAGTGATGCTTTCTTTCTTTGGTTTCTGTGCTGTTGTTTGAATCTGGTTGTTTATCAGTGTCATTGATTTGGTTCCCCTGTTTTGAATCACTTCCATTTTTCCCGGCTGCCATGGATTTTGAAGCTTTTGGTTCTATTAAGCTATGTAAAGCTATTGTTGTGAACGTAGGCATCGCAACATCAAAAGATCCCTATAGCTTCAAGCTTATCTATTCAATCAACCATCAAACAAACGAATTCAATATTAGTAGCAATTTAAATGAATCAATAGCAGTTACGAACACAAAATAGACCTAAATCTGATAATTTCCTCAGTATCTGGCCACCAAACACAATTTATAATTAAAATTTCATCGCCTATCAACAACTTTACTCTAATTTCATTCTCAGCGCTTTGAATTTCAACATTTTATTGATAATTTTGCACTCCGTTGAGTAACACGTGCAGAACTACCTGATTATTATGTAAAACGTGCATCGAATCTATACAGATAATATGTACGCGTAATCAAGCAATGAAAGTATACAATCGAGAAATTCATTCGCAGATACTATAGTTGAACCCCTAGTAAATTCCCAAACTGCATAATTCAAACACAAAGCCATACGTTTTCAGCTTCTATAACAGTATTTACCAGAAATTCAAATCTTCAACGTTCTTACATATCGGAATCAAGAGTCAAACATAAAATATAAACATAAACACTTGATTCGTGCCAGAAGTGAGCATAAATGATTTGCTAATTGATATATGCAAACTTACAGGCATGTATCTGTATATAAATAATATGTATAAATCAGTAAGCATGAAAGAGTCGTACCTTAACGATGGAATTAAAGCGGAGGGAACGGAAGGTGCAACAAGAAACGAAGAAGACGAAGTCGACGATCGGCTTACAAGATTCCATTCGCCTCCCTGGCTTGTGGAGGAAGTCGAGAAGAATCGTTCAGTTTCTTTATTGGTTGCTGGCTATCGTACGCGCCACGTATCACGCTAAAGTATACCGGTTTTTACTAGATATTTACAATTCGCTCCCTTATATTTTGGCTTAGAGATATTTCATGTCCCTGAACTTGCATATTTTGCACTTGATCGTCACCTAGGTTTGGAGTTTTTTATGCCCCTTGCTCTCATCGTCTATCTATTCAAATTTAAGATGAAAGTGTTTGCTTATAAATTCGATAGTTTTGAGTTATGTGTTTTTGTGTTCTTGACTATCAAGAAAAAGAGGGAAATGAATAATTTGATATTTTTTAGTTCTATTGAGTTGGTAATAAAAAAAAATACATCCTAATAAAAGCATATTCACATGTCTATCCTAATAAAAGTCTATTATACATGTTTGATAAAATGAGACCCAAAATAATCACATGATATATCCAAATAGGATCTTCTAAAAAATAAGAGACATACGACATACCTAATGGTATAAAGTATAAAACTCCAATGATTGTAAAAGATGGTCATCAAGATATACAAGACAGTAAAAAAGAAGGTACAACTTAAAATTTAACATAGTAAAATATATATATAGGATATACTAGTACCTCATTACCTCCCTGTAAATCTGCAATTATTTATAAGGTTGTTAATGTCAAAATGTTCGTTGTTGAACACAATAATGCCAAATTTTCCATTAAAAGAGTTACAAAATGGTAACAATAAAATAAAAGAATTAAAAGAGCCTAAAACGTTGGTATATTACATTTATCTAATTCAATTTAATTTAGCATATCTTTAATGATTAATTCACCAATACTTTTGTAACAAAAGAAAAAAAAAATATTTACTAAAATATGTTATAAAAAGAACATTGAAATTTTATCATTTTTATTATAATAATCATACAAGTTGTATCATAATGGGGATTTTTTTTTTAACCTTTCTTCATTTCTTCTAGAAAAAAGTTCATTTCTCCAAAACAAATGACTCAAGATCCAGGGACACTTTATATGACAGTTGATGTGTTGGTAGACAATCATATGCATCCCTTGTTTGCAAAATGTGTGAAAGATTTTGTTCTTTGCATTTATAAGGACATATAGTTCACCTTATAGAAGTTGGAGGACCTACAATGGATTAGACCGAAACAAAGATGTAAGTGTAACTTCATCGATAAATAAAATAAGTGATGCCCGCCTCCCGAGGCATGGTTGTGATAAGATTCAGATTCCGCTCGGTATCTCATGGACGTTGATAGCAACGGAGGGGCGGACCCAACCATGGTTTGGATTTGGGTTTGTTTCATTTTGTCGTGAAATTGAAATAGTTTGGTTTTGATTTTGTGCATTTCGGATTAATTGGAGTAGCAACCCACTCGAATAACCCAAATTAAAATTGAAAGTTAATATATTAGTTATTATTTGTAATTAGATTATAACCCGTTGAAACTACAGTCAAAAATAATTAAATTTTTATAATAAACTCATAATTATTAATTAATTATTTTCAATTAAACTATTAATAAAACATGATTTTGTAAGATTTTCAATATAAAATGCAATTAATTATCGGCAATCATAACCGAAACTTATTCAAGACGAATTTAAATTTTTTCTAAAAATCAGGAATCAAATAAATAAATGTCTAACTTAATGTCAACATCAATATTTTTAAAAAATAAAAAATAATAAAAAGAAATAGCAAGTGTCATTTTTATAGAACATTTGAAAAGAAAAAGTAAATTATAAAAAATAAAAAAGTGACGCTAATTATTATTATTATATAGGAAGATATTTGTTTAAAAGGGAATTTTATAGTGTTTTTAGTATCAAAATTTACATTTATTGCACACTAACTTTTAAATATTAGGTAATCATTCATAAATTTTGAAATACAAGATTTGCTTAAATTCTTATTGTTAACAGTTTTAAACAAGTTTAAACAGCCTATAATATTTGTCAAACCTAAACTCCAAATATATATATATATATATATATATATATATATATATATATATATATATTATAAACTTTCAATTGACTATATACATCTTTTATTAATATAAATGTAATATTTAATTATTTTCATCGTTGAAAGAATAATATATAAAGTATCATTCGACGTTTTATGGTCTAAAATCTCAATATGATAAGTGACAATTTTATCATGTACCAAATCAATCAATAGATGAATAGATCATTATATCGAGCAATTAACAAAAATAATCAACGAAAAAACATATTTGTCCAAGCAATTAGCAAACTGCTTATGGCATAATTCAAATTATATGAACAAATATTGCTCATTACAACATGCCAATGACATGAGTTGTTCCCTCTTGCCATTTTTCAATTACCTCTGATCAAAACAATATATTTTATATTTAAAAAGATTAGAATTTCACAAATTATAACTCAAACGACTAAACCTCTTATATTAGTAAGCATCTTTTAAAATAGAATACTGTTTTTAAAATATAGCTGTATTTTAATATTCAAAGATATTAGTTATTTACAATATTTCAAGAAAATGGAAAAAAGTGTTAGGTGGACCAAAGATAAATTAGTCATTTTAGATGCACATAATTAAAAAAAAAACTTATACTTTTTGATAGTGATGTTATCAATGACACAACACAAAACCAAATTGGGATACAATTTAATTTGAATTTGTGTTTGTGTCTTGTTTTTGTTTAGTATAAATCATGGTGTCGTGTTCATGTTCAAAAATTAACATAAAAATGACAAGATATCACCTTGTATTTGTCATGTTTTTGTGTGTGTTGATTAATAAAGTATTAATTAAAATAAACCAATGATTATTTTATGTTATCTTTAACGTGTTTGTCGTGTTTTTAACTAGATTATGTTTGGGTTAGTAAAAAAAAAGTATATATTGTATCATGTTCGTATTATATAAAAATATATGATGTCGTGTCGTATCACATAAAAGCACGACATAATTACTCGATTTGACACCAAATGTTTAATAATTAATAGGAGTAAACTAAATTTTTGGTCCTTACCATATGTTAGGGGCCGTTTGATAGTTGCTGACTGAGAAAGTGTTGAGCGGGAAAGATCTGTCTGAGTAATAAATTCTGACTGAGTAAGAAATCATGTTGTTTGATTGTACATCTGACTGAATGTGCTGACTGATGCAAAATGACCATTTTACCCTTGTACTCTTTATAATAATAATAATAATAATAATAATAATAATAATAATAATAATAAAACTTCCAGCATAATAAAAAATATCTAATCGATCTATTCATTTAAAGAAAGATTATGAACTCACTAACAAATCTTTTTGTCTACTAATGCTTTAAGGTCTTGTTTGTTATGCAAGACAGAACATGATAGAACCAGGTGTACTGCCTGGGACTGGGGCTGGAACAAAATTGCAATTTTTGATCTCTCGATCTCTCGTCTATGAAAAAGACGTAAATGTCCTCCTAATCCTCATAGCTGAAATGCCCTTGAAACCATGTTGATAAGAATCAAGAAATTATACCCTTACAAACGGAATCACCAAAAGATGGAATGGCTTATTCCAAAGCTCTGATGCCATCCTTGGAAGTGAAAAATGAAGCATTATCAGTTGACCTCCAATTAACCAAGAAATGTGAAATTTAAGCTTGTTGGTTTTGAGTGTTTAGCTTACAATTAAGGAACAAACACCATCATTCAAAAATTTTAACTGTAACTGATATGTAAACTAAAAAAATAGCTGAAATAAACAAAATTTTATCATATGATTCATTCTGTGACCACATCAAAACACATACATATTCTATTTGGTGGATTGGTTTCATTGAGCAATCACTCAAAGGAGTACAAAAAAACAAACAGACAAATAAAAACCAGATTCAACATCATGACCACATCAAACTATTATAACCAAACTCTATACTAAACAGGGGAGCAAAAGGCCTTTCTGGATAAAACTTGTGTAAGGGCAAAATTGTCCAAAGCAAGAGAATTACCAGCAACCTTGTGAAAGAAACATCAATTGTAGCCACTTTAAACTACCAACAACACATCCTTGCCATTTACAAATAATGATATATCTCAGGGGCTTAATAGTAACAGAGGGAGCATCTAGACTTGAGTATAGCACAACTTTCTATTGTAGTTAAAAAAATCCAAGTGTATCCATCGAATGTTTTAAATGTACATAGCACCACTCCTGCAGCAATATTAGAGAGATTAGGAGAGAAGCAACATAGAGAGAGGAAATTACCCCCAAGAGAAAATCAATGTCTTTTTTTCTTTCTTCCTCACTCAACCAGCAGATACAAAAGAAAAATAAGAACATAGGAGCATATGGATTCTGATATGATTTCAGATGGTTGATTGATTGCGAGAATATGAATGGAAGTGATTTCAGATGGTTAATTTCTTACTACTGCTGGAGATATAAACGCAAAAGAGAAGGGGAAACATACCTGCAATTAAATTCGAACCGAAGTGGAAAGAGGCAGTCCATCGATTCTGTGATTGATTTTAAGAAAGCAAAGGAGGTGTTGGATGATCGATTCTGTGAGCCTATTACGAACGAGATGCAAAAGGGGTGTTGGATCGATTCTTCCTACACGTACAGGGATACACACGCAAGGGCACAAGTGGAATTAGACGTCTTCCTTTCTTATTCAGTCGGTTCCTTCTCTCTTGTCGGGTCAGACCTCAATTTCTCAGTCAGAAGGGTTATCAAACAGCTACAGCTGACCGAGTCAGCCAAAATGTCTGACTTGACTCAGTCAGACGAGTATCAGGGCCTTAGTTTTTTGGGTTTGGTTGAAGGCCAAAATTATCATTATAGAACAGTTTAAAAAGATAGATTTAATGATTACATGACTAAAACCGATACAAAACCTCTCACATGGCCAAAATCAAGAAAATATTTTGAGTAAATTATATGAATGGATCATGTGGTTTGGGGTAATTTACATATTTGGTCTCTAACTTTTTTTTTAAACTCGTAGCATCCCTATTGTTTGCTTTCGTTACGCGTTTAGTCTCTATCACACCTGAAATGATTGATATACCCTTTTTTATCTTTTTAGTAGGAGTAAACTAAAATTTTGGTCCTTACAATATGTTAGTTTTTTTGGGTTTGGTTGAAGGCCAAAATTATCATTATAGAACAGTTTAAATAGATAGATTTAATGACAATAGATACATTTAATGACTGCATGACCAAAACCAATACAAAACCTCTTACATGGCCCAAATCAAGAAAATGTTTTCAGTAAATTATATGAATGGTTCATGTGGTTTGGGGTAATTTACACGTTTGGTCCCTAACTTTTTTTCGATCGTAGCATCCATATTGTTTGCTTTTGTTGCGCGTTTAGTCTCTACCACACCTGAAATGATTG
The DNA here is from genome assembly GCF_052849685.1 of Lactuca virosa. Lineage (NCBI taxonomy): Eukaryota > Viridiplantae > Streptophyta > Magnoliopsida > Asterales > Asteraceae > Lactuca > Lactuca virosa. The sequence goes on from NC_136427.1 coordinate 213,676,770, forward strand.
ATATATCATTTTTTATTTTTTTATTTGTTTTTTTATTTTTCTATTATTGATTTTAAATTCTTATTAATATTGTCTTATTAGAAAAAGGGTTAATAAATAATATTTGCGGGTCCACCATTATATATATATATATATATATATATATATATATATATATATATATATATATATTAAAGGACATGAGAAGTTTCAAGAGGAAATTTCTCTCCTTTATGATTTTATCACATATTTTTACTTGATAAGTTTCAACAGGAAACTTCTCTCCTTTATAATTTTACCACATATTTTTATTTTTTTATAATTTTATCACTAAAGTTTCAAAAAACTTTTTCTTTTTATAGTTTTGCCACATTATTTTTACTTATTTATATTTTTGCCACTAAACTTTCACTTTTACTTCTTTACAACCCATTTTCTTTATTATTTATCATTTTCGTCTAACGTATTCTTTTATCCTTTATTTTTTTTTCTAAAAGGATTCAGTTGTGACTTTTCTCACATTTTTTTATATTTTTCTCAAAAGTGCTCTGTTTCTTTAATCCATTTACAGTTTTGTCTGTCATTTTTCAAGATTATTCTATTTTGATACTTTTTTTCCTTCTATTATCAACCCAAACTTTTTAACATTCAGACTTTCGTCACATGTTTTCTAAAAAGTTGCTAAATTCAATCAATTTTCTTTATTTTTTTTTAAAATTTCGTCTATCATGTTATTCTACCATTTTTTTCTAAAAAGAATGACTCGTGCAACGCATGGACCTTTTCCTAGTTCATCATTATATCCCATACCTTAATTCTCGTTGCCCCGTCTGACCTACCGTGGGGTCACCTTCTCCGACCACGCTTCTCTGGGAGCCTTCCTTCTCCCATACTGTCGCCGCCTCTTGTCAACCCTACCAACCCCATACCGCCACCTCTTCCTATCATCTCTAGCATCGGTTCAATTCAAAACTCAATATTGAACCACTACTTACCTAATCTATTTGAAATCCAAACCTCAAGAGAAACTCTTGTAAAGGAAATAAACAAAATCCGTTTCTGACTCTTTGCTTAAAAACCAGATAAAACTCATAAATCATAATCACCAAACAACCAGCTTTCCTCCCCTGTAACCTAAACCTACCATCACCAAGAACGATAGGGCCAACAATTGAAAGGCAAGAGGCAAGAAATCTGGTTTGTCGGAAGGATGCTCGAGAACCAGTGGTGGGTAAGGTCGTCGCCGACGCCGCCACTCTTCCACGAAGAAGTCGTCGGCTAAACTCTAAACCAAAATCAGAAGAAACACCAAATCCAGAACCAGAAAACACCAAATCAAACCAAAAAATTGTGATAAAGTAAGTCGAAGATGTTGGAGATGGTGTGGGTTGTGTTTCCGACGGAGTAAATCGAAGATGTTGACGGATATGGCGAAGATGCTAGCGGCAGTGACGATGTTCCAACTTCAAGGGTTAGGGTTTGTTCACCGAAGTTGAGAAAAGGAGAGGGGAGTGTTCTTGATTTTTGATTTCCATTCGTCGGAAGCATCTAGGGCATCGACGACGACGATGGGGATGCAGTTCTTGGATGGGCTAAGTTCTTGCACCTTTGTTGGGTAGAGAAAGAAGGACGGTGTATCAGAAGAAAATGTATGTTGGGGTTTGATTGGGTAGCCGGACAGAGATGGATGGGTTTTTTTTCATTTTTGTAAATTGTAAATAAAAAATAAATATTAAAAAATACAAAATAAATTAATAAGGGTAATATAGTAAGTACAGGACAATCAGGGACTAAACGCGCAACGAAAGCAAACAATAGGGATGCTCCGAGTTAAAAAAAAGTTAGAGATCAAACATGCAAATTACCCCAAACCATAGGGACCATTCGTGTAATTTACTCAAATATTTTGGTATATCCTAATCATATAGACAAAATTTGTAATTTACTCGAATATTTTTGTATATCATAATCATATAGACAAAATTTGTAATTTACTCAAATATTTTTGTATATCATAATCATATAGACAAAATTTGTAATTTACTCTATTTTGAAAGTTCATTGGTTTTGGATTTCTTAGTTTCGACAGTTGATGGTTATACAAATATATGATAACGAGAACATAAACCATGCATAGTTGCATACCCACGAAGTCTTATGATAACTAGTTTTTGTAACTTAAACCATGCATAGTTGCATACCCTCGAAGTCTTGAAATTACATAAATACATGTTAATATCATGCCATATAGAACTGTAAATGTCAGATATTTATGCATGTAATAATAACATTATATATTTTTATCAATTTATACAAAAAGTCTTGAATCAAACGATTGATTAAGATGAATGATGATACTTCATTTGGTAGTGATCCATTAGGATTTTCCACATGCCCAAGTTTGGATGCCAAGTCCGTTAATATCCGGTTAAGAGACAAGACCAATAAAAAAACCACCAAGTTTCACATTTGGAGGATTTTCCTTGGAGTGGCGAATAAGGGGAAAGACCGAGGTGTGTGGGCTTGCCTGTTACTGGATCCACATTACTAGAGTCCGGTACGCTTATGGAAATATGTCGCTGGTTCAAAAAAAAATCTAATTGATCACATAAAATATTTAATGTTGACTAGAATGGAAGAATCAAAACGATTGGATTTTTCGGAATTCTAATCCTCTCTAATAAATGAATGTTTTTTTTGTCATTTGCCACACTCTCATTCAATTTGCCAAATGTCATTTTATGGTTATTTTGAATTAATTTTTTTTTCACATGTCATTTTATAAGTTTTTCTATTTTATTACATTCTACATAATATTTTAATGTAACAGTTGCAATAAATATAGTAATAAATAAATATCAATTTTATTAATAAACTTACCTTTTAATTTCAAAATTCCTAAAATTAAAGCTTATTAGTTTCTTTTGGTATTAAAATTATTTGTTTAAATTTAAAAGATAAAAAAGATTTTCATTATAATAATTCATTATTTTTCTTATTTTCTTATAAATTCAAAGTTCTCAAATATTTTAACATTTATATTAATTTTTTTTTAAATTAACCCATGTAATACATGGATCTCACAACTAATTTGATTTATGAAAGAAGAAATTATAGGGTAAATTCAATGTAATCTGGTACACAAAAAATCAAATGTATATATAAGGTATTTTTGATTATTTGATATATAAGAACATAAAATACTTGAAGAGCACGCAATGGTATCTACAATCAATGCATACAAACACTCGATTAATGTAAGAACTCCTACAAGTTTTATGGTTGATTGAAATAATCACTAAATCAGTAGATGACAGGCTTGGCTGAATTAGCGTCCCAAATACCTCCTTCCTTGAGATACTCCAAGTACCTTGAAAACTCCGGTTTAGCAGTCGCCTTCTTCTTCCTCCTCTTCTCTAATAAGCTGTAGAGCGGATGCACTTTCCTCACCTTTCTCATTTGCTTGTCTGTGAGATCTACTTTCACCGGAAAATCGCTGGAGGAATTTGCAGGCAACGATGTGGATCTGATCATCTTAGGCTCCGGCGGTAGATTGTCGACGATGGTGGATTCGCTGATCAACTGATCGTATCCCCGGCGACCTTTTCTCTTGTTCATTGCTCTAAACATGGCTCGAAATTGCAGAGAGAAAAGAGACATTGTGGTGGATTGTGAGGTTGGAGATGGTGGAATGCGTGGAAGATTGAAGGTTTCATAGGCGGGGGATTTGCTCGGTTGAGAATAAATAATTACCGGCAAGCTTTGAACAGGTACAAACTAATTGCAACACCGTGAGAACAAGTCTTGAGATAATATGAATTAAGAAAGTTTAAAGATAAAGTCAACAACTCATTAGATCATTGGAATTGATTTGAATATATTAAAAAAAGTTAATGAACAAGATTGATTAAAATATTTAATTGGTGTAACCATTGCTGTTAAAGTTAATGAACAAGATTAATTAAAATATATTTAAGTGGTGTAACCATTGCTAGTATGGTTTTTGATTTGAATCGTTCATAAGAGCACCCTTTTCCTTTTGTTATGGAATAAGGATCTAATTTATCTTGCAAGTCTTATTCTGATTGATATATTAATCTTAAAATAATATGATATTTACTTTGTCAAAAGTGAGAAATTTTTATTCTTTATTATATATTAAAAATGTACATTATCATATTAAAGAACTAGGTTTCAAACCCGTGTATTACACAGTCTATTAAAAAAGTCAAAATATAAACATTAAGCATTTTTAAAATAAAATTTCGAAATAAATAAAAACGAAATGATGAATAAATAAATAATTTAACCTATACTAATAAAAAAACCAATTGAAATATTTTAAATAATTGTTCTGAAATCACAAATTTTCAAAGGCTTTTAAATCCAATATTATATGTCTTATTGTTAAGTTTGCCGTCATTCTCCAAACAATTATTATTTTTTTACAAAATTAGATGTTTTGTCTTTAACTTTATAATGGTTAATACAAATTAATATGTAAAGCGATTTGAAGATATAAACAACATTATTTATATGATGTTATACAATAAAATATAAAATTAAATAGACTGTAAAGACAATCAATCTTAAATAGACTGTAAAATATGATAAAATATAACATTATTTATATGATAAAATATGATGTTATACAATAAAATATAAAATTAAATAGACTGTAAAGACAATCAATCTTGAAAATAGCTGACAAATTATAAAGTAAAGTAATATAAGTTTAGTATGTACACTTATTATTGATAACATGTGGTTAGTATAAGATATTAAGAAATTTATAAAAAGTAAAATTAATAAAAGTTGTTAAAGTTATTAAAAAATATAAGACGTTAAGATTAGTAAAAAATACAATATATAAACTGAATTATCATAATAATAGTGAAATAATGCATCGTTATTTGGAAATTATAATACATGTTATTGCTACTTAATAAATATAAACAACCTAAAAATCTTGTTGTTATTTGACTGATTATTTGGAAATTACATTACATGCAGGGCCGGCCCATGGGCCTGGGCAAGGTGGGCGACCATCTCGGGTCCCCAAATCCCAAAGGGCCCCCATTTTATACTTGTTATATTGGGGGTACAAAGTGTCAACCCATTAATTCTTAGCTTATTGGACTAATTTTGGCCCAACACTCTATTCCAAAAGACGGAGCAGAAGCAAAAAGACATATACGGTAATGCCTAGCGACTAGCGTGCGTTCCGACTTCGAAAGCAACTTCATGAATGATTTCTAATGAATATCCAAACGACGTCTAGTCGTCCACTTCTCCTGAATCCATCGCCCAACCGTTTAGTTCTCATTGACTCCTTGTTCTTCGATTTATTCTCCTTCTTTTCTGATTTTATAAAATTGTTTACAACTCAACAAGGTACCACAAGTCTACAACGATTTCAGAAAATTGAAACTTTGTGCTTTCCCTTAATTCCTTCTTATTTCTGATTTCCTTTTCTGAAATAACATTAAACATGACTATACTGAGTGACATTGAATTGGATTATTTGAAGTTAGTTGATTTATTTCTAATTTTTCAGTGAGACCTTTTAGAGACTGTAATCGATTTCTTCTCCACAATCGTTGCCTCTGTATTGTGCCTCACTCACTAGAAATCTGGAATCAAGAATTGTAAGTTCTAGCCTTCTTGATTCTTGAAATATCTTATTATTTCATATGTGAAATTCGGATTTTCTGAATCTTTGTATATGAGAGATTAATTGAATTTCTGAAAGTTAATATGTTTAAGTTAGAGACGAAATCAAATTTATGAATGCCAATTTCTTTAAAGATGTTCTGCCCAATTTTGACTTCTCTATCATTCTGACATTTTTTTGTTAATTTGATGTATTGGGCTTTTGATGATTACACTGAAATTCGATTTCGTTTTCTTTAAAGATAATCTATTTAATTTTGTTTTCTTTTGTTATTTTGAACTTCAGTTTTTTTATAATGTTGTATTGTTTTTTTTTCTGATTAGTGGGTATTTACACAAACAACAGGTACTCTCTTAGTCTTTACATGAGTGTGAATATCATATTATTTGATCATTTATATCTATTTTGTTATGCATTGAGAAATATTTGTTGATATTATTTAACTTATACTATAATCGATAGCCTTGCATTCAAAAAAGCATGTATCTTTAAAAAAAAATTGTTAGCTATGTTTCTATATTAGCTTACAATTATATTATTTATTATAATTATAAAAGGGCCTCATTTTTTACTTTGCCCGGGCCTCAAATCATCTTGGACCGACCCTAAATACATGTTATTGCTAATAAATATAAATAACCTATAATAAACTTTTTATGATTGTTTTATAGCCTTTGTTCTGAGATTAGACCAACCCATTGTTTTTTTTTTTTGGCAAACAGGGCCAAAAAATCTTCAACAATTAACGATCTGTAAAACGATTAATAATGTGTTTGGATTAAAGTAATATATTGGATTTATAAGGATTGAAATTTAAACTCATACATAATCTTTCCTTGTTTGGTTTAAAAAGAAAAAGATTTTAAAATCATGAATTTTATCAAATCGCTATGCAGGATCATGTTAGAAACCTTCACGTACCACAAGAATTTTAAAATAAATTCAAAATAGATTCTAGGTTTTATAATTTGTGACACCATTGCCCTTATACCTCACATCTATCGTCTCTCTGTATATTTTTAGTTCTTTATTGAAGCTTTACCAACACCACCATCTACCTCTTTCCCTTCACTCCTCTAACTTCAACTCTTCATTGCCTAACAATCTTTGCCTCAATATCCTCTAACTTGAACTCTTCATTCTGACCGTTGTAACATCTTGATTTCCAGGTATTCCATTTTGACCCTTGGTTTGTGATTTGTTTGCAAATTTAGTCCCTAATGGTATTTTGTAATATTGGGACATGCATGCGTACGTTGGGCGTATGTTAAGTACGTTGGGTGTACGTGGACAGGGTGCAAACCCTAATTTTTAGGGTTTTGACCCTATTTAAACATCATTATAGCCACATACTCTCTCTTAACTCCAGACTCCATCCATATTTGCTCTCATTTTGAAACCCTAAAGTGTGTGAGTATATTTTGAAGCCTGGAGAGTCATTTTGGTGCTCATGGTGGTGTAGGAAGAACCTTGAATTTGTGGTGCTTCACTCAAGACTTTGGATCCATCAAGTACTCTCCCTTGTGCATCTTCTGGAGGTATAAAGCTCCAACCTTGATGAATATTTTATTAAGATCTAGTTCTAGCTTAAAGTTTGCACATTTTTGTCACAAATCTTGATCTTTGTGAGTATGGAATACTCCAACACTTTTGAGTTGTCCTTTCAGAGGTTTTAGGGTGTGATAAGTCATAAAAATGTGATCTTGAGCATTAGTTTCTTTCCATGCATGATATAGGTTGTCTTAATGGGTCAAGAGGCTAGGGTTTTTGATTTTGAGGTCTTAATAGCCATGCAAGACCATAAAGTTGGAAACTTTATGGTCAAGAACATCATTTATGGGCTAGATCTAGATTTTGGACGAAAGAGCTTAAGGATTAAGCTCTTAATGGGAAGAATGGGTGGCAGCCGCGTACATTGGGCGTACCAAAGTGTACGATGCGCGTACGTGGTCAGCCCCTCAATTCTGGTCAAATACGTACTACTCCCCGCGTATATGTTGAGTACGTGCAACGTACTCATCGAGTTGACCCGATTGACTCGGTTGACTTTGACTTTAACCTGGATTTTGACCAAGTTTAACCTAGGGATATTTTGGGTATTTTGAGTTGTAGTCTGTGTTTTGGTCACTGTTATTTGTAAACGTGACCGGTAGAGTTGGTTTTCGGTGCAGCGCATTGTTCAACTTTTATCCATCTGTAAGGTGAGTCTTCTCACTTTATCCATGGGTCGAAGGCACCAATGCCAACCTATTATTGTGTTATTTATGATGATAGTTGTTATGTGGCTTATATGTGTTTGTATGATGGGTTGAAATAGACCCCAGGATGGGGCCTACTATCGTATGTTCGGGTTGAAATAGACCCTAGGGCGAGCCCACTACTGTATGATTGGGTTGAAAGATATCTCAGGGTAAGGCCCCAGGGAGGGGCCCATATGTGCTGATCGGATTGAAATACAACCCAGGACGGGGCCCCAAGGCTGGGCCCTCATATGTATATTGGGTTGGAATATACCCCAGGGTTAAGCCCAGTTGTATGATTGGTATGTGGTACTTTGGCGAACTCATTAAGCTTTTTTTGGAAAGGGAACTTCCCTAACGAGGGTTTTCGGGCCAGCTTAGATCAATTGGTAAGGCGCGTGTTTGAGGAACTCATTAAGCTTTGTGCTTACAGTTTATGTTTATGGTTTCAGGTACTTCCGGTTCAAAAGGGAAGGGCCCGACGTGATGAAACATCATCCTCCCCTCATGATTTTCCGTGTATTGAATAATTGTACTATGATGTTTTGATATTACACTTGGTGATGGTTTTTGAAACATGTAATGAATGAAAATTTTGGTCTAAATGAAAATTTTTATCACTGTTTTTGGGCTGTTACAACCGCACTCACCTGCCTTTCCTGTCAAATGCTTGTGAACTGGTGATTGTTACTGCAGAGAGGAATGTAGAGAACGAATTTTGAGCTTGTACTATAGACTCAACAAATAGCTTTAGAAAACATTAATATGAAATTTTCATATTTTTATACACATGAGAAGCTAAAGACGTAAAATTTAATGGGATTTGGGATGACTTCAAACCGATGGACTCGTAATAGTCTAATAAAGCCATACAAATCAAGTAGATGATTAAAAAATAACATTATCCGATATAACTTATTGCATGTCTTCTTCTACTTGATTAATTTTGGCATATCATCTTCTTAGGTGTCTTGTTGCACAAAATATGATAAAAGTAAAATGTTTTAAATAGTATATATTTTAAGTAGGAAGCTATAAAAAACACCCATGTAAATTTCAAAACTAAACACATGATGCTAAGATTTAGAACAAATAGATCCAATAATGCAAAACAACTAATGATATAAAAGTGCATTGCCATTTATTGGTTAGACTATAATGTATATTACTATTTATTGCCAAGACCAGAAAGTAAATTGAATGATGGCTAGCAAATATGGTTCACATTCTTTATAAGAGTAATAGATGCATCATTTAGTAAGGCAAACCAATTGACGACATTTCAACAACAATATGAGGAAATTGAGTTTTGAATTTAACAACACTAAGTAAGTACGATGACAGAATTCAGACCGATTTTGTACGCAAAAAAGTTTGATGCAATCTGGTGCTGTTTGGATTTTTGGTTAAGAAGGATATTTTTACAAAAATTCTATTTTATGTGAAAACTTAATAATTGTCTTTTGAAATCATGTCCAAAATAAAATTAATCCATGGTATTGTCTATCATTACTCTAAAAAACCTAATTTATTAAATTTAAGATTTTATATGAAAACATAGAAATAATGCATATTAATGAAAAGAAAAACAGAGAAATAATTCAAACCTGTTTGCAAGGATTCCTTATACAATCCGCTCAAATTTACTTTTGGATCGGACGTGAAGAAAAAAAAAGAGTAGCACAAACAAATGTCAAAAGTGGCATTGTACTTTCGCATAAATTATTTTTCTCCATAAATTGATCGTTCATTTCTATTTATTGTATTACATGTTACTTTAAAGCTTACCAAAACTACACAGCTAAACAACTTCTTTAAAATATGCACTCACATTAGAATTTTTATTATAAATTCAACCTTTTATACATAAATGAAAAGTTAAAATTTAAAGTTTTAATAGAAAAAGAACAAATAAACCTAAAATCACAATATATGATTAGTTTCCTGCCAAATTTATTTTGCAAATTAATGTTTTAGCAGTGAAATTTATGTTGTTAAATGTTGATTGTGTAACTGTAACCGAAACAACTTATTTTCAAAGAAAAACTTGCATTGAATAGAACAATGTGCACTCATTTAGGAAATAATAGTTAGAGTATGAAAATAATAAATGACAATCCAACTGAAAGGTTGTGGGTCGGGGTCTTCCAACCGAAAGGTTGTGGGCCAGAGCATTCCAACCGAAACGTTGTGGGCCGAGGGTAATCCAACTGAAAGGTTGTGGACCTGATATCTGAGTGGTTATATGTTTCTGTAGTGGTAGTTTGGGGGAAATCACGAAGTTTTGGCTTACTGTTTCAGTTTATTATTTCAGGTACTTCAGATGATCGTGGCAAGGCGAAAGGGTGATTGTGCACATCCTCTGGATTTATATTATTTGGATTTTGGAACACTCTGATTATTGAATAACACTTTTGAAACAATGGTTTTGTAAACCTTTATGGTTATTGGGAAGTTTTTTTTGAAAATTTTAAATTTACCGTGATTTTATGGATGTTACAATTTGGTGCCAATATAATATATTGGTAAAATTTTAGCTAATAGGTTAGATGAGGTTATTGGTTCTGTGGTGAGCTTGGAGTAGTCTACTTTTATTAAAGGCAGACAGATTTTGAATGAACATTTCTTCTCAATGAGGTGGTCTCTTGGTGCAAGGCTTCAGAAAAAAAAACCTCTTTTGGTGTTTAAAGTGGATTTTAAAAAGGCATACAACTCTCTTTCGTGGGATTACCTTATAGAAATTATGCATATTATGGGTTTTGGTCCTAAGTGGTGTGGGTGGATTTTGGAGTTGTTGAGTTCTGCGAGAGCTTCAGTGCTTATCAATAGATCTCATACTTAGGAATTCCAGACTCAAAGAGGTTTGAGACATGAAGATCCTCTTTCCCCTTTCCTTTTCATATTGATGATGAAGGGCTTACATGTAGCTTTGTAGAGGGATCAGATGGCCATTGTTCTTAGGGGGATTTCTATTACTGGTATAGAGATCTCGTATCTTCTTTATGTTGATGATGTTGTTTTTCTTTCACCTTGGAGTTTTGGATAATGCTAACCATATTGTTCATATTTTGCGGTGCTTCTTTATGGCTTCGGGTCTCAAAATAAATTTGCAAAAAAGTGAATTCATTGGAGTTGGGTTACTTCTCAAAATTTGAATATGGTTGGTTGCATGGGCAATGCGTTGGATTCCCTCCCTTTTATTCATCTTGGGTGTCGGTCGGTCAAAAAATGGCCATGGTGAATGCTTGGTCCTCTATTGTAGATAGATTCTGTACCAGGCTTGCATGCTAGAAATTTCTTTCTATTGGTGGTCGATTTACTTTTATTAAATCTGTTCTGGGATCCCTGGGCAACTATTTGATGTTTGTCTTCCCTACTCCGGTTACGGTTCTTAGATCTTTGGAATCGATGAGGACTAGATTCTTTTGGGCTACTGACTTGGATGGGAGACATATGCATTGTATTAAATGGGACAAAGTTATGGCTTTGAAAGGGGTTGGTGGTCTGGGAGTCGGGAGCCTGTTTGCCTTTAATAAGGCAATGACTTTTAGATGGAGATGATGTTTCTCTCATTATCCAGATTTTGTTTTGGGTGCGGGTTATCAAAGCCATTTATGGTTCGGATGGTAGATGTTCTTCTTTGATTCCCAATACTTCTAGCACAGGTCCTTGAAATAGTATTATGTGTATGCTTGCCAACCTTTGTGATCGTGGGATTGATATTATGGCTATGTGTCCAATAAGAGTGGGGGACGGGGCCCATACATCCTTTTGGCAGGATAAATGGTTTAATGATTTGCCTCTTTCAATTTCTTTCCATAGGATCTTTACGTTGGACAATAATAGACTGGATTCTGTTAGAGATCGGGTTCCATTAGGATGGGGTTCGGACAACCTTCGGTGAATCCTGAGGGGTGGTATTGAGCAGAATCAATGGGAAGACCTTATGTCTCTTTTGCAAAATCTTCAGTTACAGTCTACACCTGATAGATTGGGTTAGCTTGGTGATGTTTCTGACACATTCTATGTCTCGTCGGCTCGTGCTTGTATTGGCAGTGGTATGTTGGATGTGACTCGCGTGGAGACCAGGTGGAATAACTGGGTTCCATTAAGATTAATATTCTTATATGTAGAATCAGGCTCTATAATATTCCTACTAGGGAAAGGCTTTTTTATCGGGGTATTGAAGTGGAGTCCATCATTTGTCCTGTTTGTCATAATGTCGTGGAGACGATTAATCGCATTTTTACAGCCGTGTAGCTATTTGGTGGAATGTTCAATTGCTCGACCCACTTTCTATTCCTTTGATTTTTCTTGGTCCGATTACATTGTGTTGCAGGGAGGTCAATGCAAGGTCGTTGATACGGTTGTCTTGACGACTTTTTGGTGTGTGTGGAATTTTCAAAAGTTCATTGTGTTTGGAACGGTTATCCCTAGGAAATATATTCTTTTTGATGATATCATAGATAGGGTGTTTTTTTTGGATTTCCAATTGATGTAGCAAAGCTAAGCTTGTTTGGACCAATTGGCTCCATAACCCTGCTTTAGCTGCTATTTTGTTGTAATAGGTTGTTTCTAGCTCTTTGCTAGTTTTTTTAATAAAATCTTCTGCAATTCAAAAAAAAAAAGTTAGGATTTCTAATTTTTCAAAAATCTTTATACTTTTGGGTTGTAAGAAACAAATACTCCTTAAAACATGTATAAGCTAAGACAAACATTTTTTTAAAAACAACTTATTGATTTTTCTTACAATAAAAAGTTAATCTAAACATTTTTAAATTTTTTTTCTCACCACCATAAGTCAATAACTCATTTTGTTTAAAAATAATTTTGAGGTTTAAAATAAAATCACAAACATCCTCTTAATCTAATATAACTTGTGTATTTTTATACGATTCAAACCATCCACCTTCATAAATAATAACTACTTACATAAATGGAGTCCTCTATTTTGCATAAATTGTTATGCTGGCGCACAACATAACAATTTATGTTGGCCAATGAACTTCAAAATTAATGATTTTTGTGAGTGTTTTCTTGAGCAACATGTTCCCACTTAGGTTTGTGTTTGTAAAAAATCATTATATATATATATATATATATATATATATATATATATATATATATATATATATATATATATATATATATATATCCCCATTTGATTATTTTTTCACTCAATAAAATATACATATTACATACGATCTAAATAAACTTCTCATATGGACTATTAGTTTTATGGATGTTGCTTTAAAATAATTAATTTTGCTATCCAAAAAGATTGCGGGACAACTTGTTGTCCGTTTAACTGATACTTTTTATGTAAAACTCATAAATTTTTTCTCAAATATTATATATTTTATCATATATCGACACCAAACCAAACGATAAAGACAATTTATGTCGATTTGAATATGATGCCAATACTAATAGTATGGACAAGAAGTCTAGAAAGGTTAGATATTTTTCTAAATTTTCTATGCAAATGCTGAGAAAAAACCTTGTGATTTTCTCAACACCCTTTCTTGAACAGCATTTATGAGTCAAGTGATGATATTTGACGAATTTCGTTAACGACCATAAAGGTAATCAGGAAAACGAAGACACGAAGAAGAACCATTAATGCAATTTATATCTTAAAGAGATCTAGTAACAGGCTACAAATTGACATTTGGTTTAGCGCTTTTTAAAATCAATGATGGGCCATATAGGAGTATACATCCGGTTATGTTTAGTTTTTACTAACAATGGTGATAGACAGATAGAGTAAAACTAGAAAAAAAAAATATTGTTTCATCCATCACATAGATCATTTATGATTGGAGTTTTTCTGTTTTTTCAAAAAAAAAAAAAAAAAACTTCCGAAATTACATAAAGCAATTAAAAGGTTTTTTCAACACAAAGATTTTTCAAATAGCCCGTACATTTATACAATGTTTTGAAAATGAGACTTAACACCATATCGATCACCTTAGCTATTTGATGGTTAAACTAATCATAACGGTCCCAAAAAATGGATAATCGTCTCAATTAAATCTTGATTATTATTAAAATTATTAAAAAAACAAAAATTACAAAAAAATTGTAAATATTGATTGTTTAATATAGGGAATTGATACTTCCACTCCCAATTTTGATACATCCACTGATTTTAAAGAAAACTGACTATATTCCCTTTGTTTATATTTGGAGTGTAATCTTTTGTAATAAATAAAATAGTAATTTAATCCACCCTCTTTATCCCTGTTGGTCTTCCCCTCACCCCGTAACCCTCTCCCTCACCTTCCATACACCCACGCCGGAGACCTTCAACCCACACTTGTCGGCGGAAACCGCTCCTTCTGTAAGTATCAAATCGAAACCACCTTTCAAAATAATATTTTCTGGCCCATGGGGTTTCAAGATTTGATCAGCAGAAGAGTTGAAGATTTAATTGGTTCATGGGATTTTTGAGGTTTCACCGTCGGTGACGAGTAAGGCTTCCGAACTAGTGCTTTCTATTGGCCGGTGTGGGAGGCTTTCTTGAAGACGACGGAGGGGCGGTGGTGGAATGGGCGAATGGCCTTTTGGGGTGAGTTTTGTCTCTGAATGGAATCAATCGGAGATGGGTGTTTCTCTGGAAGTTCCGGTGATGCTTGTATTTTTATTGGGAGAAGACGGGAAGGTTTCTTGAGGACGAAGAAAGAGGAGGGCAAAGAGTTAGAAGATGGCACGTGTGTTGCAGGACTCCGCCTTGGGTGTTCACGAAATGTAAGGAAAAGGTATGGAGGGGAGGGGGATACCAACTGAGCTAAGGCTGGTGGGTGTGGGCAACATGTTAAGACATGTTATCATACCCAAAATTTGCCAACTCATATGTCATGTCATCTTTAACACCATTTGATTTATGTAGAAAATGGTGTTCAAATGTTATAACATGTTAAGAGATACAAAGAGAGTTAGAGAGAGAGTGAGATAATGACTTTTGATTAGTTGATTTTCACGTTACTTCCCGTAACCATGGTAACATTTCTTAACATAACACCAAATAACATGAGAGGGGGGCGGTGTTCCGGTGTTATGGCGCCGTTATGGGAGCTGTCAAATCAGCATAACGCCTTATGGCGTTGCCCATACCGAGTAGACTAAAGAGGGTGATGGGTTAATTGAATGTTTTATTTATTACAAATGAATTAAAAAGGTTATTATATTAACATACACCATAATTATAACGATAAGGTCCATTTTTCTCTGATTTGTAATGGACCTTTGAGGATATTTAATTCATCAGGACCGACCCTGAATATAAACCCAAATAACCGATATTTAATTATTGCTCTATTGACTTTTGTCAGTATAAAAATTAATCCAAACACTTTTTTTTAATTTATTTTGTCATTACCATTAATAAAGGTGTTAACAAAAATGTTAATTATAATGGTTTTTCCCCAGTTGAATTTGAATCCCTCTCCAAACATTGACGGATCTTCATAAGGGCGAGGGGGGGCTATGCCCCCCCCCCCCCTGTTTTTTTTTAAACAAGTTCATTACTATTAAAATGTAACATCCCAAAAATCAAGACAAAAAATTTCATTTTTATTAATTAATAAAACCATAAGTTATCAAAACATTTCATCGAAACATTGTCATCAGAACTCCATATCAAAAATCAGAGTAAAACATCACAGGCTAAACATCATGGTGTGTGCGATGCAGTCATCCCGAGCTCTTCCTTCCGCTACCGAAAGTACCTGAAACCAAAACTGAAAGTCGTAAGCACGAAGCTTAGTGAGTTCCCTAACCTACCACATATCATACACATAACCACATACTGGGCCCCGCCCGCTGCATCGGGACTTGCCCGGCATCGGGCCCCTCCCGACATCAGGCCCCGCCTGGCATCGAGCCCCACTCGGTATACATATCTGCTTCTCTTAGGCCTCGCCTGTCTCCGGGCCCCGCCCGCTATACATATACAGTCACATAAACATACTAGCACAGTAAGCAAACATACTCTAATGTATTCCTGTTCTAAGGCCTCGCCTATCTTGGGCCCCGCCCCTGTCCTGCTACTGAAGATTCATGAAACCCCGTCCATACTCCTGCTAATGGTGAGATACGGGCCCCCGCCCACACTCACCTCTCTCATGTCCCGGGCCCTTCCCCTACTCTGCTAATAATGAGATACAGAACCCCGTCCGTACTCAGCTAGTGGTGAGATACAGAACCCCGTCCGTACTCAGCTAGTGGTGAGATACAGGACCTCGCCCACACTCACCTCCCTACCAGGCACATACATATATCACAAAGACAACACGCATAACTATTATCCAACACATAACATTCCTCGAGCTTACCCCGACATTGGACCCTAGTCCGAAATCATACTATCGACACATGCAAGAATCATAAAGACCTCTAGCATACTAACATACCTCGGGCCTCGCCCGACATCGGATCGTAATCCGGAACCTATATCATAAAAATGCTTAGGCTAACCCTCGGGTCTTCCTACTATACACAAACATAATGGGCCGACATTGTGGCCGTAGACCCATGCACACAATGAGGAGACTCACCTCGCATTGTTGAGCTGCTGATACTCCTCTGGCTACTAACTGACAATTCCCCGAACTGCTTCTCCTTCGGCTCCCCGAGCTATCAATAACAAAATGACACTTAGCCCCAAATTGTCCTCAAATTCAAACTAGGTCAACCTTGGCCAAAGTCAAAGCCAACGGTCAAATTCAACGCTCCGAGTTGACCCAACTCGCCGAGTTGCTCCACCAACTCGTCGAGTCCCACAAATCAGAATTCTGAAATCGCTATTCAACTCGTCGAGTCACCCCCTGACTTGCTGAGTTCCCTGGCTACTCACGGTTGCGGTTTATCGAATCAACTCATCGAATCAGCCATGAACAGAAACGGTACAACTCACTGCGACTCATCGAGTCCCTCCCTGGACTCGCCGAGTCCCTCAGTCTGTTTGGACCATCTTAACAGATTAAGCCCCTACACTTCAGATCCAAACCCCAAACTTCGTCTACATGCTAGAAATGACCCCATGAGGGAAAAATTTCCAACTTTACCCACTCCTAATCCTTCTTAATGGGTTTAGCTAAAACCCTAGCTCCTTAAGACATAAATCTATGTCCCAAAACCCTTATTTCTCTTTCTAATCCAAAGCAGGGGAACCAAGATCTAGGCCCTAGTCTCCCAATAACCACTTAAAGTCTCTGCCTTTTCATCCATGCATGGCTTTTTGAGGCTTAAAAGACCATAACAACTCCTTAATGCTTGCATGGGGGTTTCTAATGGCATAAAGCTTGCACCTTTATGCCTTAACCACTCTTAGGGATTCCAGATCTGAAAGGATCTTTGCTTGGGACGTCCTTGTCCCATAGATCAAGCTCCATGGACCAAAACTCTCATAAAATGGACATAAAGAGATCTAAGAAACTATAAGCCAAGAGGAAGACTTGATTTCCAGAAAATGATGGAAATGAGATGGTGTTGATGGATCTACAAACTTCTTCTTGAACCTTCAAACCCCTTCTTCTTCTTCTAGCCTCCAAGAACACATAAAACACTCTAAGATAGCTCACACACTCTCAAAAGGCTCTAGGGTTTCGTGGGTTAAGTTCTGGACAATGGGGGCTGGGAATGGAACCAAAAGGAGGAGAATAAGATGCTTAAATAGGGTACCAAGTCCTGAATTTAGGGTTTCCTAAACCCTGACCAACTCGCCGAGTTGGTCCCCCAACTCGTCGAGTAGGTCACTTAACCCGTGACTCAAAATATGCTCCTACTCGTCGAGTCATCCCACCTACTCGATGAGTTTCCTTCCGATTAGAGGTTTTTCCTTTCCTTTCTAGGTCTTCCGAATTCGAGGTGTTACAACTCTCCCCCACTTAAATAGACTTTGGTCCTCGAAGTCCGCTTCGGTCAACTATTTTTGCAACCTCTCACGGTATTCCTATACGATGCATACTCTGTCTGCTCGGTCCAATCCTTCCAGTATTCCCGAGCACTTACACTTGACATCTAAGGGGTTCATCCCCTTCTCTGCGCAGACACTGGCCTTCCCAAAGCAACTTTCCATAAGCTACAATCCTTCCTTATCTATGTGTAGGACAACCCTTTGTTACAACTGAGTGCTTCCCCTTATCATATCCTGGTGTTGAACACCCCACCCACCGAATGGATCAGATAATCCTTCGAGTAAAAGACTCGTCCCTGCAACGGTTAGACTTAAACGAGAGTTGCGCAATAGAATCAAATCCTTCCCTCTGAGATTATTTAACCCCGCTGTGAGTGACTTAGCACCTCTCGGTCAACTAGTTGCTCTACTCCAGAATTTTCTTATCACTACCTGTCCGAAGATTGTGTTGTCTCTTATCCGCCTTCCGGATGAACCGGGACCACCCTGGTCCCAACTGATCTGCCATCATCTGGGTTACCGGACTCCCACCGGTTACTAAACCCAAGCTCAATCTCTCAGTCGCTCCCAGCGACTTCCGAAGAAAAATCGGCTTTCTAAACCTGCTATATCTACCTTGCCACTCTGGCTCTATAAGTCATGGGATCCTCGATCCCCTACCTTGATCCTACGGCCTCTACCAGATCCCACCTGTACTGCTATAAGTACACGGGCCTCGCCCACGGGTCCCACACAATCTATATCTCGGAGCGGCCTCTCCCACAGGTCTCACCTTTCTAGGGCTATGCAGGCCCACCCCTCCTCGAATCTCAGCTTGCTATCCTATCCTGACTCTTATCATGTTGAGTAGGAGATACAGACCTCACCCACACTCCGCTATCTAGGAGATACGGGCCCTCGCCCACACTCCGCTAACTAGGAGATATGAGCCCTCTCCCTTACTCCGTTAACTAGGCTGCTAATGAATGCTACAGCTATCCCGTAGACTTACAACCCTTTTCTCATTGTCTGACTACTGGTGGATGCTACGGCCATCCCATAGTCTTACATCCTGGCTAAACCTGCATCCTGTCAGAAATTCTCCGACCTGGTTTCCCCAAACCAGCTATCCGTTGTCGTGCATACACAGACCCTACATCGCGAAGTTTCCCAAACTTCCAATTCCTACACTACTCTATCCACATGGTCAATCGGACTGCTTCCCTACCCAACAGGATGCGAACTTATCCCGACTCGCATTTACTTCTGCTCCTGAATACTCGAATGGTTCTCCCCCACTTCAATTCAGCTAACTCCTTACAGGTCACAACCTTGGAAGGGATCCCCCATCCTTCTTACCGTCCAATGATCGATCCGCTCGCAATCCGACGCTCAACACTGCTAGTGTTTTAACTGACCAGTACCAATCAATAGCTCTCTCGAAATACTAGCGTCACATATCCCGAGTTCTAGTCACGCTTGTTACAGCTACTTCATCCTGATAACCTTCTCATAAAGGGGAAACGACCTCTAACTACTATTCTAAAATCCAAGGTATGCAAATGGTATATAACTCAATATCGATGCAGTACCATAACAATAAAATCATAGGTAAAATCTGATAGGAAAACAAAAGATATGCACCTGCAACATCGGAAGCTGCTCGTGTCTCCTCTGTGGTTAGTTGGAAAGCCCTGCTCCTCACCGTGGGTGCCTCTGCCCGTCCCTGACGGCCGTCGGTGATCCTCAACGTCGCAGGGGCAGGTTCTATCACCTGTCCCATGGTAACCAAACTCGGACATTAGGCCTTCTTGTGGCCCCGCTGACTGCAATGGAAGCAGATCAGGTCTGATCCCTGGGTGGTGATAGCTGTACAATCTCTACTAAAATGACCAGTACGACCGCACTTGAAGCAGCCAGATCACCACCACTACCGCTCCTGGACGCACCCTCGTGCGTCCTGCCACACTTGCTACATCAGCTACGGCTCTGATAGTCCCTCGATCTCGAGTCAGACCCCTTGGGTCTCTTGCCTGAACCCGTGGCTACCTGAATCTCATCTGACTTCCTCTTCCTGAGGTGCTCTAGGTCAATCTCCCTCTCCCAAGCTCGAGCAATCATATCCTCCAGCATCTTGCAGCGGTACCTGCACATAAACTGCCTGATGTCATCCCTCAGCATCTCGTGATATCGGGCTTTCTTCGTCTCCTTGTCGGCCACATACTGCGGAACAAGGAGATCCCTCTCCCTGAACTTGGCGGTAATCTCCGCCACAGTCTCAGTTGTCTGCTGGAGGTTCTGAAACTCCCACGCTAACTGTTTCACCTCAATCACCGGTGCAAACTCGGCCTTGAACCTGGCCGAGAAATCACTCCATGTCATCGCGTCCAATGCGGCATCATCCCCAATGGCATGTCCAACCTCCTCCCACCAATCCCGTACTTTGTCCTTCAGAAGACAGGAGGCAAGTCGGACCTTGTCCCCCTTGGGACATCGGCTTGTACGGAAAGCGTTGGCAACATCGGCCAACCCCCTGCTGCTAGCGATGGGGTCCCGAGCCCCATGGTAAACTGGAGCTCAACAAACTCTGAACTATTGTAAGGTTAGTGTAGCTCCTGGTTCTTGGTACGTATTCTTTTTATTAATTCTTTAAATATTTTGCATTTTGGCCTTGGACTCGGCGAGTTGAAGGACCAACTTGTCGAGTAGAAGCGAGAAGGGACGCGGGACTTAAGTGATAAACTCGGCGAGTCGGGTCCCGGACTCGGCGAGTAGGTGCTGTTCGGACCAAAAACCCTAATCCGAGGGTTTGCACCCTATTTAAGCAATGATATGACGGCCATATAGTCCCTTATGCTCCCAAAACACTTCTCATTGAAACCCTAGCCGTTTGTGCATTGTTGAGGCCATTTTTGGTGTTCTTATGTGGTTGTAAAGCTTGGAAGGAAGAAAGGAGCTTGGAACCTGAGTTGGGGACAGTAGATCCAGAGATTTTACTTCATTTTCAGCAGCTTCAAGGTATAATGCCCCTGTCTTGACTCATCTATGTGTTATTCATCTTTAACTTGGGATTTCTTTGGATTGCTAAGTCATGTTTTGGTAGTGGAAGTGTGGAGTGGGTTTTGACTTCAGATCTGGGCCTTAAGAGGGGTTTCATGGCATAAAGGTGCCAACTTTAGGGCCATGAGAGCCCCATGTGCATTGTAGGACACTTTATGTGGATTTTTGAGCTACAAACCCCATGCATGTGCATCAAGTTTGGAACTTTACGTATAAAGTGGACATTATGAGGCCAGATCTATGGTTTTGGTGTGCTAGATCCCATTTAAATCAACTGTATGGAATTGGTCAAGACTGGACTCGGCGAGTCCGTTATTGGACTCGGCGAGTCCAAGGCAATCTCCTTAGAACTCGACGAGTTGTTCATCAACTCGGCGAGTCGAGGACAGATCTTGTTCATCAGATGAAGGTGGACTCGAC
Source organism: Lactuca virosa (assembly GCF_052849685.1). Classification (NCBI taxonomy): domain Eukaryota; kingdom Viridiplantae; phylum Streptophyta; class Magnoliopsida; order Asterales; family Asteraceae; genus Lactuca; species Lactuca virosa. The sequence continues at coordinate 213,698,041 of NC_136427.1, forward strand.
GAGTTGTTCATCAACTCGGCGAGTCGGATGAGTTTTCATGTGACGTTCATATGAGAGAAGAGCTCGTCGAGTTGACGGCCCAACTCGACGAGTAGAGTCGTGGATAAGGACAAATGGAAGGTTAGGGACTCGGCGAGTTGGCTAGCCAACTCGGCGAGTCAGGTCAACTGGAAGTTGACTTTGACTTTGACTTGACTTGATCAGGGTAAAATGGTCATTTTACCCAAAGAGTAGATATCAGACTCTGATTGTGTGTTTTGTGGGATTTATAGCCGGAGGATTTCCGGAGCAGCAGCAGCAGATAGAGAGTTCCCGCACAGATCAGCAGCTACTACGAGGTGAGTTACCTTCCAGTAGCGGTGGGTCTACGGCCACAATACCGGCCCACCAGTAGGGATCGTATGATAGATGTTTGTCTTTGTGATATTCATCTGTGTTGCTACTACCTGATATGTTATATGCTAGCGTGATATGATATGTGATAGTGATAGAGATTCGGTTGTTAGGACTGAAGGGTAGGTTAGGCACCCCAGATATGCCTAACAGTATGTTATGATATGTTTAGCTGCTAGCATGATATGTTATACGAGATAGAGGTAGTAGAGGGGGGGATGGTCCCCGAGATTCGGTTGTTAGGACCGAAGGGTAGGTCGGCACCCTAGATATGCCTGACAGTAGATATTGCTATGATATATGTGACAGTAGTAGTAGGGGGTGAAATAGTCCCTGAGGTTCGGTTGTAGGACCGAAGGGTAGTCAGCACCCCAGAATGGCTTGACACGGGTAGGACGACACCCCAGAATAGCCGCACGGGTAGGTCGGCACCCCAGAATGGCCGTACGGGCAGGTCGGCACCCCAGAATGGTCGTACCGGGTAGGTCGGGCACCCCAGAAATGCCTGGTAGTATGTATGCTATATGATTGTATGGTATGTGGACGATGGGAGGAACTCACTAAGCTTTGTGCTTACAGTTTACAGTTTTGTTTCAGGTACCTCTTCAGCGAAGGGGAAGGAGTTGGCGCGGTAGCGGCATATCATACACACACGCATTGGTTTTTCCGCATTATGAGATGTTCTGGGATTGTACTCTAACATTATTATTATTTTTATGATTTGGTTTTCAGACACGAGATATGTTTTTATGAAATGATATGATCAGATGATGTTTTACTACAAATGTTTCGCAAACCACTTATTTTAAATGAAATTTTTGGGCGTGAAAATTGGGTCGTTACAAGTTGGTATCAGAGCCCTGGTTTGAGGGATTCGGACACACCTTCGGGGGTGTCTGGACTCAAATCGAGGGATTAAAAGATATTTATAAAGAAATGATTTTCTAAAGGCTAAGTAAAAGAGTTTTGAGAAAGAACAAGGTGTGTGATGTGCGCGACCGGACGAGCTCAAGTAAGTTTTCCCCAGAGTACCCATACAAGTTCATGTTATGATTTACCAGTTTCACTAGAACTGCATGCTAGAATAGGACTAAGGATCTAGGAATGATGCCTTATGTGCCTGCTTTATGTGCTTCAGCTTTATGAGAATTGCATGCTAGTATTGAGTAGACAGCAGTAGGATAGCATGTTTAGGTTATGCCTGATAGTATGAGCTTAGCATTATATGCTAGTACAGTTTCTTGTTATGAAAATAGATTTGCTTGAGTAGTTTCCTTTGTTTGAATGCTGCTTGCTTTGTGCTTTTAGGAGTTCTAGCTGTCTTTCACTAACTAGTAAACGAATACGTTAAGTTACATATTGCAAGGACTAAATAATTCCAGAAGGTTGGGTCTAGCCCTATTTCGCAGCTCTTGTTTGAGTCCAACCGTTGTAGGGTAGGATCTCTCATTCGAAGAATTATCTAGTTTGAGTAATATGTAATAGTATTCGCGAGCTGGTTAGGGGAAGAAAGCAGGGACTTCTTATGCAGCTGATGACGGAGAGTGGGTTGGTGGTTACCTAGGGCAAGCCTAGGATGAGAGTAGCATGAGATCAGCAGTAGTAGTAGAAGGGACTTGGTGGAGTCGAGGCAGTTCTTGAGGAAAGTACGGATAGATGTGGAGGGTAGTATGAGCCCGTACTACTGGAAGCAGAGGATCCGTACTTGAATTGAGGAAGGCTGAGGCGAGACCAGGAACCTTGCAGTAGATGTGATCCCTCTAAGATGTATCAGTACCACTGACAGTTGTCGTTATGTATTGCAGAATGGTGGTACTACGTTCGAGGCCAGCAGTTGGCAGTTCGGGAGAGGGATCGGGTTCGGGTTCAGGTTCAGGTTCCGAACCAGTGGATGAGAGGCTACGCGAGTTCATCGCGTCAGAGATCACCAGAGGCATCCTTGAGTCGACCCCCATCATTTTCGGGTCGATCAAGGAAGGGATAGTTGAGCTGATGGAGGACCGCCTCAGGGCGTTCAGGAGTGACATGGCATCTGGCCAGTCAGGATCTTGCACACTGTCCTTTAAGGACTTCAGGAGCAGTGGTGCGACGGACTTCCACGGGGCGAAGGACCCCATTGTGGCCAGACGATGGATTGCATACATTGAGTCTGCGCAGCTGACCAGCTTCTGCCCCGAGGGGTCGAAGGTGAGATATGCAACAAGGTGTTTGAGAGACAGAGCTAGAGATTGGTGGGAGTCTGTTGGTGACTCATTGGGAGCCTCGGCTGTTGAGGCAATGACATGGCCGGACTTTGTGACCCGGTTCAGAGCAGAGTTTGCGCCAGCTGTAGAGCTTCAACAGCTGGCCAGGGAGTTTTTGGATATGAGGCAGACGACGGAGACTATGGCGGAGATCACCGCCAAGTTCCGGGAGAGGGCGTTACTGGTGCCCCAGTATGCGGGTGATGAGGATATGAGGAGGACCCGCTACCATGACATGTTGCGAGCCGACATTCGGGAGCATGTCAGTGTTTCAGCTTGCCCTACCCTGGATTCTATGATTGCCAGGGCAAGGGAGAGGGAGATAGATCTGGAGCACATCCGGAAGAGGAAGGCAGAGGAGGGACAGACGATAGGGGCTTCGGGAAAGAAGCCCAAGGGATCAGATGGTAGGCCGAAAGGCCAGTCAGGACCGGGCCGCTGCAGGAAATGCGGCAGGCCACATGAGGGGGCATGTAGATTGGGGTCGTCGGGCTGCTATAAGTGCGGCAAGACGGGGCACTTCAGCAGGGATTGTACCGCCCCTGCACCTATTATTCAGACGTCTGAGTTGCTGTGTTTCCACTGCAACCAGAGGGGCCACAAGAAGGCCAACTGCCCCCAGTTGACAGCAGCAGCAGCGCCAGTGAAGGCGCCAGCTCCAGCGACCCTGCGGATTACAGATGGCCGGCAGGGCAAGGCAGAGGCTCCGGTGGTGAGGAGTCGGGCATTTCAGCTGACTACCGAGGAGGCACGCGCCGCACCCGATGTGGTGACGGGTATGATTCTTTCCCTCTGATTTATTTATATGATGTTTATGATATTGATATGTGCTCTGTTTAGGATCGTTCCATGTGAACGGTATCCCAGTTCAGGTATTGTTTGATTCGGGTGCTACCCGATCGTTTGTTTCTCTTGCGCTTAGCAAGAAGTTTTCTGAGTCTTCGGGCATGTTGGATTGCCCTCTAGAGGTCGAGATTGCGGATGACCGATCAGTGCGAGCATCTGAGGTCTTCCGAGATTGTGTGCTGAGATTATTTGAGGAGCGCTACCTGGTGGATCTGGTTCCCATACCTTTACGGGGGAACAAGGTGATTATCGGTATGGATTGGCTAAGCCCCAACGGGGCGGTGATAGATTGCACACAGCAGCTAGTGCGAGTCAGGACCCCAAGTGGGGGAGAGTTAGTGATTCAGGGCGAAAGGCCATAGCGAAGACCAGCTTTGTGTTCAGCAGCGAGAGCTAGGCGTTACCTTCAGCAGGGTTGCGCAGGTTATGTCGCGTATGTTATGGATACCCGGGAGGCAGGTAGGGCGACGGTGGGCGATGTACCCGTAGTACGAGAGTTCGCGGATGTATTCCCCGAGGAGTTGCCAGGGATACCTCCGGAGCGACAGGTAGAGTTCAGGATCGACCTAGTTCCTGGTGCGGCTCCGATAGCCAAGGCACCATATCCGTTGGCTCCTCCCGAGATGCAGGAGTTGTCTACGCAGCTGCAGGAGCTGCTAGACAAGGGATTCATCAGGCCGAGTAGTTCGCCTTGGGGAGCCCCGATTCTGTTTGTGAAGAAGAAGGACGGGTCACATTGTATGTGTATAGACTATAGGGAGCTGAATAAGGTAACGGTGAAGAACCGTTACCCACTCCCGAGGATTGACGACCTCTTTGACCAGCTACAGGGGGCATCTTGGTTCTCCAAGATTGATTTGCGTTCAGGGTATCATCAGATGAGGGTCAGAGAGGAGGATGTACAGAATACGGCGTTTCGGACGCGTTATGGCCACTATGAGTTTGTGGTGATGCCTTTCGGGCTCACCAATGCTCCTGCCGCGTTCATGGACCTCATGAACCGCGTGTGTAGACCGATGTTAGACCGGTCTGTGATAGTGTTTATTGATGATATCTTGGTTTGCTCCAAGACGCAGGAGGAGCATCTGCTAGAGGTTCTAGAGACTTTGAGGAGGGAGAACTTGTATGCCAATTTCTCCAAGTGTGAGTTCTGGTTGCGCGAGGTACAGTTTCTTGAGCACCTTGTCAACCAGAACGGGATTTCGGTAGATCCGGCCAAGGTGGAGGCCGTGATGAGATGGGAGGTTCCGAAGTCTCCATCTGAGATTCGGAGTTTCCTAGGATTAGCTGGCTACTATCGGAGATTCATCCAGGATTTCTCCAAGATAGCCTTACCCCTGACCAGGCTAACGAGGAAGGCTGTGGTCTTTCGTTGGGGGCCTGAGCAGCAGGCTGCATTCGAGACACTGAGACAGAGATTGTGCGAGGCGCCAATCATAGCCCTGCCAGAGGGCATGGAGGATCTCGTCGTGTACTGTGATGCGTCCATCTCAGGCTTGGGCGCAATATTGATGCAGAGAGGGCATGTTATCGCTTACGCTTCGAGGCAGCTGAAGCCTCACGAGGCGAACTACCCGCCGCATGATTTGGAGCTGGGGGCTGTTGTGTTCGCCCTCAAGATTTGGCGTCATTACCTCTATGGGGTTCGTTGTACGATTTACACGGACCACAAGAGCTTGAGGTACCTCATGGATCAGCCGAATCTAAACATGAGGCAACGTCGGTGGTTGGACATGGTGAAGGATTACGATTGTGAGATCCTTTACCATCCGGGGAAGGCCAATGTGGTGGCCGATGCGCTTAGCCGCAAGGCGGCACCGATCAGAGATATCTGCATGCGGATGACAGTAGTGACCCCGTTATTGGAGCAGATCCGAGAGGCCCAGCAGGAGGCTATGAAGGAGGAACATCGGAAGAGTGAGCGTATAGTGGGTCAGGTTTCCTCCTTCGACTATGACAGCAGGGGATTATTGACGCTACACCGCATGGTGTGGGTTCCATACCACGGAGGCGTGCGCCAGGTTTTGATGGAGGAGGCGCACAAATCCCGATTCTCCATTCATCCCGGGGCGACGAAGATGTATAGTGATCTTCGTCTTGACTATTGGTGGCCCTGCATGAAGCGGGATGTGGCATGGTATGTGGAGCGGTGCTTTACCTGCAGGAAGGTCAAGGCCGAGCATCAGAGACCACACGTCAAGATGCAGCCGTTGGATATTACGATGGATTTTATCACCAAGCTTCCCAGGACCGCGCGGGGAGTGGATTCGATTTGGGTCATCGTCGATCGATTGACCAAGAGCGCCCACTTTATCCCAATACACGAGAGCATCTCGGCCGAGAAATTGGCCGATATCTATATCAGAGAGGTGGTGGCGCGGCATGGAGTGCCAGTTTCGGTGATTTCGGATAGGGATGTTGTAACACCCAATTTTTCAAAACAATTTTTCATTTCAAAACATACTTTCCACCACATAAAAATCACAAAATCATAATAAATCTCTGTATCATCACAAAACATGTCCCAAGATCTCATATAAATAAATCCTCTCTCGTGTGTACGAATCATGTCGGCGCCTTCCCGCGATCCTCACTAGTACAGATACACATCACACAACAACTGTAAGCATAAAAGCTTAGTGAGTTCCCCAATATACCACATACAACACATACGCCACTCGAGGCTACAATACGACCCTCCGGTCCGATGTGTCTCAGCGGGACCCTCCAGTCCCGTAGCTCGTTGGACCCTCTGGTCCGGTCATAGCTCGTTGGACCCTTCGGTCCGGTCTGTATCGTTGGACCCTTCGGTCCGGTCTATATCGTTGGACCCTTCGGTCCGGTCTATATCGTTGGACCCTTCGGTTCGATCTATATCGTTGGACCCTCTGGTCCGGTCTATACAAAACATAGCATACATATAACACAATGCACATAATCTCATACATACACATAGCATACAAGACCCTCTGGTCTACACATAAATACCACTCTAGGTAATGTATAGTGAGAAGACTCACCTCGGATGTCTCGGATAATATCCCGCCCGTGTATATACTGATCTAGCCTCTGCCTATACACATAACATAATCATCTCAATCAATCACGACTCTCTAGGCTAGACTAGACTCTCACATGTCCTCTAAGAAGGCTAAACGGCTATTTTACCCTTCAAACAGTCCACAAGTTCCATTGTTGACCAAACCCAAAAAGTCAACAAAAGTCAACGGTCAACCCTTGACCAGACTCGCCGAGTGCACAAATGTGACTCGACGAGTTCAGTCGTGAACTCGAGTCCTCTATCCCCCTTCTGACTCACTGAGTCATTCCCCCAATTCGGCAAGTCACTCACAGTGTGATTCACGGGAAACCCTAACCCTACTCGCCGAGTCTGCCCTTGGACTCGGCGAGTTCATGTCATGCAAAAACTCAATTGACCTCCTGAGGTCAGATCTATTCCTTAGAACCATAGATCTGACCTTCCCAAGCCTGATAATCACGTAAAGCTTGGATCTTGACACTCATGTGACGCCTAGGAGGCTTTACTTGGTGATTTAGCCCCAAAAACAACAACCTGAGCTCATTGCCTCCATAGCTCAACATAAAGCAAGCTGGAATAAGCTCTTTAGACCACTATGGGTCCAGATCCGAAGTCTCAAAGTGAATAGGGGCCATATTCTCACAACTCCTTCCAATAAAAGACATAAAAACTCTACATCTATGGATTCCTTCAACAAAACAGATAAAGGGGCGACATAATACCTCAAAGATGAAGTCTTTTGCTCGAAATCCCCAGATGCACAACCTCCTTGGTCCCCTCCAAGCTGGAATCACCTCCTTCTTGTAAGAATCAATCACAAAGATCAAGAAATGGCTCCTTTCCTCTCACAAACGCTCTAGCTCTTTTAGGGTTTCTCTCTGGGGTTTGGTAGCCGCAAGTGACGGCCCTAAGGGCCTTTAAATAGGTCCCAAACCCAAGAAATTAGGGTTTCATTAAACAGCGTGGACTCGCTGAGTCCACGTATGGACTCGCCGAGTCCAGTCATTAATCCAGTCCAACAATGCGCGGCTCTACTCGGCGATTCTAAGCGCCTACTCGCCGAGTCCCTCTCCAAAACTCAAAAATAATTAGATAAATACAGTACCTAGAAATCTGGATGTTACAATTCTCCCCCACTAGAATCAGACTTCGCCCTCGAAGTCTCTCTCAGCAAATAACTCTGGGTACTGTTCACGCATCTCTAACTCCGGCTCCCAAGTCAGCTCGGACCCCTTCCGATGTTGCCACTGGACCTGAACCAATGACACCTCCTTGTTCCTCAAAACCTTGATCCTCCTATCCTGAATCGCAATCGGCCTCTCAACATAGTTCAGGCTCGCATCCACCTGAATGTCCTCAAGGGGAACCACTGCCGACTCATCGGCGATACACTTCCTCAACTGAGATACGTGGAAGGTATCATGAATCTGACTCAACTCCGCAGGTAGTTCCAAACGATACGCTACTCTGCCCACCCTGGCGATCACCCTGAAAGGACCAATATACCGAGGCCCCAACTTGCCTCTCTTCCTGAATCGGATCACTCCTTTCCAAGGAGATACCTTCGGGAGGACGAAGTCACCAACCTGAAATTCGAGCTCGGACCGTCGTCTATCCGCATAACTCTTCTGACGGCTCTGGGCCGTCAGTAACCTCTGCCTGACCTGCTGAATCTGCTCGGTCGTCTGAAGCACAATCTCCATACTACCCATCACACGTTGCCCGACCTCACCCCAGCAAATGGGAGTCCGACACCTCCTCCCATACAACAGCTCAAAGGGTGGCATACCGATGCTCGAATGATGGCTGTTGTTGTAGGAAAACTCTGCCAAGGGTAAATATGTGTCCCAACTCCCTCCAAAGTCCAATACACATGCCCGAAGCATGTCCTCGAGCGTCTGAATCGTCCGCTCACTCTGCCCGTCTGTCTGTGGGTGGTATGCGGTACTAAAATGCAGCCTCGTACCCAACTCCTCATGAAACTTCTTCCAGAATCTGGAAGTGAAACGCACATCTCGATCTGAGACGATCGAGATCGGCACTCCATGCCGTGATACCACCTCCCTCACGTACAACTCTGCCAACCTCTCAGCAGAAAAGCTCTCACTGATAGCAAGGAAGTGAGCGCTCTTCGTCAACCTGTCCACAATCACCCAAATTGCATCGACGCCCCTAGCAGTCCTCGGCAATTTGGTGATAAAATCCATGGTAATCTGTTCCCATTTCCATTCGGGAACCTCCAACGGCTGCAATTTACCATGCGGTCTCTGGTGCTCGGCCTTAACTCTGCGACATGTCAAGCACCTCTCTACGAACCATGCAACATCCCTCTTCATACAGGGCCACCAATACTTTCTCTTCAGGTCCAAATACATCTTAGTGGCCCCGGGATGGATCGAGAACCTCGATCTATGCGCCTCCTCCATCAAGATGGTACGCGTTCCACCCACGAACGGTACCCAAATTCGACCCTGAAAGGTCATAAGTCCTCGACCATCGGTAACGAACTCCGATACCTGTCTGATAACCCGCTCTCTCTTCCGGTTCTCCGGCCTAATGGCCTCAGCCTGCGCCCCTCGAATGGTGTCCAACACCGGAGTCATCACTGTCAATCTCATACAAACATCTCGTATCGGGGCACTCTCCGCCCTGCGACTCAGGGCATCAGCTACAACATTAGCTTTGCCGGGGTGGTACAGGATCTCGCAATCATAGTCCTTCACCACATCCAACCATCTCCTCTGACGCATGTTCAGGTTGGGCTGATCCATCAAATACTTCAAGCTCTTATGGTCCGTGTATATGGTACACCGAACCCCGTACATGTAGTGACGCCAGATCTTGAGGGCGAACACTACTGCCCCCAGCTCCAGATCGTGGGTGGGATACCTCGCCTCGTGAGGCTTCAGCTGTCTCGATGCGTATGCTATCACATGCCCTCTCTGCATTAGCACCGCTCCCAGCCCCGATATCGATGCGTCACAATACACCACAAAGTCCTCCATTCCCTCCGGAAGGGCTAACACCGGGGCTTCGCACAGTCTCTGGCGAAGTGTCTCGAAGGAGGCCTGCTGCTCTGGGCCCCATGAAAAAGCAACACCCTTCCGGGTCAATCTGGTGAGTGGCACGACGATCTTGGAGAAATCCCTGATAAATCTCCTATAATAGCCGGCCAACCCGAGGAAACTCCTGATCTCGGTGGGGGATCTCGGCACCTCCCAACTCATCACTGCCTCAATCTTGGCCGGATCGACCAAAATCCCATTCTGGTTAACGAGGTGCCCTAGGAACCGGACCTCTCGTAACCAGAAATCACACTTGGAGAATTTGGCATAAAGCCTCTCCGATCTCAAAACTCCAAGTAACTCTCTCAAATGCTCCTCATGCTGCTCTCTGGATCTCGAATACACCAATATGTCATTGATGAACACGATCACCGAACGATCCAACATCGGTCTGCATACTCTGTTCATGAGATCCATGAATGCCGCTGGTGCATTGGTGAGCCCGAAAGGCATCACCACGAACTCGTAATGCCCGTAACGAGTCCTGAATGCTGTCTTCTGGATATCCTCATCTCGTACTCTCATCTGATGATATCTAGACCTCAAGTCGATCTTGGAAAACCAAGACGCTCCCTGCAACTGATCGAATAAATCGTCGATCCTCGGTAAGGGGTAACGGTTTTTGACCGTCAGTTTGTTCAGTTCCCGGTAATCAATGCACATCCGGTGTGAACCATCCTTTTTCTTGACAAAAAGGATCGGCGCTCCCCACGGCGAGCTACTCGGCCGTATAAACCCCTTCCCCAGCAGCTCCTGAAGCTGCGAGGATAACTCCTGCATCTCTGGTGGCGCAAGGCGATAGGGCACCTTGGCGATAGGCGCTGCCCCCGGAACCAAGTCAATACGGAACTCTACCTGCCTCTCGGGAGGTACACCCGGCAACTCCTCGGGGAAAACATCCGGGAACTCATGCACTATCGGAACCTCATCGACCGACCTCGGTCTCTCTGCATCTACTCTCGTATCCACCACATAAGCCACAAACCCACTACAGCCCTGTTGTAGACTCTGCCTCGCTCTAGCGGCCGAACAAAATGCTGAGCCAGAACGGGTACCCTCGCCGTACACCGTAAGTACTCCCCCACTTGGGTCTCGTATCGTCACCAACTGTCGCTCGCAGTCTATCACAGCCCCAAATCGGCTCAACCAATCCATGCCTACTATGACACATACGTCCCCCATAGCAATCGGGACCAGATCTATCGGGAACTCGACACTGAAGATCTCGAGTACACATCCTCAAATCACATCAGTAGCATACACTGCTCGCTTGTCGGCTATAGAAACTCGTAGAGGTCGACTCAACGCCTCTCGCTGAACACTGATGTGTCGACTAAACGCTATCGACACAAATGACCGACTCGCACCCGAGTCAAACAACACCAAAGCAGGTACAGAACACACAAGAAATGTACCTATGCATACCTCAAAATAAGCATAATATCACAAACTCAATATAAACCGAGGAAAGAATACATACCAGCTACCACATCGGGTGCTGCGCGGACCTCCTCCGCTGTCAACTGGAAGGCTCTCCCGCGAGCCTTCGGCGCCTCGGCCTTCGCCGGCCGACTCTCTGTAGCTCGAACAGCAGGCGCAGATCCCTGCGCTGATCTCTGCAGTAGCTGTGGGCACTCGGCCTTCCGATGGCCGGTCTGGTTGCAATGAAAGCAAACCGTGAATCCCTTGGGGCAGTCCCTCGCATAATGCCCCTCCTTCCCACACTTATAACACACCCCAGCTCTGCATGTCCCCTCGTGGCTCTTGCCGCACTTTCCACAAGTGCGGCCCTTCGGACCCCCAGATCTCGAATCAGCGGGCTTTGCCCGCTTGGCTGCCGGCTGAGACTGTGCCGGTCGCCGATCCACCCTCTAAGACTCAGCCTCCTCCCTGGCCTGCATCTCCAGCTCAATCTCCCTCTTCCGGGCATTTGCCTGGAGCTTAGCAAATGTCCGATAAGTCGAGTTCGACACGAACTCCCGTATATCCCTCCTCAAAACACCCAAGTACCGGCTCATACGTGCCTGCTCAGTAGACACCTACTCAGGGCAGAACATCGCCCTCTCATGAAACTTCCGGGTAACCACAGTAACCGAATCAGTACCCTGTTTGAGGGTCAAGAACTCCTGAGCCAAACGCTCCCTCTCCACCGGAGGAACATACTCATCTCAAAACATCGTGGTGAACCTCTCCCAGGTCACCGCAGTCAGCTCTGCAGTAGTGAAGTCTGCCGTCACAAACTTCCACCAGTCCTTTGCTCCCAAGCGAAGCTGGTTCAGCGCAAACCGAACCCTCAGATGCTCTGGACACGAGCAGGTATAGAAACAACCCTCAACATCGGTAATCCATCTCATAGCAGCAATCAGATCCTGCGTCCCATCAAACTCTGGTGGCTTCGTGTTGCTGAACTCTCTGTACAGCAACGAGTCACCCCCCTGCGGTCTGGCAGCAGCAACGGCTGCGGTGGCCACAGCAACAGCTGCATCAGTAAGAGCGGCGTACCGCTCATCAAAAGCCTCCATCATCGTGGTCTTGATAGACCCGAACATCTCTGGAATCTCAGCGCGGATGGCATCAGCCACCTCATCATGAATCATCTGGCGGAGCTCCTCATCGCTCACAACCCCCTCGCTAGTCCCTGGCCGGTGGCGCGTCCCAACCATGATGTCTCTCTGAAATACAACAGAAGATATCAGAGACTCACTCGAGTATACTCGCACTCGATAACTCAACCCTACTTGCTCCTTAGTACCCAATGGATTCTTACTTAGGGTGCACACTGCTCCGGTGTCTTTAGTAGTACGGGCCCTATACTACCGTCCACACCGCATCAGCATTCACTCTAAGTCCTCCTCCTTGGATTCCAGATCACAAGTACACTACATCTTACTGGCATAGGCTACCCTTCGGTAGGCCTCCCAACAGCTCCTCACTGCTACCTATTCGCTCTCAAGCATCATATAGCAGCAAAATCATTCCTAGGCTAAGGCATCACAGATCAGGCCTCTCTAGTCCTAATATGATCACCTAGCCTACTCTAGCATGCATAATACCTCATAATATCTCATAACACATAAGGTAAGGGTATTTTGGGAAATCACCGTTCGGGCGCTGGCTGATCGTACACACTGCTTCCTTCTGCCACTCTCAAAATCTTTTATTCTTTTAGAAAAATTGTTTATTTTATGAAAACTTTCTCATCTCCTCAGTTTGAGTTCGGATTCATCCGAAGATGCACCCGAATCCCTCAAACCAAGGCTCTGATACCAACTTGTAACACCCAATTTTTCAAAACAATTTTTCATTTCAAAACATACTTTCCACCACATAAAAATCACAAAATCATAATAAATCTCTGTATCATCACAAAACATGTCCCAAGATCTCATATAAATAAATCCTCTCTCGTGTGTACGAATCATGCCGGCGCCTTCCCGCGATCCTCACTAGTACCTAAAACACATCACACAACAACTGTAAGCATAAAAGCTTAGTGAGTTCCCCAATATACCACATACAACACATACGCCACTCGAGGCTACAATACGACCCTCCGGTCCGATGTGTCTCAGCGGGACCCTCCAGTCCCGTAGCTCGTTGGACCCTTCGGTCCGGTCATAGCTCGTTGGACCCTTTGGTCTGGTCTGTATCGTTGGACCCTTCGGTCCGGTTTGTATCGTTGGACCCTTCGGTCCGGTCTATATCGTTGGACCCTTCGGTCCGGTCTATATCGTTGGACCCTTCGGTTCGATCTATATCGTTGGACCCTCCGGTCCGGTCTATACAAAACATAGCATACATATAACACAATGCACATAATCTCATACATACACATAGCATACAAGACCCTCTGGTCTACACATAAATACCACTCTAGGTAATGTATAGTGAGAAGACTCACCTCGGATGTCTCGGATAATATCCCGCCCGTGTATATACTGATCTAGCCTCTGCCTATACACATAACATAATCATCTCAATCAACCACGACTCTCTAGGCTAGACTAGACTCTCACATGTCCTCTAAGAAGGCTAAACGACTATTTTACCCTTCAAACAGTCCACAAGTTCCATTGTTGACCAAACCCAAAAAGTCAACAAAAGTCAACGGTCAACCCTTGACCAGACTCGCCGAGTGCACAAATGTGACTCGGCGAGTTCAGTCGTGAACTCGAGTCCTCTATCCCCCTTCTGACTCACTGAGTCATTCCCCCAATTCGGCAAGTCACTCACAGTGTGATTCACGGGAAACCCTAACCCTACTCGCCGAGTCTGCCCTTGGACTCGGCGAGTTCATGTCATGCACAAACTCAGTTGACCTCCTGAGGTCAGATCTGTTCCTTAGAACCATAGATCTGACCTTCCCAAGCCTGATAATCACGTAAAGCTTGGATCTTGACACTCATGTGACGCCTAGGAGGCTTTACTTGGTGATTTAGCCCCAAAAACAACAACCTGAGCTCATTGCCTCCATAGCTCAACATAAAGCAAGCTGGAATAAGCTCTTTAGACCACTATGGGTCCAGATCCGAAGTCTCAAAGTGAATAGGGGCCATATTCTCACAACTCCTTCCAATAAAAGACATAAAAACTCTACATCTATGGATTCCTTCAACAAAACAGATAAAGGGGCGACATAATACCTCACAGATGAAGTCTTTTGCTCGAAATCCCCAGATGCACAACCTCCTTGGTCCCCTCCAAGCTGGAATCACCTCCTTCTTGTAAGAATCAATCACAAAGATCAAGAAATGGCTCCTTTCCTCTCACAAACGCTCTAGCTCTTTTAGGGTTTCTCTCTGGGGTTTGGTAGCCGCAAGTGACGGCCCTAAGGGCCTTTAAATAGGTCCCAAACCCAAGAAATTAGGGTTTTATTAAACAGCATGGACTCACCGAGTCCACGTATGGACTCGCCGAGTCCAGTCATTAATCCAATCTAACAATGCGCGACTCTACTCGGCGAGTCTAAGCGCCTACTCGCCGAGTCCCTCTCCAAAACTCAAAAATAATTAGATAAATACAGTACCTAGAAATCCGGATGTTACAGATGTGCGGTTCACTTCCAGGTTTTGGAAGAAATTCCACGACGAGTTGGGTACTCGTCTGCATTTCAGCACCGCCTTTCACCCGCAGACGGATGGCTAGAGCGAGCGGACCATCCAGACTCTGGAGGATATGCTGCGGGCATGTGTTTTAGACTTCGGAGGTAGTTGGGATACCTACCTTCCATTGGCAGAGTTCTCCTACAACAATAGTTACCACGCGAGCATCGACCGTCCTCCCTTCGAGATGCTGTATGGGAGGAGATGCAGGACCCTGATATGTTGGGGCGAGGTTGGCCAGAGAGTCATGGGGAGCACCGAAGTGGTGCTCAAGACGACGGAGAGGATTCAGCAGGTCTGGAGTAGGCTTCAGACTACTCAGAGTCGGCATAAAAGTTATGCCGACAAGCGTCGTTCGGACTGGAGTTCCAGGTCGGGGATATGGTTCTCCTGAAGGTGTCGCCTTGGAAAGGCGTCATCCGATTCAGGAAGCGAGGCAAGTTGGGCCCAAGGTACATTCGACCGTTCAGGGTTGTAGCCCTAGTGGGCAAGGTGGCGTACAGGCTGGATCTGCCAGCCGAACTCAGTCAGATCCACAGCACTTTCCACGTCTCCCAGCTGCGGAAGTGCCTGGTGGACGACTCAGCAGTGGTGCCCCTAGAGGATATTCAGGTTGATGACAGCCTGAACTACATTGAGCGGCCCGTGGCGATTCTCGACCGGAAGTCGAAGGATTTGAGGAACAAGAGAGTGGAACTCGTGAAGGTGCAATGGCAGCACCGGAAGGGGTCGGAGTGGACTTGGGAGCCGGTGGACGAGATGATGGAGCATTACCCCGAGCTGTTTCAGGAACGAGCAGCAGACTTCGAGGACGAAGTCTAAAATAAGTGGGGGAGATTTGTAGCACCTGGTTCTTGGTACGTATTCTTTTTATTAATTCTTTAAATATTTTGCATTTTAGCCTTGGACTCGGCGAGTTGAAGGACCAACTTGCCGAGTAGAAGCGAGAAGGGACGCGGGACTTAAGTGATAAACTCGGCGAGTCGGGTTCCGGACTCGGCGAGTAGGTGCTGTTCAGACCAAAAACCCTAATCCGAGGGTTTGCACCCTATTTGAGCAATGATATGACAGCCATATTGTCCCTTATGCTCCCAAAACACTTCTCATTGAAACCCTAGCCGTTTGTGCATTGTTGAGGCCATTTTTGGTGTTCTTGTGTGGTTGTAAAGCTTGGAAGGAAGAAAGGAGCTTGGAACCTGAGTTGGGGACAGTAGATCCAGAGATTTTACTTCATTTTCAGCAGCTTCAAGGTATAATGCCCCTGTCTTGACTCATCTATGTGTTATTCATCTTTAACTTGGGATTTCTTTGGATTGCTAAGTCATGTTTTGGTACTGGAAGTGTGGAGTGGGTTTTGACTTCAGATCTGGGCCTTAAGAGGGGTTTCATGGCATAAAGGTGCCAACTTTAGGGCCATGAGAGCCCCATGTGCATTGTAGGACACTTTATGTGGATTTTTGAGCTACAAACCCCATGCATGTGCATCAAGTTTGGAACTTTACGTATAAAGTGGACATTAGGAGGCCAGATCTATGGTTTTGGTGTGCTAGATCCCATTTAAATCAACTGTATGGAATTGGTCAAGACTGGACTCGGCGAGTCCGTTCTTGGACTCGGCGAGTCCAAGGCAATCTCCTTAGAACTCGACGAGTTGTTCATCAACTCGGCGAGTCGAGGACAGATCTTGTTCATCAGATGAAGGTGGACTCGACGAGTTGTTCATCAACTCGGCGATTCGGATGAGTTTTCATGTGACGTTCATATGAGAGAAGAGCTCGTCGAGTTGACGGCCCAACTCGACGAGTAGAGTCGTGGATAAGGACAAATGGAAGGTTAGGGACTCGGCGAGTTGGCTAGCCAACTCGGCGAGTCAGGTCAACTGGAAGTTGACTTTGACTTTGACTTGACTTGATCAGGGTAAAATGGTCATTTTACCCAAAGAGTAGATATCAAATTCTGATTGTGTGTTTTGTGGGATTTATAGCCGGAGGATTTCCGGAGCAGCAGCAGCAGATAGAGAGTTCCCGCACAGATCAACAGCTACTACGAGGTGAGTTACCTTCCAGTAGCGGTGGGTCTACGGCCACAATGCCGGCCCACCAGTAGGGATCGTATGATAGATGTTTGTCTTTGTGATATTCATCTGTGTTGCTACTACCTGATATGTTATATGCTAGCGTGATATGATATGTGATAGTGATAGAGATTCGGTTGTTAGGACCGAAGGGTAGGTTAGGCACCCCAGATATGCCTAACAGTATGTTATGATATGTTTAGCTGCTAGCATGATATGTTATACGAGATAGAGGTAGTAGAGGGGGGGATGGTCCCCGAGATTCGGTTGTTAGGACCGAAGGGTAGGTCGGCACCCCAGATATGTTTGACAGTAGATATTGCTATGATATATGTGACAGTAGTAGTAGTAGGGGGTGAAATAGTCCCTGAGGTTCGGTTGTAGGACCGAAGGGTAGTCAGCACCCCAGAATGGCTTGACACGGGTAGGACGACACCCCAGAATAGCCGCACGGGTAGGTCGGCACCCCAGAATGGCCGTACGGGCAGGTCGGCACCCCAGAATGGCCGTACCGGGTAGGTCGGGCACCCCAGAAATGCCTGGCAGTATGTATGCTATATGATTGTATGGTATGTGGACGATGGGGGGAACTCACTAAGCTTTGTGCTTACAGTTTACAGTTTTGTTTCAGGTACCTCTTCAGCGAAGGGGAAGGAGATGGCGCGGTAGCGGCATATCATACACACACGCATTGGTTTTTCCGCATTATGAGATGTTCTGGGATTGTACTCTGACATTATTATTATTTTTATGATTTGGTTTTCAGACACGAGATATGTTTTTATGAAATGATATGATCAGATGATGTTTTACTACAAATGTTTCGCAAACCACTTATTTTAAATGAAATTTTTGGGCGTGAAAATTGGGTCGTTACAGTCAGGGTACGCGCTCCCATCATGGCTATCATCTCAGTACGGAGAGCTCCTAACTTCTCATCCAAAATCTCTAGTATGCCCTCCTTGACCGTACCGAAAATCAAGGGAGTCTGGTCTAAAATACTGCGCGTAATCTCTGCTGAAATGAACTTTCTCATCTGCTCCCGAGCTGCTCGGCTCCTGAGCCCGAGCCTGATCCCTCACCAGCGCCTGAATCGCCAATTGGTCTACTTCGTAGCGTCACCATTCTGCAACATATCATAATAACCATCGGAATACTCATCATTACTGAGGGATCACACACGCACTACAAGTTCCCTGATTTTATCTCATCCCTCTTTGATTTGAGTACAGATCCTCTGCTTTCAGTAGTATGGGCCCCTACTACCTTCCACATCTATCCGTACTTTCCTCAAAGATTGCCTTGACTCCGCCAAATCCCTTGCACTACTACTATTGCTCCCAACACTAATCTCATCCTAGGCTTGCCCTAGGGTAATCTATAACCCAACCCAGTCCTCAGCTGTTGAAGGGCTCTTCGTAATGCCAATTAACCACTATGTGAATACCATCACATGTAACGAGGCTCGGATAATCCTTCGAGTAAAGGACTCATCCCTACAATGGTTGGACTCAAACAAGAGCTACGCAATAGGGTCAAATCCAATACTATGAGATTATTCAACCCTGGTCACATGTAACTTAACGTATTCACCTTGTAGTTAACTCCCATCACTCAAAGTCCCACAAAGCACAAAGCAAGCAACATTCATACCAACATAAAACTAACCAGAAACATAATCAAGCAATTTTGTCCACATATCAGGAATCTGTACTAGCATGCGATTCTAATCTCATACACATATAACAGGCACATAAGGCATCCTCCTAGATCCTTAGCGTTAATCTAGCATGCAGTTCTCATAAGCATATCGTATCTAAACAAACATGTATGGGTAATTTGGGAGAACTTACTTGAGCTCGGCCGATTGCATGCACCACACCCATTTCTTTTTCAAAGTTCCTTTGTCTTTTCAAATTCTTTTCTCTTTTCTAGATTCTTTTTATAAAATGATTTCCTTTCGAAAATTTTCATACCAAGTCCTCAGTTTGAGTTCAGACACACCCAAAAGTGTGCCCGAATCCCTCAAACCAAGGCTCCGATACCAACTTGTAACATCCCAAAAATTAAGACCAAAAATTTTATTTTTATTAATTAATAAAACCATAAGTTATCAAAACATTTCATCGAAACATTGTCATCAGAGTTCCATATCAAAAATAAGAGTAAAACATCCCAGGCTAAACATCATGGTGTGTGCGATGCAGTTATCCCGAGCTCTTCCCTCCGCTACCGGAAGTACCTGAAACCAAAACTGAAAGTCGTAAGCACGAAGCTTAGTGAGTTCCCCAACCTACCACATACCATACACATAACCACATACTGGGCCTCTCCCGCTGCATCGGGACTCGCCCGACATCAGACTCGCTCCGGCATCGGGCCCCGCCCTGCATCAGGCCCCGCTCGGTATACAAATCTGCTTCTCTTAGGCCTCGCATGTCTCCGGGCCCCGCCCGCTATACATATACAATCACATAAACAGACTAGCACAATAAGAAAACATACTCCACTGTATTCCTGTTCTAAGGCCTCGCCTATCTTGGGCCCCGCCCCTGTCCTGCAACTGAAGATTCATAGAACCCCGTCCATACTCCTGCTAATGGTGAGATATGGGCCCCTGCCCACACTCACCTCTCTCCTGTCCCGGGACCTGCCCCTGCTCTGCTAATAATGAGATACGGAACCCCATCCATACTCAGCTAGTGGTGAGATACAGGACCTCGCCCGTACTCAGCTAGTGCTGGAAATGATCCCATGAGGGTAAAGTTTCCAACTTTACCCACTCCTAATCCTTCTTAATGGGTTTAGCTAAAACCCTAGCTCCTTAAGACATAAATATATGTCCCAAAACCCTTATTTCTCCAATTCAAAGCAGGGGAACCAAGATCTAGGCCCTAGTCTCCCAATAACCACGTAAAGTCTCCGCCTTTTCATCTATGCATGGCCTTTTGAGGCTTAAAAGACCATAACAACTCCTGAAATCTTGCATGGGGATTTCTAATGGCATAAAGCTTGCACCTTTATGCCTTAACCACTCTTAGGGATTCCATATCTGAAAGGATCTTTGCTTGGGACGTCCTTGTCCCATAGATCAAGCTCCATGGACCAAAACTCTTATAAAATGGACAGAAAGAGATCTAAGAAACTATAGGCCAAGATGAAGACTTGATTACCAGAAAATGATGGAAATGAGATGGTGTTGATGGATCTACAAACTTCTTCTTGAACCTTCAAACCCCTTCTTCTTCTTCTAGCCTCCAAGAACACATAAAACACTCTAAGATGGCTCACACACTCTCAAAAGGCTCTAGGGTTTCGTGGGTTAAGTTCTGGACAATGGGGGCTGGGAATGGAACCAAGAGGAGGAGAATAAGATGCTTAAATAGGGTACCAAGTCCCGAATTTAGGGTTTCCCAAACCCTGACCAACTCGCCGAGTTGGCCCCCCAACTCGTCGAGTAGGTCACTTAACCCGCGACTCAAAATATGCTCCTACTCGTCGAATCATCCCACCTACTCGACGACTTTCCTTCCGATTAGAGTTTTTTCCTTTTGTTTCTAGGTCTTCTGAATTCGGGGTGTTACATAAAAACTTTACATATTAGACCCAAAACAAAAAAAAATTGACTATGGCCCCCCTGTTCTTCAACTTATATATATTACTTTCGGCCCCCAACTCATTTGCTCAAGCTCCGTCACTGTCTCCAAACCTCCTCGATCTAGTGTAAAGACTATAGATGTTTATGGTGGAATGAGTAGAGGCCACTCTTGGCTAAAATTAAAATCTAGGGGTGGGTCATCATCGTTTTCTCGTACTTTTGTGAATAAAAAACATAATACAACACAAGCTTTAAGTTTTATTAGGATGGAAACTAATGGTGGTTTATTGCTTGATGGAGTAAAACACTATTAAATTATGGCAAATGCGTTGGGTCACGAAATATTAGGTAGGAAAAAAGAGATGCAAAACTTATTGAGTAGTGTGGGTGCGAAAGAGGTTTATCCATGAATATTTTGTCCTTCAATATTTATGGATTAGGAACAGTGATGAAAGGCAAAATATTAATATTATTTGTCACAAATGTAGTTTTAATTTTTTAGGTTTACAAGAAACATATGCTATGAGGGTTTATTTGTTTAAAATACGTGCTATTTGGGAAAACTGTCAATTTATTTTGCTTTCGAGTTCTGTTAGGGGTCGTTCAGAGGATATTCTGTCAATCTAGGACACAAACATTTTCGAAAAAGTTTTAACACGTTTCTTTTTCATCTTGGTAATGGAAGCGCTTCATGATATGGTGAAAAATGATATGAATGCAAGGTTATACAATGGGTTCATAATTGGAGATGTAGCCTTAACTTTGTCTCATTTGTTCTATGCTAATGGCGTTATTTTCTATTGAGAATGGAGTAGAAGAATATTATTAACATTCTCACTTTGTTAAATTGCTTTCACAAGGCTTTTGGTCTTAATGTGAACTTACAACAGTCTAATTTGTTTAGGGTGAATGTTACTCATTCGATGGTGACTTCATATGCGACTTTGGATGGTTGTAGGGCAGAAATTCCATTCTTTCATTTGGGTCTTTCGGTTGGAGAAATGATGCATCATACAACATGATGGAAAGCGCTTATGGAAATTTTTTATAAGAAGCTCTTCATGACAGATCAAACTCCTCTTTGTTTGTGGAAGGTTGATGCTTCTTAGGCTATCCGGAGTGGGTGTGAACTGACACATGAGTTTCCTATGTGGCATACATTTGATACACTAACTCACTGGTGAACAATGCCCCGTGTACCGATGGTTTTGTTGTGGAGTGACTTTTAGTGGATGGTAGGACGAAACAAGACGAGCCTTTTGATTGGTTCATTCATTTTTCCCTTACATTTTCTCTCATTCTCTCTCCTCATTTTTGCCCCTTCACTACCAACCCACCGATGAACATCATTTCCACAACCTAGTGGGTTGGTTGTGGCATGGTAAAATACTTATGTGACGGTGAGTTGGCTGGTGGTTTGACTGTGACCACTCCCCACGGCCTTAAAAATGTTATGGGTTCTCTTTGTATCTATTACATGTCTTTGTTTTGCATGCCAGACATTGTTAATAAATACTTGGAGAAAGTTTCTTTTGGGGAAAAAAGGAAGGGGATCGGAAATTACATTTGATAAGATGGGATACAACTTTGGTTAATAAGAGTAAAGGTAGCCTGTACATTGGTTATTTTTGATGCTTTTAACAGGGCCTTATTATACAAATGGAAATGGTGATTTCACCATTATATCATTTGGACCGATGTGATAAATATATTTCATGGACGTGATGGTGGTTTTAACTTCAATACCCACAATTTCGTTCTGAATTTAGGGATATGGTGTAAAGTTATCGGAACAATAAGTTAGCTACATGATCTAGATATCATTCCCAAAAAATACGATTCAAAAAAATATTAGAAATGGTGAAACGATTGACTTTTGAAGAGATACAGGGCTTCGAGAAATTCCTTTTATGAATTGGTTTCCAAGGTTGTTTTTATCGGAAACAGTGAAGGATTGTAACATTAAACACATATGGAATGGCGTGAAAATGGATCAGACATGTAAACAGTGGCATTCTTTTAACACACATTCAACAGAGGAAAATCCATCGATTTCAAAAATCGTAAGGGTTCAAGTCCCTCTATAACCAAAAAGACCATTTGGCTCTTTAATTTTTTATCGTATCCATTTTTTTCTTTATCTTTTTTTCGTCAGCGGTTCAAAACTCCTTAGTATTAATAGGAATTCTTAGCTTTTTAATCCTATTTTGTCTATTATATTGTAATTATTTGTTAGTTCTTTATTAATTTTTCTATAATAAAATTCAATCGTTATAGTTATATATATATATATATATATATATATATATATATATATATATATATATATATACTAGTTTATAATCCGTGAGAACCACGGTTCTAAAATTAATTAAACTTTCATATTAAAAAATCAAAATTATTAATCAATTATTTTAAATAAATTACTACTTAAAATATATTTTTTAGTTATATAAAATTATAATCGTTGATTTAAATAAATACGTGAAGTTATATCACCTTATAATCTGCATAAAATTTATTTTATTTTTAAATCTAATGTTATTAATTTAATATAATTAAAATGAAAAGTTTAAAATTTAAAATTTAATGTAATTAGGGTGAGAAATTTAAAATTTAAAATTTAAAATTTAAAATGGATAATTAATATGTTGACAAGTGGCATTGATGGAGAACATATAATATTAATGGAGAGGTCTAATATAATGACACTTGTCAATAGGAGAATAAATTTATTCATTTATTAGAATATATATATATATATATATATATATATATATATATATATATATATATATAAAATCAATCTCTACTTTTCATTACCAAAATAAGGAAACAAGGATTTAAACAATATTATACTAAATTCTCTAGTAAATACCATGCTAATTATAAACATTCATTTAATAAAGCTTTGGCAATTAAATGACTAATTATGGAATATTGAACCATTAGGTAAGGGTGAGCTTGGTCTGGATTGGATCAGTTTTGGGGTAAAAACAAACCCAAACCCGACTTATCAGTCTTATGAAAATTAGAAACTAAACCAACCTAAAACCAATGGATTCGGTTTTTCAGTTTTCTGTTTTACCCATTCAATTTCAGGTTTGGTCGGTTTTAAAACCGGACAATTTGAATCTTATTTCTCAAATACTAACCAATGAATTTTTGGGTTATGACTGATAAATCCTAAGACTTTAGATTATATAATGGGAGGTATTTGCTTGAGTTTGATCCCATGTCGATGTGGGATGCTCAATTGCCATTTAAAAGAGATAGAGTTACCTATCTTTTATAATAGAGAATTTTGGCTGGGTTTTACTCCTAGGGTCAATAACCCCACGGTCTCAAGTATAGTGGTAGACCAACTTTACCTGCGGACAAAGCTTCAATAACATGTAATTTATAAATATATACTCAAACATTTTGCAGAATAAATATATTTCATTTAAATCGGTTTGGTTTGGTTTTGATCGGTTTCTAGATTTTTTAAAACCAAAACCGAACCCAATATTTCGGTTTTCCAAAAAAAATCAAATCCAAACCGTCGGTTTCTCATTCGGTTCCGGTTTTTGGTTTCGGTTTTATCGGATTTTCGGTTTTTGGGTTCGGTTTTGCTGACCCCTATCCATTACATCATATGTAAAATATCAAATACTTTACTTAAAAGATTAAATAACGATCGTTCAGGTAGAGTAAAAGTTTAAATATGATCATTAATTTTTTTAAGATCATTATAATTACTTTTTCAATCATTGTTTTAAAGTTTATTTTTTATCGAAAATAATAAATAAAAATTATGTAAATTCATCATTTTTCAATTTCTTTCCATATTGATTTTCGAAAAAAAAAATTATATGAAAAATATGCACCATATACACAAATTACTTGAGAAAAAGTTTTTTCTTTTTGATTTTTTTTTTTCAACGAATCACCTTTTATACCAACGTCTTAGTCAATTAATACTTTTTAATATATATATATATATATATATATATATATATATATATATATATATATTCAAAAAGTTAAAAAAATGTGTATGGTTTTTCTACCTTTGTTTTAGATCTTATCTTATATAAAACAATAACTAAATACGTTAAATTCATCATTTATTAACCTATTTTCATATTGATATTAGAAAAAAAAAAAGTTATGTAAAATGTGCACCATATGCACACATACACAAATGAAAATAGGCATATATGCACATCTCCATATGTGCACACTAATGTGAAGACGAAAAAATCTTAACAAATTAGGACGTTGCTATAAAAAGTGTTTTGTTGAAAAAAAAAATCAAAATAAACGTTTTTCTATTGATGTGCATATGGTGCACATTTTACATTATATGCAATAATAATAATAATAATAATAATAACAATAGTAATAATAATAATAAATCGAATATCGGTGTGGGCGTTCAAACGTTCTGTACTGATATGTATGTTGTATGTTTGTTGATAGGTCGGTGGTAGAGCCGAGGACTTTATGTGGATGCATTGTATGTATGGTAGAATATGTGGTGTATCAGAGAACTCATTAAGGTTTATGCTTATAATTATGGATAAAAAGTTTTGTAGGTTGTTCGTAAGAAAAATTAAGCGGGACTGTACACACGCATCGAATATATTCGTTTACGCGGTTTTGTAAACTTAACTCTGAAAAAGAATAGTTTCAATCAAACAAATGTTATTCAATGATTTCTGAAACAAAGGTTTTAACTGGTTAATCTATTTTTAAAAAAATGACCTTACAGAAATGGGCTATAATCAAGCATAGAGTCACACAATAAAATTGGACAACGATCTAACCGATGACATCAGAAAAATTAGGGTACAACTCCACATTACCATCTAAAACAAGAAATTTGTCTAGTTTACTCATATTACCAGCGAGCAGTTAGTTCAAGTAAAAGAATAACCTCCACGAGAGACATCAATAAAACATATCCAAAATGAATTGATTAAAGCGTCAACAACATCACTATGAAAAATCGAACCAAAATTCTCACTTTCAAATCAAACCTCATTAAAATCACTCATATCAATAACAACCTGACCGGACCATCTAGAATTAAGAAATACGTAATGGCCCCGTAATGAGTATTCTGAAAGGCCTTAACAACCAGACTAGCAAAGACAAAATAGGCCTTAAAATCACTTCAATTTAATTTTTTTCATCTTGATTAAGACCACTCAACAAGCACTAGTTATTATACATATTAAAATACATACCCTATATGGTAGACTTTTTAATTAAACAGTCATAAAGAAAACAATTTGTTAGACACTCATTCAACTAATGGTTGCTCATATCATTCTTTCAAAAGGTGGATCAAGCGGATAAAGGGTTACAATAATACATTTTAGGGCCTTCAAGAACCCGCATCCTTTCTCTCTCTCTAGCTTTCTTTCTCTATCCTTCCATGCATTAATTTGTTGCACCTCATGTTTTAAAACTTATACCAAATTATGTTTGTATGTTTTTAATAGGGATTAGCATATGGACCGGGGAACCGGCCGGAACCGGTCGGGCCGGGACCGGGACGATATTCTTGTGGATTTTTGGAACCGGGAACCGGTAGGAACCGAAACCGATAGAACCGGCAAAAACCGGAACCGTATGTTGCTATTTTTTGAGGACCAGTTCCAAGATTTGAAGACACGGCAAGAACCGGTAGGAACCGGAACCAGTAGAACCGGCGGTCTGGTTCGGTTCCTATTTTCCACCAAGTTCGGTTCCCGGACCGGTTCCGGCCTGATCGGTTCCTTTGTTCATCCCTAGTTTTTAATTAGTTTTATATGTTTTTGATAATTAATTTTAAATGATTTTAAATAATATGTATTTATTTTAAAATTAAAAATTGAAAACATTGAGTGGATTGAGAAAAAGTTTGGAGTTGGAAAGATAAAAAAATAAAAAAAATACACAGCGAAATGAGTGGGTAAGAAGGAAACGACTCCCTCCATCCTTGGTTCTCAAATAGAAACACATGGACAACAATTATACTAACGTAAATATAAAAAACAACCATCTATATAATGCTATTAAATTAAATATTACATACTTGCCAAAAGTTGTCATTTGGAAAACTAATTAAATAAAACTAAAGAACAACTCCAAAATTAAGTCGACAAACATTTACCAAAGGACAAGTGAACACTGAAATCTCACTATAAACAACCACTAAACACTAAAAGCATCAACGTCTCAGTTTATTTTGCAGAAGAAATTCTTCATATACAATTATAAAACAAATAAAAAATAAAAGGAATCAAAATAAAATAGTCATGAAAGGGACAATGCGTCACGCGATATTCATTATAACAATGGAGTTTTGATTGATTTATTGTTTATTTACACTACAAGATAAGTAGAGACTAGCAATGATACAGATATAATGGATTCAAAACGAACAAAATTCTGTGGAGTCTACGATGCATAACACAATACTACTCCATTTATGAGAGATTTGCAAAATCATCAAGCTCCAGATTTTGACGAATTTTATTTGTTGATTGAAATAAATGATATCAGTAGATTACAGGCATAGTTGAATTAGGATTCCAACTACCTCCTTCCTTGAGGTATTGCATGTATCTTGCGAACTCTGGTTTAGCTGTCGCCTTCTTCTTCCGGCTTTTCTTCTCGAATAAGCTGAAAAGGGGATCAAGTTTGCTCAGTTTCTTCGCTTCTCTTTGTATGAAATTTGGGACTTTCGGTTCTGGAACAAACTTCGCCGGTAAATCGCCGAAGAAATTCGGAGGCAACGTTGTGGATCTGATCATCTGAGGCTCTGATAATAGATCGTCGGCGGTGGGTTCGCTGATTAATTGATCGTATCCCCGGCGACCTTTCCTCGTGCTCATCGCTCTAAACATGGCTCCGCAGGTGTAGTGAGAAAAAAGGAATTTGGGGTTGAGTTTTGAGGGTTGAAACTTGAAATGGTGAAAGTCGTAGAAGATGGAAGGTTTTGTAGGCGTGAGAATTTTTTTCAGATGGTCTTCGATGGTAGG
The DNA here is from genome assembly GCF_052849685.1 of Lactuca virosa. NCBI lineage: Eukaryota > Viridiplantae > Streptophyta > Magnoliopsida > Asterales > Asteraceae > Lactuca > Lactuca virosa. The sequence goes on from NC_136427.1 coordinate 213,725,418, forward strand.
CGATACAGCGAAAAACAAAATCTCGGAAAGTCGGTTTGATGTGAGATGTTCTTTGAATAAATATAAAATATTAAAATATAGAAAAAGTTGCAAAAAGTGTCCCTGTGGTTTGTTATTTGATGTGGCTAATGTCAAATCTTTAAAAAGTATGAATTTGGTCCTTTTTCACTTGTTATTGGTTTCTTTAAAAATTAAAAAGAATCCTTTATAATTTAATTTTTAGCCTATCTTAATATTTGTTAAAAATTTAATAAACTTAAAATAAAAACAAATCTCACCTTCCCCACCCATCCTAAGCATCATAAGTGATTATCTCTCAATTCTTGTTTAAAGAAAATCATAAACAACGCTAACCCACCATTGTCAGACCATCATTGGGAGCACCATCGAAAATCACCTAGAGTATGCACAGGAAACCTGTAGAACCCAGTGGACCAATGCCAATGTGTACTCTAAAGCTTATCAACATCAAGAAAAAGTAAGGACGAATGACATTGAAAAAATGTTCATTGTATCGCCTACCATAAAAGAGTAAAAGACCATCCGAACAAATCATGTTTTGGAGATATATATATATATATATATATATATATATATATATATATATATATATATATATATATATATATATATATATATATAAACTTTCAAACTTTATTTGTTAAGGTCCAAACTTTCAAAAATTTATGAATATGATATGTTATGTAGTTTTATTGTGGGTTTGGTCCTTAAAACTGTAAAGACTCTTTTATATATATATATATATATATATATATATATATATATATATATATATATATATATATATATATATATATATAAAAGTCTTTACAGTTTTAATGACCAAACCCACAATAAAACTACATAACATATCATATTCATAAATTTTTGAAAGTTTGGACCTTAACAAATAAAATGACAAACCGTCAGGGATATCTTTGGCAATTTTGTCTAAAATATATCATACCCAATAAATATGATGTCATGGCTTTTTTTTTTCAAGTATTTCTATATTTTTTTATGGATTTTTTTAAAAATATAATAATTAGTTTTACAAGAACAAGGAAGGTATTTAAAATAATAAGTATCTGGCGTTCGCATCATTAATTTAATGTGCAAAAACCTATTAACAAGTTATAAAGGTTTGACTTCACAAAGTCTATTTAAAATATTTGATCGTTCAAATTCTTAGTTGTTAACAAAATTGTATGAATGGTCATTTGATTTGATTTATAAAAAGTAAAGGTATCATTGGATAATGAATTAAAAGGTAATATACATTTTGATTTGTACATATTTGATAAATAAGTTTTTTCGTCCATATTTACCCCTTCAACTTGTTTAATTGTACATATTTACTCTGGCTATTTCAGGTAAGCCGGAAAAAATGATTTAAAAATGGTAATATATTTCTCATTTTGTACACATTTATTTCTTAATATTTTTTTTATACATTCAGTCCTTAATATTTTTTTGTTGCAAAATAAGTCTTGTTGTTTCCCTACACACTCAGTACTTATGATCCGTTTTTTTTAGGGTTTTTTTCTCACGTCATCCTAAGCGGCACAATAATTAATAAGTTGTTCGGGATGTTCATGGGTATGACCATCGCGACATCGGCTGCTTGGTTGCTTAGTTCTTGTGGTTTGGCTAAGGTATTGTATTCTGAACGTCATAACTTCTTCATACGATCATATATTTTAATGATCTTCATATCCGCACGTTCGTATTTGAGTCTACTACAATTTTTGTTTAGATTACTCTCGTTAAAAAGTAATATATTTTTACTTAGGATCTTTATATCCATGCGCTCTTTATGAATGTATGTATAAACGTTTTTTTATATGAAATCGTAATTAAAAATATATTGTTTTTTAAAGGGAGTAATCTAAACGAAAATTATAATAGACTCAAATACACACATGTGAATATAAAGATCATTAAAATCTGTGATCGTATGAAAAAGTCACGACGTCCGTAACACAAGACCTAAGCCAAACCACAAGAACTAAACAACCAAACAATCGAGGTTGCGGTGGCGGTGGCCATAAGCATGACTAGCCCCGAACACCTTATTAATGATTGTCCCAAATAGGATCTTGTGAAAAAACCTAAAAAAACGATCATAAGTGCTGAATGTGTACAAAAACAACAAAAGACTTATTTTGCAACAAAAAAATTATTAATGACTAAATGTGCAAAAAAATATTAAGGTCTAAATGTGTAAAAAGTGAGAAATATATTACCCATTTAAGTCATTTTTTTTCGGCTTACCTGGAGTAGGCGGTCATAATAACTAAATGTGCACAGTTAAACAAGCTGAATGGGTAAATGTGGACAAAAAAAACTCAGTGACCAAATGTGTAAAAATCAAAAAATATATTACCCTTTTATGTCATTATCCCTATCATTAATATACGACACAACAAAATACATATATGAATGGTCATGTGATTTATAAAAAGTAAGGGTATCATTAATATATGACACAACAAAATACATAACACAAAACGAAATTAAATTAGAATTTATGTTCGTCTTTTGTAAAAAATACAATGTCGTGTTCAAAATTCGACACTATATTAACATTGTTTATCATGTTTATTTTGTTTTCATGTTTTGTAGGATTAATTACAAATTAAATATAATAAAATTTTATTTTATTATATCTTTTTTGTGTTGGTCATGTTTATCATGTTTTAATTGGACTGTTTTCGTGTTAGTAAAATAAAACACAACATCGTGTCGTGTCGTGTTAGTATTATATAAAAATTTGTTGTGTCATATTGTGTTGCCTAAAAACACGACATGAATACCCGATTTTACACCCCTAACAAAAAGTCATATGTTTGTTCCCTATTTTTTTTCTTGATGAAGATAATACATGTGGTTTCAATTTCTTATATTGTTGGTCACTAACATATATATATAAAATGACTTTTATACAATTTCATTATCTTTTTATCCTTTTGTTTTATATATTTACACAACACCCTACACCCCACCACATCAACCATTTCTTCTTCGTAAGCGTAATCAAAGTTTTAAAGTATGGCTAAACCTTCAACAATACCATCCACGTTTTAAAATCAGAGTGTTTGATTATAGGTTTGTGATTCCGGTTTCTAGACTTCATTTTTTTTATCATTCCAAATTATGTGTTGAGTAACGTCCCAAAAATACAGAGTAAAATTTTCATTTTAATTAATTCAAAATCATTCATTCATTATTCCAAAAGACGATCAGAGTAATAGTATTTTCAAAACATCAGAGTAAAATCATAAACAATCATTGCAGAATAATCTCCAGGGGATGCAGTGCGACCAAGTCGGGTCCTTCCTTTTGAAACCAGAAGTACCTGAAACATTTTAAACATAAACTGTAAGCACAAAGATTAGTGAGTTTCCCCAAAATACCTCATACTATACATACATATCAGCCTAAAGCTGTAACGGGTCTATTTCACCCCTGAGTCCCTTCCGACTCATTCGGTGTTTTTCAACCGATCGAGTCTATTCATACACATGTCTATTTCACCCATGAGTTCCTTTCGACACAATCATTGTTTTCAACCGAACGGGTCTATTTCACCCCACATACATATAACATACAGGCATACATGCATACAACAAGAGTCACAAAGACATCAAGCACATACGACACCTAGTGTCCTACAGTATAGTGAGAAGACTCAATTGAACTACTCAACAGAAGCCCAACAGTTACCTCAGCATCAGAACAGCCAACCCAAACTTCCTAAAACCAAACCGAGATCAATCCTTATTCAAATACTCAATTCTACCCAAGTTTGACCAAAAGTCAAACTGGTCAAAAAAGTCAACGGTCAAAGTCCACAAGGTCAACGGTCAGCTTAGTCAAACTCAACGTCATGTCGTGACCATTCCTTGGTCACGTCATGAGAATGCAACAACAAAACAATCACGATTCTAGGCACTGTCATGCCGTGACATTAACTATGTCACGTCGTGACTTCTGGTCAGAATGCCAAAATCTTCATTAAGTGCTTAATCTCTTCAAACCAAGGCTCATAACCTCAGATCTTATAACATCCTATTTCCTGCCATTTCTGAGCCATGAACCGGAAGTCGATTGTGTGAGGTTTTGGGCCTTAATGAGGCAAAGTTTAGTCGTTGTGGAAGAAGGTAATTATAGTTAAGAGATTTTACCCTTGAATTGTGCTTTGGGCCGAAGGGTAGAAAAAGAAAATTCATAGGCCGGGTTCTTGCGAGAAATAAGGATTTTTGTTCAAGAAATTTTTGGTCCAAGATATTTATATAGTATTGTAGAGCTCTTCAACACCTTTCTGTGGATATAAAGAACGTCGAAAATGGAGTTGGAACGAAGATAGGCGTACTAGGGCATACCTAGTACGTTGGGCGTAAATTGAGTATGTTGGACATACACGATCAGTGCCCAAACCCTATTTTCGTGGGTTGAGCCCTATTTAAGCTTCTTAACTCCCCCAAACTCATTCCATTCTCAGCCTCCACCTCTCCAACACCCTCTCATGAAACCCTAACCCTAGATTGATCCTTATGAGAAAAAAGAAGGTGTTTTTAAGTTCTTTGGAGTGTTCTTGGTGCACCTTAGAGAAGAATGAACTAATTAAGGAAGTGTTGGTTGCATTGGAGCTTGTAGATCCAAAATTTGTTCACCTTGATCTTTCTTCTAGAGGTGACGGTTATAGCTGAGATTCGGAGTCGGGACCTCATCAACTATTGTTCAGATTGAGAGGTGAGTTTTCCTCACTGTACTTACGGGTCGAAGGCACCAAGGTCGGCCCTTTAGATTGATATCCTGGTTACTGTATGTTGCTATGTTGTAGTGATCCCTTAGATCTGTATCCTGGTATATAGGATGTTGTTATGATGTAGTGATATGTTAGATCTGTATCCTGGTATATAGGATGTTGTTATGTTGTAGTGATATGTTAGATATGTATCATAGTATATAGGATGTTAGCATGCGGTAGTGATCTTTAGATCTGCCTGTTTGTCTGTTGATTGGTTATATGTTTATATGTTATGTATATGTCGACATGTTATGTGTGGTTGGGTTGAGGCGGTCATGTTTTGTGATGAAGGCCAAGATACACGGGGTGGTCCAGATAGACTGTAGGCCATGTGAGGCGGTCTAGTCAGGCCGAAGGCCCAACGAGCGGTCCGGATATGTTGTAGGCCGTGCGAGGCAGTCCAGTCATGTCAAAAGCTCGGGAGCGGTCCAGATAGGCTGAAGGCCCTACGATATGGTCCAGCTTTGATGAAGGCTCATTTATGCATGTTGTTGTTTTTTATGTTTATGTGGTGGTACTTTGGGGGAAACTCACTAAGTGTTGGCTTACAGTTTTTGGGTTATGGTTTCAGATACTTCCAAGGATCATGGGAAGGCAAAGGCGTGACCATACACATCCTGATTTTATGTTGTTGATCTTGGGAAACTATGATTTTAAATAATATTTTAGAAACAATAGTTTTGTAAACACTTTTAATAGTGAATGGTTTGTTTTGAAAAGTTTAAATTTTTCGTGATTTTTAGGCGTTACAAGTTGGTATCAGAGCCTTGTTTTGAGCGATTTGGAGGAACATCTGTGTGAATCTAAGCTCAAACTAAGGAACTGGAAAGGTTTTAAATATGATTTTCAAAATTGTTTTCCAAAATAATCAAGAAAGGTTGTGATGTGGATCAGTCAGAGCCAGCATGTAGACCCCAAATTACTGTTGGGTTTTGAGCATTCTAACACTCCTATGGTGTACATGCAACCCTATAAACCTTAGATCTATGTTTTCTCTATTATACATGCAAATATTAACTATTCCAAGGTTTCATCCTAACTAGCATATTATGAAGCACCTTTACTACAAAGTTCTAGTTAGATGACATACCTTTGATGTAGCTTGATGTAGCTTGATGTCTTCAAGCTTTAAGAGCTTAGCCCCAATAGTGTGGAAGCCTCAAATGGAATCACAAATCACCAAAACACCTTGGAAGAACTTGAGAGAATATATATGCACACTAAAATCGGCCCACTCTTATTTTCACACACTTGTGCCAATTTTGTGAGCCAATGACCCCTTTATATATTATGGAGGATTAAGGTTACATCCATGTAAACCCTAATACCCATGACCTTTCATTTACATAGGATCCATGGGTTAAAAGCTCCATGGACCATCCATGAAAGCTTAGCCCAACCTAAATGAACTTGGCTCATTCCATATATATAAGAGTCCATATTTAATTAGTTCTTTTTGATCACTTAATTAATTCTAAATTAATTCTTGATCAATACTAATTAAATAATATGATTCCATATTAATATATTAGAACTTATAATATATTAATATAAATCATAAATATACTATTCTCAAAAGACTATCCATATAAATTGTGCCGGTGAAGTGCAACCCAAATGGACCATGCCGGGTCGGGTCAAGTACATACCAAATATAGTTATGGACTTAGACATTAATCCAACAGTCTCCCACTTGGATAAGTCTAAAACTATTATTGAGTATGACTTCAAAACCTAATTGGCAATCGTAGCTCTTAAAGCCGCTGTCGAACTCTGACCTTGTCAATGACTTGTCCATTAGATAAGGGATCATATATTCCTCCATTCTAGATATCATATGGACTGAGACATGGATTATAATCATTCTCTCTGTCCATTTGTTGTTTCCCGATTTTTGATTTATGATGACTGACTGATTGAACAAATGAAATCAGTCCTGGCTTGGCCAAGCACTCATATGTGTCATCGCTAAATCATCGAGGGGCCCACAGATATCGCTTTTATCCCGAAGGTAAAAGGAATGGATAAACTTCGACTCACATGGCTTGTTCTACTACTTGTTGAATCATACACAAAGGCACGTTTTATAACATCGAGTTACCAAATGCGTTTTTGTGCAATCAATGTATAACCAACTCATAGTAACAACTCATATCTCTAGGTTTGAAGAATATAAGATATTATCGTCTCATGATCACTCGTGATAAAATCCATGAAGTGATTCAAATGAGCGTGGGTTGAATCCAATACTCAGAACTTATGAGCACTCATGAGTGTTGTAGCACCACTTTGTCCACCAACTTGGACCTCTACAAACTAACTCATGACAGTCTTGATTCATATCTACTTCCAACATACGACCAACTGTGGATAGTTTGAATAACTTAATCATTCAGGAAGAGCGACTTAGTTATTCTGGAAGTCAAAACATGCAAAGTGAAACACAAGAATAAATGAATCAAATATGGTATCAAACCCTATGAATATAAATAAACACTTTTATTTATCACCATACTGATTACTCATTATTCATTGTTTCGGTTTTATCAACCTTATACTTAAATTAAAAACACTAGTTGTCTCATGCTCCAAGCATGTACACTATGTTTTTCTTAAACAATAGCTTTGCCATACACCAAGTATGCACTCTATGTTTGTCTATGATCCTTACTTTGTGAAATAAACCAATTGAACATAATTTCAATGATTCTAATTTCACACTCCCAAATCCTTATCGAAAAATGTGAGAATTTCAAATTCCTATCATTTATCGAAATCTGTTTAGATTTTAAACTTATATGCACTGACCCTCCTGTAATGAATATGTGCAAAGTCACAAAGACTTGTCAACATTCATTATAAGGTATTCCAATGGAGATCAACTCCATGGAAACTAAGTCTCATATTCAAAGTACATTGCTTTGGACATGCTTCTTGCATTAAGTTTTCTAATATTACACAGATAACTTCCACCTATGGAGACAACTCCATATTCTCATTTTGACTATCACTTCTGAATAAGAGATGCCTCTTTTCAGAATATGTCAATATGGTCCTTCCAAAATTAGCACTATACTTCCAACTGTTCCTGAGCAACCAATCTTTGGTAAACCTCAAATTGTCCTCGACAATTGCTTAATCATTTTAGTCATATCAAATTCTAGACCTTTTCCCTTCTTAATGCCTCTGGGCATTTGGAAAAATTTAGAAATGACAAATATTATAGCACATGCAATCGATCCTGTACCCAAAGCAAATGGTATACGATTCATGATGTCTCACATAAAGACATGATTCTAGACCAGTCTTTTGCTACAATATTTTTATTTGCCATGTTTTCAAAATTTGACTATGAAGAGGGATGCCGTAATCATAATCGAATTTTGAGAACGCAATATATAGAATTTCCTTAAGTTGAACCAATCCAACATGAAATTCATATATATATATATATATATATATATATATATATATGTATATATATTCTTGACTAAAGATGATTAAGGTCTCAATCTAAGCCTTTAGAACTGAAATGAAGTATATCCTCTCCCTTAATTATAGCAAAACAACTTTTTCAATCCCTGCAGCCTCACGAATTGAAACTTTTGTTTTCTATAATTAACATTGCTAACTTGCAACACTAACAATAATTATCATGCTCCCACTAACATGATGATTATTAGCTGGACTTCTAGAAATCAATACTTTATTGACTTTCTTACCAAAGTTCAGATTTCTGATACGAGATGCTTTGATAAAACTTTATCAAAATCATATACCTTTCCTTAGATAACATGTATGTGTGTCTAAACAATTTCAGAACTATGAAAAGGGATGCCGTAATCATAGTCTCAATTGTTTAAACCTTTTGTCATCTGCTTCAAATCTACTTGGTGGAAGTGTTTCCTCACCATCATTTTCATGAATCGGAGAGAAACCTTATGACCCTTAGATTTTATGGTGTATGTGTTCTTATCCATGTGAATCGTCAAAACCATAGTCACAAGACAAGGATAATGACAAATCCAAACTCATATGGACTGAACTTATGCAATCTTAACTTCTTGCCACCTGGCAGTACAAGGCCTGCCATTGCTTCCAAGTTGTTATGCAACCAATTGAGAACTTTCAGAACTCCTATGCAAAGCCAACTTTAACTCGAATGGGCACAGAATATGTCAACACGATAGGTTATAAACCTCAAGTCGTGTGCTAGTGAAGAACCTCATGTTTTATTCTTGATTAGTTCTTGAAATTCTTTTTAGGATCTTTAAGACTCCCACTATCCTCTTGACATATAAGACTATCTTGCCAAATATTCAAGAGATAGTGCAGATTCTTTATCAAGACAAACACTTCACACAATTGGCCTTAGTTGGTCTTTGTTTTATCCAAAACATCACAACTTGCCAATTTCAAATGTACAAGAGTAGGACACTTTTACTCTTACATTTGACAAGTGTTTTAAACCTTTCTTTAAGATATGTCACTCAAGTTACAATCTTGGAGTATGACTCTAAGAATTGTTTTGGAACGAAGTATGACTCATCTTCCTGATCTAACCATTTCAACAATTCATGACTCCTCTTCTTAGTCATAAGAATGCACTAAGATGACCTTTAGAGGACTAATTGTGATATGATTCCTAAATCATTAAGATGACCACAAACATGATACTAAAGTACTCTCCCATCTTTTCAGATTTGAGAAACTTTTATCTTTCTGCCTAATTTGATTCTTCTCATTCGTTCTGCCATACATTGAGACTTTTCCAATGTTTCAGAATTATACTTAAACTTGTAAGTATAACCATATTTACTAAACTTTAGTAAATCAAATAGTCTTAACGAGCTTTGTGGTGGACATGACCAGTGCACAAGAATGTGTACTCGATCCCTTTAGTCCTTCACTTGACTCACACATCCATGTGAACAAGTAATTAGTCTTGATTTTCCAATGCTTGAAAGTTCTCATTCATCATACTATTCAACTTGCATGATTCCAAGTTTCGGTCCAATTGAAACTTGGGCGATGAGGAACTTTCCTGATTTGGTAAATTTAGACACTACCACAAATGAAAGAATCAAATCCATTTTCCAATATTGCTGTCAGTGGAATCATATAAGCAACAATTTTCCACAAATGCCATTGTAAGGATACTTCAAATAAATAATATTAAACAATTTTCTTTTATTTTAAAACTTTGCGGAAAAATTTATCCTTACAATCCACATGGAAAATTGTTGTTATCTATTCCTTAGCAATATATCATAACTTCTTAAGCAACTGCTCAAAATTCTGATGCGATCGAAATCCACCTTCGCGATCAGAATCAGCATATACTTCCTTTAAGATTTCTCTCTATTCTTTGATTGTTAAAACATCAACATGTGACCCAGTCACATCATGTAATGAGGATCTCAGAATAGAACTTAACAGAGTTAGATAATGGGTTCTACCTGATGTAGAGTCAAACTTATTGACTTTAACATCCTTAGGTAAATTTGGCAGCTTTACAATCAACTCCCCTTCCTTTGGCAAAATAAACATATGGACCCTTTGGTAATGGGACTATCTCAGACTTAGCCTTTCTCTTTACCATTTGGTCAACCGGGTTGACTATGGCCAATCCCTTTCCATTGGGAAGAGAAGGCTTTTTCTGGATTTCCAGTGTCACCATTGTCACTGTCCATAAAGTTTTTGGGAAGTTGATCTTCTAATCAAATTTGCTTTACTATCGTTCCAAATCATTGCTGATTCAGCAGCACCAAGCAAATAGATATGATCATTAAGGTTTATGTCATAGTCTGTTTCATATTAGTCCCAAAGGAACTCACTATGTGACTTAGAAAGTGATTGAACATCCAACTTTCTCAAGACTTTGACACCCAACTCTCCCGGCTTGTCAATATGTGACTTCATCTCTAAGATGTGATCACACATAGACCTTGCTTGCCATTAGGGCTTGAGTGACCTTGAACTTGTGGGTTAGGGAGAATAATTGGAGGTGGTGGAGGAAGAGAAGTATGACTTCCATGAGCCAAACTCGGGAAGTCATATTCATTAGGAAAGCTTGGTTTGGGAAGATCATTGTTGTCTAAACCAGACATCAACAATGGGAGAAATTCACGTAAAGTTGATTTAAGTCCTTAATATAACACCCAATATGATATATTAAGGCTAGGACCCAACAAACTATTTTATAACTTGGAAGAGGGATGCCGTAATCCAAGCTATAAAATATTTGAAGGTAGGTGAATGACGATTCACCAATTTCCACCAAGATAAACGAAATGTATTATTAGGTTTTAATTGGTTTTGAAATTCCTAGATTCTTTTAAGATTCATTGAACTTTTCAATGGCATGTTTCAATCTCGAGTGTGCCCTTCAGGTTTTGTGACTGGGATGCCGAGGATCACAAAACAAGGTGTGAAGTAACCATGCAAATATACTTGGTACCCTTAATATTTACCCCTCAATCGATGTGCCGGTTAACCATACACGCTCCAACGATACTATGATAAACATTAAGTTACCCTTTGCCTACCTTGTTAAGTCCAGGTTAGTGTGCCGGTTAACCACACACGCTCCACTAACAGCTTAAACAAAGTGCAAAGTGTAATTTCATGGATTAGCACCTTATTCACATTTTCCTAAGTAACTAAGATTGGGAATTTATAAGTGTTTAGTTACTTAGTATTTATCATTATACTTATAATGAAGGGAGAATTATAGTCTTTGTCCTACCTGTTCAGCTAACGACCCTCCACCGGTCAAGGAAGCGGTGAGTGAGAGTGGACACCCATTAAACTGCCATTTTATAGGCAGTAACCTTATACCCCCCTTATAGACCGGCTTCGTGAATGAGGCCTACTAATGGTAAGACGACTTGCTCTTATACATATAATATATTAACCTTTTAATATTATAATAGTATAAGGGTGTATTTTAGACATTTAAAATACTTGGTGGTTTAATCTATTAATTAAACTAGACTTTTAATTTAATTAAACTCAAACCATATATTTATGGATTAATAATACTCTTTTAATTAAACGCTTTAATTAACTATTAATAAAGTCCATAAGAGTTAATTTTTTTTAAAAACTTTGAATCAATTTTTTTTTTTAAAAAAAAACTTTCATATCCATAACTTATGGAAGTTTCAAAAACCCTTAAGATCACAACTTTAAAAAAAACTTTTGAGCTCCAAAATTTTATGACAAAATATGTAACTCCTTAAAACATTTAGATCAAACTTTTAAAACTAATAAAATAATCATATCATTTTATCTTTTACTAAATTTGACCTAATTCAACTCATATAACAAATGATTCAAATTTTACAAATAATTCATTTTTCACAAAACAAGTAATTATCTTAAAATTTGACAAACGTCATGTTTTTTTTTTCCAACTTGAAAATAAAACATTTGCATCAATATAACAGAAAACAACCCATGGCTCTGATACCACTGTTGGGTTTTGAGCATTCTAACACTCCTATGGTGTACATGCAACCCTATAAACCTTGGATCTATGTTTTCTCTATTATACATGCAAATATTAACTATTCCAAGGTTTCATCCTAACTAGCATATTATGAAGCACCTATACTACAAAGTTCTAGTTAGATGACATACCTTTTGATGTAGCTTGATGTCTTCAAGCTTTAGGAGCTTAGCCCCAATAGTGTGGAAGCCTCAAATGGAATCACAAATCACCAAAACACCTTGGAAGAACTTGAGAGAATATGTATGCACACTAAAATCGGCCCACTCTTATTTTCACACACTTGTGCCAATTTTGTGAGCCAAGGACCCCTTTATATATTATGGAGGATTAGGGTTACATCCATGTAAACCCTAATACCCATGACCTTTCATTTACATAGGATCCATGGGTTAAAAGCTCTATGGACCATCCATGAAAGCTTAGCCCAACCTAAATGAACTTGGCTCATTCCATATATATAAGAGTCCATATTTAATTAGTTCTTTTTGATCACTTAATTAATTCTAAATTAATTCTTGATCAATACTAATTAAATAATATGATTCCATATTAATATATTATAACTTATAATATATTAATATAAATCATAAATATACTATTCTCAAAAGACTATCCATATAAATTGTGTCGGTGAAGAGCAACCCAAATGGACCATGCCGGGTCGGGTCAAGTACATACCAAATATAGTTATGGACTTAGACATTAATCCAATAATTACCACACTGTTATCGTTTATTATGTTTATGGTAGAGCAACATGTTAGTTGTAGGATAGGGATTTTCAGGAACTGCATGATAGAATTGCTTGATGTATGATGCCCTATTTCCTACATAGTCTTCTTCTTCGTTGTTATATGACTCTTTCGGGTGTGAATTAACTATTAGTTGAATATGCTAAGTCACATGTTGCATGGGTTAAATAATCTTAGAGTGAAGGGTTTGGTTCTATTGCGCAACTATTGTCTGAGTCCAACCATTGTAGGGTTGAATCTTTTAATCTAGGATTACTTAAGTTATGCTACATGTGATTGTATTCATGCAATAGTTAATTGGCACCAATGGGGGTCGTTCAACAGTTGATGGCAAGGGAGGTGGGGAATCCTAGGATAGCCTAGGAAGTATTTAGTGTGGTTGCTACGTTGTTGAGCAGGTATTGGGAGTATTATTATGGGAGGTGACTTAGAGGACCTGAGATGATTCTTGAGGAAAGTATGGATGAGTGTGGAAGGTAGTATTGGGCCCGTACTACTGGAAGCACATGATGTTGGATTAGGTGTCTAAGCTCATAACTATAATTGGTATGTACTTGAATTATTAGCAACACAGTCCTTTTGGGTTGCCCTCAAACCTAGCAACCGGACAAGGAAATTATGAAAAGAGAGATATTGATTTATTATAAGATTAATAAATTAATATAAATGATTTAGTAATATGTTAAAAGATTAATATATTAATTAGAAACCATAATGTTTAATTAATAGTTAACCAGAAATTAATTGAAATTGATTTTGGGGTTAATTGTATTAATTATAAAGTACAAGGACTAGTTTGCAATTATCAAATAGTTGAGTGGAAGGTTCCAAAACCTCATTGGAAGGGGGTGGACGAAATCTAAAGGGGAAACCCTAATGATTTCATCCAAGGGGCTTGGATAAGACCTTTGGATAAGCTTAGGCCCTAAGCAAATGAACATTAGGGTTTTCCTTAAACCCTAGATATCTCAGCTATATAAGGAGCCTCCTGGCTCCCAAAATCGGCCACTCCTTCTCTTGAAGAAACCCTAGGCCGAAAATTGCATACCCTAGCCTCTCTCCTCACAAGTTTCCTTCTTGCTAGTTCTTGGGTGTGATTCCATTAGAGGCATTGTATTTGTGGTGCTAAGCTTCCAAGAAGATCAAGATCAAAAGGATTACCAATTGTTTACTATAACAATTGAAAGGTATGTAACTCTAAAACCCTAATTTGTTAATTTCGAAAATAGCCTCCTCTCTTATGGTTCTTGTTTTGCAATTCAAAGTTATATGTTCAATAGTTAAAACATAGATCCAAAGTAGGTTGCATGTGAACTTAGGAATTGTTTTTCTAGTTTATTTGTTTTATCCAAAGCCTATCAGTGTATGAGAGCCATTGGTTTTGTTTTAAATTGAATTGTTATAATAGTTGAATTGCAAATTAGGGTTTATAGCTATTAAACCCTAAAGGCCAAGGTTTTCGTTTTTAGGGTTTTGACTTGAAGGGTTTTTGAAAACCCTAGCCTCCATAAACCCTAATCGAAAATTAGGGTTAGGGTTTTGAAAAAACCCTAGCCACCTCCCTTGAATTTCGAAATATCCTTATGATTTTTAGGGTTTCTTGTTTGGATAAGTGTTGCTTAATTGGATAATTATCCTTTACCCTAATTTTTCGAAATATTGGGGGTTAAGGATTAGGATTAAACTAATTGTTTCCTTACAAGATTTAATGAATTAATTAAAAGTTAATTAATAGATAATTATTAAATCTAGTTTTGGTTTATTTTAAATTTAAATTAATAGTTTAATTTTCTAAATTTATATAAACCTTAAAGTTTTAAAAAGTTTAAAACACACCTTATATATTATAATTAAAAGTTAAATATCATGGTTGGAGAAATCGCTAATCGGTGGACTAGCGATTAGGGATTAATCGGCTAGGCGGGGATTAATCGGCTAGGCGGGGATTAATCGGGGACCATTAATTCTTAAGAAAATTATTAAAAAATTTATAAATCTAACTTTAATCCTCCAAAAAAAGTGATTAATCGGCGATTAGGTCCGATTAAGTCCAATTAGGTCTGGTTTTGACCTACATTGACCAAACCCGATTAGGTCCGATTAAGTCCGATTAGGCCCGATTAGGTCCGATTAATTCCGACTTTGACCTGCATTGACCAATCCCGATTATAGTGACCGGTTAGCAATAAATCTCATCGGTGGAGGTCCGATTAGCGATTAGTCGCCGATTAGGCCGATTTCTGCAACACTGTTAAATATTATATATGTATAAGAATTGGTCAGTCAAATCGCTAGTATGCCTCATTCACGAAGCTAGTCTATAAGGGGGTATAAGGAAATTGCCTATAAAATGGTAGTTGAATGTGTGTCCACTCTTACCCACCGCTTCCTTGATTAGTGGAGGGTCGTTAGCAGAACGGATTTGATATGACAACTTAATCTCATTAAAAGTATAATGTTATTAACAAAGTACTAGAACATTATTTTATAAAAAAATCCCAACTCTAGTTACTTTAGGAAAAATGTGAAAAGTATGCTAGCCCATGAAATTGCACATTAGGCTTTCTAAGTCGTTAGTGGAGCGCGTGTGGTTAACCGGCACACTAATTATGACTAATAAAGAGTCGTAATAGGTATCTCATGATTATCATTGTTGATGGAGCGTGCGTGGTTTACCGACACATCAATAGATAATGATAAAGACAATGAGGTTACCAAGCACATTTGCATGGTTATTCACATCTTGTTTGTGATCCTCGGTATCCCAGTCACACATAGAAGAGCATAATCCGAGATTAAAACATGTCATTGAATAGTTTCAATGTATCTCAAAAGAATTAGGAATTTCACTTCGTTTGTTTTGTCTTTTGGTGGAATTAGTGAATCGTCATTCACTTACCTTTATGATATTCACACTTGGATCTCGGCATCCCTTTTTTAAGTTGTGAATCCTCATAGTTGGATCCTAACCTTAATATTGTATCTTTGGGTTATTATATTGAGGTATCTTGAAATCTAACTAAAACTATCTTTCTTTTCAGATGTCTACTCCTGGAAATACTTCTGCTTCATCTTCCTCCCACCACAACTTCTCTTTGCTCAATATTTGCTCCAAAGTCGTTATGGATGGCTCTAACTATAACTATTGGATGTGCAATATCAAAATGGCGCTTCATTTTGAGGACAAATAGTATGTCCTTGAAAAGGAGCTCAAAGAGATTGATGAAACCAAAGCCACTCCTGAACAATATGTTACCTACAAGAAGCACTATGATGATGCAACCAAAGTGGCATGCATCATGGTCGCAACCACGTCCCCAGAACTGCAAAGGTACTATGAGGACTACTGGCCCTTTGAGATGAACAAGGACCTTATGGAAAAGTACCATAAGCAAGCTCGTTAAGAAACGTTTAAAGTAGTCAAGTCACTCATGGCTTGCAGGATGAAGGAAGGGGAGTCGGTTGTTAGTCATGTGTAAAGAATGCAACGCTACATAGAGCGTTTGGTCAAGCTCAATGTTCAATTTGATGAGGAATTGGCCATAAACATGGTTTTGAACTCATTGCCCGATAGTTATGGTCAGTTCATCCTAACTTACCATTTGAACAACACCGAGCAGACATAGGCCCAATTGCACAACTTATTGCAGACAGCAGAAGCAGGAATGAAGTGTAAAAGTATAGCCTCCACTCCTGCTAGTGCCCCTGTCTTGGCTATTGGACCAGGAAAGGGGAAAAAGAGGAAAGGTCTTCCTAAGCAAAACTGGAAGGGCAAGACCCAAGCTGGGTCATCTAGCAGTGGCCCAGAGGCCAAGCCCAATGCTTTGATTCCCCATGTTTCCGACCCAAAAGATGTCGATTGCTTTTATTGCAATGACAAAGGGCACTGGAAACGAAGCTGCCCAAAGTATCTACAGGACATCAAAGATGGCAAAGTGAAGCCATCTTCAGTAGGTATTTACACTATTTCTTCTAATAATTAATTATCTTCTCGTTCGTGGGGCCTTGATATAGGATGTGGTTTTCACATATGTTTTGATTTGCAGGGGCTAAAAGAAAGTGAGGAGGTGGAGCGAGGGAGGATAAACTTGATCATGGGAAACAAAAAGTCTTCACCAGTAACCAAGATCGGAGTTTATCAACTTTTGCTTAATAATTATGTTAGATTAGATTTATTGAATTATTGCTATTCGTCTGAGACGACGAGAAACATTATTTCATTTCATGCATTGCTCAAACAAGGTTTTAAGTACTCTTTTAATAATTTGAATGGTTCAATTTCTGTTTATAAGAATGATGTTTTTGTGTTTGAAGCTTTACCTTGTGATGGTGTGTATGAAACAGTGACTTGTGTTGATAGCTTAGGTAATAGTGTATTCAATATTGACTTGTCTAATAGTGTAGAGAATGCATGCTTGTGGCATTGTCGTCTTGGACACATTAACAAAAAACACATAGCCCAACTCCAAAAAGATGGAGTGTTGGAATCATTTGACCTAAAATCAGATGATATGTGTGAATCTTGTCTTTTGGGAAAGATGACAAAATCACCATTCAAAGGGTCTTGTGAAAGAGGTGAAGGTCTGTTGGACCTCATACATACAGATGTATGTGGACCCTTCAGATCAACTACAAGGGATGCTAATCGATTTTATGTGACTTTTACTGATGATTATAGCAGATATGGCTATATCTACTTAATCAAACATAAGTCAAAAACATTTGAAAAGTTCAAAGAGTTTAAACATGAGGTCCAGAATCAATTGGGCTGGAAGATAAAGTTACTTAGATCCGATAGAGGCGGAGAGTATCTTAGTATCGAGTTCAACGACTATCTAAAGGTATTTGGAATACTTTCACAATTAACTCCTCCTAGGACACCATAGTTAAATGGTGTGGCTGAGAGGCGTTATCGAACCTTGTTATACATGGTTCGTTCTATGATGAGTCATGCTTCACTTCCTATTCATTTCTGGGGGTATGCCTTAGAGACAGCCGCCCACATCTTCAATCTTGTCCCTACAAAGAAGGTTGCAAAAACACCTCACGAAATGTGGACATGGAAAGTTACCTCGTTAGCACATATTAAAATCTGGGGTTGTGAAGCTTTCGTAAGACGAGAGACTCACGACAAGCTAGCAGCTAGAAGTGAAAAATATGTTTTCATTAGTTACCCAAAACAGGTCGTAAGACAGTTGGGTGCAAATGGATCTTCAAAAAGAAGACAGACATGGATGGAAAGGTGCACACATTCAAGGCTCGACTGGTTGCAAAAGGTTTCACACAAACCCCGGGGGTTGACTATGATGAGACCTTTTCGCCAGTAGCTAAGATTAAATCTATTAGGATATTGCTCGCCATAGCTGCCTTTCATGATTATGAAATCTGGCAGATGGATGTCAAGACTGCTTTCCTTAACGAGAAGTTAGCTGAGGATGTTTATATGATTCAGCTAGAGGGTTTTGTTGATTCAAGGTTTCTTAATAAAGTGTGCAAGCTTGATAAATCCATTTATGGATTGAAACAAGCATCTCGTAGCTAGAATCTTTGCTTCCATGAGAAAGTCAAAGAGTTTGGTTTCTCTAGGAGTGAAGATGAGTTATGTGTGTATATCAAGGCTAGTGGGAGTATAGTGACTTTTCTAGTGTTGTATGTCGATGACATATTACTCATTGGTAATGACATTCCAACCTTGAAAGACGTTAAGTCTTAGCTTGGAAGGTGTTTTGCCATGAAAGACCTTAGAGAAGCTACCTATATTCTTGGGATTAGAATATTGAGAGATAGAAAGAAGAGACTAATTAGACTTAGTCAGAGCACGTACTTGGACAAGGTACTAAAGAGGTTTAGTATGGAAAATTCCAATAAGGGAGAGCTACCAATCCAAAGCAATACCAAATTGAGTAAGACTCAATGCCCGATTACAAATGAGGATATAGCTGACATGAGTCGTGTACCTTATGCTTCTGCTTCCAGATCGATCATGTACGCTATGACATGTACTCGAACTGATGTGGCCTTTGCTTTGAGCATGGTCAGTTGCTGTCAGGGAAATCCGGGTAGAGCTCATTGGATAGCGGTCAAGAATATACTCAAGTATTTGCGAAGAACAAAGGATTGGGTCCTTGTACTTGGTGGTAATGATACTTTGAGAGTAGATGGTTATAGTGATGCCAGCTTTCAAACGGATAGAGACAACTTCCGTTCTCAATATGGCTGGGTATTTCTACTGAATGGAGGAGCAGTTACTTGGAAAAGTTCCAAGCAAGATACGCTGGCTGATTCTACTTGTGAATCGGAGTACATAGCAGCGAGCAAAGCATCAAAAGAAGTAGCTTGGTTGAGGAACTTCATCGGAGACCTCAGAATTGTTCCAACCATCCAGGAGCCTATGGAACTGTTCTGCGATAATGAAGGGGCGGTTTCCTTAACAAAGGAACCCATAGATCATGGTAAAACCAGACATATCGACAGAAAGTACCATTTCATCAGACATAGAGTAGAAGAAGGTCATCTTGTCGTAAAGAGGGTATCATCTGAGGATAACCCAGCATATCCCCTCACAAAAGGTCTGAGTAGGGTTAAGCATATTCAGCATGCTCGGAGCATTGGATTGAGAGATGATATTAGTTTTAGCAGTTAGATTAGTTTTATTCTGAAACTTGTTAGTTGTTACAAAGTAAATGTAATTGACTTTTGGTGATTAAATAATAAAGTATTATTTATGAGTTTGTTTACTGTCTTTGTCAATTGTTTATTATTGTGTTTCATATTTTGCATGTTTTACTTCCCGAATAATGGGATTATTCAAACTCCACGGTCGTTCGTACTTTTGGAAGTAAGTAGTAGAAAGGTTGGAGTGATGGAGCAGAAGAGGATCAATGATGAACCCTTTCACTTTCCAGCCATGTCGGAAACCATCAGCCGTGTGTACTTGATATTTCAAAAAAAAAAAAAAACCAAAATAACCTATAGATCAACATAAAGTATATATGAAACAAGAGGGTAAAAACACAAGAGATTAATGACCAGATAAAGTAAATAACTTTGGTTGTTGTCGATATTTAGTTAATCATGTTTTTTTTCGTACACGTTTTACCAATAAACTTGTTTGACATCTTCAAAATAGGGTAATATTAATGGTGATATTACCTAATTACGAACAGGTCAAACATGTTTATTGGTCAAACATATATGAAAAAACATGGTAACCTAAACGTGGACAAAAACTAAAGTTCGTTACTCATTTATTTAATATTGAGTTATTTATGCTAAGTGCAAGTTGTCATAAGACCCACTGATATGATATATAATCGGGTCACTAGGTCTTGGTTTCAGATTTGGATCGTTGATTTGGAGTACGACATGGTAGCACCGCATGACAACACGATGTGACAACACCGCCCGACATCATTGACTAACAACACATCCTAGCCCCTAACTAGCTAGGGCTGAATTGGGTCATCTCCTCATACACATTGATTTAACTTGATCGTCGGAGCCTGCTCTCGGGGCATAGTCCATGGGGCGGTTCTAACGATCTTGTTCTCTGATGATAGTTGGGAATCAAGTCGGGAACTCGCTAACGACACCCACTCAAGATCTACGATCCAAATCTGATACCAAGACCTAATAACCCAATTTCATGTCACATTAGTGGGTCTTATGATCACTTTCACTTAGCATAAAGAACCCAATATTACCAAAATGGGTAACAAACTTTGGTTTTTTCCACATTTAGGTAACCATGTTTTTTTTCCGTACATGTTTGATGAATAAACTTGTTTGATCTATTTATAATAAGGTAATATCACCGGTAATTACCAATAATATTACCATATTTTGAACAGGTGAAACAATTTTAATGGTCAAACGTATACGAAAAAAAACATGGTTACCTAAATATGAACAAAAACCAAAGTTCGTTGCCCTCTTAGATTATTAACCCAAACACAATTTCCTTCAAAAATATTCAAGCCAATTATAGAATAAGATGTCCTATTTAATGGAAAAGCTTACTGTCAATCTACATAGAACCCGTAAGGATATTCTTCACATTGCACTTAGTATTCATCATTTCTGTTCACATTCAAAAGAAGAAATAAAGGAAGACTGAGAATTAGAATATTTGGAATCAGAAGATTGTATATGGTTATTAGTCTGGTGAGAATGATTCTCTCTCTTTGACCACCACATCTATTGCTTTCAACCTTGCTACTCTGTGTTCAATGTTGGCTTTATCTACTTTTACTATATGTCGTAGGAGATGGAGAAAGATGATAGTGGAGATGGAGAAAAACGTCGACAGTTACGTAGAAAGGGAAGAAGAGGAAGAAGGTGAACGATGATGCGATAAGGGGAGGAAGGTTGTGATGAGATGATAGTATGTATAGTTTTATTGGGATGAGGGTCGGGTAGGGACAGGGTATATTTATTTTCTTTTAAAAAAAATTAAATTTTAGTTAAAAATATAAAATTAACGATAAAAATGTCATTTTATATAAATAAAATACCAAACCAAACAAAAAATTGAAACCACATGAACATATTAATAAAATAAATAAAAACAATATGCACAAATTTAAAAAACCAACCACTCGGGTTGTGGTGATGTGGTAAGACGTGTGGAAGTTATGGTGGATAACCTATTGACTCATGTTCAAATCTTGGCACTACTCAGCCCCCGTGGCCATGGAGGTTTGCGTGCACTGACTCTGGGGCATGAGACAAAGCCTCATGTTTGCAGTGGAGGATTAGTTGGTGCGCGAAAGCTGGCCCGAAAACTCTTGTTAGGGAAGTTCCCTTTCCCGAAAAAAAAATGAAAATTTAAAAAACCACATAACCCATAGTTTTCTCTTGTTATTCAAAATCCATAGAGCAACCGACAACAAATAAGGACAATTTATCAAATATCTAAAATGATGTTGATATAAAATATAGAAAAACTTTTGGATCATGGTTAAATGTAACTTTTAGTTTGAAATATAATTCAAAATGAAAATATTGCACCTTTTAAAACAACAAAAAAGACATTTAATTATATTTTGTTCGATAACGATAGTTTTTATATGACAATTCGAGTTTACAATAGGATTTAAAGGGTTAATTTTCGGCAAGATTAGACTTAGGGGAGTGGTGTCGGCCATACCGAGCTCCACCTCAGCTCCGACAAGGAAGAAAGTCGGGAAAATGGAAGGGAGAAGAAGAGAGGGTGTAGATTGTTGAGTGGGGGAGAAGAAAGGGACGAAGAAAGAGACTCGGCTTGCCTTTGACGAGTTTGGGCTCCAAGCTCGGCTTATTGAGTTCACGGCCCGGTGTTTGCCGAGTCCACCTCACTCCTACCAAGGTGCTGCCGAGACGACTAGGGTTTTTGGGATTGTTTATTAACTTACTACGGTTTAATATGAGTTATAAGCTATTTTGAGTCATGAAATGAGATAAAATAAAAGGTAATTTGTTGACTCAAATAGACCGTTTTTTTAAAAGTTATTTAGTTCTAACTTATTTACATTTCTTTGTTAGGTCTTTTTAGCCAAGTCTTTTTTTTTTCTTCATCATTACCAATGTAAGCATATAACCACCCTTCAGCTTTTATTTTAACGACAACTCCTGCAAACTATTCTACTTCTAATCTAATCCTAAACACCACCTATGTCTCCTAGGGAGACTTGAACCCATGACCTCTCATTTGAGAGAGTCCTTAAATTTCTTCTGTTTTGATTTTAACTTACTCAATGTGGTAAGTAGATATTTTGTCTTATTATCTAACTATTATGCTTCTCGACATGGGGGTACACAAAGAATTTCCCTGTATTAAAAGCTACAATCAAATACGAAGTTTGTCGATCATGAACTATTCTGCTTAATTGTTAGTGGATGTGAGGGATCGAGTTAGGTAGAATATTTTCAAAGAATCCTTAAAAAAACATTTTGACACAAAATATAATAAAAAAAATTCAATAATTGATAAAAGAAAACATATGTTTGGTTGATGAGGTTAAAAGTTAACTTATTGCTAGCTGAAAAGTTAACTGATAAATAAAAATTAATTGCTTGCTAATAAAAATGACATTTGATAAAAATAGTTGATAAGATAGCTAAAATATATAAAATAACATGTAGAACTTTTAAAAAGCTTAATAAGTTTGTTAAACCCAGGGACAAAACACACGCACACTAAGACCAAAGGTGCCGAAGCTAAAACTTCAATACATAAACATATTTAATATGATTCAAAGTTGCAACATTTTAAAAGTGTAAAAAAAAACTCGATATAAATTATTATTACATATCTTATCAAAGTGATAATCTTTAATCTTTTGTGTTTTTCAATTCTTACAAAATTATAGATTTTAACTTTACTTGAATTGTTTTATAAAAATTATAATTTACTCTTAACAACAATTAACAAATTACAAAACTAACTAATAACTAGTAAATATAAAAATATTATCAATCAACATATACATATGTAAGAAACAAAACTCCGACTTTTCTAACATTTTCGTCATAGTTCTTGATTTAATAAAAACTCAAAAATTAGTAAAAAGAAATATATTGCATTCTTTAACTTTACTATGACATGTTTTTCAATTATTTTTTTATATAACTTTTTAACGTTCCAACACTTTATCTAATCTCATTTTTTAAAGAAAAAAAGAAATATAAAGATAAAGAAAGCGAGAAAGAGAAAAGCTTTAAGAATCCGACGGAGATGAGATGTCTGAGCATAGAGTTCAGCACAGACAGAGACAATAGAGGAAACGACGAGCACATCGACGGTAGCTGCGATGTTCACCGGTGAGAACTCCAGAAAATATGAGGTCTTCGGTAGTTGCCGGTTAGCAATTTTTCTGGCCGTTGTGATATTCTTTAGTTTAGGGTTTAATATTTTCTAATATTACATTAATAGATTGTAAATTAGAATCAATGTTTTAAAAACCGGTTTTTTAGTTGAACCGGTATGGTGACTGGTTCCCGGTTCAACCGGTTTAACCGGTTCGACCGCCGGGTGAATCGGTTTCTATATTTTTCAAGTTTTTTTCTATTTTTCTACACATACATACATATAGAAATTATGAATTTGATGTTTACAAGTTCAAACATTAAAAATACACATAAAAATAAGTTGTAGATGAATCTAAATACATTAAAATAATACATAACCATAAGTTTTAGTGTTTTACATCAATCCATATACATCAAAAAGAAAATAAAGTATAATACCGAAACGAAATATAGTTTTTGATGAATACAAACACATCAAATGAATTTATAACATTTACTATATGTTTTTATTTAGAGAAAACTAAATAGATCTGAAAAAAATCACCAAAGTTTATTATGTAAATGGTTTTTTTTCATGTGTTTTTATTCGGTTTAACCGGTTCAACCGGTTTATTTTGACCGGTTTAACCAGTTTTTAGAAAAAATCGGCCGGTTCAATCCGGTTCAGAAATCAATGTAAAACCGGTGTGTTAGGGTGCAAAGTCACTCTTGGATGTAGTGTTTTAGGCTTACCCTCTTGTATGTGTAAATGGGTTGAGTCTTTCCTATAAATAGGAAGTGAGTGACTCCCATTATGTAAGGAACCATTTGGAGTGTTAGACTAGAGAGAGAAATTGTGTACAAACTCATTTGTATATCCTTTCTAGATCTAATATGAGCTTACAAAGATTTATTTACTCCTTGTGTTCTTGATTTTACATGATGATTCACTAGATCTTTCTAATTCCGCACATGCCATCATAATAAACACTACTACAATTGGTATCAGAGCGGGTGTTCTTGATTGGATCAAGAATTGATTCTTGATGGCTATCTTGATTTGGTGATTCTTCATGTTCTTGTTGATCTTCGTGTTTAGAGAGTGTTGTGTGTTATAGAAGTCGAATTTTTCCTTGATTTGATCCATAATTCGACTTTCTCTCTCTAGAATACTTGTTTGTGTTACTTTCTCTCTCTAGAAAACCCAAGTTCATATCGATTGATCAAAGATGGAAGAAACAATTTGTGAAATTTTTTTTATGGAGGATTATTCATGGTCATTTAGTTTTGAAGGAGTTCTCAATTGTTTTGTAACCGGGTATTTCAAACAAAATTCACTCATTTCTAGTATGAAATGTGAATGTGGAAAATTCAATGGTTATCCTCTTGATCATGATCATCATAAGACGTTGCTTAATCGTTTGGTAACAACTTATCATGAAAGAAGAAAGAAGAAGAAAGATGATGAAGTAATTGAAGGAATTCGTCTTGATGAATGCATATATGGTGATTATGTTCTTGCTTCTTACCCGGATGTTCTTGATGTTCAAGAAAAAGGAGTTCAAGTTGATTTTAATGATGAAAAAGTTTTTTGCTCGATTGGAGTTCAAACCGATGATATTTTGTGTTCTTGTGATTCGTTTGAAGGAATGATTCCTTATCGGAAGCCGGTGATCCAAGAAATTCACAAGTATCAAACTCCAAAAGATTTGATTCAAACTCAAAATGTTTATGTTGTTGAAAGTGGGTTTGTTCATGAAATCAAGTCTTCAAGATGCAAAAAGATGAGAAAGAAAAAGAAGAAGAAGATTAAAAGGAAGAACAAGCGGGTTTGTTCACAAAAATCGTCCATAGTCAACTTCCCAAACCTTAAATGATCTTCTCTATTTGCTTGGTGCTGCTGAATCAGCAATGATTTAGAGGACTAGTAAAGCAAGTTTGATTAAGAAGATCAACTTCCCAAACCTTAAATGGACATTGACAATGGTAACATTGGATATCCAGAAAAAACTTTCTCTTCCCAATGGAAAGGGATCGGCCATAGTCAACTCGGTTGACCAAATGGTAAATAGAAAGCCTAAGTCTATGATAGTCACATGTACCATTCCCAAAAAGTCCATATGTTTCTCTTGCCAAAGGAAGGGGCATTGATTGCGAAGCTGCCTTATTTACCTGAAAGATCATAGGTTGATCAAGTCAAGAAGTTTGACTCTACTTCAGGTAAAGTCCACCATCTAACTCTGTTAAGTTTCTATTCTGAGATTCTTATTACATGATGTGACTGGGTCACATGTTGAGGTTTTAAGAATCAAAGAAAAGTGAAGAAACTTAAAGGAAGTATATGTTGATTCTGATCGCGAAGATGGATTTCGATCGCATGGTTCGATGATCAGAATTTTGAGCTGTTGCTTAGGAGTTATGATATATTGCTGAGGAATAGATAACAACAAGTTTTCATATGCATTTGCACTGTAAGAATAAGTTTTTTCGCAAAGTTTTAAAATAAAAGAAAAGGTTTTAATTTTATTTATTTTAAATATCCTTACAGTGGCATTTGTGAAGAATTGTTGTTTATATGATTCCATTGATAGCAATATTGGAAAATGGATTTGATTCGTTCATTTGTGGTAGTGTCTAAATTTACCAAATAAGGAAAGATTCTCATCAACCAAGGTTTCAATTGGATCGAAACTTGGAATCATGCAAGTTGTATAGTATGATGAATGAGAATTTTTATCTTTGGAAAAATTAAGACTAATTCCTTGTTCATATGTATATGTGAGTCAAGTGAAGGACTAAGGGATCAAGTACACATTCTTGTGCACTAGTCAAGTCCACCACAAAAGATTGATAAGACTATTCGTCATGATTTACAAAGGTTTAGTAAATATGGTTATACTTACAAGTTAAGTATAATTCTGGAACATTGGAAAAGTTTCGATATATGGCAGAACGAATGAGAAGAATCAAATTAGGCGGAAAGATAAAAGTTTCTCAAATCTGAAAAGATGGGAGAGTACTTTAGTATCATGTTTTGTGATCATCTTAATGATTAAAGAACCCTATCACAATTGATCCTCTAAGGACATCTTAGTGCATTCCTATGGCTAAGAAGAGGAATCGTGAATTGTTGAAATGGTTAAATCAAGAAGATGACTCATACTTCGTTCCAAAACAATTCTTAGAGTCAGACTCCAAGATTGTAACTTGAGTGACACATCTTAAAGAAGGTTATTAACACTTGTAAAATGTAAGAGTAAAATGTGCTCTACTCTTGTACATTTGAAATTGGTAAGTTGTGATGTTTTGCATAAAACAAAGACCAACTAAGGCCAATTGTGTGAAGTGTTTTTCTTGATAAGAATCAGCACCATCTCTTGAATATTTGGCAAGAGAGTCTTATATGTCAAGAGGACAGTGGGAGTCTTAAAGATCTTGAGAAAAAAAAAACTTCTAGATCTGATCAAGAAGAAAAACCTATAGTTTATCACTAGCACACGACTTGAGGTTTATAACCTATCGTGTTGACATATTCCTATTTCTGTGCCCATTCCAGTTAAAGTTGGCTTTGCATATGAGTTCTGAGAGTTCTCAATTGGTTGCATAATAAACTTGGACGTTATGGCATGCCCTTGAGCTGCCAGATGGCAAGAAGTTAAGACTGCACATGTTCAATCCATATGAGTTTAGTTTTGTCACTAACCTTGTCTTGAGATTACGGTTTTGACAAATTCACATGGATAGGAACACATACACCATAAAATCTAAGTGTCATAAGGTTTCTCTCCGATTCATGAAAATGATGGTGAGGAAACGCTTTCACTAAGTAGATTTTAGGTAGATAGCAATTGTAATATTTGCATTCTCAAAGTCGTTAGTGGAGCGTGTGTGGTTAACCGACACACTAACATGGACTTGTGAGGAATGGAAAAGGTCTGAACAATTGAGACTATGATTACGACATCCCTTTTCATAGTTCTGATATTGTTTAGACACACATGTGTGCTATCTAAGGAAAGGTGTATGATCTTGATATAGTTTTATCAAAGCATCTCGTATCAGAAGTATGAACTTTGGTAAGAAAGTCAATAAAGTATTGGTTTCTAGAAGTCCAACTGATTTATGAGTACATGTCAAAGCTAGTGGGAGCATAAGTGTTATGCTAATAATCATCATGTTAGTGAGAGCATGATAATTATGATAAGTGTTGCAAGTTAGCAATGTTAATTATAGAAAACAAAAGTTTCAATTGGGAAAAAGTTGTTTTGCTATAATTAAGAGAGAGTAAATTATACTTCATCTCAATTCTAAAAGCTTAGATTGAGGTTTTAATCATCTTTAGTCAAGGATATATATATGAATTTTATGTGGGAATGGCTCAACATAAGGAAATTCTATATATGGGTCCATTATTTGCGTTCTAAAATTCGATTATGATTACGGCGTCCCTTTTCATAATCTGAATTATGAGAACATGGCAAATAGAAATAGAAATATTATAGCAAAAGGCCTGGTCTAGTATCATGTCTTTATGTGAGACATCATGAATCGTGTCCCATATGCTTCGGATATAGGATCGATTGCATGTGCTATAATATTCATCCTTTCTCAAATTTTCCAAATGTCTGGGGCATTAAGAAGGGAAAAGGTCTAGAATTGGATATGAATAAAATGATCAAACAATTGTCGAGAACAATCTAAGGTTTACCAAATATTGGTTGCTCATGGACAGTTGGAAGTATAATGTTAATTTTGGAAGGACCATATTGACATATTCGAAAAAGAGGCAACTCTTGTTCAGGAGTGATAGTTAAAATGGGAATATGGAAATGTTCCCATAGGTGGAAGTTATTCATTAAATCTGTGTAAGATTAGGCAACTTAATGCATGAAGGATGTTCAAAGCAATGTACTTTGAATTTGAGACTTCGTTTCCATGGATGATCTCCGTTGGAATACTCTGTAATGTCTGTTGACAAGTCTTTGTGACTTTGTGCATAATCATTACAAGAGGATCAATGCATATAAGTTTAAAATCTAACAATATTTCGGTAAATGGCATGAATTTGGAATTCTTGCAGTTGCGGTGAGGATTTGGGACTGTGAAATGAGAATCATTGGAATTATGTTCGATCGATCTATTTCACAAAGTAAAGATCATAGACAAACTTAGTATGCATACTTGGTGTATGGCATAACTAATGTTTAGACAAACATAGTGTACATACTTGGTGTATGGCATGACTAGTGTTTAGAAAACATAGTGTACATGCTTGGAACATGGGACACCTATTGTTTTAATTCAAGTATAAAGTTGATAGTTTGAAACAGTATGCAATGAATAATGTGTAATCAATATGGTGATAAATAAAAGGTGTTTATTTATATTCATAAGTTTTGAGACCATATTGGATTCGATTATTCTTGTGTTTCACTTTGCATGTTTTGACTTCCATAATAACTAGGTCGTTCTTCCTGAATGACTAAGTTATTCAAACCATCCACAGTCGGTCATATGTTGGAAGTAGATATGAATCAAGACTGTCATGAGTTGGCTTGTAGATTTCTAAGTTGTTGGACATAGCAAAGGGTGCTACAACACTCATGAGTGCTCATAATTTCTGAGTATTGGATTCAACCCGCGCTCATTTGAATCACTTCATGGATTTTATCACAAGTGATCATGAGACGATAATATCTTATATTCTTCAAACCTAGAGATATGAGTTGTTACTATGAGTTGGTTGTACATTGATTGCACGAAAACGCATTGGTAACTCGATGTTATAAAACGTGCCTTTGTGTATGATTCAACAAGTAGTAGAACAAGCCATATGAGTCGAAGTTTATCCATTCCTTTTACATTCGGGATAAAAGTGATATCTGTGGGCCCCTCGATGATTTAGCGATGACACATGTGAGTGCTTGGCCAAGCCAGGACTGATTTGATTTGTTCAATCAGTCAGTCATCATGAATCGGAAATCGGGAAACAACAAATAGAATGAGAGAATGATTGATAATCCATGTCTCAGTCCATATGATATCTAGAATGGAGGAATATATGATCCCTTATCTAATGGACAAGTCATTGACGAGATCAGAGTTCAGTTACAACGTCAGAGTTCAACAGCGGCTTAAAGAGCTACGATTGTCAGTCGGTTTTTGAAGTCATACTCAATAATAGTTTTAGACTTATCCAAGTGGGAGACTGTTGGATTAGTGTCTAAGTCCATAACTATATTTGGTATGTACTTGACCTGACTCGGCATGGTCCATTTGGGTTGCATGGCATCATGCATTTGGATAGACTAAAATGAGAGAAATAACACTTAAGGTTTATTAATATATTATAAGTTCTAATATATTAATAAGATTATTTAATTAGTATTGATCAAGAATTAATCTGGAATTAATTAAGTGATCAAAATGAGGCTAATTAAATATATGGGGTGATTGTGTAAATCATCCATACTTGTATAGTGGGCTAATGCTCCATGGATTATCAAGTTGGGCTAAAACCCATAAGATGCTCCATGGTGTTTTTGTACCCATGGATCATGGATATGAAAGGCCATGACAATTAGGGTTTACATGGTGTAACCCTAATTGTGACACACTATATAAGCATCTATTCTTGTAGAAATCGGCAACCATGAGGGCCACTATGTATGTATGGTGAGGGCTAGCCGATTTCATAAAGTGTATCATTTCTCTCAAGTTATTCCAAGTGTATTTTGATGTTGTGTGAACCATTTGAGGTGTCACACTTGGGGCACTCGGCTCTTAAGCATCAAGGAATCAAGCTACATAAAAAGGTATGTCTTCTAACTTGTTTTATTACCCAGGTATCAAAGATTGTATGCTAGATAGGGTAATACCTTGGAATATTCATATTTGCATGTATAATAGAGAAAACATAGATCCAAGGTATTTAGGGTTGCATGTACACTTAGGAGTGTTAGAATGCTCAAAACCCAACACTCCATTTTGACCTTGTGAACTCTTTGTGGTGATTTTAGCCCCTTGAAGAAGAAGAATGTGGTGTTCTTGGTGCATTGTTTCAGCTAGAAAATCTATCCCTCATCAACTTATGCTATTTCTGGACTTTTGTAAGTCCTCAAGATCTTACCTTTCTCATTATATCATGCTAGATCTAGGTTTCTACCCATTTTTCTCCATGTTTGGGTTGAGTTGAGTGCATGGATTCTATAACGTACCAAAAATTAAGACCAAAAATTTCAACTTTTAGAATAATAAAACCATTTTTCAAAACGTGTTCATAAAACCATAATATAATCAAAGTATAACCAAAACATCCAAATACATCAGAGTCACATAAAATGCGGAACAATGTGGCGTGTGCGATACGATCACACAGAGCTCTTCCCATTGGATCCGGAAATACCTGAAACATAAATTGAAAACCGTAAGCACGAAGCTTGATGAGTTCCCCAAAACAGCATATACCATACATATAAAACATATAACGAGCCCCGCCTGGTATTGAGCCCCGCTCGGAATAGATCTGTCAGAAATATGAGATGGGCCCCACCTCATCACATTCACCAGGCCTCGCCTGACATTAAGCCCCACCCGATATACATATAAACACATAAACATATGCAAGAATCACAAAGATAAATAACATACAATATAATCATCAGGCCCCGCCTGGCATCAGGCCCTACCCGATATACATATCAAATATCATACATGTAAGAATCATGCATAAAACTAGCATCCTGATCATAATAAACCATGGACCGACATTGGTGCCTTCGACCTGTCAAGCACAGTGAGGAAACTCACCTCAAGTTGCTAAAATATCTCAGATAAAGCTCGGACTGCCAATCAGGAAAAATCCTCACGCTAGCATCATCAAATAAGACCTAATTAATAATTGGTCCACATCCCACCGGTGGAATCCTAGTTCGGTTGTGCAAAACTCAGGGTAAAAGTCCATTTTGTCCTTTTCTCACTTGGCCCAAAATCCGTGGACCAATCCAATAGCACCAAAAGCCCTATATGGCCTAACTTCATAATTGGGCCCAAAACCCATTATGAGCCTAATTCCAAGAAGGACCAAGGCCTAGCAAAGGCCCAAAAATCAGAAGGCTAATGGCCCAATAGGTCCTAAAACTCTTCTAGCCCAAAAGTGGCCCAAACCGAGAAAGTCAACCGAAGTTAAGGTTGCTGAGTACGCCCAACGTACTCAGGCTTACATCCCGCGTTCTACCTAGGTGGCCAGTACACGCAGCGTACGAGCTGCGTACGCCCAACGTACGATGTAGTTGACCACCTTCACCATTAAGTGCTTACACGATTAAGCCATTACGTCCAAGTCTCAGATCTAGTCCCTAATGATGTCTTAACATGTAAAGTTGGAAACTTTACTCCCATGCATGACTTAAAGGGACCCAAAACTCAAAGAGAACCATAATAAGGATCCTATCACATGCATGGAGCAATATAACTCATAAAGATTGCATTTTTATGGATAAGGGACCTCAAAGGTGCTAAGATCTGCCATCCATGGCTTCGGTAGTAGACCATACTCTCAAATATGGCTTAAAGGACCAAAAAATGCACAAATAAAGCCCTAAATTGGATCTAGCATAAGGAACCATCACGTTGAGAGCTTTATACCTCAAATAGCCTGCAAATTTGATGATGATTATGCATCTAAAAGCTCAAGCCACACCAAATCAACCTCCTAGTGTTCTTCTTCCTTCAAATCACCAAAAACACCACCAAAACTCACTTCCAAGCTTAAATCTCACAAATGGCAATTAGGGTTTCGTTCTTAGGGTTTAGAGACGTGGAGGCTGGTCATAATGAAGTCAAAGGGTGTCATAAGTTGTTTAAATAATGCACTAACCCTAAAACTTAGGGTTTGCCCCTGCATAGCGTATGCCCAGCATACGTAGATGCCTCTGCATCCTAACCTTGAGCCAATACGCCCAACGTCCTCATAGAGTATGACCAACATACCCGACTAGGGACCAAATTGGAAATATTTCTAAAAAGAAGGGCTTAAAGAATTCATCCTCATACAGATATCCCTGATCGGAGCCGCGACCGCCTTGCGGATGAGAGCATCAGCCACCACATTGGCCTTCCCGGGATGGTAAAGGATCTCACAATCATAATCCTTCACCACATCTAACCATCGGCGCTGCCTCATGTTTAGATTTGGCTGATCCATCAAATACCTCAGGCTCTTGTGATCCGTGTAAATAGTACAGTAGACCCCATAGAGGTAATGTCGCTAAATCATGAGGGCGAATACCACAGCCCCCAGCTCCAAATCATGTGTAGGGTAATTCGCCTCATGAGGCTTCACTGCCTCGAAGCGTAATAAATAACGCGACCCCTCTGCGTCAGAACTGTACCCAAACCCGTGATCAACACATCACAATAAACTACAAAATCCTAAACACCCTCCGACAGGGTCAGAATCGACGCCTCACACAATCTCTGTCTTAGGGTCTCAAAAGCTGCGTGCTGCTTAGGCCCCCAACGAAAAGTGACAATCTTCTTTCTCAATCGAGTCAGAGGAACCACTATCTTGGAGAAATCCTAAATGAATCTCTAGTAGTAACCTGCCAACCCAAGGAAACTCCGAATCTCAGATGGAGACCTCGGAACCTCCCATCTCATCACGGCCTCGACCTTGGACGGATCGACCAGAATACCATTCTGTTTGACAAGGTGCCGCAAAAACTGCACCTCGCGCAACCAGAACTCACACTTGGAGAACTTCGCATACAATCTCTCCCTCCTCAGAGTCTCCAATAACTCCCTCAATTTCTCCTCATGTCGTTCCTGGGTTTTAGAATAGACCAGGATGTCATCAATGAATACAATCACATGTCGATCCAACATCGGCTTGCATACGC
This sequence comes from Lactuca virosa, assembly GCF_052849685.1. Classification (NCBI taxonomy): domain Eukaryota; kingdom Viridiplantae; phylum Streptophyta; class Magnoliopsida; order Asterales; family Asteraceae; genus Lactuca; species Lactuca virosa. Next base: position 213,759,164 of record NC_136427.1, read on the forward strand.
GGTTCATGAGGTCCATGAACACGGCTGGAGCATTGGTGAGCCCATAGGCCATCACCATGAACTCGTAATAACCATAACAAGTCTGGAAGGTCGTCTTCTGCATATCATCCTCTCTGACCCTCATCTGATGATAACCCGAACATAGATCAATCTTGGAAAACCAAGATGCACCCTGAAGCTGATCAAACAAATCATCAATCCTCAGAAGTGGATAACGGTTCTTCATCGTTAGCTTATTCAACTCCCGGTAGTCAATATATATCTGATGCGACCAATCCTTCTTCGTCATAAATAGTATCGACGCTCCCCATGGAGAACTTCTCAGTTGAATGAACCCCTTGTCTAACAGCTAGTGCAGTTTTGTAGACAACTCGTGCATCTCTAGAGGAGCTAACCGATACAGTCCTTTGGCTATCGGAGCCGTACGAGGAACCAAGTCAATCCTAAACTCCACCTGCCTCTCCGGAGGCACTCTAGGAAAACCCTTCGGGAACACATTTAGGTATTGCCGAACAACTGACACATCATCCACAGTCACCTTACCCTTTTCCCAGGTATCCATAACATAGGCAACATATCCGGAACACCCCTGTTGAGGATAACGCCTGGCCCTAGATTTTGAACATAGAATCGGCCCATGCTAAGCACTCTCTCCCTGAACCACTAACTCTCACCCATTTGGGGTCCGAATGCATAACATCTGATGCTCGCAATCAATCATTGCCCAATTGGGGCTCAACCAGTCCATCCCTACAATAACCTTGTTCCTGCGCCAAGGAGTAGGAACCAAATCAATCGGATACTGCTCATTTAACATCTCTAGAACACAACGTCGATGAACCCTCGATACGCGGATATATCGATCATCCGCAATCTTAACCTCTAATGGTCAATCTCGTTCCCCCGGAGCACCAACAAACCTCTTACTGAGCGCTAGAGATACAAAAAGATTGGGTAGCCCCTGAATCAAACAATACCAAGCCAGAGATACCGTTCATGAGGAATGATTCTAAAAAAAATACACAAATAGAAGCAGAAAAATCAACATAAATAAAGAGATAAGGAGAAGATACATACCCGTCACCACATCAGGTGCTGAGCGAGCCTCCTCGGCTGTCATATGAAAAGCCCTGCTCGTCACAATAGGCGCATCTGCCTTGCCCTGTGACAACCGTCAAAATTGAGTCAAGTCAAAGTCAAACAAAGTCAACAAGTCAAAACCAATCGACTCAATTAACCATTGTATATTAGGGTTTACACTATGTAATTACTGTACAATGCAATATCTTAATGAGAGAAACATCATTTGGAAAGTTCGTGTGTTGAATTTCCTAAGTAAACATTGAACCAAAACGATAAAACATTATTGCACACTCATCGGGAGTGTGTACGACACTAAAACACGGTTTAACGGGGTTTATGGACCTTGCGTTGTGAAGCCGGACACTCAAAAAGATCACAAACGAAACCTCTCTCAATCTCTTTCACTCAATCTCTCTCTATTAAAATCTTTCCCAAATCTCTCCCGAATCTCTCTCAAAAGTTACTTTAACTTTTTGTAATCATTTGGGTCATCTCGACCCTTAACCGGGTCAAAAACCACTTGAAACGGGGTAAAAACGGGTAAAATAACCTTAAGGAACCAAAACCCTCCTATTAGAAGCGAAAACTCTCATGAGAAGCCTCTCAGGACCGAAGCCTCTCAGGACCGAAGCCTCTCATGAGAAGCCTCTCAGGACCGAAGCCTCTCATTAGAAGTCTCTCAGGACCGAAGCCTCTCAGGACCGAAGCCTCTCATGAGAAGCCTTTCAGGACCGAAGCCTCTCATTAGAAGCCTCTCAGGACAGAAGCCTCGCATGAGAAGCCTCTCAGACAGCCCATGCGAGAGGTCTCGCAGACGGCCCCTTTTTACCGGTTTTTCGACTACGACTTCGTTTTAACTCCGTTTTTCATTATTTTAATGTGGGATTTTCACCCAAAACTTTATTTTATAAACTAAGGCCCCAAAATATATAAATCTACATGGTTTTTATAAAAATATATTAAAAGAATTAGTGGTTGAACTAATTATTGAGGGAATATTTGCTTTTCCTTAATTTATGGCAAAAGCAAACCACCACCACCTCACTCTATGATTAGCCACTCTTTCCCACTACCCCTTGTCTCCTTAGTGGACCTTTACACCTAATCTCCAGCTCTTCCCACGTTCTAAGAGCTGGAGGATTGATCCTCTCTCCTCATTCTCCATAAAGTTCTTTCATTCTACACTTAGCAACCAAGAACACTCTCTAAAATTCTCTCATCTTTTCTCTCAACTTCAAGAACTTCAAGGCTTTCTCCAGGGATTTCTTTCTTTAATTAGTAAGTATCTTCATCATTCACATAATTATTAAACTCCATTCTACTCAAATCATTGATATCTTACACAAGTTCCATCTTATTCGGTGTTAGATTCTCGAATCATCAAGACATCTTCTTAGTGTTCTTGGGTTGAACACTTCCTCTCTCTCACTTTCATCTACTGAAACCACATAAGGTGAGTTCATACCCCTACATTTACATGTTTTTCTTAAGTTTTAAGGGGGGGAATACAAGTAAAATCATCAAGAACACAATTAAACTTTTTCTATCAGATTACATCAGAAAAGATGAACTTCGATCACGGACTGTTTTGGTCAACTTAAATATTTTAGTTTTCAAAACTGTTCCAGGTGCAAGTAGTTCAAACTCTTAGCTTTAAAATGGCTACTTGCACATCTCCATATGAGTTTTCTACAATTTATGGTGATTTTTACAAAACTGCCTATCATTTCAGAGGCAAACCCGGACCAGTCTGTGATTATGAACATTTTCACCTCTGTTATAGATCACTAAAAATCATGATACAATTTATGAATAAACTAGACTCATATTCCAAACTCTCAAAATTTGCGGATTTGGATTTAGAGCTTTGATGATTTTTCTATAAATTTTCTAAGAACAGTAACAGAAACTGTATACAACAAAAAGTTGCTGTCAATTTCATTTCACCTTGTAACATGTTGAGCAAGGTGTATATCTTTATGTGATTATATGTTATTGAAATATATGACATTTTATCTTAATATTTAGACACACATCAGTTTACAAATGGATTTGGACATATAAAATATAAAGAATAACAAGTGATTATAATCAAAGTACAATCGATACATTCAAACATTTAATAAACTATTTTGAATATAGTTTGCATACATTACAACGTACTACCCTTGGTTGATAAACTATAATAGGTATAGTTTATGATACATTACATAATACATACATTTAAAAAGGGTACATTTATACAAATGATATTTTCATTAAGCAAGGTACGGCCATACGGTACCAAGTTTTCATAACACGTAATTCCGTTAATGACTTTATGAAACATTACATAACACATACATTTAAAAAGGGTACATTTATATAAAGGATATTTTCATTAAGCAAGGTACGGCCATACGGTACCAAGTTTTCATTACACTACACGTAAATTCGTTAATGACTTTGTGAGACATTTACTTCAAATTACCATTAAGTCCTGTATTGTAACCAGAGTCTCCTTGAGGGAGAGCGTGATAGTTGTGTATAGATCTATATTGGGTTTGACAAACCCACACCTAAACTGCATGCAACAGTTAGACCGATAGGTCTGGGGTGACAAATGTCATAACATTTCCGACGCCTGAAGAACGTCGTTTTAGGCAACCTTGGTCATAGTATGGTTATAATAAACTCACATAAAGTATTAAAAAAACATTGGAATTTACGGGAACTTCATTAAAATTTAACGAGTTTATGTCGATTTAAACTTGCATTGTTTTACTATAAATATGACAAATTACTTGTACATTTTGGTCTTTGGGTTTTAAGACTACATTTACACATTAAGGAAAATATTGGATTTTCTAACACAAATACTACTTTTGCAAACGAAAGGCTTTTAATAATACCAAACAAAAGCTTATGAACTCACCAACCTTTGTGTTGACACTTTTTCAAACAACTTGTATTCTCAGGAAATCATTAAACAGGTAACCAAGTGCTTTTGAGGATGGGGCGCTAAGGCGTCTACTATTTCATATTTTGTCAACATATTGTAATTGATTCGTAAACATGTAATTCATACAATGATGTAACTTTTTCGATTATATATATGTTGGTTGTGTTTGCTTCAATTACTATTACAATTGTTGTTATGATACTATACATGAAGTCCTCCACCCCCGGACGTTTCCGCCATCCTTGGTTTGGGGGTGTGACAGATTGGTATCAGAGCACCGTTTATAATGAATTAAGTATATCAAACCACATAAGATATACAAACTATAAACACAATTGGGACTAATAGTCTCTGATTTGTGCATTTTTCAAATAAATATACTTTTAGAAAATAAATGATTTTTTTTATTAAAAGTATAAATACATGCATACATGCTCATATAGTGTCATAAATAGAAGAACATAAAATAAAAGAAGAGGAGTTGTACATTATGGGTATGCCTTGGTATATGTAAATCAAGTCTGGGAAGGATATAGCCTGATCAACTATATCTGTCCGAGGAGTGACTTGCATATACTGGGGGATAGTCATAATGGGCAACAAATCTATCAACCTAACTACACCCTACAGAGAATACTTTAAGAATCGAATCTAAACAGCTAAAAATACTATAAGAGTATTTGGTGATACTATAACCAACTTATGTGAAAACTAAAGACCTCTATTAGTAGGCCTATGATAACTGAGTGCATACGCCAAGGTTATACATAATTAAAGATATTATAGACTCAGAATCTATGACTATTGCTCTACTTCCTGTTCCTTGTTTGGTTGTGGATTTAGAGTAGAGTCATTTATTCGAAAGTCTATTCTATCTCAAATTATGTATAACTGATATGCACTACGTGATTATAGACGTAACTAATAAGGATCACCCCTATAAGTAATTATAGGATTAGGCGTCTATTAATTATCTCTTCTACCCCTATTCTCGTACGAGCAACATGATGTGTAAATTTTAACGCCCGTACAAAACCTACTTCTACCCACTACCATAACTCCGTCTCCAAGACGTTAACAGAAACACCAAGAATAGTTCACTAAAGTGCGAAATTATACATGTGTATATAGATGGTAAGGATATTTACTAAAAGGTTTATCAATGAAATAGGCATGCATTTTATTTCATTAATTCTCACTACTTGGTATTACAAACAATTTACAACTGGTAACTCTAAGATTCTTTAGGTGTACCTCGAAGTTATGTGTAATTAAGGAATGATTGACCTAGAAATGGTGAGTCCGCCTTAGGACCTGTTCCTTGTTTGGTTGTGGACTTAGGGTAGACTCATTAGGATCAACAGTCTAATAAAATTTTAATTACACATAACTGGGGGCATGTCAAGTGAATCTTAGGGGTGGATCAGACATGGAACAAATCACAAGATTATAATCAAGTTATTCCTACTAAATTCATAAGTCTATTTATATAGACCTCTGGTATAGAGTCGTCGGCGTAGTCGTGTCGGCAATCTAGAATATGGCTAAATACATAATACAAACTATAATACCCAAATTATACAAAATTTTCTGCATTAAAAATCAATAGACAAATACATAAAATGAAACTAAAAAGGGTATCAAACTATCAAGAGAAAAACACATACAATGTAGATTAAAATCCACTAATGATAAAAAAATGGCTAAGGATTGTTAAGTCCTCTCTTCTTATAAATAGCTTTGAAGCAAGCTTGCCTAAGCTTCTTTGTTCTTTCTGTCAATTCCATACCTGGCAATTTCTCCATCATCTTCTTGTGCCCTTCTAACGTCTCTATCTCCTCCTTTAATCCCAACTCCTAATTTTTTTTTAAAGGTAGATACAATATATTTTTCATGTGAGTTCACAAAATTTACAATGAGTTAAGTTTATATAAATATAAATCAGGAGATCGTAGTAAATCAATTGATTTGATGTGGCATATGCCTAGGACCTATGTTTAGTTATAAAGAAGCTAACGATTAAAATTTTAGAAAATACCAGAACTACTTTGGTTACCAAGTGCATGAGTAATGTATAGAAGGTTATTATCATAATTTACCTTGGCATTTTCAATGAGGGATTGAAGGCTCTTAAGTTTTCTATGAGGCCATCTGTTTATGTTTAGCTCTCTGCATCTTTTCTTCAACACTGTTAAACTTATCCCTAGTTCCTTTGCTGCCATGATTATCGGCATCTCAAAATACTTCTCTATCTCTTCAAACTCCAATGGTCTCAATCTCTTTGCCACTTTCCGGCCACCGTGATCAGTGGTGACAGCACTAGCACTACATGTAGCCTCACCACCGGATTTACAGTCTTCACTGAAACTAACCAATGGTAAATTACCATCCTCCCAACAATCCCATAAGCTTATATCTTCAAGGAGATCAAGATCGTGAAACTCATTTCTAGAAATGATGTTTTGATCTTTGTTAAGTACTGTGGAAACGTTCTGATCGAGCCCTTCATGCAATTTTTCCGACAACTCGTAATCATGATGGTTGAGCATGTCACCACTGCAAAAATCCAAAAAAACTCAAGATAATCAAATCCAACACGATGAAAGACTCTTTTTGATCACTACAAATCCAAACCATGTTTTGATCAATGTCGACAAAATCACTTTTCTGTGCGTAAGATGGTGTAATGAGTGACGTTTATATATACCTGAAAAGATCTTGATGATCAAAGTACTGAAACCAATCGAGGTCATCTATGGGGTTTTGATGATCTGCAGGTGGATCCATTTGTGAGGGAGAAGTTAAAAGTCGCGGTAAGAATATGATGATTTATATAAGTAAAGTGGGAGAAGTAATTAATAAGCAAATTGTTGGGAATGCAACAAAACAAGTTAAGCACTTCTGAAAAATTGATAAATGATTTCGGTAACACTCGCAGAATATAAACTAGTGAAAATTACAAATGAAATGGAATATATATAGTCTATGATGTTATGGTTATTGTGTATCTAACAAATGAAGAGAAAATGAATATATATATATATATATTCTTTGAGCCGTAACCTTCTTCTTCAATTCACACACATATACGGATATGTTGCTGCAAATTATGACTTGTGTGCCTCATGCATTTAATGCATCACATGCCTACTGCATATTCTTGACTTTGAAGCTACGTTCCAGTTTCCAATTTCCCCAGTAGCACAGTTTTCATTAGAAAGTACTCCAAGTCTTCCCACATGAACCAGTTAGAAAGTACTCCAAGTCTTCACACATGAACCAGTTAGAAAGTACTCCAAGTCTTCACACATGCAAATTATGACTTGTGTGTCGCTATAGGTATGTCGTTGGCTCTTGTTAAAAACCTATAGCGACAACAAGTCATCGTAATAGATTAAACATGTGGTGACGACAAGTCGTCGCTATAAGTAACTAATAAAACTTTATATATATATATATTTTTTACCCCGAAAATATGATTGACAAAATCTATCCGACGAGACCCTCGTAATACCACTCGACGAAATCGAAGTTAACAAAAATCTCCACTTCGTGGAGGAACCAGTCAAAATCATGGATCGGGAAATCAAACGAACGAAACAAAGTCGTATTCCCATCGTGAAGGTCCATTGGAACGCTAAACGAGGGCCTGAGTTCACCTGGGAACGCGAAGATCAAATGAAACAAAAATACCCACATCTTTTCCCAAACTCTTGATGTCCCAGTCAAATGCAAATTTCGGGACGAAATTCCTTCTAACGGGGGGATGATGTGACAACCGTCAAAATTGAGTCAAGTCAAAGTTAAACAAAGTCAACAAGTCAAAACCAATCGACTCAATTAACCCTTGTATATTAGGGTTTACACTATGTAATTACTGTACAATGCAATATCTTAATGAGAGAAACATCATTTGGAAAGTTCGTGTGTTGAATTTCCTAAGTAAACATTGAACCAAAACGATAAAACATTATTGCACACTCATCGGGAGTGTGTACGACACTAAAACACGGTTTAACGGGGTTTATGGACCTTGCGTTGCGAAGCCGGACACTCAAAAAGATCACAAACGAAACCTCTCTCAATCTCTTTCACTCAATCTCTCTCTATTAAAATCTCTCCCAAATCTCTCCCGAATCTCTCTCAAAAGTTACTTTAACTTTTTGTAATCATTTGGGTCATCTCGACCCTTAACCGGGTCAAAAACCACTTGAAACGGGGTAAAAACGGGTAAAATAACCTTAAGGAACCAAAACCCTCCTATTAGAAGCGAAAACTCTCATGAGAAGCCTCTCAGGACCGAAGCCTCTCAGGACCGAAGCCTCTCATGAGAAGCCTCTCAGGACCGAAGCCTCTCATTAGAAGTCTCTCAGGACCGAAGCCTCTCAGGACCGAAGCCTCTCATGAGAAGCCTTTCAGGACCGAAGCCTCTCATTAGAAGCCTCTCAGGACAGAAGCCTCGCATGAGAAGCCTCTCAGACAGCCCATGCGAGAGGTCTCGCAGACGGCCCATTTTTACCGGTTTTTCGACTACGACTTCGTTTTAACTCCGTTTTCATTATTTTAACGTGGGATTTTCACCCAAAACTTTATTTTATAAACTAAGGCCCCAAAATATATAAATCTACAGGGTTTTTATAAAAATATATTAAAAGAATTAGTGGTTGAACTAATTATTGAGGGAATATTTGCTTTTCCTTAATTTATGGCAAAAGCAAACCACCACCACCTCACTCTATGATTAGCCACTCTTTCCCACTACCCCTTGTCTCCTTAGTGGACCTTTACACCCAATCTCCAGCTCTTCCCACGTTCTAAGAGCTGGAGGATTGATCCTCTCTCCTCATTCTCCATAAAGTTCTTTCATTCTACACTTAGCAACCAAGAACACTCTCTAAAATTCTCTCATCTTTTCTCTCAACTTCAAGAACTTCAAGGCTTTCTCCAGGGATTTCTTTCTTTAATTAGTAAGTATCTTCATCATTCACATAATTATTAAACTCCATTCTACTCAAATCATTGATATCTTACACAAGTTCCATCTTATTCGGTGTTAGATTCTCGAATCATCAAGACATCTTCTTAGTGTTCTTGGGTTGAACACTTCCTCTCTCTCACTTTCATCTACTGAAACCACATAAGGTGAGTTCATACCCCTACATTTACATGTTTTTCTTAAGTTTTAAGGGGGGGAATACAAGTAAAATCATCAAGAACACAATTAAACTTTTTCTATCAGATTACATCAGAAAAGATGAACTTCGATCACGGACTGTTTTGGTCAACTTAAATATTTTAGTTTTCAAAACTGTTCCAGGTGCCAGTAGTTCAAACTCTTAGCTTTAAAATGGCTACTTGCACATCTCCATATGATTTTTCTACAATTTATGGTGATTTTTACAAAACTGCCTATCATTTCAGAGGCAAACCCGGACCAGTCTGTGATTATGAACATTTTCACCTCTGTTATAGATCACTAAAAATCATGATAAAATTTATGAATAAACTAGACTCATATTCCAAACTCTCAGAATTTGCGGATTTGGATTTAGAGCTTTGATGATTTTTCTATAAATTTTCTAAGAACAGTAACAGAAACTGTATACAACAAAAAGTTGCTGTCAATTTCATTTCACCTTGTAACATGTTGAGCAAGGTGTATATCTTTATGTGATTATATGTTATTGCAATATATGACATTTTATCTTAATATTTAGACACACATCAGTTTACAAATGGATTTGGACATATAAAATATAAAGAATAACAAGTGATTATAATCAAAGTACAATCGATACATTCAAACATTTAATAAACTATTTTGAATATAGTTTGCATACATTGCAACGTACTACCCTTGGTTGATAAACTATAATAGGTATAGTTTATGATACATTACATAATACATACATTTAAAAAGGGTACATTTATACAAATGATATTTTCATTAAGCAAGGTACGGCCATACGGTACCAAGTTTTCATAACACGTAATTCCGTTAATGACTTTATGAAACATTACATAACACATACATTTAAAAAGGGTACATTTATACAAAGGATATTTTCATTAAGCAAGGTACGGCCATACGGTACCAAGTTTTCATTACACTACACGTAAATTCGTTAATGACTTTGTGAGACATTTACTTCAAATTACCATTAAGTCCTGTATTGTAACCAGAGTCTCCTTGAGGGAGAGTGTGATAGTTGTGTATAGATCTATATTGGGTTTGACAAACCCACACCTAAACTGCATGCAACAGTTAGACCGATAGGTCTGGGGTGACAAATGTCATAACATTTCCGACGCCTGAAGAACGTCGTTTTAGGCAACCTTGGTCATAGTATGGTTATAATAAACTCACATAAAGTATTAAAAAACATTGGAATTTACGGGAACTTCATTAAAATTTAACGAGTTTATGTCGATTTAAACTTGCATTGTTTTACTATAAATATGACAAATTACTTGTACATTTTGGTCTTTGGGTTTTAAGACTACATTTACACATTAAGGAAAATATTGGATTTTCTAACACAAATACTACTTTTACAAACGAAAGGCTTTTAATAATACCAAACAAAAGCTTATGAACTCACCAACCTTTGTGTTGACACTTTTTCAAACAACTTGTATTCTCAGGAAATCATTAAACAGGTAACCAAGTGCTTTTGAGGATGGGGCGCTAAGACGTCTACTATTTCATATTTTGTCAACATATTGTAATTGATTCGTAAACATGTAATTCATACAATGATGTAACTTTTTCGATTATATATATGTTGGTTGTGTTTGCTTCAATTACTATTACAATTGTTGTTATGATACTATACATGAAGTCCTCCACCCCCGGACGTTTCCGCCATCCTTGGTTTGGGGGTGTGACATGCCCTGATGGCTATCAATAATCTGTAGAGTCGCTGGAGCGGGTGCTACCACTGGTCCCGCTGCTGCCAAACTCGGGCAATTGGCCTTCTTATGGCCCCTCTGATTGCAATAGAAGCAAATCAGGTCAGATGTTTGGGTGGTGGTGGTAGTAACAGTGCAATCCTTGCTAATATGACCCGTCCTACCACATTTGAAGCAGCCGGAACCACCCACTCTGCACGCTCCATCATGCACATTGTCGTACATGCCACAGCGGCCCCGGCCCTGCTGGCCTCTCGATCTCGAGTAAAAAACCTTGGGCCTCTTGACCGAACCCTCTGAACCTTGTACCTGATCCGATTTCCTCTTCCTCTCCATTTCCATCTCAATCATTCTCTCTCTGGCCCTCGCTATTATATCATTCAATGTCCTGCAATTGGATCGACTCACAGACTGTTAGATATCACTCCTCAGCATCTCATGGTATCTTGCCTTCTTCATCTCCTCATCCGCCACATACTGCGGAACCAAAAACGCCCTCTCGTGGAACATATCGGTGATCTCAACCACCGTCTTAGTAGTCCGGCGAAGGTCCTCGAACTCCTTCGCCAACTGTTGGACCTCAATCACAAGTGCGAACTCAGCCCGAAATCTCGTCACAAAATCCTCCCAAGTCATGGACTCAATCGCCCCGCCTCCCAAGGCATGTCCTACCTCCTCCCACCAGTCTCGAGCTTTGTCTTTCAGAAGACAGGAAGCAAGTCTGACCTTTTCCCCATTGGGACAACTGCTAGTGCGGAAGGAATTAGCGACATCTGCTAACCAACGTCTGCTCGCGATCGGGTCCTTCTACCTGAAGAACTCCAGGGCTCCACATGCACGAAACTCATGGAAAGTCATAGTGCAAGCTTCATTCATCGCTACCATCTCAAAACGGAATGAGTCCAAGCGCTCCTCTAAAACCTTCATGATACCCTCATTGATCGTACCAAATATCACAGGAGTCTGCTTGAGTATGATGCGGGTACTCTCAGACAAAATGAACTCCCACATATGTTCATCCAACGGTCCAGCCCCAGAGCCCGAACCCTCACCAGCACCAGAACCACTACCAGATCCACCTCGAGTGACTACCATACTAAAAATAGACCATTCAAACCATTAGAACACACGCAAATATATACATCGACGAATTGCATACTCTACAAGCTTCCTGGTATCATCACAACTTTCCTTTACCCGGGTATAAATCCTCTGCTTCCAGTAGTACGGGCCCCTACTACCTTACACATCTGTGGGTACTTTCCTCAAGGGTCGCTCTGAATCCTCCAAGTCACTCCCTTATCTATACATACAACCCTCAACATGACAAGGCTCCCAACACTAAATCTCTTCCTAGGCTTTCCTACGACAACCACTACACTACTCCCCGCCATCAGTTGCAGAAGGAACTCCCCCTAACACCCTCTAACTAGCTCACGAATACAATTACATATCACCAACACCAAATAATTATTTGAATGAAAGGTCTCACACTACAACGGTTGGACTATAACAAGAGCTGTGCAATAGGGTTAAAACCTAACCTTCAAAAATTATTTAGTCTCAATAATATGTAATTTAGCATATTCGCTTACAAGAGCTGTGCAATAGGGTTAAAACCAAATTATTTAGTCTCAATAATATGTAATTTAGCATCTACCAAATCCTCAGTTTGAGTTCATACATACCCGAGAGTGTGCCTGAATCCCTCAAACCAAGGCTCTGATACCAACTTGTAACGTCCCAAAAATTAAGACCAAAAATTTCAATTTTTAGAATAATAAAACCATCTTTCAAAACGTGTTCATAAAACCATAACAGAATCAAAGTATAACCAAAACATCCAAATACATCGAAGTCTCATAAAATGCGGAACAATGTGGCATGTGCGATGTGATCACCTCGAGCTCTTCCCCTTAGATCCGGAAGTACCTGAAACATAAACTGAAAACCACAAACACGAAGCTTAGTGAGCTCCGCAAAACACCACATACCATACATATCAAACATATAATGGGCCCCACCCGGCATCGAGCCCCGCTCGGAACAGATCTGTCAGAAATATGAGGTGGGCCCTACCTCATCACATTCATCAGGCCCCGCCTGACATCGGGCCCCACCCGGTATACATATAAGCACATAAACACATGCAAGAATCACAAAGATAAATAACATACAATATACTCATCAGGCCCTGCCTGGCATCGGGCCCCGCCCGGTATACATATCAAATAACATACATGCAAGAGTCACATAGACAACTAACATCCTAATCATAATAAACCATGGGATGGCATTTGTGCATTCGACCCACCAAGCACAGTGAGGAAACTCACCTCAAGCTGCTGAATATCCCAGATAATGCTCGGACTGCCGATCCGGAAAAATCCCCGCGCTAGCATCATCAAATAATACCCAATTAATAATTGGTCCACATCCCATAGCTGGAATCCTAGTCTGATTGTCCAACACTCAGGGTAAAAGTCCATTTTACCCTTTCTTGACTTGGCCCAAAATCCGAGGCCCTATCCAGTAGCACCAAAAAGCCCAATATGGCCCAACTTCCTAATTGGGCCCAAAACCCATCATGGGCCTAATTCCAAGAAGGCCCAAGGCCTAGAATTTGCCCAAAAATCAGAAGGCTAATGGCCCAATAAGGCCCAAAAATATTCTATCCCAAAAGTGGCCCAAACCGAGAAAGTCAACCGAACTCAAGACTACTGAGTACGCCCGACGTACTCAGGCTTACGCCCCGCGTTCTACCTCGGTGGCCAGTACGCGCAACGTACAATCTGGGTACACCCAACATACGACGCAGTTGACCACCTTCACTATTAAGTGCTTAAATAATTAAGCCATTACGCCCATGTCTCAAATCTGGTCCCTAATGATGTCCTAACACGTAAAGTTGGCAACTTTACTCCCATGCATGACTTAAAGGGACCTAAAACTCAAAGAGAACCATAATAAGGATGCTAACACATGCACAGACCAATATAACTCATAAAGATTGCATTTTTATGGACAAAGGGCCTCAAAGGTGCTAAGATCTGCCATCCATGGCTTCTGGAGTAGACCATACTCTTAAATATGGCTTAAAGGACCCAAAAATGCACAAATAAAGCCCTAAATTGGATCTAGCATAAGGAACCATCAAGTTGAGAGGTTTATTGCTCAAATAACTTGCAAAGTTAATTAATGATTCTGGATCTACAAGCTCAAGCCACACTAAAGCAACCTACTAGTGTTCTTCTTCCTTCAAATCACCAAAAACACCACCAAAACTCACGTCCAAGCTCAAATCTCACAAATGGAAATTACGGTTTCGTTCTTAGGGTTTAGAGAGTTGGAGGCTGGTCATAAGGAAGTCCAAGGGTGTCATAAGTTCTTTAAATAAGGTACAAACCCTTAAAATTAGGGTTTTCCCCTGAATAGCATACGCCCAACATATTCCCACGTATGCCTAGCGTACGTGGGTGCCTCCGTGTCCAACCCTCGAGCCAATACGCCCAACGTACTCATACAGTATGCCCAACATACTCATAGAGTACGCCCAACGTACTTAGCTAGGGACCAAATTACAAAGATTTCTAAAATAAAGGGCTTAAAGGGAAAAACCTAAAATACAGTGTTACAGATTCCAGAAAGTTAGCAACTTTATGGATCATTGAGGTCCCTTAGTGGACGTATGTTCTAGATCTGAAGCTTGTTGTTGTATTGAGCTCCATGCATAAGATATTGGTTTTATTTCTCTATTTTGACATAGTTTGAGTGCTAGACTTGCATTGGACATGCATGAATGAAAAACATCGATCTTTATGTTGTATTAGACTTTAGGAAGCTTTTTGGAGTATATGAATGGGTGGCTTAATGGATTGAGAGCTTAATCCATTAGGCTGTGAAAACCAAGTTTCCATGACGTGGCAGTCTACTCGCCACGACGTGCGACTGGTGGTTGCTTGACTATTTTTTCAAGAAGCTCCCACGACGTGGCCTATGGGTGGCCACGACGTAGAGGTCTGCTGAAGTTGACTTTGACCGTTGACTTTAACTATTGACTTTGGCCGTTGACTTTTGACTAATGTTGAATTTTGGTAAATTTAAGGGTTTTAAGGTGTAGACTAAAAAGGTACTTCCTTATTGCTGTTTGGTGTCTCGTAGTACCGGTCTGCACTATTTGAGAGCTGTTGTGTTTATCTGCTATCTACGAGGTGAGTCTTCTCACTGTATTACATATGTCATAGTGTGCCGATGCTGACCAGCTGGTCGTAGGTCGACAATACTCATCACGAATAGCCAAACTTGTAACTAATGTTACTTATTTCTCAAGGGAAAAACCTACACACTTACAATTGATTTAGGATATGTTTGATGAAACTAGCTAGAAATCTAGTTTGTAGCTGAAAACCGCTGATTGCTGATAAAAAATTATGTTTGGTAAAACTAGCTGATAAGCTAGCTATAGTATGCAATATAACATAAAAGGACATATATTGAGTTTTTTTTATTAATTAGTAAAATATATATTTTGAAGAATTTAAAAGAAACTAAATAACTCACTACAACTTTAAAATGTAGCTTACAAGCTAATTTTTTAGTTTGTCAAATATAACAATCTAAATGAAACTCGAAAAATAAGTTAGCTCGTAAGATATGACAGATGTGCCAATGATAACCTTAGTGGTCATAAGCAGTCGATTCTTTCACTTCACTCCCCTTTTTAAATTAGCGTCTGACGAAATATAAGAACTTCTGATTAAAAAAATAAACGTGAAAGGACCAATGTGGTATACAACCGAATATAATGATATACACCCATAACATATTTAATTATGAGTATGTTGTGTACAAAATTAAACTTTCACTAGAAATTTATATGTTTCGTTCTTAATATATTACTTATTCAAAATAAAGGTAGAATGATAACTATTACATTCTAACTAACCTATAAAATGGAATACCTTCACAAACTAAATATAAAGGCCAAAATACATGCCCACCAAAAATCACCATTTTAGTGGTTAAGTTGATTGAACACACCATTTTAATTTGGGATGGAAAATCAGGCAGTCGTGTCGTGTTTTTTACTGACACGACACGACACGAAAATGTTTTACGTAACACGAACATGACACGATGTCTTGTTTCTTTAACTAACACGAAAACGAACCAATTTAAAAACGAAAAACACAACACGACACGACAAAGATAACCTTATTTTTTTTTGAGAGAGAGAGAGAGAGGAAAGTTCTGTGGAGAACTTAAAGATTTGCGAGAACTTAAAAACTCTTAATCCGCTCATCATTTTTCAAAACCAAAACCACCAATATTAACGAAATACAGTGTCTAAGCAATATCTAAGCTAAAAAAAGATTTGACAATTTTTTTTAACAAAATGTTCTCATAAATATGCACACACACACACATCTTGTTACAGATGTGGGAAAACCGGGCATCTCAGGCGAAACTGCCCCAACGCGAACAATCAGGGGGCAGGAGCAGCAGGGAGCGTGCTGACAATGGGTCAGGGTGAAGCAGTGCAGGACCCAGCCGTTGTCAACGGTACGTTCCTACTTAACAACTCGTATGCATGCATCTTATTTGATAGTGGGGCGGAACGAAGTTTTGTTAGTAATAAATTCAAATACTTGCTAAATCAACAACCCCACAAGCTTAACGAAGTCTTTACGGTGGAAATGGCTAATGGGAAAACGGAAACAACCAAAGATATCTATATTGGATGTACGTTAACACTAAACAACCACTCTTTCCAAATAAATTTGATGCCAGTAAATATTAGGAGTTTTGATGTGATCATCGACATGGATTGGTTAAGCCCCCATCATGCCGATATTATGTGTCACGAGAAGGCCGTTCGCCTTCATCTTCCTAATCACGAAACTCTAATAGTCTACGGAGATAAACCCGACGCAAACCTTCGCCTTATCTCAAGTATCAAGGCACAAAAGTGTCTACAAAAGAAGAACTACGTATTCCTTGCTCATGTGGTGGATAAAACCAAAGAGGAAGCAAGCATCCACAACATCCCAGTGGTGTGTGACTTCGTGGATGTGTTTCCAGAAGATCTTCCGGGAATACCCCCAGAACGACAAATCGAATTCTGAATCGACCTAGTGCCTGGAGCCACTCCAATCACCAAATCACCCTATAGGTTGGCCCCTGCTGAAATGCAAGAATTATCAAGCCAACAAAGCGAACTCCTGTTTAAAGGATTCATCAGACCCAGCTTCTCGCCATGGGGAGCTCCGGCTCTTTCCGTTAAGAAGAAAGACGGATCCTTCAGGATGTGCATCGACTATAGGGAATTAAATAAACTCACCATCAAAAACCGGTATCCACTTCCACGAATCGATGATCTATTTGACCAGCTTCAAGGAGCTAGTTACTTTTCAAAGATAGATCTGAGATCCGGTTATCATCAGCTCAAAGTCCGAGATGAGGACATTCCTAAGACTGCTTTTCGAACTCGATACGGTCACTACAAATTCGTCGTAATGCCCTTCGGTCTAACAAATGCCCCCACTGCATTTATGGACCTCATGAATCGAGTCTGCCTCCCATTCCTTGACAAATTCATAATCGTTTTCATCGATGATATTCTCGTATACTCTCGAAGCGAAAAAGATCACAACCAACACCTCCGACAGATTTTAGAAACCATGCTGACTGAAAAGTTGTATGCGAAACTCTCCAAGTGCGAGTTTTGGCTCCACAGTGTGAACTTCCTGGGCCATGTAGTCAGTCAGGAAGGAATACATGTGGACCCCTCCAAGATCAAAGCAATCGAAAACTAGGCAATTCTTGCAACGCCAATAGAAGTTCGCCAATTCTTGGGTCTTGCAGGCTACTATCGAAGATTCATTCAAAACTTTTCCAAGATAGCCAAACCCCTCACCACATTGACACAAAATTGCGTACCCTTCAAATGGACCGAGAAGCAAGAGCTTGCCTTCCAAACCTTGAAGCAAGCCCTCTGTAGTGCTCCAGTGTTGGATAAGGTGTCTAAGTCCATAACTATTTCTGGTATGTACTTGACCCGACCCGGCATGGTCCATTTGGGTTGTATGGCACCATGCAATTGGATAAACTAAAATGAGAGAAATAACACTTATGGTTTATTAATATATTATAAGTTCTAATATATTAATAATATTATTTAATTAGTTTGATCAAGAATTAATTTAGAATTAATTAAGTGATCAAAAGATAACTAATTAAATAAATGGGTAGATTATGTAAATCTTCCATATCTTATATAGTGGGCTAAGAGGCTCCATGGATTATCAAGTTGGGTTCCACCCATAGGATGCTCCATGGATGCTCCATGGGAGTTACAAACCCATGGGTCATGGAAATGAAGAGTCATGACACATTAGGGTTTACATGGTGTAACCCTAGATGTGTCAACACTATATAAGAAACCCATTCTCCACCAAAATAAATACACATAAGAAACAAGAGGGCTAGAGCCGATTTTGCAAGTGTAAGATTCTCTCAAAGTTTACTCCTTTGCATTTGGTGTTGTGTGAAGCATTTGAGGCATCACACTTGGGGTGCTAGGCTCACAAGGTTTCAAGGATCATAATCAACAACAAGGTAAGTTATTCTATCTTTCATTCAAGTTAAAAATGTTCCCCATGTATGCTAGATAGGAATATAACCTTGGAATTCAACTTTGCATGATTATTAGACAAACATAGATCCAAGGTTATTAAGGTTGCATGTACACTTAGGAAGTGTTAGAATTCTCAAAACCCATCAGTGGTATCAGATCCTAGGTTTGTTTGTTTGTTTTTTTTGTGTGCAAACAGCTTGAAAAAAAAAATCGTTTTTCTGTTTTCTGCTCATATGAAAGTTTACACATTTGTTGCTGGAAATGGACTAGAAACATTACCCTAAACTGTTTTGATGTTTTAAAGCTTGTTTTAGATGGTGTAATGTTTATGCTAATCCATTTACAATGGCAATTATTAAAATTACAAGTTTTTTTTAAGTGTAATTTTTGATTCTTGAAAGTGTTCATATTCATGTTCTTGAACTTATGAAGATTAGATGATCATAGGAATTGTTTGTAACCTTCATGGTAGTTTAATTCATGATCATAATGTGTTTTAATGGAGTCCATAACTTGTCCTCAAGTTATGGAAAACCAAAAGTCTCACTTTTATTAAAGCCATTAAAAGAACACAAGAGTTATAAAAATGAAGAGTCTTCATTTTTATTACTCAATTAATTCATAAGTTATAAGAAATGAAAAGTTTTGGAAGTTTACAAAACTTGCCCTCAAGTTTTGGAACATGTAAAGTCTTGATTAAAACTTTAGTTCCAACCCTTAGAATTTTAAAAGTTAAAATTCAACCCTTATACTTTATAATATTATAAGTTACTAATATATATATGTATAACGTCAAGTCGTCTTACCGCTAGTACGCCTCATTCACGAAGCCGGTCTATAAGGGGGGTATAAGGTTGTTGCCTATAAAATGGCAACTTAATGGGTGTCCACTCTCACCCACCGCTTCCTTGATCGGTGGAGGGTCGTTAGCCGAACATGTAAGACAAGGACTTATAAATTCTCATTAAAAGTATGATGAATATTATAAAGTAACTAAATGCTTTTATTAAATTCCCAATCTTAGTTACTTTAGGAAAATGTGAATAAGGTGCTAATCCATGAAATTACACTTTACACTTTGTTTAAGTCGTTGGTGGAGCGTGTGTGGTTTACCAGCACACTAACTTGGACTTAACAAGGTAGGTAAAGGGTGACTTAAGGTTTACCATAGCATCGGTGGAGCGTGTGTGGTGTATCGGCACATCGATTGAGTGATAAACCTTGAGGGTACCAAGTGATTTGCATGGTTACTTCACACCTCGTTTTGTGATCCTCGGTATCCCAGTCACAAAACTTGGAGGGCACACTCGAGATTGAAACATGCCTTTGAAAAGTTCATTGAATCTCAAAAGAATCTAGGAATTTCTAAGAACCAATTAAAAACCTAATATTTATATTTCGTTTTTCATGGTGGAAATTGGTGAATCGTCATTCACCTACCTTTCAAATATGTTATAGCTTGGATTACGGCATACCTCTTCTAAGTTATAATATATTGTGATTGGATTTAGCCTTAATATTACATTTGGGTGTTTTATTAAGGACTCTCTTAATATCTAAACTAATCTTGTTCTCTTCTTTCAGATGTCTTCAAACAATGCTGCTTCTGGCTCTAATCCTAATGGCTCCTTTACCCTTATGAACTTGTGTGGGAAAGTCACTTTTGATGGATCCAACTTCAATGAATGGATCAGAAACATCAGGATGATTACCCGCTACGAGGACAAAGAATATGTCCTTGACAAGGAGCTTAAGGAGATTGATGAGACCACTGCAACTCCCCAGGAGATCGCTGACTTCCGGGCACATGAAAGGGATGCTACAAAAGTGGCATGCATCATGTTGGCCACCATGACAACGGAACTCCAAAAGTCCTATGAGGACTTCTACCCTTTTGAAATGCACCAAGATCTGATGGAAAGATACCATCAAAGTGCACGACAAGAGAGGTATGAAATCATATGCTCTATCATAACAACCATGATGAAGGACGGGGAATCCGTCACGAGCCACATGCAGAAAATGCAAAGGTATGTGGATCGGTTGCTAAAGCTTAATGTGAACTTCCCTGAGGAGCTTGCAATAGATATCATTTTGCACTCCTTACCATCGTGCTATGATCAATTCCGCATGACATATCACATGAATAAGGAAGAGGTCACACTCAGCAAACTTCAGGGACTCCTCAAGACCGCAGAGACAGGTCTTAAGGGTAAGTCGGTTGTTAGCACTCCTACTCCAAACTCCGCCCCGGTTTTGGCAATCGGGAAAGGTAGAGGGAAGAAGAGGAAGAGCTCTTCGAAGGGTACCAAGGCTAGGACCCTTGATGACTCTTCTTCAAGTGGAACCAAGAAAGGTTTCGTCACTCCTTCTTCTGACCCAAAAGAGGCTGAATGCTTCTATTGCCATGAAAAGTCACATTGGAAGCGGAACTACCCAAAATACCAGCAAAATGTGAAGGATGGGAAAGTTAAACCCAACCATGCAGGTATTTACACTATCTTATCTAATAACTCACCCCATTCTAACTCTTGGGTCCTTGATACCGGTTGTGGTATTCATATCTGTTCTGATTTGCAGGGACTAAGAAGAAGTGAGAATGTGGAGCATGGAAGAATAAACTTAATCATGGGGAATAGGAAAGCTTTATCTGTCACCAAGATTGGAGTTTATACTTTATTGCTAAGTAGTGGGTTTAGTTTAGATTTGAATAAGTGTTGTTATTCGCCAGAAATGGCAAGAAACATTATTTCCTTTCATGCATTGTATAAACAAGGTTTCACCTTTTCATTTGATAATGAAGTTGGTTCGATTAATGGTTTCTTTAATAATGTTCTTTATTTTAAAGCATTACCTTGTGATGGCGTGTATGAAACTGTATCTGTGGTTGATAACTTAGGAAATAATGTATTGTGTATTGATTCTGTTAATAATAATAACTTTGATAAAGCCTCATTATGGCATTGTCGTCTTGGACATATAAGCAAGAAACCCATAGGCCAACTCCAAAAGGATGGAGTCTTGGAGTCATTTGACCTAAAGTCAGATGATAGTTGCGAATCATGCTTACTTGAAAAAATGACAAAGTCACCCTTCACAGGTTCTTGTGAGAGGGGTGAAGGTTTGTTGGATCTTATACACACGGATGTGTGTGGACCCTTCAAACATGCCACAAGGGATGCTAATCGTTATTATTTGACTTTTACTGATGATTACAGTAGATATGGATATGTCTACTTAATCAAGCATAAGTCAGAGACTTTTGAGAGGTTTAAAGAGTTTAAACAGGAAGTCGAGAATCAATTGGGCAGGAACATTAAGATGCTTTGATCCGATCGAGGTGGTGAGTATCTTAGTTCAGAGTTCCTCGACTATCTTAGGGAATGTGGGATTGTCTCACAATTGACACCTCCCAGGACACTACAGTTGAATGGTGTAGCTGAGAGGCGTAATCGAACCTTGTTGGATATGGTTCGTTCCATGATGAGTCGAGCTTCGCTACCAATCTCATTTTGGGGGTATGCCTTAGAGACTGCCGCCCATATCCTTAATCTAGTTCCCACAAAGAAAGTTGCCAAAACTCCTCATGAGATGTGGACTGGTAAAGTACCCAAACTAGACCACATTAAGATTTGGGGTTGCGAGGCTTTCGTGAGACGCGAGACTCATGATAAGCTCGAACCTCGAAGTGAGAGGTGTATTTTCATCGGCTACCCACAGAAATCCTTTGGTTACCTCTTCTACAGACCTAGTGAGAATGTGGTCTTTGTAGCTAGGAGGGCTTTCTTTCGAGAGAGAGTTCATAAGCCAAGGAGACAGTGGGAGGCAAGTTGACCTTGAAGAAATTCAAGAGTCAAGTGGTGAAGGAACTTCAAACCCTAGCACTCAACTTGAGGAGGAAACTTCTGTTGAGCCAATTGACAAGTCTGTACCTCTGAGGCGTTCCACAAGGGTTAGGAATGCACCTGAGCATTACTATGGATTCCATATTACTGCGGAAGGTGATACACTTATCACTGATGAGACACTGATAGGTCTGGATGAACCTAACAGTTACGCGGAAGCCATGGCAGGCCCTGAGTCAGCCAAGTGGAAAGAGGCAATGGACAGCGAGATACAGTCCATGTATGACAATCAAGTTTGGAACTTGGTTGAGAATGTACCAGGTCGTAAGACTATAGGGTGCAAATGGATCTTCAAGAAGAAGACCGACATGGATGGTAATGTATACACTTATAAGGCACGACTGGTTGCAAAGGGTTTCTCACAAACTCCGGGAGTTGATTATGATGAGACCTTTTCTCCAGTGGCCAAGATTAAGTCTATTAGGGTTCTGTTAGCCATAGCTGCATTTCATGACTATGAAATATGGCAAATGGATGTCAAAACCGCTTTCCTTAATGGAAAGTTAGTTGAGGATGTTTACATGAGTCAGCCAGAGGGTTTTGTCAATACAGAGTACCCTAATAGAGTGTGTAAGCTTGAGAAATCCATTTATGGGTTAAAGCAAGCACCTCGCAGATGGAATCTTTGCTTTGATGAGAAAGTCAAGGAATTTGGCTTTTCTAGGAGTGAAGATGAATCTTGTGTATATGTCAAGGCTAGTGGGAGTATAGTTAGCTTTTTGGTATTGTATGTGGATGACATACTACTCATAGGAAATGACATCCCAACTCTGCAGGAAGTTAAGTCATGGCTTGGGAATTGTTTCTCTACGAAGGACCTAGGAGAAGCTGCCTATATTCTAGGGATAAGGATCTTGAGAGACCGGAGTAAAAGACTAATTGGACTTAGTAAGAGTACTTACTTGGATAAGGTGTTGAAGAGATTCGGCATGCAGGACTCCAAGAAAGGAGAGTTACCCATCCAGAGTAATGCCAGATTGAGTAAGACACAAAGCCCTAGTACTGAGGCTGAGATAGCAGAAATGAGTCGAATACCTTATGCTTCGGCTGTAGGATCGATCATGTATGCTATGACGTGTACTCGACCTGATGTAGCCTTTGCTTTGAGCATGGTTAGCAGGTATCAGGGGAACCCTGACAAGGCACACTGGACTGCGGTAAAGAATATCCTCAAGTACGTACGGAGGACTAAGGACTGGGTCCTTACCCTCGGTGGGAGTGAAGACTTGAGAGTTGTAGGGTATAGTGATGCTAGCTTTCAGATTGATATGGATAATTTCCGCTCTCAGTCAGGCTGGGTCTTTACCTTAAATGGAGGAGCAATTTCTTGGAAGAGTTCCAAGCAAGAGACAGTGGCTGATTCAACTTGCGAATCAGAGTATATAGCAGCTAGCGAGGCAGCAAAGGAGGCGATATGGATGAAGAACTTCATTGGAGACCTTGGAGTTGTACCAGCTATTAAAGAGCCAATGGAAATTTTCTGTGATAGTGAAAGTGCAGTTGCCTTAGCCAAGGAACCAAGGGATCACGGGAGATCCAGACACATCGACAGAAAATACCATTTCATCAGACATCGAATAGAAGAAGGACTCCTCGTGGCAAAGAGGGTATCATCGGATGAGAATCCAGCAGATCCCCTCACGAAAGGACTGACTCGGGTTAAGCATCTCCAGCATGCTCGGAGCATAGGGCTGAAGGATGATATTAGATTTAGTAGTTAGACAACCTTGAAATTTGTAAAGTGTAATTGACATTAGATGATGAATAAAAGGTGTTTTATTTATGAGTAAAGTGTTGCTATCTCTTGTCGATCGTTTACTATATTTCTTTTGCATTTTTTGACTTCCAGAATAATTATGTTTGGTATATCATATTATTCGAACCTCCACAGTCGGTCATATGTCGGAAGTAGGTATGAATCAAGACTGTCATGATTGTTTGCAGAGGTCTAAGTTGTTGGACATGGCTACAACACTCATGAGTGCTCATAAGTTCTGAGCATTGGACTCAACCCACGCTCACTGGAATCACTTCATGGAATCTATCTCGAGTGATCGTGAGACGGTAATATCATATAAGTCTTCAAACCTAGATATATGATTTGTTACTTATGAGTTGGTTATGCATTGATTGTACGAAAACGCATTGGTAACTCGATGTTATAAAACGTGCTCTTGTGTATAATTCAATGAGTAGTAGAACAAACATATGAGTCGAAGTTTATCTGTTCCTTCTTGGATTAGAAGCTGATATCTGGGCCCCTCGATGATTTTGTTTTGACCTATGTACCGGGCCCGGTCAGAACTAAGTTGATGTGTTCAATTGAGTTCTATGTCAAACAAATCGGAAATCGGGAAACAAACTGCTGGACACAAAGTAAGACATTGTTCCATGTATTTGTCCGGCTGATATCTAGAACAGAGGATTATATGATCACTTATCTTAAATGGCGTATCATCATCTTCTCAGTTCCGAGAGACCTTGAAAGAGCTACGATTGCCGATCGGTTCTTGAAGTATTGCAGTTATAGTTATTAGACTTATCCAAGTGGGAGACTGTTGGATAAGGTGTCTAAGTCCATAACTATTTCTGGTATGTACTTGACCCGACCCGACATGGTCCATTTTGGTTGCATGGCACCATGCAATTGGATAAACTAAAATGAGAGAAATAACACTTATGGTTTATTAATATATTATAAGTTCTAATATATTAATAATATTATTTAATTAGTTTGATCAAGAATTAATTTAGAATTAATTAAGTGATCAAAAGATAACTAATTAAATATATGGGTAGATTATGTAAATCTTCTATATCTTATATAGTGGGCTAAGAGGCTCCATGGATTATCAAGTTGGGTTCCACCCATAGGATGCTCCATGGATGCTCCATGGGAGTTACAAACCCATGGGTCATGGAAATGAAGAGTCATGACACATTAGGGTTTACATGGTGTAACCCTAGATGTATCAACACTATATAAGAAACCCATTCTCCACCAAAATAAATACACATAAGAAACAAGAGGGCTAGAGCCGATTTTGCAAGTGTAAGATTCTCTCAAAGTTTACTCCTTTGCATTTGGTGTTGTGTGAAGCATTTGAGGCATCACACTTGGGGTGCTAGGCTCACAAGGTTTCAAGGATCATAATTAACAACAAGGTAAGTTATTCTATCTTTCATTCAAGTTAAAAATGTTCCTCATGTATGCTAGATAGGAATATAACCTTGGAATTCAACTTTGCATGATTATTAGACAAACATAGATCCAAGGTTATTAGGGTTGCATGTACACTTAGGAAGTGTTAGAATGCTCAAAACCCATCATCCAGTGCTATCTTTACCGGAGGGAACCGAAGACTTCATAGTTTACTGTGATGCTTCGAATCATGGTTTAGGTTGCGTCCTCATGCAACGAGAGAAGGTAATTGCTTATGCATCCAGAAAACTGAAAACTCATGAAGTAAATTATACCATGCATGATCTTGAACCGGGGGCGGTGGTCTTCGCCTTAAAAAATTGGAGGCACTACCTATATGGTACCAAGTGCACCATCTTTACAGACCACAAAAGCCTCCAGCACATTCTAAATCAAAAGAAATAAACATGAGGCAGTGAATATGGGTTGAGCTGTTAAATGATTATGAGTGTGAGATCAAATACCATCCAGGCAAGGCTAACGTGGTAGCCGATGCCCTGAGCTGAAAGGAGTATTCAAGTCGTCGTGTGAAGACTCTGTCAATCACCATCCAATCTCATCTGGCCTCACAAATCAAAGAAGCCCAATTGGACGCATTGAAGCTGGAGAATGTCGCTAGTGAATCACTACGTGGAATGGAGAAGGAGCTCGAAGCTAAAGACGACGGAACCCACTACTTCATGAATAGAATCTGGGTTCCCAAAATTGGGGGATTCAGAGAGAAAGTCATGCATGAAGCCCACAAGACGCGATATTCTATTCATCCGGGGTCAGATAAAATGTATTTGGATATCAAGCAGCAATATTGGTGGCCTAATATGAAGGCAGAGATAACTACTTTCGTGGGCAAGTGTCTTACTTGTGCCAAAGTGAAAGTGGAATACCAAAATCCCTCGGGACTATTGCAACAACCAGTGATACCCGAGTGGAAATGGGAAAGGATTACTATGGACTTCGTGACAAAATTTCCAAAGACAGCAGACGGATTGAATGCTATCTAGGTAATTGTCGATAGATTAACAAAATCCGCTCATTTCCTGCCAATAAAAGAGTCCTACAAGATGGAAAAGCTGACCCGAATCTACATCAAGGAGGTTGTGAGACTCCATGGAGTGCCAGTATCTATCATCTCGGATCGAGATAATAGATTCACTTCAAGATTCTGGCAATCTCTTCAGAAGGCAATGGGAACACAGCTAGATATGAGCACTGCCTACCACCCACAGATGGATGGTCAGAGTGAGCGTACCATCCAGACACTCAAGGATATACTCCGAGCTTGCGTGATTGACTTCGGCAAGTCATGGGATACCCACTTGCCTCTGATCGACTTCTCCTATAACAACAGTTATCATACGAGCACCAAGGTTGCTCCCTTCGAGGTTCTTTATGGTCGTAAGTGCAGATCGCCCCTATGTTGGGCCGAGGTGGGTGACACTCAACTAGAAAAAGGGCAATCGTCGGCCAGTGCTCTTACAGGACCCGAAATCATCCGTGAAACGACCGAAAAGATTGTCCAAATCAAAGCTCGACTTCAGGCATCGCGAAACCGACAGAAGAGCTATGCTGACAAGCGGCGAAAGCCATTAGAATTTCAAGTCGGGGATCGCGTGTTGTTAAAAGTATCTCCTTGGAAAGGAATAATTCGCTTTGGGAAACGATGAAAATTGAACCCGCGATACATTGGACCGTTCGAGATTCTTGCCCGGATTGGTCCAGTGGCTTACAAGCTGCAACTACATGCCGAGCTCAGCAACGTACACCCAGTATTCCACGTATCGAATCTGAAAAAGTATCTATCAGATGAAACCCTTGTCGTTCCTTTGGAAGAGATTGAGATAAACGAGAATCTCCTATTCGTCGAAGAACCCGTCGAGATTATGGATAGGGAGGTGAAGCGTACAAAGCAAAGTCGCATCCTGATTGTGAAGGTACGATGGAGCGCTAAACATGGACCGGAATTCACGTGGGAACGTGAAGACCAAATGAAGCAAAAGTACCATCACCTATTCTTTCCTTCACAAACCTATTTTTCAAAAGAATTTCGGGACGAAATTCCCTCTAACGGGGGGATGATGTCACAACTAGCATTTTGGCTGGGAAATTCTATTCTCGTGTAATCATTCGACCATTGTAAAACATATACTCTAAGTAAATATCACTCAGTTCTCATTTAAATTCACCTTTCATGTTCATCAAAGAGTCTGAAAACCCTAAGAATCCCGGTTTGGGTCCATATTAGACTAGGATTTCCTTGTTGGGCCTGATGGACCAATAAGCATCCAATTCAACCATTATGGGCTTGGAAACCCTATGTGGACTCTAAATGGACCCAATTCCCAAATCTATAACATTTTGGACCATTTGGGCCTAGAATGATTCATTCCAACCCTAATGGGCCATATTGGGCCATAGCTAATCCAATTGACCTTAGTGAGCCATAAACCCACTCTTTTATGCCATTTGGGCCGTGAACCACCCTAAAGGCCCAATGGGCCGAAAACTTCTCTATGGGCCTCATGATTTCGAGTGAGGATCAAGATTTGGGCCAAAAGGAATCATCTTCTCTTTCTTAATGCAATTCTCGGCCCAACACCATTTAACAAAAAAAAATGAAAAATGAAAAATGAAATGGAGGGGGGTTGACTTTGGAGGTGCCACCTCCATATTGTCCACCATGTAACAATGCATGGTCTCACATATTTCCATGCAAAGTCACCTCATCCTTCTCTTCCCTCTCTTCTTGATATCTCGGCTGAGAGCCAAGCACACACACGCACACACACACACACACACACTCTCTCTCTCTCTTCCAAACACTTTCCAAGCACTCTCCAAACACTCTCAAAGAATCTTCTCCTTTCTCCAAGATCTCGAAAATTTTGCTAGAGTTCTAAGGATCTTCATCAATTATTTCCAATCTTTGGCAAGTTATTGTGGAACACAAGTATCTTCTTTCATCTTAACATGAAAAAATCCTTCTTACATAGTTTTATTCTATGATCACACCTTAGAAGCTTCATAAGCTCAAGATCCACTTCAAGGTGTTGCTAGGACCAAAATCCTTTCCATTCTTTCTTCAAAAACCGAAACATCAAGCAAAGGTGAGTTCATACCCCCTTGTTTTCAGTTTTTACATGATTTTTGGGGGAGAATACAAGTAAAATGTGTAGATCTATGTGTTATATGCATGTCTTGTGTGATTTCTTAGCTTATTTCGTAAAAATGTGTTAGATCTTAACAAATATCGACATCTTAAGTAACATTGAGTTAAGATCCATGAACTAAGACACCTTATACATCATCTTATCAAGTTAAAAGTGTTATATGTTTATGATATAAAAATCTAAGGCAAAAACCTTGTTAAGGGTCAAAATTGTCAAGAAAACAAAAGATAAGGGTAAAAAGCGACATTTATGTTTTTATAAGGATCAAACAGGTCCTATTTGTATAAAAATGTATTTTTATGATAAACATGTTTTCAAAAGGAGCAAAAATGTAAATTTTAGCTTAATGGGCCAAATATTTGGGCCTCACGGTTCTGGGCCCAAATTTGGGAAAAAATGAGAGTTTTGGGACTAAAAATGTTATTTGAGCAAAGTTTGAGTCATAAATGTAAATAAACCAAATTTAGGGGTGAAAATAACATTTATTTCTAAATTGGACCAAAAATGTAACTTTTATCAAAATTAGGCCGAAAGTGTCAATTTTTACAAATAAGGGGCTGAAATTTTACTTTTATGCAAAACTAAGCCTTAAATGTCAAAATATATATTTTTGGACTAAATCCGTGAATTCCTAGACATTTGGGACAAAATTACAAATTTTTATAAATTATGGCCTAAAGTGTCATTTTTACAAAACTTTGGGCCTTAATTGAAAATTTGAGGCTTTTTGACCAAAAATGTTGTTTTACAAAAAGGGGACTTTTTATAATTAATTTGGTAAACGTCGAGCTAAAATAAACAACGAAACAATAACAAATTGACGAAATACATCGATAAAAATTTTATTGGGCCTAATATTCACGTTACGTGGCCAATGGGCCTTAAGGGCCCATTCAAGTGTATATTGAGCCCAATGTTTTCCATGACATGTTTATTGGGCCATGCGACCTATTTACATGTTAATTTGGGCCTGAATTATGGGTCACATATTTGTTGGGCCTTTGTGGTCCATTTACGTGCCTATTGGGCCCAAATTACCCACTTACATGTTATTGGGCCTGCGTGATCCATTTACATGCTAATTGGGCTTGGACTGAAATTCACATACTTAGTAGATCGTAACTATACCTTCACATAACCATTGAATTTCGTATACCTATATATGTACCTTTGGATTTGATAACATACAACATGCACGTAAACATTAAACATAGTATGAAAGGTTGAGAATCTAGTGAGACGTGTCGTTTGGCACCTTTGAGTGTACAATCGTAGCTTGTAGTTATAATCAGAGTCTCCTGGAGGGAGAGCAAAAGTTTGTGTATAGATCTATACGGGGTGACCCCCCACGCCTTAGCTGTTCGCTACAGCTAAACTAGGCCAGTCTAGGGCGACAAAACCTTGAGCAAATACCGACATTTGGAAAAATGCCAAGACAGGCAACCTAGTCATTATCATGTATGGTTATAACGGCTCATAAAGAGATTCCAATACCAATTTAACATTTCGGAGATTAACCGTTCGATTGTGTCAATACAAAACAACTTATTAAACAATACAAGAACCTCGATATTATAACAAATCAGAAAATATCGGATTTTCTGGGGAAATACCAATATTCAATTATCACTTACTTACAATACAAAGAAATCTAAACTACATTCATATATGTTGCTACTATGAAATTACACATGCATCTATACTTGATTTTCACATCATTTTCAGACATTTTACAGAAAATATCGGATTTTCTGGGTTTTTACGAAAGATACAAAGACTTTTACTCAAACATACTTATGAACTCACCAACATTATATATGTTGACCGTTTTCAAAATAACTTGTATTCTCAGGTAATCGTTAAGCTGGAAGATTTCAAGTGTGTATGGTTTCATTTTATGTAACATCACTCATCGTACTTTTAATAGTTTGAACTTATGTATTTATAACAATGCACTTGATGTGAACAATGTTGGTTGTAATATGAAATGTTGGTGATGAATGTGTTATGATTCATGTATATTCATTGTGATGATAATTCAATCGTTAGTCACACGAGCCCCCGGACGTTTCCGCCGTCTGGTTCGGGGGTGTGACAGAGATCTTCAACTCAACATAGTTATAAGATTTAGTAAGTATTCTTCATTTTGGTGTTTATGCAACACATAAATTGTAGTTTAATCACTTTCACACATATCATTATGTGTTTAAATATATTAGGATACGACATCCTTCCCGTGTTATAAAACGAAGGTCACCGCTTTTACCGCGTTATCAAAAACTACGACTACACACGAGGTGAATTCTTACCCCTACACTTTTTATAACTTTTTTATGTTTTAAGGGGGGGGGGGGGGGGAATACAAGTAAAACACAAAGAAACTTGTGAAAATATACAAACCATTATTTATGCTTTCTTATATTTTATAAGCATTTTACATAATATTATTAAATATGAGAAACAACGTTATTACAAACTTTATAAATATTTACATGCAAACTATGTTAAAACACAACGGTTTTTCATTCTCAACTAAACATATATTTTAAACTATAATAGGTATAGTTTGGGGAACATTCACATTATTCCACCCTTTCCGGGTAAAGAAACGATATATAAAAATATGGTTATTTTTATATTTTATAAACATAACAAAAAGGGTAACAATTACACACACGAACACTTACAGGTCAAAAACACGTAAACTCGTTGGAAATTTGTGAGTCAATGTCTTCGTCGTACCTACCAAGGTATACCAGCAAGTCCTGTTTTATAACCCGAATCTCCTTCCGGAGAGCGTGATACTTGTGTATAGATCTATATGGGATTGATGACCCCACACCCAGGCTGTTAGCTACAGCACGACCGACAGGTTATGGGTGACAAATATCAAATAGTTCGACACCTGAAGAACGTCGAGGCAGGAAAATCATTTGTTAGCACGGTTATGAAAAGTCACATGATAAACGACTATACGTGGATTTTTACGTGAAAACACACCTCTTCAAATAGTTTTATATACAAATAAAACTAGTTATAACTATTTTAAGTATTGAAAATACTTGTACTTTTCGGTCTTGGTTCATATTAGACTACAACTCAATGTTGGATAAGGTGTCTAAGTCCATAACTATATTTGGTATGTACTTGACCCGACTTGGCATGGTCCATTTGGGTTGCATGGCATCAAAACAATTTAGATAGACTTTTGTGAGAAGAGGATATTTATGATTTATTAATATATTATATGTTCTAATATATTAATATGTATTATTTAATTAGTATTGATCAAGAATTAGTTTGAAATTAATTTTGTGATCAAAAGAGACTAATTAAATAAATGGGGATTGATTTGGTAAATCATTCATTCTTATATAGTGGGATTATGATCCATAGTTCTTCATGTTGGGCTAAACCCATGTGGTGACCCATGGATACTCCATGGAGTCTAAAACCCATGGATCATGAGGAATGTGGAAAGACATGAGTTACATGGTGTAACCCTAATGTGCACACTATATAATGAAGCCTCATCCTAGCAAAATCGGCACCTAAGGATACACAAGTGAGAGCTAGCCGATTTTGGTGCAATATAATCTTCTCTCAAGTTATTCCAATTGTTGGTGGTGTTGTGTGAAACATTTGAGGCATCACATTTGGGGTGCTAGGCTCAAAAAGTCTTAAGGAATCAAAGCTACAACAAAGGTGTGTCATTCTACTAGTTTTTATATTACATATACCCTATAATATGCTAGTTAGGATGAAACCTTGGAAAAATCAAAGTTTGCATGTATAATATAGAAAACATAGATCCAAGGTTTCTAGGGTTGCATGCACACTATAGGAGTGTTAGAATGCTCAAAACCATCAGTGGTATCAGAGCCTAGGCTAGTTTTCAATTATACTTGATGCTATTTGCTTAAAAATCGATTTTCTGCTCACTGTTCAGTGAACTCGCCGAGTCCATTGGGGGGACTCGACGAGTCCATGTGAAAATTCATCCAACTTGTCGATTTGGTTCTTGCACTCGACGAGTAGGAGGCCCTGAGTGCAGAATTTCGAGTTTCAATGCTGGAATTGGACTAGGATCATTACCCTAAACTGTTTTAGATGGTTAAACTTGTTTTTGATGTGGTAATGATTGTGCTTATCCAATTTCAAAGATAATTGTCAAAGTTTCAAGTTTTATATTAAGTTCATATGTTTCTTGTAAATTGTTGATATGAATTATGCATGCTTATGACTTTTGTTAGATAATAGAAATTATTTCACATGCTTGTTAGTTTAATTGTTGATCTAAATGCCTTTTAATGGACTCCATAACTTGTCCTCAAGTTATGGAATTCCAAGAGTCTTTTCCATTAAAATCATTAAAACTCATAAGTTATAGAAATGAAAGGTTTTGAATAGTTTCAAAACTTGCCCTCAAGTTTTGGAATTTGTAAAGTCACACATTAATACTTTAATTCCAAACCCTAGAATATTAAAGTTTAAAATTCAACCCTTATACTTTATAGTATTATAAGTTAATAATATATATATATATATATATATATATATATATATATATATATATATATATATATATATATATATGTATGTATGTATAAGTACAAGTCAGTCTTACCGTTAGTAGGCCTCATTCACGAAGTCGGTCGATAAGGGGGTATAAGGTTGTTTCCTATAAAATGGCAGCTTAATGGGTGTCCACTATCACCCACCGCTTCCTTGACTGGTGGAGGGTCGTTAGCCAAACGGGTAGGACAAGGACTATAATTCTCATTAAAAGTATAATGATAAATATAAAGTAACTAAACCTTTTATAAATTCTCAATCTTAGTTACTTTAGGAAAATGTGAAATTGATGCTAACCCATGAGATTACACTTTGCACATTGCTAATTCGTTAGTGGAGCGTGTGTGGTTAACCGACACACTAATTTGGACTAACAAGGGTGGCAAAGGGTGGCTTAAGGTTTATCATAGATCGGTGGAGCGTGTGCGGTTAACCGGCACATCAGTTAGGTGATAAAATTAAGAATACCAAGTTAATTTGCATGGTTATTCACACCTTGTTTGTGATCCTCGGTATCCCAGTCACAAACTTGAAGGACATAATCAAGATTTAAACATGCCATTGAATTGTTCAATGAATCTCAAAAGATCTAGGAGTTTCAATCCAATTAAAACCTAATAATCTGTTTCGTTTTTCATGGTGGAAATTGGTAAATCGTCATTTACCTACCTTCAAATATTTTGTAGCTTGGATTACGGCATCCCTCTTCCAAGTTATAATATATTGTGTTGGGTCCTAGCCTTAATATTTCATTTGGGTGTCTTATTAAGGACTCTTTATCTCATCTAAACTTGTCTTTCTTCCTTTTGAGATGTCTTCCAACAATTCTTTTGGCTCAAACCCTACTGGCTCTTTTTCTCTCATGAATCTTTGTGGGAGAGTCATCTTTGATGGGACTAATTTCAATGATTGGATTAGGAACATATGGATGGTCACTCGCTATGAAGACAAGGAGTATGTCCTTGATAAGGAGCTAACGGTTATTGATGAGTCTTCTGCTACTCCAGAGGAGATTGCTGAGTACACTACCCATGAGAAGGATGCCACTAAGGTATCTTGTATCATGTTGGCTACCATGACAACAGAACTCCAGAAATCCTATGAAGATTTCTACCCTTATGAGATGCACCAGGACCTGATGGAAAGATACCATCAGAGTGCTCGTCAGGAAAGGTATGAAATCATCACCTCCATGATAACAACAAAAATGAAGGATGGAGAGTCTATCACGGGCCAACTGCAGAAAATGCAAAGATTCGTGGACCGTTTGCTAAAGTTAAATGTGAACTTTGATGAGGAGTTAGCAATAGATATCATTCTACACTCCTTACCCTCCTGTTATGATCAGTTCCGCATGACCTATCATATGAACAAGGAGGAGGTCACACTTAGCAAACTTCAAGGACTTTTGAGGACTGCTGAAATGTGACATTCCCATTTTCACGGCCAGAAAAGATCGATTTGTTTATGCTTTGTTTGAAAATCAGAGTAACCTTTTAAAGAAAAGTGTTGCGGAATTTGTTCCCAGAAAAACATGATAAATACGTTATCAAAGCATTTCCGAAAAAATGTATTTTATTCATTTTAAAACGTTGGGATGTCATCGTCAATATAGAAACATAAGCATAAACAGAACTTACATTCATTAACACTAGTGATTTACATTCCCTTAATCTCTCAGTGTAATGTAACTTCATATCGACACCTGTGATACAAATAAACTTGAGTGGGTTATGATGGGAAACTTGGTGAGTACATATGATTTTTAACCCACAATAATATAATTATTATGTTAAACCTCAAACAATCAACCTAATTACCCATCCCCATTATATTCTTTAATCTTAAGGATCTACCCTAAGATTCAGCTATTCCTCGTTCATTCATTCCTAATGAGTATCCTAAGGAATCGGCAGTAAGTTTGCATAGTCGCCAGGGTTTATCTTGTTTATTGACAATATCGTTTTCGAGAGTCCACTCGCAATACCTGTCAATGGGTTTTTAGAGTACACCGGGTGAACACATCGTTCACAACACCTACAGGTTGCGAGCCTGCTAGTGTTCCACTAGACTGTCTAGAATAGTCCGTGGGTGTCATCCATACTCTGCTAAATGACGGGGCCATCGCTTAGTTCATCGTTTGGCTCATCGTTTTGGCTCATCGCTTTGGCAAATCGTTTTGGCTCATTGTTTTGGCTCATCGTTTTGGCTCATCGCTTTGGCTCATCGCTTAGGTCATCGCTTCGCACCATATTTTATCACTCATATATCATCGCTCATCATTCATCTCATCTTTCATCGCTCATCATTTATCTCATCTTTCATCGCTCATCATTTATCTGACCTCTAATCTACCCATGTTTTACCCAACACATTTTGTAGATATAAAATACATATACAGTTTAGATCATTTAAAACATGTATAAAACGTTTCATCCAGCATAGACAGCAAGTATTCAAACAGTATACACGCATAGCACGTAATTTATATAAAATACTTCATATCTATGTATAATATGAAAGTAACTATGCACTCACTTGTTAAGGTGATGATTCCAAACTCAGACAGCGCTTCGCTTCTTAAAAATAATTTCCTTCGACGAAACCTAGTATTATTACCACTTGATTTTAGTCTAATATTTACCGTGACTAATTATTAGTCTTATTATTATTATTATTATTATTATTATTATTATTATTATTATTATTATTATTATTATATAAACGTTTAAACAATATTTTGCAACCACTATGTATAGACAGGGGCCAGACATAAAACACCGGAGGGCAGGACCATTTTGGCATATAGCACTTCTGAAATCCAACAACCCTATGCGGCCCTTTAAACCAGATTCCCCGTACCGCGAGTAGTTAAAAAGATATTATAACGACACTTATATAAGTCATAATAATAGTCCAAATATTTATTATAAGTTCATAATAACAATACTAATTTTAAATATAAGCTCTATTAAAATAGGGTAAGCATAACTTACTTACAAGGGAGTTTTAGCTAGGAGTCGGGCTCTGCAGGGGCAGAACTTCGTCGCTGAATCTTTCTAAGAAAGATTCGTCCAGCGCTTCAGTGCTCACCTTACTATACTAAAACTACAGAAAAAGAAGTCGAATCACGAGGGACCAAAATGCTCGGTGGATAAGAAGAGAAAGAGTATTGAATCAAGAGAATGGTGCAAGAAATATGAGATCCCAAGACTCTTATTTATAGTAATTGAATTTTCAAAAACTACCATCATAGTTACTTAACGACCTTATAGTTATATAAACAACTAAATACCCATTTATAATACTATTTTAAATAGATTTAACGATATTTATACTAAACTAATGTCGAAAGTATTCAACACTAGTCTTATAATGACCGCATCGTCGATACCTTTCTAATGATATATACATATGTATATATATGTGTACGTATATATGATTTATACTTTATTTTAATACGTAAATATGCTATTATAATTTGTAACTTGTTCATACGAACTCCGTTTTTGACGCTCTTTATATCCACGCGTAGGTGGAGACATACTCTACAACTTTCATTTAGAATCCGTCGGCTAATTTTGACTTTATTTTTAAAGTTATATTTTTAACAGGCCGGGACAGGCTAAGTCCGTTAAAAATTCATAACTTCTTCATATGACGTCCGTTTTCGTTTGTCTTTTTACCGTTGTGCTACTATTATTGAGATCTTCAATTCTCATTTAGGTTGCATTGGCCAAAAATCGATCGATCTAAAATTCGAATTTCGGGCTGTGCACTACTATGCCAAATCTTAGAAAAATCATAACTTCCTCATACGAAGTCAGATTTTGACGTGCTTTTTATGCACACTCTTGGTTTAACGTATATTACAACTTTAATTTAGATATCTAAGGCTAAAAATTAGTTTATCAAAAATTCACTTTTTACGTTACGCGGTGTCGTGCCTGTTTCGCCGTAAAACTTCGACGGGCCATAACTTCTTCGTTATAACTCGGATTTCGACGTTCTTTATATGTACAGAACCCTTGTATCATATACTATAACTTGGTTAAGATTAATCCTTCTAAATAATATTTCATCAAAAACTTATTTTTGATGCTCATTGTTTCTAAATTGACTACCCATATCTGCGGGCGTTACATGAAAGTAGTCTCAAAGGTAAGAATGTTGTTACCAGTCCTACCACCGCCCTTGTTCTGGCAATCGGGAAAGGTAAAGGGAAAAAGAGGAAGACCCCTTCAAAGGGTACCAAGGGAAAGTCTCTTGATGGCTCCTCTTCGAGTGGAACCAAAGGAGGTTCTGCCACTCCCTCTTCCAACCCGAAGGATGCACAATGCTTCTACTGTCAGGAAAAAGGGCACTGGAAGTGAAGCTGCCCCATGTACTTGCAGGATATTAAGGATGGGAAAGTGAAACTCACACATGTAGGTATTTGTTGGATATAGTGTCTAAGTCCATAACTTTATTTGGTATGAACTTGACCCGACCCGGCATGGTCCATTTGGGTTGCATGGCATTGCAATACTTGGATAGACTAAATGAGAGAATAAGGCACTTATGATTATTAATATATTATAAGTTCTAATATATTAATAATAGTATTATTTAATTAGTATTGATCAAGTATTAATCTAGTATTAATTTGGTGATCAAAGTGAGACTAATTAAATATATAGGGTTGATTATGACAATCATCAATTCTTTTATGGTGGATTAATGATCCATGGTTTATGGGTTTGGTTATAACCATATGGAGCTCCATGGATAGTCCATGGGAGTTACAAACCCATGGGTCATGGGAAATCAAGAGTCATGACAATTAAGGGCATTCATGTGTAAACCCTAATTGTGACAACACTATAAAAGGAACCCTATGGCTAGCAAAATCGTGACCTAGTGTTACTAGAGAGGGCATAACCGATTTTGAGTGCAAGAAGTATTCTCTCAAGTTATTCCAAGTCTTGTGGTGTTGTGTGAAGCATTTGAGGCACAACATTTGGGGTGCTAGGCTCACAAAGTCTTGAAGGAATCCAAGCAACAACAAGGTATGTATTTCTACTAGTTTTATATTTTTATGTAATCCCCATGCCATGCTAGTTAGGAAATAACCTTGAAATAGAAATTTGCATGTATATAGAGAAAACATAGATTCAAGGTTATTAGGGTTGCATGTACACTTAGGAAGTGTTAGAATGCTCAAAACCCAACACTGGTATCAGAGCCTAGGATTGTTTTTTGTATACTTGATGCAAAACTGCTTAAAAATCGAAAATTCTGCACTCTGACGACTGGACTCGCCGAGTCCATGGGGAGGACTCGCCGAGTCCATGAACAAATTCATCCTACTCGACGAGTAGAATAATGCACTCGCCGAGTAGGATCGTGCTGGGCAGCTTTTCGTGTTTTGTTGCTGGAAATGGATTAAAATCATTATCCCAATCTTTTTTGGACTTGTAAAATCTGTTTTTCAAAATGATAATGATTATGTTAACCCATTTTACATGGCTTTTATCAATTTTCAAGTATTGTATATGTTTATATGATTTCTTGAAATTGTTTGATATGAATATTTGTTCTTATGAGTTTTTAGAAGATCATAGGAATTTTGGGTAACTTACATGCTTGTTTAATTCATGATCTTAATGCTAATGATGGTGTCCATAACTTGTCCTCAAGTTATGGATAACCAAAAGTCACTTCTTTAAATTGTGATTAAAGAACTAAAGAAGTTTCATAAAATGAAGAGTCTTCATTTTTATGAACCATTAAAACTCATAAGTTACAAATTGAAGAGACTTGGAATAGTTTCAATTCTTGCCCTCAAGTTTTGGAATTTGAAAAGTCTTACACTCTAATACTTTAATTCCAAATTAAACCTTAGATTTTTAAAAAGTTTAAAAATCAACACTTATACTATTATTATAATTTTATTATATAGATATGTATAAGAATATGTCATTCTTACCGTTAGTAGGCCTCATTCACGAAGCCGGTCTATAAGGGGGGTATAAGGTTGTTGCCTATAAAATGGTGACTTAATGGGTGTCCACTCTCACCCACCGCTTCCTTCATCGGTGGAGGGTCGTTAGCCGAACGGGTAGGATACGACTTTAAATTCTCATTAAAAGTATAATGAATTATAAAGTAACTATACATTATAAATTCCCAATCTTAGTTACTTTAGGAAAATGTGAAATTGGTGCTAGCCCATAAAATTACACTTTGTACATTACCAAGTCGTTAGTGGAGCGTGTGTGGTTAACCGGCACACTAACATGGACTAGTAAGAGTGGCAAAGGGTAACTTGACTTTATTATAGATCGGTGGAGCGTGTGTGGTTAACCGGCACATCGATTAGGTAATATTGTTGAGGGTACCAAGTCAATTTGTATGGTTATTCACACGTTGTTTGTGATCCTCGGCATCCCAGTCACAAACTTGAGAGGGCACAATCGAGATTCAAACATGTCATTGAAAGTTCAATGTATCTCAAAAGATCTAGGAGTTTCAAATCCAATTAAAACTTAATTATATTTCGTTTTTCATGGTGGAAATTGGTAAATCGTCATTTACCTACCTTTAACTATTTTATAATTTGGATTACGGCATCACTCTTCTAGTTATAAATAGGTTATTGGGTCCTAGCCTTAATATTTCATATTGGGTGTTATATTAAGGACTTTAAATCAACTAACTTGAATTTCTCCCATTATAGATGTCTAGTTTAGACAGCTATGGTCTTCCCAAATCTTTAGGAAGAAGCTTTCTAATGAAGATGATATCCCGAATGGCAATCAAGGTGAAAGATCAATCCCTTTGTTATGCATTAGTGGGACTGAAAAACATACTTCACTTCCTCCACCTACTCCAATAAATCTCCCTATCCCACAAGTTTCAAGACATGATAAGTTCTAAGTCACTCAATCCCTATTGGCAAACAAAGTCTATATGTGCTTAGGTCTTGGAGATTAAGTCACATATTGACAAGCCGGGAGAGTCGGGTGTCGAAGTCTCAAGGTAGCTGGTTGTTGACTTGGTCACTCCCTGATAACAGATCACGACATGACCCTTAATGATCTTACCTATTTGCTTGATGATGCTGAATCAGCAATGATTTGGAGCATTGGTAAAGCAAAATTTGATTGGAAGATCAACTTCCCACACTTCCATGGACATTGACAATGGTAGCATTGGAAGTCTAGAAAAACTTTCTCTTCCCAATTGAAAGGGATTGGCCATAGTCAACTCGGTTGACCAAATGGTAAAGAGAAAGGCTAAGTCTGTGATAGTCCTGTGTACCGTTTCCAAAGAGTCCATATGTTTCTGTTGCCAAAGGAAGGGCATTGGTTGCGAAGCTGCCAAATTTACCTAAAAGTCCATAAGGATAGTAAAGTCAAATGTTTGACTCTACTTCAGGTAAAGTCCATTGTCTAACTCTATTAAGTTTCTATTCTGAGATTCTTATTGCATGATGTGACTGGGTCACATGTTGATGTTTTAAGAATCAAAGAAAAGTGAAGAAACCTAAAGAAAGTATATGTTGATTCTGATCGCGAAGAGGGATTTTGATCGCATGGATCGGTGATCAGAATTTTGAGCTATTACTTAAGAGTTGAGACATATTGCTTAGGAATAGATAACAACAAGGTTTTCATATGGGTTGTAAGGATAAGTTTTCCGCACAGTTTTAAAATAAAGAAAAGTTTTGATTTTATTTATTTTAAGTATCCTTACAATGGCATTTGTGAAAAATTGTTGATTATATGTTTCCATTAATAGCAATATTTGAAAATGGATTTGATTCTTTCATTTGTGGTAGTATCATAATTTACCAAATAAGGAAAGATTCTCATCGCCCAAGTTTCAGTTAGATAGAAACTTGGAATCATGCAACTTGTATTGTATGATGAATGAGAAGTTTTCGTCTTTGGGAAATTAAGACTAATTCCTTGTTCACATGTACATGTGAGTCAAGTGAAGGACTAAAAGATTGGGTACACTTGGCTGTGTGCTGGTCAGGTCCACCACAAAGGTAGATAAGATTATTCGTTATGATTTACTAAAGTTTAGTAAATATGGTTATGCTTACGAGTTTAAGTGTAATTCTGAAACATTGGAAAAGTTTCAATGTATGGCAGAATGAATAAGAAGAATCAAATAAGGCAGAAAGATAAAAGTTTCTCCAATCTGAAGAGATGGGAGAGTACTTGTGTATTTTGTTTTATGATTATCTTAGTGATTATGGAACCATATCACAATTGATCCTCTAAGGACACCTTAGTGTGTTTGTTGCCTAAGGAGAGGAATCGTGAATTGTTGAAATGGTTAAATCAAAAGATAATTCATACTTCGTTCCAAAAACAAATCCTGGAGTAATACTCCAAGATTGTAACTTGAGTGACATAGTCTTTAGAAAGTTCATAACACTTGTAAAATGTAGAGTAAGATGTTTCCTATTCTTGTACATTTGAGATTGGTAAGTTGTGATGTTTTGGATAAAACAAAGACCAGCTAAAACCAATAGTGAGAAGTGTTGAACTTGATAAGAATCCGCACTAGCTCTTGAATATTTGTATTATCAAGGAATGGTTCTTGACAAAGAGAAGTCTTATATGTCAAGAGGATAGTGGGAGTCTAAATGATTCTGAAATAGTTTCAAGAACTAAATCAAGAGTTTTGTTAATCACTAGCCCACGACTTGAGGTTTGTAACCTATCGTGTTGACATATTCTTGTTTCTGTGTCTGTTCCAGTTGAAAGTTGATTATGCTTGTGAGTTCTATGAGTTCTCAATTGTTTGCATAACAACCCGGAAGCAATGGTGGGCATTGTGCTACCAGGTGGCAAGAAATTAAGATTGCACAAGTTCAGTCCATATGAATTTGGAAGTGTCACCAACCTAGTCCTGTGATTATGGTTATGACAAATTCACATGGATAGGAACACATACACCATAAAATTTAAGTGTCATAAGGTTTCTCTTCGATTCATGAAAATGATGGTGAGGAAACGCTTCCACTAAGAAGATTTTAAGTAGATAGCGGTTGTGATATTTGCATTCTCATATAGTTAGTGGAGCGCGTGTGGTTAACCGGCACACTAACTAGTGAGAATTGCAAAAGGTCTAGACAAACATGTGAGCTATCTAAGGAAAGGTGTATGTTTTTTGATAAAGTCTTATCAAAGCAATCTAGTATCAGAAATATGAACTTTGGTAAGAAAGTCAATAAAGTATTGATTTCTAGAAGTTCAGTAGATTTCTGAGTACATGTCAAAGCTAGTGGGAGCATAAAGTGTTATGCTGGTAATCATTATGCTAGTGGGAGCATGACGATTATGTTAAATATTGCAGGTTAGCAATGTTAATTATAGAAAACAAAAGTTTCAATTCGCCTTGAAAAAGTTGTTTTGCTATAATTAAGTGAGAGGATTTTATACTTCACTCCAATTCTACAAGCTTAGATTGAGAATTTAATCTACTTTAGTCAAGAATATATATGAATGTTATGTTGGAATGGTTTAACATAAGGAAATTCTATATATGTTGCGTTCTCAAAATTCGATTATGATTACGACATCCCTCTTCATAGTTCGAATTATGAAAACATGGCAAATAAAAAATTTTATAGCATAAATCATGTCCCATATGCTTTGGGTATAGGTTTGATTACATGTGCTATAATATTCATCCATTCTAAATTTTCCAAATGCCTAGGGCATTAAGATGGAAAAAGGAATAGAACTGGAAATGACTAAAATGATTAAGCAAAGTTGTCGAGGACAATCTGAGGTTTACCAAAGATTGGTTGCTCATGGACAATTAGAAGTATAGAGTAAGGACCATATTGACATATTTTGAAAAGAGGCAACTCTTGTTCAGAAGTGATGGTCAAAATGGTAATATGGAATTGTCTCCATAGGTGGAAGTTATTCTTTCAATCTGTGTAAGATTAAAGAACTTAACGCTAAGAAGGATGTTCAAAGGAATGTACTTTGAATTTGAGACTTCATTTCCATGGAATTGTTTTCCATTGGAATACTTTGTAATTTCTGTTGCCAAGTCTTTGTGACTTCTGTGCATAGTCATTACAAGGGGATCATTGCATATAAGTTTAGAATCTAACAGATTACAGTAGATGGCAAGAGTTTGGTATTCTTTCATTTACAACGAGGATTGGAATTGTGAAATTAGCATCATTGGAATATTGTCAATTGATCTATTTCACAAAGAGAGGACCATATGTAAACATAGTATGCATACTTGGAGTATGGCATAATTGTTGTTTGGAAAAACATAGTGTACATGCTTGGAGCATGGGACAACTAATGTTTTAATTCAAGCATAAAGTTGATTAATCGAAACATAAATAATGAGTAATCAATATGGTGCTTAAATAAAAGGTGTTTTTATTTACACTCAAAGTGTTGGGGCCATATAAGATTAGTATTATTCTTGTGTTTCACTTTGCATGTTTTGACTTCCAGAATAATTATGTTATGGTATATATCATATTATTCAAACCATCCACAGTCAGTCATATGTTGGAAGTAGATATGAATCAAGACTGTCATGAATTTGGCTTGTATGATTTGTCTAAAGTGCTTTAGACAATGCAATGGTTGCTACAACATTCATGAGTACTCATAAGGGTTGAGTATTGGATTCAACCCACGCTCACTTGCATCACTTCATGGAATTTATCTCGAGTGATCGTGAGACGGTAATATCATATAAATCTTTAAACCTAGAGATATGAGTTGTTGACTATGAGTTGGTTATTCATTGATTGTACGAAAACGCATTGGTAACTCGATGTCATAAAACGTGCCTTTGTGAATAATTCAACAAGTAGTTAGTACAAGCATATCAGTTGAAGTTTATCTGTTCCTTCTAGAAATAGAAGCGATATCTGGGCCCCTCGATGATTTGGTTTTGACTTATGTACCGGGCCCGGTCAGAACCTAATTGATGTGTTCAATTTAGTTCTACGTCGAAACAAATCAGAGATCGAGAAACAAATGCTGGACAATAAGTAAGACCATGTTCCATGTGTTTGTCCGGCTGATATCATGAGAACAGAGGATTATATGATCACTTATCTTAAATGGCGTATCATCATCATCTCAGTTCTGAGAGACTTTGAAAGAGCTACGATTGCTAGTCGGATTTTGAAGTCATATTTGCAAATATAGTTATTAGACTTATCCAAGTGGGAGACTGTTGGATATAGTGTCTAAGTCCATAACTTTATTTGGTATGAACTTGACCCGACCCGGCATGGTCCATTTGGGTTGCATGGC
Source organism: Lactuca virosa (assembly GCF_052849685.1). Taxonomy (NCBI): domain Eukaryota; kingdom Viridiplantae; phylum Streptophyta; class Magnoliopsida; order Asterales; family Asteraceae; genus Lactuca; species Lactuca virosa. The sequence continues at coordinate 213,803,888 of NC_136427.1, forward strand.
ATTGCAATACTTGGATAGACTAAATGAGAGAATAAGGCACTTATGATTATTAATATATTATAAGTTCTAATATATTAATAATAGTATTATTTAATTAGTATTGATCAAGTATTAATCTAGTATTAATTTGGTGATCAAAGTGAGACTAATTAAATATATAGGGTTGATTATGACAATCATCAATTCTTTTATGGTGGATTAATGATCCATGGTTTATAGGTTTGGTTATAACCATATGGAGCTCCATGGATAGTCCATGGGAGTTACAAACCCATGGGTCATGGGAAATCAAGAGTCATGACAATTAAGGGCATTCATGTGTAAACCCTAATTGTGACACCACTATAAAAGGAACCCTATGGCTAGCAAAATCGTGACCTAGTGTTACTAGAGAGGGCATAACCGATTTTGAGTGCAAGAAGTATTCTCTCAAGTTATTCCAAGTCTTATGGTGTTGTGTGAAGCATTTGAGGCACAACATTTGGGGTGCTAGGCTCACAAAGTCTTGAAGGAATCCAAGCAACAACAAGGTATGTATTTCTACTAGTTTGATATTTTTATGTAATCCCCATGCCATGCTAGTTAGGAAATAACCTTGAAATAGAAATTTACATGTATATAGAGAAAACATAGATTCAAGGCTATTAGGGTTGCATGTACACTTAGGAAGTGTTAGAATGCTCAAAACCCAACAGTATTTACACTATATTGTCTAATAACTCACCACATACTAATTATTGGGTCCTTGATACAGGGTGTGGAATTCACATTTGTTCTGATTTGCAGGGCCTAAATAGAAGTAAGGATGTGGAGCATAGGAAGATAAACTTGATCATGGGGAATAGGAAAGTTTCACCTGTCACCAAGATTGGGGTTTATTCTTTATTGCTTAGTAGTGGGTTAACATTAGATTTGAATAAATGTTGTTACTCGTCTGAAATGGCGAGAAATATTATTTCTTTTCATGGTTTGTACAAACAAGGATTTACTTTTTCATTTGATAATGAATGTGGTGGTATTAATGCTTTTTATAATGGTGTTTTTTATTTTAAAGCATTACCTTGTAATGGTGTATGTGAAACTGTGTTGTTGTAGACAACTTAGGAAATAATGTATTGCATATTGATTCTTCCACTAGTTTGGATAAGGCATCCTTGTGGCATTGTCGTCTTGGACATGTCAACAAGAAGCGCATAGGCCAACTCCAAAAGGCTGGAGTCTTAGAGTCATTTGACTTAAAGTCAGATGATAGTTGTGAATCTTGTTTACTTGGAAAAATGACTAAGTCACCCTTCACTGGTACTTGTGCTAGGGGTGAAGTTTTGTTGGACCTCATACACACTGATGTGTGTGGACCCTTCAGAACCGCCACAAGGGATGCTAACCGCTTCTATGTGACTTTTACTGATGATTATAGTAGATATTGCTATGTCTACTTAATCAAGCATAAGTCAGAAACCTTTGAGAAATTCAAAGAGTTTAAACAGGAAGTGGAGAATCAGTTGGGAAGGAAGATAAAGATGCTCCGATCCGATCAAGGTGGTGAGTATCTTAGTATCGAGTTCCTTGACTATCTTAAGGAACGTGGAATTGTTTCACAATTGACACCTCTTAGGACACCACGGCTGAATGGTGTGGCTGAGAGGCGCAATCGAACCTTGTTAGACATGGTTCGTTCCATGATGAGTCGAGCTTCGTTACCAATCTCATTCTGGGGGTATGCCTTAGAGACTGCCGCCCATATCCTTAATCTAGTCCCTACCAAGAAGGTTGCCAAAACACCTCACGAGATGTGGACTGGGAAAGTTCCCGCTTTAGACCACATCAAGATTTGGGGTTGCGAGGCGTTCGTGAGGCGCGAGACTCACGACAAGCTCGAACCTCGAAGTGAGCGGTGTATTTTCATCGGCTACCCACAAAAATCTTTTGGTTATCTCTTCTACAGACCAAGTGACAATGTTGTCTTCGTGGCGAGGAGAGGAGTCTTTTGTGAGAGAGAATTCATAAGCCAAGGAAACAGTAGGAGGCAAATTGACCTTGAAGAACTTCAAGAGTCAAGCGGTGAAGGAACCTCAAACACTAGCAATCAACCTGAGGAGGAAACTCCTGTTGAGCCGATTGATGAGTCCGTACCTCTGAGGCGTTCCACGAGAGTTAGGAGCACACCTAATTTTTATTATGGTTTCCATATTACTACAGAAGGTGATGCAATTATCAGTGATAGTACACTGATAAATTTGGATGAACCTAACAACTTCAAGGAAGCCATGGCAGGCCCTGAATCTGCCAAATGGAAGGAGGCTATGGACAACGAGATTCAGTCCATGTATGACAATCAAGTTTGGAACTTGGTTGACAATGTACCGGGTCGTAAGACAGTCGGGTGCAAATGGATCTTCAAGAAGAAGACAAACATGGATGGGAAAGTACACACTTATAAGGTGCGACTGGTTGCGAAGGGCTTTACTCAAACTCCAGGAGTTGACTATGATGAGACATTCTCACTAGTAGAGAAGATTAAGTCTATTAGGGTGATGCTAGCCATTGCTGCATTTCATGATTATGAAATATGGCAAATAGATGTCAAACCGCTTTCCTTAATGGAAAGTTGGCTGAGGATGCTTACATGAGTCAGCCAGAGGGTTTTGTTAATGCAAAGTACCCTAATAAAGTGTGTAAGCTTGAGAAATCCATCTATGGATTAAAACAAGCATCTCGCAGATGGAATCTTTGTTTCTATGAGAAAGTCAAAGAGTTTGGCTTTTCGAGGAGCGAGGATGAGTCCTGTGTATATGTTAAGGCTAGTGGGAGTATATTTAGCTTTTTGGTATTGTATGTGGATGACATACTACTCATAGGAAATAACATCCCAACCTTGCAGGAGGTTAAGTCCTGGCTTGGGAAGTGTTTCGCCACAAATCCATAATCTCTCATCAAGTCATCCAATCATGCTTTTGCCACTACCTGTAATACAAGAAACTGAGTGGGTCAGGCTGGGGAGCCTAGTGAGCATATAGGGTTTTCAATCCACAATAAATAAGTTTATTATTTTCAACAATCATTAAACCCGATTACCTGTTCCCATTATCCTCACATTACGTCCCTAAAGCATCTATCATAAGGGACCTATCCTAAGGAATTTCATCGGGATGGACACTATTGCTAAGGGCATTCCTCAGCCATAAGTTTCGTAAGGCAACCATGGGGGGATGGAGTAAACTGATGAACACTTTGTTCACAAACACCTACAGGTTGCGAGCCTGCTAGCATTCCACTGGACTTCCTAGAAAAGTCTGTGGTCGTCATCCATACTCCGCTAGATGACTGGAACAACGTCAACATTGAGGCCTCTCATCATTTTATTTCACCACACACCAACTATTTTATCTACCCACGTTCTACCCAACATATTTGTAGATATAAAATACATACATGGTCCAGATCTGTAAAACAAAGCTTACATCTTTTATCCAACATAACTTTCAAAGCATAAAATACATATACGGTCTAGATCTGAAGAAAAAGTTCAGATATGAAGGAAAGAAGTTTAGATCTTTCATCCAACATAGATCTCAAAGTATACAGTTTAGATCTGAAGAAAAAATTTAGATCTGAGATGAGAAAGTGTAGATCTGAAGGAAAAAGTTTCAGATCTGAAGGAAAGAAGTATAGATCCTTCATCCAGCAAACATCTCAGGTAAACAGATAACATATTTATACACATAGCACATAATTTATATAAAATACTTCATATCTATGTGTAAGATGAAAGTAACTATACACTCACCTGATACGGAGTGATCCAGACAACACCTCACTTCTTAAAATAACCTTCTTTGACGAAACCGGGAAGTTTGCTTGAAAACCGGGCTCCGCGCGGGCAGAGTTTCAAACCGAAAAACTCTTTTCTTTCTTGGAGCCTTCGGGATCTCAGGGGCTTCCTTCGGGGGCTAGGGGGTTTTCCTAGGCTTTAGGGGGGGGGGGGGGTTAGGGGGCTTAGAGAGAGAAAGTATTTAGAGAGAGAAAGGATTTTGGTGCATGGAACTCGGCAGCCCTCGCATGGTATTTATAGGCGCTGGACTTCGGATTACGCTGGGCGTACCAAAGATGTACGCTGCGCGTAGGGAGGTTCGTACGAGGCACGTGTCATGGTTTCGGTGGTGGAGTGTGGCCTATCTCGGACCGCATAAGACCAAAGTACGCTGGGCGTACCCGATCTCGGACGATGGGCGTAGTACGATGTGTCGTGATCTGAAGTGAGTCCGTGGGATGCAAGCAACGCTCCTGATCTGGCCACGTCACCAAGTCTCGCATATCCGAGTCCCGACTTCAAAAAGTCGTATCTTCCCCATACGAGCTCCGTTTTCGACGTTCTTTATATCCACGCGTAGGCGGAAACGTACTCTACAACTTTCGTTTAGACTCCGTTGGCTGATTTTTACTTTATTTTTAAAAGTTATATTTTTAACAGGCCGGGACAGGATTGGTCCGTTAAAAATTCATAACTTCTTCATCCGACGTCTGTTTTCGTCTGTCTTTTTATCATTATGCTACTATTAACGAGATCTTCGATTCTCGTTTAGGTTGTGTCGGCTAAAAAACCGCTCGATCTAATATTCGAACTTCGGGCTGTACACTGCTAAGCTGAAACTTCGAAAAATCATAACTTCCGCATACGAAGTCAGATTTGGGCGGTCTTTTTATGGACGCTCTCAGTTTAACATATTCTACGACTTTCATTGAGATCGCTAAGTCTAAAAGTCGGTCTATCGTAAATTCACTATTTACATCTCCCGGTGTCGTGCCGGTTCTGTCGCGAAACTTCGACGGGTCATAACTTCTTCGTTATAACTCGGATTTTGGCGTTCTTTATATCTCCGGAATCCTTGTTTCGACCACCACAAATTTATGTAAAGATATCTGGTTTATCTCACACTTTAATTTTGACACTTATTTTTAGCCTTTATTAATTATATAAGTATAAAGCACATAAATTCACATAATTCACATAATACTCAAGTAATTCATCTTTATTACTTCAATTCTCTCCCCCTTAGGATGATTCCGTCCCAGAATCATGCATCAGCAAACAGATGTGGGTAGCGACTCATCATGGCACTCTCTGTTTCCCAAGTGAGATTCGGCCCATTCGAATGTTTCCAACGGACTAGCATTAAGTCGACCATCTTGCGTCGTAACTTCTTAGTCTTACGGTCAACAATTGCCTCGGGCTCTTCAATCAACCTCTTATTCTCATCCATTCTTAACTCTGAGATTGGAATTATGTCGGGAACTTCTCCCGTGAACTTCCTCAAATAACACACATGGAAGGTGTTATGAATACCATCCAGTTCTACGGGCAATTCGAGCTTATAAGCTTGGTTCCCAATCCTCTGAAGAACTTTGAACGGTCCAATAAACCTTGGACTCAGCTTTCCTCGTTTTTCGAATCTTATAAGTCCCTTCTACGGTGAGAATTTAAGAAAAACCGAATCCCCACCTTCAAAAGTCATCGGTCGGCTGTTCTTGTCAGCATAGCTCTTCTGACGATCCTGAGCTGCTAACATTCTTTCCCTAATCACCTTCAGCTTCTCAGCAGTCTCATGGACTATCTCGGGGCCCATGAACTGCTTTTCTCGAGCCTCAAGCCAACAAGATGGCGTACGACACTTCTGTCCATACAAATCTTGATAAGGTGCCATCTTGATGCTCGAGTAGAAACTATTGTTGTAGGAAAACTCTACCAGAGGTAAGTGCTCGTCCCAGTTCCATTGGAACTCCAGGGTACATACTCTCAGCATATCTTCCAGTGTTTGAATCATTCTTTCCCTCTGACCATCAGTCTGCGGATGGTAAGCTGTACTTAAACACAATTTCGTTCCCAATTCCTCTTGTAGACTTCTCCAAAACCTTGACGTGAAACGACTATCACGATCCGATACAATCGTCAGTGGAATACCGTGAAGTCTTACCACTTCCTTCACGTAAGAATTTGCAAGCTTATCCATAGACCACCTCTCGTTGGCTGCTATGAAGTGTGCACTCTTGGTGAAACGATCCAAGACTACCCAAATCATGTCGTGACCGTTCTTCGTTCTGGGCAGTTTAGTCACAAAATCCATGGTAATATCTTCCCATTTACCCATGGGAACAGGTAAAGGTTCTAAACTCCCATACGGTTTCTGATGTTGTGCCTTAACTCTTGCACAGGTTACACACTCTGCCACATACTTCGCAACATTGAGCTTCATCGTCAGCCACCAGTAGTAGGGTTTCAAATCCCTATACATTTTTGTGCTGCCGGGATGAACCGAGTACATGGTCTTGTGAGCTTCTTCCATCAGAAGTTCTCTTATTCCTCCCGCCTTAGGTACCCAAATCCGATCTTGGAATACGTTCAGTCCTTGACTGTTTGTACCGAACACTAACGTTTTGCCCAAACGTTCTTCCTTTCGGTCATTCTTCTCTGAAGCTTCTTCTTGAGCTTTCCTGATACTTTCCACAATCGTCGAGACAACTTCTATTCTCAACGCTCTTGGCCTTCTTCTCTCAAGGTTGACTTTCCGACTGAGAGCATCAGCGACAACATTCACTTTACCAAGGTCGTAAAGTATCTAACACTCGTAGTCCTTGAGTAACTCTGGCCAGCGTCGTTGACTCATATTCAATTCCTTCTGATTAAAGAGATACTGGAGATTCTTATGATCAGTGAAAAGTTTGCACTTCGTGCCATAGAGGTAATGTCTTCATATCTTTTGAGCAAATACTACTGCTGCCAACTCCAAATCATGAGTGGGGTAGTTCTTTTCATGCTCCTTCAACTGTCGAGATGCATATGATATCACCTTTTCTCTTTGGGTCAGAACACATCCCAACCCGACTCCCGACGCATCGCTATATACCGCGAAGTCTTCAACTCCATCGCGTAGAGAAAGAATCGGTGCTTCACATAATTTCTTCTTTAGCTTCTCGAATGCTTCTTTGTGCTTCTCGCTCCATGTATAAGTAGCTCCTTTATGGGTCAAAGATGTTAATAGAGCAGCTATCGAAGAAAAGCCTTGGATAAATCGTCGGTAGAATCCAGCTAATCCCAGAAAGCTTCGAATCTCCGTGGGACTTTTCGGTCGTTCCCACTTCATCACCGCTTCGATTTTTGCTGGGTCAACCATTATCCCCTCTTGGTTAACCACATGAACCAATAATTGGACTTCTCGGATCCAAAAATCACATTTCGAGAACTTTGCATACAACTTCTCCTTCTTCAATACTTCTAACACTTCCCGCAAGTGTCTGCCATGCTCCTCTTATATTTTCGAGTAAATTAGAATGTTAACTATGAACATTATTACAGATTTATCGAGTAATGGTTTACAAACCCTATTCATCAAATCCATGAATGCTGCCGGAGCATTGGTCAATCCAAACGACATAACCAAGAACTCATAGTGTCCATATCTCGTTCTGAACGTAGTTTTCTCAATATCCTGCTCTCTTACCTTCAGCTGATGATATCCTGACCTGAGATCGATCTTTGAGAAATAGCTCGAACCTTGCAGTTGATCGAATAGGTCATCAATCCTCGGCAATGGGTACTTGTTCTTCACCGTTGCCTTGTTCAACTCTCGGTAGTCTATACACATTCTCATGCTTCCGTCTTTCTTCTTCACGAATAGCACCGGAGCTCCCCAGGGTGATGAACTAGGTCGAATGAAACCTTTGTCCAACAACTCCTGAAGTTGTGTTAGAAGCTCCTTCATCTCCATCGGTGCTAATCGGTACCGTGCCTTCGCTATCGGTGTTGTTCCTGGTAACAAGTCTATTCTGAACTCTAATTGTCTATCAGGTGGTAATCCGGGAAGATCTTCGGGAAAGACTTCTGGATAATCACACACCACTGGTATACTATGCACCTCCTTTTTCTCCTTCTTTGCATCGATCACGAATGCCAAGTACGATGCACATCCCTTGGACAAACATTTACTGGCTTTCATCAGGGAGATGATTCCAGAATTTACTCTGTGTTTGTCCCCGTACACCATAAATGACTCTTTTCCGGGTGGGTTCACCCTTACTATCTTCTTCCTGCAAAGAATCTCAGCATCGTTGGCGCTAAGCCAATCCATTCCCAGAACGATGTCAAAACCGTTCAACTCTATGGGCAACAACTCTTCGTGGAATTCGTTTCCGTTTAGGTCGATGACGATGTTCCTAATACGATTACTAACAGGTATGAATTTGCCATTGGCAACTTCCACAATTAGGGCATTATCAAGTTTTTCTACAGGCAATGCTAGTTTCCCACCAAACTTATGTGACACAAAGGAGTAGTTTGCTCCGGAATCAAATAGTATATTGGCAGGCAAACCATTTACAAGAAAGGTACCTGAAGCGACATCTGCTGCCTCCTTTGTAGCTTCGAGCGTCATCTGGAAGGCTCTTGCCTTCGACTTTGGTGGAATGTTGGGTCTTCCTGCCTCCTTCTTCTTCGGGCAGTACCTCGAAATGTTCCCTTCCTCGTTGCACTCATAACAGACCTTCTTAGTGAACGTGCACTCGTTGGCATAGTGCCCGGGCTTTCCACACTTGAAACAGGTGACCCCTCCGTCACATTTTCCTTGGTGCTTCCTCTTGCATTTGTCGCACCATTTTGCTTCGACTCCTCCTCCTCTCGAACCAGACTTCGAGAATTTACCCTTCTTGCTGGACCTCGAGGATCCATCGAATTTCCTTTTCTCACCCACCTCTGTTCTCTCCAGACCCCTTTCCTTTAACCGAGTCTCAACATTTTTGGCTGCTCTAACGGCTGCCTTCAGCGTGCTTGCCATTTTGACTGTTGGGCCAAAGTCTGATGGTAATCCGTTAGCAAATTTCTCAATCTTGGCGATTTCAGTCGGCACCAAGTATGGAAATAACTTCATCTTCTCGGTAAACGCAGTAGCATAGTCATCAATGCTCATTTTTCCTTTTTTCAAGTTTTGGAACTCATTGTTTAGATCGATCAGATCTATCTCGGAGCAGTACTGCATCTTCAATTGTTCCATGAACGCTTCCCAATACATCTTCAAAGCTTCTCCTCGTGGCATCGTATCCTCCAATAATTTCCACCAGCTCAAGACTCCGGTCTTCAGTTGTCGAACTGCAAAGACGGTTTTCTGCTTATCACTACAGTTGCAGCTTTCAAATACCATCTCCATTTTGGAGATCCAGTCCATAATCTCCACAGGCTTTGGGTTTCCGGAAAGACTTGGTGGTTTGGCAACCAAGAAGTTCTTATACATACGTCCATCTCGGTCGATTTCCCTCTCCGGTTCATTCCTTCTCACCACTGGGGGTTCCACTTGACTGACAGTGCGGCTGTTATTCCCTTCTTCAGACTCTCCGTCATTTCGTTCTGGTTGTTCAACAGGAATTGAAGGTTCACTTCTGTTATTCAGCAATAGTTGTCTCATTTCTTCTCTCTGTTCGGCCATCATAGCTCGAATCATGGCTTGAACTCCAACCATTATGATTGGCTCAGGTGCAACTTCCACTATCGGCACCTGCTCAATCACTTTGGGACGAGGCTGCTGATTCCTGTTTCCATTTGTGTTTCCAGATCCACTTCGGGTTCTTGCCATTTCGATCTATACGCCAAATTAGGTGAATTTAGATCTTTATTCACGATAGACGTTTAAATTCCCCTTATCACTCCGAAACGTTACATGCTAGTTCTAATATCGTATTCGAACGCTTAGAATCCTAAACACATAAGGTTTCCAGATATGGTCGGCAACAGACCATAGATCCAAACAAATAACAGCATACAAGGCAAACATAAAACATTTAGCACATAAAAGCATTTTAGGCATCCTTCCTAAAATAAACTAGTGCCCGTGTCTAAAATATGGAAGACACTCATCTCACGATCATCGCTTAACATTCTAAGTTTAAGTCTAGAAATCCTATAAATTCCTAGTTCGCTTAAACTAATGCTCTGATACCAACTGTGACATCCCCATTTTTACATCCAGAAAAGACCGATTTCGTTTATGCTTTTTAATAAAAATCAGAGTAACTTCTTAAGAAAAGTATTGCGGAATTTGTTCCCAAAACAAAATATGATATAAATTTATCAAAGCATTTCTTAAAGAAATGTATTTTCATTACATTACAAAAAAACCCGGGATGTCAATCATCGATACAGATCATAAGCATAAACCAAAAAGAAATAAACATCTTAGGCCACAAAACACTATCTGGCCTCAAATCCATAATCTCTCGTCAAGTCGTCCAACTATGCTTTTGCCACTACCTGTAATACAAGAAACTGAGTGGGTCAGGCTGGGGAGCCTGGTGAGCATATAAGGTTTTCAATCCACAATAAATAAGTTTATTATTTTCAACAATCATTAAACCCGATTATCCGTTCCCGTTATCCTCACCTTACGTCCCTAAAGCATCTATCATAAGGGACCTATCCTAAGAAATTTCATCGGGATGGACACTACTGCTAAGGGGATTCCTCAGCCATAAGTGTCCGTCAGGAAACCATAGGGGGGGGGGGTGGAGTACACCGGTGAACACTTCGGTCACAAACACCTACAGGTTGCGAGCCAGCTAGCGTTCCACTGGACTTCCTAGAAAAGTCTGTGGTCGTCATCCATACTCCGCTAGATGACTGGAACAACGTCAACATTGAGGCCTCTCATCATTTTATTTCACCACACACCAACTATTTTATCTACCCATGTTCTACCCAACATATTTTTATATAAAAAATACATACATGGTCCAGATCTGTAAAACAAAGCTTACATGTTTTATCCAGCATAACTTTCAAAGCATAAAATACATATACTGTCTAGATCTGAAGAAAAAGTTCAGATCTGAAGGAAAGAAGTTCAGATCTTTCATCCAACATAGATCTTAAAGTATATAGTTTAGATCTGAAGAAAAAACTTAGATCTGAGATGAGAAAGTGTAGATCTAAAGGAAAAAGTTTCAGATCTGAAGGAAAGAAGTATAGATCCTTCATCCAGCAAACATCTCAGGTAAACAGATAACATATTTATACACATAGCACATAATTTATATAAAATACTTCATATCTATGTGTAAGATGAAAGTAGCTATACACTCACCTGATACGGAGTGATCCGGACAGCACCTCACTTCTTAAAATAACCTTCTTTGACGAAACCAGGAAGTTTGCTTGAAAACCGGGCTCCGCGCGGGTAGAGATTCAAACCGAAATACTCTTTTTTTTGGAGCCTTCGGGATCTCCGTGGCTTCCTTCGGGGGCTAGGGGGTTTTCCTAGGATTTAGGGGTGGGGGGTTAGGGGGCTTAGAGAGAGAAAGTATTTAGAGAGAGAAAGGATTTTGGTGCATGGTGTGACAATCCGAAATTTTTATCTTATACACTTATTCAAATCAATGAAGGCCAGACTCATTTTTGCTATCCTTTAGCACTGTTTTGAGTCTATTTGAGTGTTCTAAACCTAGTACCATCAAGATGGGGGTCTAGAAATGGGAAAACTAGATGCATATCAAGCAAAATCGGGCCAAACACTCCAACATATGGAGTGTGCGGCCACACACCCATCCCAACCGCACACTCTCCCATATATATTCAATACTTGTCATTTTTGAACACTTTTTCACTTCTCCAAGACTAGAACTCGAAATCCTCTCAAGTATCATCCAAATCTTCATCTTGATCTTCATAAAAGTAAGAAATTCTTCCTTTTGATTTGTTGATGCACGACCCTAACTAGCAAAACCATTTGCTTTGATCCATGAAAACATCCATTTTTAGTCAAGAACATCAAGAACACCAAGAACACACACTAGTTTTGGACCTTAATCACCCTTTCAAGCCTCTATAACGTGTATATACTTATCATAACTTGTTATATGCTAAGAACACTTGATGATATACTAGAAAAACATGATTTTATCATCTTCATAAAGGGTGTGCGGCCGCACACACCCTTTTTAAGTCCAAAAATGGCAATGAACTCCATATAAGGCTAAAGCATGAAGTAAGAAACCTTCCTAGATGAGTCCTAAAGCCTTAAAATACGTTTTGGCACATTTCATAGGGAGTGTGCGGCCGCACACACACCCTGGCCGCACACACACAAATATTATACATTTTGACCATACACTCCCTTGTATAGCCAAATACCCCTTATATACAATCATATATGGTGGTAACACTTAATTCTAAGTGTTTTTATGTCCCTAAGGCGTGTCCCGATCACCTTTAGTGGTTATATACATTAAATATATTCATATATGTGAAATTATATGTTAAATAGGATTCGTTTGTGCTCAAGACTCCAATTGACACCCAACAATCCTATATCGATCTTTCATTCGAGTTACTCACTACAGGTGAGTTCATACCCCTTAATCAACCTTTTAAATGATTTTAAATGCTTTTATGGGGGGGGGGGGAATACAAGTTGATCTATTATAGTTATTATATCAATCATGTGATTAATAACTACCAAACAAGTGGATTTCTTACTTTTCAAACTGTGTTATCAAACAAACTACTTCAAACTGTTTTACAAACTCTTTTACATGTCAAATACTTTTATTAAACTCTTTTAAACTTATATTATGTTAAATGTGTATCTATATAGATATAGTTATATAAGTAGGATTGAAAGGACTTAGGACTGATAGCTCACCTTGCCTCATGTTCCTTGTTTGGTTGTGGACTTAGGGTATCGGTTAATTGTCCGAAGATCGTTTGAATCCTAGTCATATATTATGTATATGTATATAGATATAAAAGTTCCTTCATTCTATTCAATACCTTTGGGTAGCAAAGGTATACAAACATGTTCATGCATTCAAACAACATTACTAGTAAACTATAATAGGTGTAGTTTAGGAAGATACTAATACTATTACTAGAGCAGTGAAACATACAATGAGTCAGTTCATACATGAGTCAATACCATACAGAGAAAACATAACATACAGATAGAGAATACTATGATGAGAAACAAACAATACCATACAGAGAGAACATACATACATACTAGACAGAGAGAGAACATACAATACAGCTAGTACATACAATACCATACAGAGAGAACATACATACATACTAGACAGAGAGAGAACATACAATACAGCTAGTACATACAATACATTCATAAGTGCACTAATACAGTTATGTGAGCCACGTAACGGGGCATGGCATCACTTGTCATGGCTCGTTTTGTATCCAGAATCTCCTTAAATGGAGAGCGTTGAGTTTGTGTATAGATCTATACTGGATTGACTATCCTACACCTTGCTACTCGCTACAGTGGGACTTGCAAGTCTACGGGTGCCAAACGTCATTCCTTCCGACGTCTTATATCGTCGTGTTTATAGTCGGTAGTATGGTACAGGCCGATCACATAAGTACTTTAAATAACAATTGGTTTAAGGTAGTTAGTACAGCAGTAGTTACTTAATACAACACTACAGTACTATTTCATTTTCCCATTGCATTCACTTTGTGATCTTCACACAATAAACAGTAATGTAAAAACTATATTTTTGGTTAATGATAGTCAGATTTGGGAAAATACATACTCTTACAAGAGACACACACACCAACACTTGATGCCTTGGTAGAAGGCTACTTTTAGTAGAAAACATAGGGATTCCTAGGAGAGTTCAAACACTTACAAACATCTTACAAACATCTTACAAACACTTTCATACAAACACAGACACTAATATACTTATGATCTCACCAGCTTTAAAGCTGATAAACTCTTTCAAAATAATTTGTATTCTCAGGTCACCAGTAGACAGGTACCAGTGCCAGGCTTTGAGAAGATGGAGCTCGTTCAAGACTCATCTTTTATTTTGATTCATATTTTTGGTGTCTATTAAACTTGACAGAACACACTTGTATTAAATTATATTATTAATGCAATGGATGATGTTGTTGCTTGTTTACTACTATTCATTGTTGTGATACTGTAAATGACGTCCACCGCCCCCGAACGATTCCGCCGTTCCGGTTTTGGGGTGTGACAGATTGGTATCAGAGCACTGTTTATAGTGAATCGAGTATATCAACCCATAAAAGATATACGAACTATAAACACAGCGGGATTTAAAAATACTCTGATAAAGAGTTTATATTTTTAAATAATAAAATATTTAACCAAGTATACCTACCTGCATTCATACTAAAATCAGTGTCACTAGGACAAAACAAAAGTGTTACGATTGTTGGGCAGCACAAGTAGACTTAGAGACATATAGTCAAATCTGGGAAGATATAGTCTGATCAACTATATTATCCGAGGAGTGACTAGCATGTGCCTAAGTGTGGTTGTGAGGTTGCAACAAGTCTAAAAACTTACCAACAACACCACAACGAAAACCTTAGAACAAAACATAAACCTAAAATACTATAGGAGTATTTTGTGTTACTATAATTTACTTGTGTGCTTAATTCTTATATCCCTTTTCTTGCGTAGATAACATGGCTGAATTCCATCCCCACGGCAACTTGTACTTCCCTAACCAAGGTAATGGAGGAGGGTTTGAAGCAGAGCCAGAAAATGATCACCCAATCCCTGTGGATGATCACTAGGCTGAAGGATTTGCAGATGGTTCTGACTCCGAGCCTGAAGTTGAGAACCTACCCCTGATGGCTCCTATCCCAAATCCTAACCCTCGTCCGGCCTTTCAAGGCCCGACGCCTCCGTGGGTGGAAAGCTTGGAAACATGGAGCCAAGAGCAGAATTAGCCTATACCATTCAACGGGGACCAAAGCTTTTATGACCTGAGCGAAGGAGGCTCGGCAGACAGAGTCTTGCCAATCCTGGTCCGCAGAGTGGCCCGAAACGAGATTCAGGTCAGGACAGCCCTCCATCGAATCACAGAAGTTGACGCCAATGCGAGAATGCATACCATCCGCACCGTTCGTCTGGAAGATGCTCGTGAGAGGTCTAGGGGAGACCATGAGACCCTGCAGCAAGAGCTAGCTGAAACTCGAGTTGAAGTCATAGAGCTCTGAGTACGCCAAAGGGTGTACGAAAGGCACCTACTTGATATGGAGCGTCAGCTGGCTGAACTAAGGGTTCACCCAAGGGATGACCGTCACCAGTAGGAAATATTCTACCTTTCTTTCATTGGTTGACAGAATAGTCTTCCTACCTATGCTACAAGTAGCACTTTTCTAAGTAACTAACTCTGTACTGTAAGTACTTTCTAGTTAGGCCAGTATGCCGTCAAAACTCTTCTACTTCGGATATGATGTAAGACCTACTCCAAGGTCATTTTTCCAAACGTATTACATCTTAAAATGATATTGACAGTCGGCTAATTTCTGTGCCAATCCTTGTTCAAATACTTTCATTTTGCTATCATTAGAATCCTATCTAAACACTCACTTCGTCAAATTATTGATCTATGGTGAATTAACTCAAGGATTTCTTCCAATTCTTGTCAAAGGTTGGATCCGGTTATCCACCAACCAACGATAGTCTAGTTTAAAATAGCAAATGTCTAGTAAACATTCTACGAACTTACTTCAACTCTCTTCCTATACTGCATCATAGGGATGTAGGTCGAACCATCGAGAACAGTTTAACAAAACAAAAACTTTACATTTACATGATTGAGTAGAATACATGTAGGGCCGACCATAATCACTCACAAACTCCTTTTCTTGTCAAATAGCAGAATCATGTCGTCACCAAGAGGTAATCCGCTGAACGACACAACCCCGATCCTTCATATAGACGCTGCCACCTTCCAAGCAGCGGTATCAGCTGCAGTAACAGCTTTCCTTGCACACCTCAACACTAGTAACGAAACCAAGGCTGAAAAAGGTGTTGACAGTTCAAATTGTTGTAACCACCCGGGAAGTCAACAAATGATAATTGTTGCAAACACCCAAAGCCACAACTCAGAGTTTAAGAAACGAAAGCGTCAAGCTCAAAAGGAACGCAAGCGATTCCAAAGGCTTGCCATGCAACAACAACCAGTGGCGACCCCTGCCACCTCAGCACCGGTCAAGCGATATGAGGGAACACTCCCGAAGTGTAACAAGTGTAACTATCATCATAATGGAGCTTGTCGGGTATTGCAATGTATCAATTGCAACAAAATAGGGCACATTGCTCGTTTCTGTAGAACCACCTCTACCACCGGAGCCAGCCAAGTTATCTATAGTTGTGGTGAGGCAGGACACTATTATAGGAATTGTCCAAAAAGGGAAGATCAACGAAAACAACTGTGTCCACATAACTCCGACCCGACAGTTCACTTCCAACACTGATGCTGGTACAAGCTAGATATGTCATTTATGTGGTGAGATAGGACATCTCAAGAAGGATTGTCTAATAACAGAGAACTCTGGCGTAAACGGGAAGATACTAAGGATCACTGCTGCAGGAGAGACTACTCCGGACCCACGTTGAAATATTAGGGCGTTTTGTTTTAGTAGACTTATAAACTGTTACAAACTAGTGCAACTCGAGTCTTATCTTTTGTGAGATCCCGTCAGGCAAGGGACTCTCGTGCTGCGTGTACTTGCTTTTGTAGTATACCTTGTTCGTAGCAGTAGTCTTATAGGTAAAACTAAAGTACCAAACTCTGTAAAAGTTGCACCATTATGTTTTTGTAACACCTTTATGAAGTAAGTCTAATGCCTCTTATTCCGAGTAGTCCGACATTTTCATATAACTTGAGCAAATTCGACCCTCACAATACCAGTTTTATGCGTAAATTCTTTTCTCCGAAATCGCCTTTCTAGCGAAGCCGTAATTCCAGAACTCCGAAGTACTCATGCATAGAGTACCTTATGTTTCGTATCCTTCCTGAAGACACCCCAGCAAACCTCCCAGGAATACCACTCGTACAGTACGTCAAGTTCAACCCGAAGACCCATACGGTTGATCTATCGCTGGAGAAGGTATACGCAAGGGTGGTATATAATCAAGGTTCTACAGGCTTAGAATTGATGATTCCGCTTTAACTTCTTTTCCTTGTTTGGATGTGAGCTTAAAGAAGAATCATTCATTCGACTGCCTTTTCAGTCTTAATTATATACGACTCGTATACAAGAAGCTGTGATTGATGAACCAAATATGACTTCTTATATGAACTTTAGGACGGAGACTGCCCAAGACTACGAGTGATCGAACTACCATGCGGATAAACTTAGAATCCAATCAAATGCCTTCTCACCGATCGAGACAATAGATTCAGATAGAACAGAAAACTCCCAGGATTACCTCCGCAACGTCAAGTCGAATTTAGGATCGACTTAGTTCCAGGGGCTACCCCAGTAGCCAAATCGCCCTATCATCTAGCACCTGCATAGATGCAGGAACTGTCCGATCAACTTAACGAACTGCTCAGCAAGGGCTTTATAAGACCAAGCTTCTCACCCTGGGGAACTCAGGTCTTGTTCGTCAAGAAGAAAGACGGATCGTTTCGTATGTGCATCGACTACAGGGAACTCATCATGAGACAACGACAGTGGGTCGAGCTACTCAGTGACTACGAATGCGAAATTCGTTATCATCCGGGTAAAGCCAACGTAGTAGCTGACGCCCTAAGTCGGAAAGAATACTCTGGTCGTAGAGTCAAATCATTGACTATGACTATCCATTCACATTTGTCCACGCAAATTAAGGAGGCTCAGCTCGACGCTTTGAAACCTGAAAATGTGGCGAGTGAATCCCTTAGAGGGATGGATAAGAACTTAGAAGTCAAGGGTGGTGGAGCTTTTTATATCATGGATCGGATCTGGACACCGAGTCACGGTGGTTTTAGAGACTTATTCATGACCGAGGCGCACAACACTCGTTATTCCGTCCACCCAGGTTCAGATAAGATGTATCTGGATCTTAAAAAGCTATACTAGTGGCCTAACATGAAAGCAGAGATTGCTACCTTCATGAGTAAATGCCTTACTTGCGCCAAGGTCAAGGTCGAATACCAGAAACCCTCCGGTCTACTACAACAGTCGGAGATACCGGAATAGAAGTGGGAGTGGATCACTATGGACTTCATAACCAAGTTGCCCAAGACAACGAGTGGACTTGATACCATATGGGTCATCGTCGACAGATTGACCAAGTCCGCACACTTCCTGCCTATGAAAGAAACATACAAGATGGAGAAGCTTACAAGAACCTACATTAGGGAGATTGTACGATTGCACGGTGTCACCATATCCATTATCTCGGACAGAGATAGTAGGTTCACTTCGAGGTTCTGGCAGTCGCTACAAAGCTCCCTAGGAACTAGGTTGGACATGAGTACAGCCTACCATCCATAGACCGACGGACAAAGTGAGAGGACTATCCAAACCTTGGAAGATATGTTGCGAGCCTGTGTGATCGACTTTGGGAAAGCATGGGATACTCATTTACCCCTTGTCGAATTTTCCTACAACAACAGTTATCACACGAGCATAAAGGCTGCTCCATTCGAGGCCCTCTATGGCCGAAAGTACAGATCCCCTCTGTGCTGGGCTGAGGTGGGTGATACCCAGTTAGCTAAAGGACGAGTTCCTGATAACACTCTCATAGGTTCGGAGATCATACGGGAAACGACAGAGAAAATCGTTCAGATTCGAGAACGATTGAAAGCCTCTAGAGACCGACAGAAAAGCTACGCAGATAAACGAAGGAAACTGTTGGAATTCCAGGTGGGCGACCGTGTTCTATTGAAGGTCTCACCCTGGAAAGGCTTAATACGCTTTGGAAAGCATGGAAAGCTAAATCCAAGGTACATAGGGCCTTTCGAGATTCTCGCTAGAATCGGCCTTGTAGCTTACAAACTTAACTTACCTCGTGAACTCAGTAACGTACATTCTACTTTCCACGTCTCGAACTTGAAAAAGTGTCTGTCCGACGAGACTCTTGTAATCCCACTCGACGAGATCGAGATCAATGAGAGCCTCAACTTCATGGAAGAACCGGTAGAGATCATGGACCGAGAGGTCAAGCAAACAAAGCAAAGCCGTATCCCGATAGTGAAAGTTCGCTGGAACGCCAAGCGAGGACCTGAATTCACTTGGGAGCAAGAGGATCAGATGAAACTGAAATATCCTCATCTTTTTGCTAAGTTATTTGTAACTACTAAATTGCTTAAACTCTAATTTCGGGACGAAATTCTCTCTAACGGGGGGATGATGTGACAATCCGAAATTTTTATCTTATACACTTATTCAAATCAATGAAGGCCAGACTCGTTTTTGCTATCCTTTAGCACTGTTTTGAGTCTATTTGAGTGTTCTAAACCTAGTACCATCAAGATGGGGGCCTAGAAATGGGAAAACTAGATGCATATCAAGCAAAATCGGGCCAAACACTCCAACATATGGAGTGTGCGGCCACACACAAGAGTGTGCGGCCACACACCCATCCCAACCGCACACTCTCCCATATATATTCAATACTTGTCATTTTTGAACACTTTTTCACTTCTCCAAGACTAGAACTCGAAATCCTCTCAAGTATCATCCAAATCTTCATCTTGATCTTCATAAAAGTAAGAAATTCTTCCTTTTGATTTGTTGATAAACGACCCTAACTAGCAAAACCCTTTGCTTTGATCCATGAAAACATCCATTTTTAGTCAAGAACATCAAGAACACCAAGAACACACACTAGTTTTGGACCTTAATCACCCTTTCAAGCCTCTATAACGTGTATATACTTATCATAACTTGTTATATGCTAAGAACACTTGATGATATACTAGAAAAAACACGATTTTATCATCTTCATAAAGGGTGTGCGGCCGCACACACCCTTTTTAAGTCCAAAAATGGCAATGAACTCCATATAAGGCTAAAGCATGAAGTAAGAAACCTTCCTAGATGAGTCCTAAAGCCTTAAAATACGTTTTGGCACATTTCATAGGGAGTGTGCGGCCGCACACACACCCTGGCCGCACACCCTGGCCGCACACACACAAATATTATACATTTTGACCATACACTCCATTGTATAGCCAAATACCCCTTATATACAATCATATATGGTGGTAACACTTAATTCTAAGTGTTTTTATGTCCCTAAGGCGTGTCCCTATCACCTTTAGTGGTTATATACATTAAATATATTCATATATGTTAAATAGGATTCGTTTGTGCTCAAGACTCCAATTGACACCCAACAATCCTATATCGATCTTTCATTGGAGTTACTCACTACAGGTGAGTTCATACCCCTTAATCAACCTTTTAAATGATTTTAAATGCTTTTATGGGGGGGAATACAAGTTGATCTATTATAGTTATTATATCAATCATGTGATTAATAACTACCAAACAAGTGGATTTCTTACTTTTCAAACTGTGTTATCAAACAAACTACTTCAAACTGTTTTACAAACTCTTTTACATGTCAAATACTTTTATTAAACTCTTTTAAACTTATATTATGTTAAATGTGTATCTATATAGATATAGTTATATAAGTAGGATTGAAAGGACTTAGGACTGATAGCTCACCTTGCCTCATGTTCCTTGTTTGGTTGTGGACTTAGGGTATCGGTTGTAACGCCCGGGTTTCGGGGAAAGCATTTTTAGACGATGTAATAGTCTAGGTCAACTATTGTAACTCTTTTTGATGTAATAAAGATGAAATGTTTAAATACTATGTGAATTATGTGTATTTGTGTGCTTAATATTTAATTATAAATGTATAATTAATAAATAATAAAAATAAGCGTCAAAATTAAAGTATGAGATAAGCCCGATATCTTTACATAAAGTTGTAGTGGTCGAAACAAGGATACCGGAGATATAAAGAACGCCGAAATCCGAGTTATAACGAAGAAGTTATGACCCGTCGAAGTTTCACGACCGAACCGACACGACACCGGGAAGCGTGAATAGTGAAGATCTCGTTTAGCCGACACAGCCCGAAGTTCGAATATTAGAACGAGCGGTTTTTAGCGGACACAACCTAAACGAGAATCGAATATCTCGTTAATAGTAGCACAACGATAAAAAGACAAACGAAAACGGACGTCGGATGAAGAAGTTATGAATTTTTAACGGACCAATCCTGTCCCGGCCTGTTAAAAATATAACTTTTAAAATAAAGTCAAAATTAGCCGACGGAGTCTAAACGAAAGTTGTAGAGTGCGTTTCCGCCTACGCGTGGATATAAAGAACGTCGAAAACGGAGCTCGTATGCGAAAGATACGAATTTTTAAAGTTTAGACTCGAATTTGCGAAATTTGTTGCTCGATTGATGACGTGGCATAATCTGGACCGTCGCTTGCTGATCACGGCTCGCTTCGGATGAAGGACACGTCGCCCTCGCATACGCCCCGCGTCCGAAGCTGGGTACGCCCGGCGTACTCGATCTTGTCCGGTTCCGAGAGTGGGTGCGAGACAACTGGCTTCGGCTGGCAATCTTATCCGAGGACTACGCCCTGCGTAACCTCCCTACGCCCAGCGTAACCGAGAGGCTTCGCCCCTATAAATAGATGCGAGGATCTCTGGGTTTTTCACACCATTTTCTTTCTCTCTCTAAATAACTTTCTCTCTCTAAGGGTTTTAACCCTCCCCTAAGCCTAGGTGAACCCCTAGCACCTGAAGGAAGCCCCGAGGCTCCCGGAGTCCCAAGAAAAAGGGTCTTTCGGTTTCGGAAACGCTGCTCCGAGCAAAGCCCGGTTTTTAATAAAACCCGCTGTAAGTGAGCTACGACTACGCAATTTTTAATATAACTTTTAAATAATTATAGTAATGTTATTAGGTCCTTAAAATAATTATTTGGGCTATTATTATGAGTTATATTGAGTGTTATTTAACGCTTATATAATAATAATAGCCAGACTATTAATTAGTCGCGGTTAACGTTATAACTAAACTCTAGTGGTATTAATACTAGGTTTTGATCAAGGAAAAATTGTTTTGAGATAACGAAGTGCTGTTCGAGTACCGAGTCACCACCTAATCAGGTGAGTGCATAGTTACTTTCATCTTACACATAGATATGAAGTATTTTATATAAATTACGTGCTACGTGTGCATATTATCTGTATACTTGCTATCTATGCTGGACGAACGATTTTATACATGTTTTAAATGATTTAAACTGTATATGTATTTTATATCTACAAAATGTGTTGGGTAAAACATGGGCAGATTTAATAGTTGTTGTGTGACAAAATAAAATAATGAGAGGCCTCGATATAGATGTTTTGATGATCCAGTCATCTAGTGGAGTATAGATGACGACCACGGACTTTTCTAGACAGTCCAGTGGAACGCTAGCAGGCTCGCAACCTGTAGGCGTTTATTTGAACTGTGTGTTTATTTGATCTGTGTGAAGTACTCCATCCCCCACATGGTTGCCTTAATTGACATGCATTGCTGAGGAACCCCCGAAGCATGTATCGTCACCTCGATGAAAATCTTTAGACTAGGTCCCTTGTGTTAGATGTTTTAGGGACGTAAAGTGAGGATAACGGGAATGGGTAATCGGGTTTGTTTGGTTTGATAAAGTTAATAAACTTATTTATTGTGGGTTGAAAACCCTATGTGCTCACCAGGCTCCCAAGCCTGACCCACTCAGTTTCTTGTATTACAGGTAGTGGCGCATGAGCATAGATGTGATGTCTTGGGATGAGAGATTAAGGGATTTTAGGCCTGTAAATACGGAATAATGTAGTAAGGCCTATGATGTATTGTTTATGCTTATGATATGTATCGAACATGACATCCCGAGTCTTTTTAATGAAATACATTTCTATGGAAATGCTTTTGATAAATCTTTATCATATTTTTTTTGGGACAAATTCCGCAACACTTTTATTTAAAATGTTACTCTGATATTCAAACAAAGCATAAACAAAATCGGTCTTTTCTGGCCGTGAAAATGGGGATGTCACATCGGTTAATTGTCCGAAGGTCGTTTGAATCGTAGTCATATATTATGTATATGTATATAGATGTAAAAGTTCCTTCATTCTATTCAATACCTTTGGGTAGCAAAGGTATACAAACATGTTCATGCATTCAAACAACATTACTAGTAAACTATAATAGGTGTAGTTTAGGAAGATACTAATACTATTACTAGAGCAGTGAAACATACAATGATTCAGTTCATACATTAGTCAATACCATACTGAGAGAACATAACATACATATAGAGAATACTATGATGAGAAACAAACAATACCATACAGAGAGAACATACATACATACTAGACAGAGAGAGAACATACAATACAGCTAGTACATATAATACCATACAGAGAGAACATACATACATACTAGACAGAGAGAGAACATACAATACAGCTAGTACATATAATACATTCATAAGTGCACTAATACAGTTATGTGAGCCACGTAACGGGGCATGGCATCACCTGTCATGGCTCGTTTTGTATCCAGAATCTCCTTAAATGGAGAGCGTTGAGTTTGTGTATAGATCTATACTGGATTGACTATCCTACACCTTTCTGCTCGCTACAGTGGGACTTGCAAGTCTACGGGTGCCAAACGTCATTCCTTCCGACGTCTTATATCGTCGTGTTTATAGTCGGTAGTATGGTACAGGCCGATCACATAAGTACTTTAAATAACAATTGGTTTAAGGTAGTTAGTACATCAGTAGTTACTTAATACAACACTACAGTACTATTTCATTTTCCCATTGCATTCACTTTGTGATCTTCACATAATAAACAATAATGTAAAAACTATATTTTTGGTTAATGATAGTCAGATTTGGGAAAATACATACTCTTACAAGAGACACACACACCAACACTTGATGCCTTGGTAGAAGGCTACTTTTAGTAGAAAACATAAGGATTCCTAGGAGAGTTCAAACACTTACAAACATCTTACAAACATCTTACAAACACTTTCATACAAACACAGACACTAATATACTTATGATCTCACCAGCTTTAAAGCTGATAAACTCTTTCAAAATAATTTGTATTCTCAGGTCACCAGTAGACAGGTACCAGTGCCAGGCTTTGAGAAGATGGAGCTCGTTCAAGACTCATCTTTTATTTTGATTCATATTTTTGGTGTCTATTAAACTTGACAGAACACACTTGTATTAAATTATATTATTAATGCAATGGATGATGTTGTTGCTTGTTTACTACTATTCATTGTTGTGATACTGTACATGACGTCCTCCACCCCCGAACGATTCCGCCGTTCCGGTTTTGGGGTGTGACACATGGAACTCGGCAGCCCTCGCAAGGTATTTATAGGCGCTGGACTTCGGATTACGCTGGGCGTACTGAAGATGTACGCTGCGCGTAGGGAGGTTCGTAAGAGGCACGTGTCATGGTTTCGTTGGTGGAGCGTGGCCTATCTCGGACCGCATAAGACCAAAGTATGTTGGGCGTACCCGATCTCGGACGTTGGGCGTAGTGCGACGTGTCGTGATCTGAAGTGAGTTCGTGGGATGCAAGTAACGCTCCTGATCTGGCCACGTCACCAAGTCTCACAAATCCGAGTCCCGACTTCAAAAATTTGTATCTTCCGCATACAAGCTTCGTTTTCGACGTTCTTTATATCCACGCGTAGGCGGAAACGTACTTTACAACTTTCGTTTAGACTCTGTCGGCTAATTTTGACTTTATTTTGAAAGTTATATTTTTAACAGGCCGGGACAGGATTGGTCCGTTAAAAATTCATAGCTTCTTCATCCGTCGTCTGTTTTCGTCTGTCTTTTTATCATTACGCTACTTTTAACGAGATATTCGATTCCCGTTTAGGTTGTGTTGGCTAAAAAACCGCTCGATCTAATATTCGAACTTCCGACTGTACACTGCTAAGCTGAAACTTCAAAAAATCATAACTTCCGCATAGAAAGTCAGATTTGGGCGTTCTTTTTATGGACGCTCTCGGTTTAACATATTCTACGACTTTCATTTAGATCGCTAAGGCTAAAAGTCTCTCTATCGTAAATTCACTATTTACGTCTCCCGGTGCCGTGTCGGTTCTGTCGCGAAACTTCGACGGGTCATAACTTCTTCGTTATAACTCGGATTTCGGCGTTCTTTATATCTCCGAAATCCTTGTTTCGACCACTACAACTTTATGTAAAGATATCGGGTTTATCTCACACTTTAATTTTGATGCTTATTTTTAGCCTTTATTAATTATATAAGTATAAAGCACAAAAATTCACATAATTCACATAATACTCGAGTAATTCATCTTTATTATTTCAAAAAGAGTTACAATAGTTGAACTAGACTATTACATCATCTACTAATGCTTAGCCCAAAACACGGGCGTTACAGTCGAATACCACCGCTGTAGGCTCGATCATGTATGTTATGACTTGTACTCGCCCTGATGTGGCCTTTGCTTTGAGCATGGTCAGCAGATATCAAGGGAATCCTGGCAAGGCTCACTGATTGCGGTAAAGAACATTCTCAAGTATCTGCGGAGGACTAAGGACTGGGTTGGTGGGAGTGAAGACTTGAGAGTAGTGGGGTATAGTGATGCCAACTTTCAGACAGACAGGGATAATTTACGCTCTCAGTCGGGCTGGGTCTTTACCCTAAATGGAGGAGCAATTACTTGGAAAAGTTCCAAGCAGGAGACAGTAGCTGATTCAACTTGCGAATCAGAATATATAGCAGCAAGCGAGGCGGCGAAGGAGGCAATATAGCTGAAGAACTTCATTGGAGACCTTGGATTTGTACCAGCTATAAGGAGATTTTCTGTGATAATGAAAGTGCAGTTGCCTTAGCCAAGGAACCAAGGGATCACGGCAGATCCAGTCACATCGACATAAAATACCACTTCATTAGACATCGAATAGAAGAAGGACTCCTCATGGCAAAGAGGGTATCATCAGATGAGAACCCAGCAGATCCCCTCACGAAGGGACTGTGTAGTTTAAGCATTTACAACATGCGAGGCACATTGGGCTGAAGGATGATATTAGTTTTAGTAATTAGATAGTTTTCGAAACTTGTAATAGTTGAAATGTAATTGACATTTGATGTTTAAATAAAAGGTGTTTTTATTTACTAGTATAGTACTGTCTTGTGTCAATCATTTACTATTGTTTCATTTTGCATGTTTTGACTTCCATAATAATTATATTATTCAAACAATCCACATTTTATCATACTTTGGAAGTAGGTATTGAAATAATACTGTCATGAATTGGGGTTGTAGATTTGTCTGAATTGTATTAGACATAGGAATTTTTGTTGCAACATTCATGAGTGCTCATAAGTTCTGAGTATTGGATTCAACACAAACTCACTTGTATCACTTCATGGAATTTATCTTGAGTGATCGTGAGACGGTAATATCATATAAGTCTTCAAACCAAGAGATATTAGTTGTTGACTATGAGTTGGTTGTACATTGATAGTACGAAAACGCATCAGTAACTTGATGTTATAAAATGTGTTGTTGTGTATAATTTGATGATTAGTTAGTACAAACATATGAGTCGAAGTTTATCTGTTCCTTTTAGTCATTGGAGGATTAAAAGCGATATCTTGGGCCCCTCGATGATTTTGTTTTGACTTATGTGTCGGGCCCGGTCAGAACTGAATTGATGTGATCGATTAAGTTCTATGTCAAACAAATCGGAAATCGGGAAACAAACAGCTGGACAATAAGTACGACGTTGTTCCGTGTATTTTTCCGGCTGATATCTTGAGAACAGAGGATTATGTGATCACTTATCTAAAATGGCACAACTTAGTTCCACGATACTTTTAAGAGCTATGATTGCTGGTCGGATCCTGAAGTCGTACTTGCACCTATAGTTATTAGACTTATCCAAGTGGGAGACTATTGGATAAGGTGTCTAAGTCCATAACTATATTTGGTATGTACTTGATCCGACTTGGCATGGTCCATTTGGGTTGCATGGCATCGGAACAATTTGGATAGACTTTTGTGAGAAGAGGATATTTATGATTTATTAATATGTTATAAGTTCTAATACATTAATATGTATTATTTAATTAGTATTGATCAAGAATTAGTTTGAAATTAATTGTGTGATCAAAAGAGACTAATTAAATAAATGGGGATTGATTTGGTAAATCATTCATTCTTATATAGTGGGCTTATGATCCATAGTTCTTCATGTTGGGCTAAACCCATGTGGTGACCCATGGATACTCCATGGAGTCTAAAACCCATGGATCATGAGGAATGTGGAAAGGCATGAGTTACATGGTGTAACCCTAATTTGCACACTATATAATGAAGCCTCATCCTAGCAAAATCGGCACTTAAGGATACACAAGTGAGGGCTAGCCGATTTTGGTGCAATATAATATTCTCTCAAGTTATTCCAATTGTTGGTGGTGTTGTGTGAAGCATTTGAGGCATCACATTTGGGGTGCTAGGCTCACAAAGTCTTAAGGAATCAAAGCTACAAAAAAGGTATGTCATTCTACTAGTTTTTATATTACATATACCCCATGATATGCTAGTTAGGATGAAACCTTGGAAAAATCAAAGTTTGCATGTATAATAGAGAAAACATAGATCCAAGGTTTCTAGGGTTGTATGCACACCATATGAGTGTTAGAATGCTCAAAACCCATCACTCAACTCATGGAAAATATAGGATTTTCCAGGATAAACATCATTATTTTACAAGCAAACGATTTACAACCCAACTTTCTGAAAACAAATACGATTATTTATATAATTTCAAAACATCATTCTTTGAGTGTAAGAAACTTATACAATTTTTGTCTTAAGGTACTAGGACTACATTCCATTCAACTAATAAGAAAATATAGGAGTTTCTGGAGGAACACAGTAACATTTTCAAAGAACAAGGAACATACTTTCTGAAACAAAAATGCTTATGAACTCACCAACTTAAATGTTGATACACTTTCAAAATCACTTGTATTCTCAGGAAAACAGTAGCCAGGTACACGCTCATGTTTTGTGAAGACGGAACATAGTAGCTTCAAGTCTTTGTTTTGCTATTTACTTTTGGAGTCAATCAAGTTGTGATTCGAATACAATGTAAACACTTTATTATTAATACAATGGTTGTTGTTGCTTTGAAAACTATTATTCATTGTTATGATACTGTACATGACGTCCTCCGCCCCCGAACGTTTCTGTCGTTCCGGTTTGGGGGTGTGACAAGAAAGGCCTGAGACCCAAACCTAAACAAGGAAAAAAGCCCAACAAAACTCGAGCCCAAAATCCCTTAAGCCCATAGACTACGTACACACGACGTACAGGGCTCGTACGCCCGACGTACACTATTGATCCGGAATCGGGGCACTCGCCCTGTGACATCCCCATTTTCTCGGCCAGAAAAGACCGATTTTGTTTATGCTTTATAAAAATCAGAGTACTTCTTTTGATAAAAATGTTGCGGAATTTGTTCCCAGTGAAACATGATAAATACGTTATCAAAGCATTTCCGAAGAAATGTATTTTTATTCATTTTAAAACATTTTGATGTCATTTTCAATACAGAAACATAAGCATAAACATAACTTATATTCATTTACACTAGTGATCTACACCTCTTTAATCTCTTAGTGTAATGTAACTTCGTATCGGCACCTGTGATTCAAATAAGCTTGAGTGGGTCAGGTTGGGAAACCTGCTGAGTACATAGGGTTTTCAACCCACAATAATATAATTATTATGTTTAAACATCAAACAATCAACCCAATTACCCATCCCCATTATCTTCTTTACTCTTAAGGATCTACCCTAAGAATTAGCTATTCCTCGTTAATTCATTCCTAAGGATCATCCTAAGGAATCGGCACGAAATCCATCGTTGCCAGGGTTTACTCGACAGGCACTAAGTCGCATAGTCGCCAGGGTTTAGGCACTAAGTCTCATAGTCGCCAGGGTTTACACAACAGACACTAAGTCACATATTCGCCAGGGTATAGAGTACACCGGGTGAACACATCGTTCACAGCACCTACAGGTTACGAGCCTGCTAGTGTTCCACTGGACTGTCTAGAATAGTCTGTGGTTGTCATCCATACTCTGCTAGATGACGGGGCCATCGCTTGGGTCATCGCTTAGGTCATCACTTAGGTTATCGCTTCTCACCATAATTTACCACTCATATATCATCGCTCATCATTCATCTCATCTTTCATCGCTCATCATTTATCTCATCTCTAATCTACCCATGTTTTACCCAACATATTTTGTAGATATAAAATACATATACAGTTTAAATCATTTAAAACATGTATAAAATCGTTCATCCAACATAGATAGCAAGTATACATATAATTTGCACACGTAGCACGTAATTTATATAAAAATACTTCATATCTATGTGTAAGATGAAAGTAACTATGCACTCACTTGTTAAAGTGACGACTCGATATTCGAGCAGCGCTTCGCTTCTTAACAATATGATTTCCTTCGACGAAACCTAGTATTATTACCACTAGATTTTAGTCTAATATTTATTGCGACTAATTATTAGTCTAGATTCATCATTAACTCAGAGTCTACTTCATGATCTATCATGTAAGGAACAACCAGGTAGGGTCATATCAGAGGTAGGGTCCGTTTGGTATACGAAGTATACTGTTTGGCAATCCCACTTTAAACACCTCACTAAATCACAGCCTTGACATCATCCCCATCAGTAGATTAATCAGTATAATGACTTTGAATCACTGATAAATCTTATTTATAGGTTCATAATAACGATATTATATTTAAATATAGCTATATTTAAAGTAGGGTAGGCGTATCTCACTTACATCAGGTTTTGCTAAAAACCGGTTTCTGCTGGAGCAGAGCTTCTGAGCCGTAAAGCTCTTTTTCTCGGAGCCTTCGGGCGCTCCGGGTCTTTCCTCTAGCAACTTGAGGTTACTAGGGATTTATAGGGGTTTTGGGAGTCTATAGAGAAGTTAGAGAGAGAAAGAAAGGCTTATGGTGTGAAGAAAATATGAATGATTCACACTTTATTTATAGGGGTTTTATCGTAGAGTAGGCCCTAAGTTTCGTTCGTATCTTCCGCGTACGAACTCCGTTTTCTACGTCTTTATATCCACACGTTGGTATTTACGAGTACTACAACTTTCATTTAGACGCCGTCGGATAATTCTCATTCTATCTCAGATTTACAAAACTGTATCGAATTCGTCGCGCTTGAAGAGTTGGGACTAAGTTTTGTCCATATCTTTCGCATACGAGCTCCGTTTTCGACTGTCTTTTTATCGTTTAACTCCTATTAACGATATCTTCATTTCTCGTTTAGATTATTTTGGCTAAAAATCGACCGATCTAAAATTCGAATTTTCGGGTTGTGCACTGTTATGTTAAATCTTAGAAAAATCATAACTTCCTCATACGAAGTCAGATTTGGACGTTCTTTTTTATGCAAACTCTCGGTTTAACATATACTACGACTTTCGTTTAGATCTCTAAGGCTAGAAAGTATTTTATCGTAAATTCATTTTTTACGATTCCCAATGTCGTGCCAGGTTTTGCCGTAAAACTTCGACAGGTCATAACTTCTTCGTTATAACTCGGATTTCGGCATTCTTTATATGTACGGAACCCTTGTGACATATACTATAACTTGGTTAAGATACTCCTTCTAAATAATCTTCCATCAAAAAGTCATTTTTGACGCTCATTGTCTCTAAATTGACTAGCCCGAATCTGCGGGCGTTACACGCCCAGTGTACCCAGGAGTATGCCCGACGTACTGGTCACTCAGCCCAAATATGTTCCAATGACTTAACCCATTAAGCTTTAGCATCCAAAATTTAAATCCAAACTCATAAAAGTGTATTAAGCCATAAAGTTGCAAAATTTATGCTTTTGTATGACTTAATGGGACTCAAACAATGGATTAAGCCTTCTATCTCTCATAAGTGGTCAAAAACTCATGCATGGTTGAGTCTTAACCTCAAAGATTCGATTTTTAGGACATTAAGCACCCCTAAGAGCCCAAAAGGACAACTCAAATGGTCTGGAGTAGTCCATACTCCATGAGACAAAGTTATGGGACCAAAAATGTTAAGTTCTTCCCTAAACCTAGATTTAAGCTAAGAATGAGCAAGTTTCAGACTTTATGCCTCCAATGAGCTAGAAATGATGCACAACCTCTAGATCTACAAGCTTCTTCTTGTCCTTTGCTTCTCCTTAAGCCTCCTTCTTCAAGATCACAAAAGTAACACCCAAAACTCTTAGCAAGCTCAAGAATGCTCTTCAAGGTGGCTAAGGTTTCGAGATTATCACAAAAGGCAATGGGGGCTGATAAGGTAAAAGACTTGAGGGGTTTAATGAGCTTAAATAGGGTGAAAACCCTATCACGTACGCCCCGCGTACGCATGGGTACGCCTAGCGTACATGGGGGACGCCCCGACTTTGCGCATGCATGGGAGTAAGCCGTGCGTACCTTGTGTACGCCCAACGTACTTGGGCCTAGTCCACGGGTAATAAGAAGTTTAATGCGATAATTTTACCTGGCAAATCCGGACGTTACAGAGCATAAGTAAGGTTGTAAAATTCGATTATTGGCACCAGCAATCAAACTTTCGTCTACTGAAGGATTAAAATGTACATTTAATGTTTTACACTAAATTTAAAATCAAATATGATTGAACTAGATTTTGCTGAACATTGTGGTTATAATTATCCTAAACCTTATTTGCTTCGCTGTCAAGTAAGTTATATATTAGGAATGTTTCCTATTTATGTGTTTTAGAGTTTTTTAAAACTCTTTGTAAGACTATTATATAAATCCATCTAGATGTCTTATTTTACTCATTTCAACATCTTCTTTCTCTCCTTTATTCCTTGGAGATTTAGCAACAATATAACCCTTTAAGAGTGTCGTTTTCATAGTGTTTTTTTTTTCAATTTGGGTTTTCCACTTTATATCGTGGTGTTCGTGTGGTTATTCTATTACGTTTTTCAGCATTAATAGTTGATCTATTTTATAACAAATGGTATCAGAGCACGTTTAATTTATAACACATTGAATTCAATCAAATTTTCATGGACGGAAAGAAGCTCTTCTGATTCTTAATATCTGAAAAAATATCATTCCCTTTTACACTAAATTTAATATCATATAGTATTGAAGTAGATTCTGTTGAACATTGAATTCAATCTGACATTTCAATTAAAGTAAAAACACCAACACATCATTAATGGTGTCTATATCGCTACAACAAGTTCCTGGTTCTTGACGATTTTTCGTTCAACAACAAGTTGTAACTCAAGGTGAATAACCAAAGGAAAGTAAAATTTTTAGAGGAGATATCGAGAGTAGAAAGAGATTTTAAGAAATTGCCCATTGGGAGTAATGAGTTAACATGCGTTTTGCAGATACGATAATTAGATAGATGTAGTTATCTTGGTGAAGTGATAAATTCCGAAATTTGAGTAAATCACTGTAAATTAAAGAATATAATCAACACGGATGGAGAGAGACCCGATAGATATAGATGAAGCACATGGAGAGAAAGGCGACTAGAGGCATATATATTGAGAGCTATGTGATGGCAGGGGGTAAATGTGTCACCGATGAGACATGGAAAACCGTGGGGAAGAAAACAAACGTGAAAGAACGTGTAGGGGATGAACAATTAGGTTTTTTTAATATTTCTTTAGAAAGTACAATTATAAAGTAATAATCTTCAAAATACCATTAGATGATTAGATGGTAAATATTTTTTAGAAATAAAATGCTTTAGTAAAAAACTCTAGATTTATAAGAATACAAAATGGTACTATAAGGTGTTTACAAATACAATTACTAAAAATGGTACAAGATCTAGTGGCATCTAAGATCTATATATAACACTACTCCATTGTGAGAAGTTTACAAACTTACGCACCTATAAATTATCAGATTTCATTCCTTGTTTGAAACAAATGATCAGTAGATTACAGGCATATTTGAATTTGGATCCCAGCTACCTCCTTCCTTGAGGTATTGCATGTACCTTGAGAACTCTGGTTTAGCCGTCGCCTTCTTCCTCCGGCTCCTCTTCTCGAATAAGCTGAACAGTGGATGAACTTTACTAACTTTCTTCACTTGCTTCTCTATGAAATCTATTTTCGCCGGAACTTTGGGTGCTGACACATACTTCAACGGCAAGTCGCCGTAGAAGTTAGAAGGCAACGTCGTGGATCTGATCATCTGAGGCTCCGGCAATAGATAGTCGTCAACGGTGGGTTCGCTGATCAATTGATCGTATCCCCGGCGACCTCTCCTGGTGCTCATCGCTCTAAACATGGCTACAGAGTTGTAGTGAGAAAAGGGAGTTTGAGTATTGAGTTTGAGTGTTGTAATTTGGAAAGGGAGGAAGATGACAGGTTTTGTAGGTGTGGAAATTTGTTCTCATAGTCTTGTATGGTAGGCGATACGAAGAAAAACACATTCTCGGAAAGTGTGTTTGATGTGAACTCTTTTTCTTAAAACGTGAGGTTATATTTATAAATTAATAATATGTCGATCTCCACGACTCTTCGCTCTTTGAAAATGAATATAACATATTAACACAATAACATGTGCAATATGATTGATGTATTTTATTATAGTCTAACAAATATAATAATTAGTTTTATCACTATAAGCATGATAGTTGAAAAGCATATTTACTTTTATTTAATAAGTTTGTCGAAATATTAAAGGTTGATTGATCAAGACACAATCTAGTTTCAGTATATTGAAATTGAGGTTTGGTGAAATGAGTTCGAAATCGAGGTATAAATTAAACTTGGCTTGTGTCTCCAACCAAAAAAATGAACTGCGATGTTGATCTTGCTCTTTTCGGAAAATGGTCTATGTCTCCTTTATAGTATGTTTTTATTGAGGAATTAGATGACTATATATGGATCACCTGAACTTAAGTTTATAGATGTTGCATCATCTTATAATTAAGTTTATAGATGTTGCATCATCTTATATATAACTAAGAAGAATACGAAAGATAGTCCTTTATGCTGTAAAAAATTAATTTTATAGATGTTGCATCATCTTATAGTACTCAATCCATTGTTGTTGGACCATTGGATAACACCCATACTATTGTTGTTCTTTATCATTTTGTTGGACCATCATTCCCTCCCAACCCACTCAAACTTATTGTCACATTAGTTTTTTTTTTTTTTCTCTTCTATCTTTTCCAACCCACAGCACATAAAAATCCTATTTTTCTCAACCCATTCAACACACTCAATTAAAAAACATACAAAACAATTAAGATACAAGTCTTAAGGCACAAGGTACGAGAGAGAGAGAGAGAGAGAGGAGGAGGAGGTAACGGCTTACTCAAACCGTAAATCACCAACTTATCTTCAACTCGCCGCCTAAGGGACCATATATTGGAGGTACCACTGGTACCTCCTATAAAAAGCTAATGATATTGTTCCCTAACACCAAAACTAGTGTTGTTGATTATGAGGTCCCATAAAAAGCTAATGATATTGTTCCCTAACACCAAAACTAGTGTTGTTGATTATGAGGTCGGTCAATCTAGCATTTTGGTGATTATGATGTTGCACATTACAACACTGATATAGAATTTGACATTTTTTGACTTGGGGTTGAGTACGAAGAGCATGTTAGTCATGTAGAGGAAGAACGTTGAAAATATAGATGGAAAAATATGTTGGCAATGAAGTTGAAGAGTGATAGTGAGGAGGATGATATTAGGTTAGATGGTGATTTCATGTTGGATGAAGATAATTTGGTAGCAGGACCGGCCCTGATGGTGGGCAACTCGGATGGTTGCCCATGGCCTGTATCTCTAAGGGACACAAAAATGTTAGGCTATATATTTTATACTAGGTTATAACCCATGGAAACCACGGTTGTTATTTTTATAATCATTATTATAGGCAAAATAAAATAAAATAGAATATGAACAAAAAAATAATATGCAACTTTAATTGTAAGAAAACATGAAATAATGTGAAGTTTGATAAATTACAGAAATGTATTTTCAAAGTACATTAATGCTATAAGTTGTAAAATTGTTTTAATTAAAAAAAGGACAACAATAAAAATGACATTGCTGTTATTAGCCAAAATAAGTATAATTTTATTGAAAAAATGATAGGGGTAAAATGTTCGTTTACTTTCTATGTGTATACAAAAAAAGTAGTTTCATGGGCAAAACAGAAAGAGCATTGTACTTTTATAGGCGAAACAAAAAATAGCCTTTTAGTTTCATGGACAAACCAAAAATAACATTGTACTTTGTAAGGTTAAGACGTTATTTGTAAACTGAAACTACAATTATGAAATGGTACTTAAAAAGTACAATGCTTAAATAAGAATAATGTAAAAGTAAGACATTGACACTTGTTACTTTGACAAATATATAAGTTCATAAGTAGAACACACTATGCAAATAATCAAGCAAATGGTAAAAGAAGTAATTATAAAGTATCGATAATCAACCTAAAGGTAGCATAAATTAAATCAGATACATAACGTACTATGTTGCTGTTGTATTTAAACATATAAAAAATGTTTTTTAATGTGCTTCTAATTTTTCCTCATTAGACAATGTACTTTGAAAAATAACCCAAAACATTGACTAATTTTGGAATTCACAGTTATTCATTCAATTTTGAATATGTTTCTGAAATATTTTTTCGTTCAATAGCAGCCTAAATTAAAGCAATGTAAACTCATATGATTTTTCATTTAATAGCATCATACTTCCTATTTATGTCATATTATGTGTATGTTTGTTGTAAATAAATGTATGTTAGTATAAATTGACTAATTTTAATACTCACGATGACGTAAAAAGAGGAAAATATAGTCATTAGTCTACATATATAAAGAACACGCCTTCATATTCATATTTCTATGGAAATATAGTTGGGGAATCAATAGAGATATAAGCACTATATCCCTTATATAGAGCACCTTCATATTATTGTTTTTAGCTTCAAAAATCTACACAATAAACCTTTTACATCACTAAAGAGATTAGTCAAAATTAGAGTGAAAATGATGTTAATATTGTATAGTCCAGTTTGTACATCCTAAGTAGGACGCTAAATTGATGGTAAATTAAAAAAATGAACTTATAAACAATTACCATTTCCATATCTTGATAAACAAAGAATCAAACCATTGTAGCATTAGAAACTTTTGAAGTTAGAAGTCAAATTATCTTATTCATTTGGTTTTGAATCGTTTGCTGGGAATCACGTATCTCTTCCAAAAAAATCATTGTATCAATCCTTTACCGACATTTAGTTTTGAATCATGTTTTGGAATCAAGTAAAAAATATTAAATTAATTTTTTTTTTACAAAAGTTTTAAATTTTGTTTTCTTATTAAAGCATTCCACTTTGTGAGTAGAATGATATATATAGGTAGCCTTTGAAAGTATAATGTATATGTTTGTATTTCTATGTATATTTGGGGTTGTGTGTATGTGTGCTCATGTGTATGTATGATTGTATATATGTGTACTGGTCTAATAAAAGTAAGAATTGAAAGTATGTTGCTATAAAATAATAAAGAGTATAGAAGCTACCAGTTATAACATTTCTGCTACATGCATATATTCTGCAATAAACATAAAAGAACAAACTTCAAAGTGAAAATTGTTTAGGATATGAAAAACAGAAAACAGTCAACCTATAGTGCATGGCCTGGGATGGTTAATGAGCACATCTTTGATCTTCCATTGATAATAAATGCAAATTGAAAACATAGATTAAGTCGACATAATTATGAAATCGCTAAAACTAATGAAATTCTATCGATAATTTATATATTATTCAAAATAACATATGAAGGGGACTATACATTTCTATTTCTTTTTTAAACCATGTTTCTTTAAGAACATGTAGCCAATCAAATCATAAAGGTAAATTATTTATTGCCTTCACTACAATCATATCTTGAAAAGAAATAATATTAATAAAAAAAGAATGGTATTTACCTCTCTCATAGGCTAGTAACATGTATTGGAGTCGAGTTCCATGTGTGAATTAACTTGCCTCAAGGTTGAAAGGCTCGGCTGTTTGAGCATAAAAGGTGCATGTGATAGAAAATATATGTTAAATCCACAAGAAATCTCAACTTTATGATAATGATGAATAAAATTTATACATCATAGATATCGTTGCTTTTAGGACCATTAACAACCATATGGACTAATGTTTATAGTTTTAGAGAAGGTTTGTTCACATAGGTTTCTTGTAAAATCGATTACTATTAAACGCCCACTTCAATCAACTCCTCTAAAGATGGCCAGGGGTTAGTGCTCTGTAACTTGGTTACCACCTCTTACCTTTAAAAACCATTAAATAAATAAACAAGTGAAATCATGATACACGACCCATACTGTTAATGATCATCCAAAATAATTAACTTAAAATCCAAAGAGGATAATCTAGATATATTCATTAACCATGAGTAGCACAACCATAATCCTTAGGCTCTCTTGCGCTTCAATATTTATAAAATTAAATGCAAATGTTAAGTGATTAAGCTTTCTTTGTTCATTCATGATCCTAGGCCAACCAGACTTCCATAAACCAAAGAAAAAAGTCATAAATAATAAAACTTACTCAGTGGTAGGTAGAGCAGGAAGAGAAGTTCTAGAGATGCGACCAAAATCTATCCATTCTTTGGGATACATAATGGAAAACATAGAATACATTAATATCCTGTTCCACATGACTAAAATTCCTAATAGATTCAAAAAAGAACAAAAAGTAAAACTCATTATATTACTTTTAAAAGAATGTTTTCGTCTAAAAAATTAGAAGAAAAGCCAATACGATTCACAAACCTAATATTAAATCACCAGTTAATATAATATTGCAATTTGAAATTAACAATTACCAACCTTCAACCAAAGAATCTTCAGGTGTAGTACGCTCAGGTCCAACCAAACATATGTTCAATGATCCTATTTAAGAGGACACAAAAAATGCACAAATTGGACCTGTTAGAAATTACTCAACAAAATATAAGTTACATGTGTAAAAGGGAAATTGAAGTGTGATAATCAAAATTACAAATCACAGGTTGCACAAATCGTCAAAAGAACCAAAAGCACATGATCATTGATCAATTTAATACAACTGTTTAAACCATAAAGTAGATCTAACCCACCACATTGCTTAGCATGAAAGTAATTTTCCAAGCTGATACCTACTATCCCGACAATAAAGAGAGAAACAAAAATTTCAAATTTGAAAGCAAAAAACATAAAAAATATTGATTAAACGATCCAAGTGAAACGATTTTAACCTAAATATCCTCCTCTCCCAATAAAAATATCAACCAACTAAATATCCTCCTCTCCCAATAAAAATATCAACCATATCTCATAACATGTATAAAATTGATTGCGAAGAACACCCAAATATACTTATCAAAGATTGAACTAATGACATGATTGAGAATAGACCTATAATTCTACTTGATCCCTGTTATTCAAATTATATTAAGCATTAGTGGTTTGATATATGAATTAAAAATTGTAATTGTAATTTGGCTAATACATACCATAAAAAGGAGGCCCGAAGATGCAGATCCCCTTGAAAATTGTAATTCCATGGATATCGCTACCATAATAGATTCATTGAAAGCTGGATATAGAAAATGAAACTTTACGGTATTAGTACTCTTCGAATGAAACTGTATTAG
Organism: Lactuca virosa; assembly: GCF_052849685.1. Taxonomy (NCBI): domain Eukaryota; kingdom Viridiplantae; phylum Streptophyta; class Magnoliopsida; order Asterales; family Asteraceae; genus Lactuca; species Lactuca virosa. The sequence continues at coordinate 213,842,503 of NC_136427.1, forward strand.
AAGAAATCGAGAGAGTATCAACAAATAATTGGGATAAATAAAGCATCAAAGATGGATTAAATCCTTGTATAATTTCTTTCAATTTTCTTTCAACAAACAAAAGCAAGATTAAATAGGAAAATAACAAATAAAAAAAAATTGAAAAGCAAAGAGAGCAAGACCTGTACAGTTTGAGTTTTATGAGAATGAATGTATATATGAAGTCGAGATAACATGTATTCAATTTTGAATAAGATTTTATTCCTGATTTTTTGGGATTGGGTTGAATATATAGATAATTTCATAGTAAAATTAGGAAAAGAACGAAATTGAAATTTGAAGGCAATAAAACCGGCTTATCAATTGTTTAGGCGGGAAGTAAGAAAATGAGGGCTTAGAACGATGACATGTGGCAAATACAGGGTCTAGAAAGATGTCATGTGGCACCTTAAAGAGGTTTTTATTAGGAAAAGAGAAGAGATATATACAAAATGTTATTTACATATTTTAGGGGCCTAAATCCCAATTTAGCCCAAACTCAGAAGCCCAAGAAAATAAACAAATTGGCATGATGATTGATGCTACGTTAACGCCCGTATGGGAAGAGTAGGAATGAAAGAAGCTCCAAAGCAGGAATTAGGGCGCCTTGTGAATCCAATCGAACGTCATCAAAAATTGAATCGCCATCTATATCACGCGGGAACTCGTGATTGACATCATGCTTTCGTATGTTGCCTCGATATCAAAACTCAGCTTTAAGAATCGTCATTTACTCTCGTTTCTCTCTTGCTTGAATCGTCATCTACTATTTTCCTTACACTCACAATCGACTTTCCTTTTGCTTTTTTTGATTTCTGAATCATGATTGATTTCCCTTCTGCTTCTCATTCTTGTTTCTCTTAAACTCTCTCCCGTGATTTCTCATTCGACTCATTCCTCTCCTGATTCGTACTCTCGATTCTTGACCATGCCTTCCTCTTCTGACTCTGCTGATTTCTAAATTGGGAGATATCATATAACTTTATATATGATTTTTGTTTATGACAACTTATAGGTTTGTAGATCATATTATTTTTTGATTTTTGCTTATCATTCTAGGTTTGTAAATCAGATTTTTGTTTTTGATAGATTATAATTTTTGGAAAAATTAAGTAATTTAACCACTTTTTAATGTGTATTTGGAAAAAATAACCAATTTTTTTTTCTTTTTTGCAAAATAACCACCTTGTCCGGAATGAGGTATTCCCGACCAAGAAAAACCATTTTTTTGACCAACTCCGGAATCTCATTTCGAATTCCGGACTAAAATTTTGGAATATGAACAGTACTTCGGAATGCCTAATTATAGAGTACTGTTCATACTCCGAACTAAAATTTTGGATTTTGAGAAAAAAAAACACCGGAATTTCAAGAACAAGTCTAAAATCCAAAGAACAATTCCGGAATTTCATGAAAAAAAATCATTTTTTTTTTTAATTTTGCAAAAAGTTAAACAAACATAATAATATGAACTATATACAATATAGGTGCATGAAACTAGACATTTTATTGAAAAATGATAACACTCAACATTACGAAATGTAGTATTCGGAATCCCAAAAAAACAAAACAATTTCTTTGTAAATAAAAAATAAAAAAAAAACTGAAAAAATATGAACAATACTCCGAAATATGAACAATACTCAAAAATTAGGCGTTGCGGAGAGAAGGGTTATTTTTCAAAACTGAAAAAATATGGTTATTTCCTTTTAAAACCACGTTTATAACAGCTAGTTACTCAGTTTCCCTAATTTTTGTATGTAAATCATATTTATGAAGTCAATTATTTCAGAATATGGGAAACTCAATTCTCTAAGTTTCAGATTTTTCGTTAACGAGGTAAAATATTTGTAGATTTTTGTATGTAGTTGTATAATCAGAATTTTTATGTACCAAATATTTTGATGTTTGTTTCAATTTGATTCATTCAGAGCTTCAAAGTATTGGATTTTTGACTTGATAAGATAAGATGTTAATCACATATTTTGGTTATCAAACTTTTATGTAGTTGTATAATCATAATTTTGATGTTCCAAATATTATGATGTTTGTTTCAAATTGATTCTTTCATTTGAAATTATAACACCCCGTTTATTTAATAAATAAATAAATAAATTAATGAATGTATATTGGCCCTAAAATCAATAATTATATAGCAAAGTGTAAGTTTCGGATTGGTTTCGTAAAGATTTTTAGAAAACAGGGGTGTTTGGTATCATTTGGACCTAATACGTAAGGATTTATGGAAGCAGAGGCTAAAGAGTAAATTATGGGCCTAAATTGAAAAGGTTTTGTAGAGGGAGGGGCTACATGGTAATTATTGGGACTTAAGTTGAAGGGTTTTTGGTCGGCTCGGGTTAAAAAGGTAAATTTCAGACTCACTTTGAAAGGAAAAGGGAAGGGAGGGACCAAAGATGGAATTATGGAGAGAAGTTTGTAGGGCATCAGATATATATACATCATCCGTCCAAACCCTAACCCTACTCCATGTTACAGCCGCCACCCACCCTAATGCCTCCCTCACCGGCGGCGCCACCACCCCATTTTCCGATCAGCGAAAACCCGCCAAGCGAACACCGAGCCTCCATCATTCTTCTTCTCCTTCTCCTTCTTCAGCCGCCACTATAGTGACGAGTTCAGCCACCATCCCTTGCCCGCAGCTTTGCCGTCGAGCGCCACTGCCACAGCCGCTGTCGCGACTGTCGTTCCCAGCAACGTTTTTGCTTCCGTTGCCGTCAACAAAGACCGAACGAGGACCTCTTCTGCCGCTGCTGTTGCTGCCATTAGCGAAGTCTCAACTCTTATTCTCCATTGCTCCGGGGTGGCGCCGCAGTCACGACCGCCGCCGTCCGTAGGGCTCGTTCGTGCTACTTCGGTCAACATCCACTACCCTGAGAGATAGGTTGTAGCGTGCGTTCCAGCTTCCATGTCGCAAGTATGTATGGGTATCACTACAAGAAAAAATGGGCATCTGTGACTAAATTATCAAAAACTGATTAATCAGTCCTAGTTACCATGTATCTGGGACTGATGCATCAGTAGCTGATACTATCTAGGAATGATTTTAATGAGTGAATAATTAGAGACTGACTAGACCTTTTCAAGACTAAAATTTAGTCGCTAATATGTTTATGACAGTTCAGGTTTGGAGGAAAACACATTAGGGACTGAATTCCAGTCTCGAATAGACTAGCGCCAATTTTGACTTTTGAGGGAAAATTATTAGGGACTAAATTTCAGTACCTGATAAACTTGTGCCAATTTTGAATTTTTAAGGAACTTATTTGGGACTGAGTTTCAGTCTTCGATAGAAATAAACCAATTTGGCATTTGGAGGGAAACTTTTTAAAGGCTGAACTGCAGTCCCTAATAGACATGCATTATTTGACATTCTAAATGAAACTTATAATGGACTAGAAATTAGTATATGAGACAAATTATTTATTCATAGATACCATACATTAGATACCACCACTACCTTCATCCCTGCCACCACCCTCATCACCCTCATCACCTCCATAACCACACCTCTCTCACCAAAACCACTACAACCACCACATCTAGTGCCATTACCACGTTAAATAAAATATTCTCTGATTACGTTTCTACTACTACCACTAACTTTGCCACGTCTACCACCAGAACTACCACCGTCGCCTCCATGGCCATCACCAACACCATTGCTACCACAACCAGTAAAATTAATTTCAACCACCTCCACCTCACCACCACTTTTTTCGTCTCCAACGCCACCATCACAACGACCTCTCCGACCATCACCACCACCTTCACCACATCGCCTACCACCGCTACCACAATTCCACCGCCATCACTACCACCTCTACCTCCACCTCTGCCACCACCATCACTGTTAACACAACCACCAACACCCATGTCATCACCCCCACCCCTACCTCTACCGCCTTCGCTATAATTACTGTTAGCACCACATGTGTCGTCTATAATACCATCACCACCAACTTCACCTATACAATAACCACCGATATAGATACATTAGCGCTCCCCAACCAATCTCTAAAAGGTCCACTCTTTTTAGGACTTGTCTTTTCTTGAACCGGTATTGGGGATTTTTTTGGTCTAGTTATTTTTGAAACCGTCTTTATTCGGTGCGGTCTTTTTAGGTAAGTGTTTTTCGACCCAATCTTGTGGTATTTATATGCGTATGTTTCGGTTCAAAATCAGGTTATTCGGATTTGTTTAGCTTTTGCGGGTCGATTTCAAATTCCCTATAATATCTAAATTATTAGTATGTCGCATATTATTTATCATTTATAGATTTTGATTATAAAGTTTAAATAAATCATTTAGGATAAAATAAATAGAATCGAATTACAAAGAAAATTGTGGTGCATATGGATAAAAAGGAAGACAAATGGATTTGTAAAAAAAGAAGTGCGTAAGGCCTCTCTTTGCTTTCAATTTATCCCACATCGGTGGCTTTAGGAAAATAAAGAACACGCATGGTCTTGTATATATATATCAGGCGCTACACATGCATGAGGTTCCCATCCGGTTTTAATGTGTGATCTTGTTCGGTTTAACCCAAATTAAAAAAACTAGTTTTTTTTTCACTCACCTTAAAAAATTGAAGTTTTTTTAATCATTCTCGCCTGGTAAGACTCGATTCGTAGTTCTTGGCAGACGGGTTTGGCTTTAGGGGATTGAATAATATTATATTTGCGGTTGATATTTAGTTATTTAAAAAAAATTAAGATTAAATGAGATAGTATTAAAGACTGATATTTAGTCTTATCAGATATTAATAATATTAATAGTCCCTAAAATATAATATTAGAGACTGATATCATAAAAACTTGGGGATTTGAAGAAAACAAATTAGAGACTGAATGAAATACTATCAAAGACTGATTTTTTGTCTTTGATACATTGATGTATTAAAGACTGATTTTCAGTCCTGGATACATAAAAAATCGACTATCTAGGACTAGGTTTCAGAGGCTAATTGGGGACTAGCTAAATCAGTCCCTAATTCTCATTTGAGACTGATTATTGACCATCCGAGACTGATTATGTCAGTCTCTGATACCACTTTTTCTTGTAGTGATATATCATGGTGTTTTGTTCATTGTGTGGGTGTATCTCGCCCTGGAAATCAAGAAAAGGCATCACCATCGTCGTAAGGCAGCGGTTTCAACCTCCTGCCACCATGTATCACCACCGGCCACCACAAGGGTGGCTGTGTGTGTGTGTTTAGCTTAGTGTGTGTGTGTGTGTTATTGGGATTTTGCTTTGTATGTTGTAATCTGTAACAGAATAATCAAAGAAAAACTCAAACCACCACCATGAGGTGGTGGCTGCCGCCACCGGCCGTCGTGTTGGGTGGCGGTGTGCTTTGCATGTGTTTGGATTACTTTTGGGATGCTTGGACTCGATTGGACTAGAACCCTAACCACCACCGTGAGGTGGTGGCCGCCGCCGTGAGCCGCCATTGACCACCACTACCCGAGGTGGTAGTGGGTGGTGCCCGACTAACGAAACCCTAATGGGCCTAGTGAAACCCTAATGGATCTAAAGATTTAGTTTTGGGCCTATTGGGCTATGATTGGGTTGGAAACCCTAATTAGGGTTTAGAAAACCCTAATTTTGGATATATTAGTTTGGACTTATCGGGACCCGCATTTTTGGCCATTGGAATGGAATTGTAAATTACACCCAATCACACCATATGACTTATCTAGTAGAGTGATGGACTTAATGGATTAAGTCCTTAATGGGTTAAGTAAGAAACACTTAACCCTAATCGTCATTTTATGTGAAAACCCTAATTTCACTTGGGCCTTGAGTTGGGCCTTTCTATTGGGCCTCGATGATTGGGTTATTGGTGGGCCATCCAAGAATAATTATATGGACCAGAATATTTAGATGGGCTTTAGGGTAAGGCCCATATGTGAGGTTTGGGCCCAATTTGGAAAATTGGGCCATAGATGGGCCATAGTCTAGGCCTTGATGATTATTAGATATTGGGCCATCAGAATGTCAAGTGTTGGACCAAAAATAAATGGTTGGGCCTTAAGGCAAGACCATGTAGAGATTTGGGCCCAATTTGGAAAATTTGGCCATAGTTGGGCCTTGGTTCATTATTAGACTTTTGGGCCTTTGGATTGGGCCTTGGGCTTGAGTCAAGCTAAGTTAGGGGTAAAGTAGTCTTTTACCCCAAGCATGGATTTATAGATATGTGTTGGGGACCCAATTATTAATTCGGTGTTATTTTGATGTTGACAGATTCAGGAATTTATCATCTAGCAGCTAGGGTTTGGTCAGCGGGACTTCAGCAGTGTGAGGTGAGTTCTCGTCCAGTAGGAACGGGTCTAAGGCCACAATGCCGACCTGTTTAGTTGTTAGTAGTTCCGGACTACGGTCCGATGCCGGGGCGGTCCCGAGAAGAGTATATGTATGCTTGATGTCTTTGTGATTCATGCATGTTATGTGTTATGTGTTCCGGGGCAAGCCCGATGCCGGGGCAAGCCCGATGCCGGGGCAAGCTCGATGTATGTTAGTGTATCTGTTATATGTTATGTGTTACGGGGTAAGCCCGATGTCGGGGCAAGCCCGATGCGTGTTAGCTTATATGTTATGTGTTATGTGTTCCGGGCTTCGGTCCGATGTCGGGGTAAGCCCGATGTATGTTATATGCTTATGATATATGTTATGTTGTGTATGCCGGGGTAAGCCCGATGTCGGGGCAAGCTCGATGACGGGGTGAGCCCGATGCCAGACGTGGTCTGATGCCGGGGTGAGCCTGATGTCGGGCAGGAGTCCGATGTCGGGTAAGCCGATGCTGGGTTCGTCCTGATGTAGTTGGGCGGTGTCCCAAAGTTATGTTTATGTTATGTGTTTATGTTATATGCATTGTTGATATGTTTATATGTGTACCAGATTACGGTTCGATGCCAGGCGGGGCCCGATGTAGTGGGCTAGGCCCAAGTTATGTGATTATGTGTATGGTATGTGGTAGTTTGGGGAGACTCACTAAGCTTCATGCTTACATTTTTCAGTTTTGGTTTCAGGAACTTCGGCTTTCAAAAGAGGAGCTCGAGACGATTGCAGTGCACACACCATTTGTTTAGCCTGGGATGTTTATACTCTGATATATTTTGACATGTGACTTTGATACATGACATATGACTTTTATATGATGAGGATATTTATGGTTTTATTAATGGTTTAAAACGAAATTTTTGGGCTGTATTTTTGGGATGTTTAAGAAATTTTGGACTTTGTTAATGTTGTGGATTGTTACCCAAATATTTTTATTGCGTCTACATCTTATTAATCATTCCTATTACTGTTGTATCTGCAGCTAAAAGTTTTTCAAAGATGAAGTTATTGAAGAATTATCTAAGGTTATTTGTGTTACAAGAAAAATTCAATGGTTGTATTATGTATACGGAAAGATGTAACATTCGCATTTCTAGTATTTTTTTTTTCCTTTTAGCCCTTCATTTATAAACCCTTGCAATTTGGTCCTTAGCCGAGTACGTTGGGCGTTGTAACGTCCCAAAAATATGAATCAAAATTTCATTTTTAATTTAGCAAAAACAGTATTCCAAAGACATAATCAGTACAATCCAAACAAAATAAGTGTATCAAACATCATCTCAAATCAGAGTAAGCACAAAAGCGGAACTATGTGGTGTGTGGGATCCACTCATCCCGAGCTCTTCCTATTGGAACCAGAAGTACCTGAAACATAAACTGAAAACTGTAAGCACAAAGATTAGTGAGTTCCCCAAACTACCCAATACCATACATAATAAACCACATACTGGTCCCCCTCCCTCCATCGGGCCCCGCCCGGTATCGAGTGTCACTCGGCTTCAGGCCCCGCCCAACATCGAGCCCCGCTCGTATACATATGTATTATTCTTAGGCCCCGCCTGACATCGGGCCCCACCCACTATACACATATACATATATCACATAATCATACTAACACATGCAATGATCATAAACAATAGCATGCGATACAGTCATCGGGCCTCGCCCAACATCGAGCCCGGCTCGGTATACATAACAGCACATATCACAAGAAAGGGTCACACAAACTCCTAGCATCCTAACATAAATAACAAGGGTCGGCATCGATGCCTTAGACCCGCTAAACCCAGTGAGGAAACTCACCTCGACTGCTGAATCACACGACTAAATCTCTGGCTGCTATCCGACGAATCCCCGAGCTATCAAAACCAAATAGCATCCAATTAACAATTAGATTCCAATCTATAACCATCAATCCATACTTAGGGTAAAAAGATCATTTTACCCCTTACCTAGTTTGGACCAAGACTTAGGCCCAAACATGTAATCCAAAAGGCCCAAAATCCAACTAACCGTTCGAGGCCCATACTTGGCCTAATTTTCCAAATTCGGCCCAAACCCTTACATGGGCCTTACCCTAAAGCCCACCCATTCTCCTAGTCCAAAACACTTGCACTTAGATGGCCCAACAAGAACCCAAACACTTAGTCCCAAAAGGAAGGCCAAACCACGAAGCCCAAAACACAAAACCCAACAGACTGAGTACGCGGGGCGTACTCAGCTGTACGCTAAGCGTACCCGCTAAATGGATTGTACGCCGCGCGTACAGACTTGTACGCCCATTGTACTCAACCATTAAGCCAAAACCCACTTTAAGCCCTTAATGCTTAAGACCAGAAGTCCAAACCACAAATCTAACCCCTAATAAGTGTCTAGAACCATAAAGTCACTGACTTGGTGACTTTGCATGCCCCAAAAGGACCCAACTTCAAGATATATCACCTTAATTTCACTAGATGGACATAATCTCATGTAAGGGTGATTCTAAACCCTAAAGGTGCCAACTTTATGGACTTTGAACCTCAGAAACACCAACAGTGGCAACTCATAGCTCCTGGAGTGGTGTCAAACCGCTAGATCTCATTCATGGGTCCAAAAAGGGTCCAAAACTCATATAAACTAGATCTAAGCTTCTAATGAACAAGATCATAGATTTTTACCTCAAACAAGATGGGAATGGAGTGGAGAATCAGGACCCACAAGCTCTTCCTTGATCAACAACCTTGCACCAAACTCCTTCTTCTTGATAATGGACCAAAACACACCAAGAAGCACACAATGAGCTCAAAAACACAAAGGAAAGGTCTAGGGTTTCGAAATGAGGTTATAAGGTCAGTGGAGGATGAGAAATGAGGGTAACATGATCCATAAATGTTATTATATAGCGTCCAACCCCGAAAATTAGGGTTTCACTAAATGACATGTAAGTCCCGCGTACATATGCGTACGCCCCGCGTATGTGTCCGAAGTCCCGATCCCACCTCGCATGAGTACGCTAAGCGTACCATGTGGTATACCCTACGAACTCACTTTACAGCTTGTACGCTAAGCGTACTACATAAGGACCAAATATGAAACTTTTCAACAATGAAGGGCAATAATGAAACATACCAGGATTCAAGTGTTACAATTCTCCCCCACTTGAATCAGATTCGTCCTCGAAGTTCGTTGCCCCGAACAACTCCGGATAGTACTCTCTCATCTTATCCTCGAGCTCCCAAGTCCACTCCGATCCTTTGTGGTGCTGCCATTGCACGTTTACCAGCTTAACAACCTTGTTCCTCAAGGTTTTCGTCTTCCGATCCAAAAACTGCCACCGGTCTCTCAATATAATTCAGGCGGTCATCCACATGAATATCCTCCAATGGTACCACTGTGGAATCATCCACTAAGCACTTCCGCAGCCGAGAGACGTGGAATGTGCTATGAATCTGACAGAGCTCCTTTGGAAGATCCAAGCGATAAGCAACCCGAACCACCCGATCCAAAACCCTGAAAGGACCAATATACCTGGGGCCCAACTTGCCCCGCTTCCGGAACCGGATGACACCTTTCCAAGGTGACACCTTTAGGAGAACCATATCTCCCACCTGGAACTCTAAATCTGATCGGCGCCTGTCGGCATAACTCTTCTACCGACTCTGAGCTATCTGGAGCTTACTCCAAACCTGCTGAATCAGCTCAGTGGCCTTGAGTACCACCTTGGTACTCCCTATAACCCGCTGACCGACCTTGCCCCAACAAATCGGGGTCCTGCATTTCCTCCCGTAGAGCATCTCAAAAGGAGGTCGATCAATGCTAGCGTGATAACTGTTTTTATACGAAAATCTCGCTAACGGAAGATACGTTGTAACGCCGTAAAATTTCAAACAAATTTTTCGTTTTTAAATCACATAAAATCTCAATATCACATTTTCTCAAAACCACAATGTATCAATTGTCAAAAACACAAATCAACAAAAAAAATAATAAGCCTCTCATGGCTATAGCTCGACATGGACTTTCCGGTTATGCGTCTCGGTGAGGACCCTCCGGTCTCACGGCTCGGTGTGGACCCTCCGGTCATGTGTCTCAGTGAAGACCCTCTGGTCTCACAACTCGGGTCGGACCCTCCAGACCTGTAACTCAGTGAAGACCCTTCGGTCTCACAACTCGGTTTGGACCCTCCGGTCCTAACTCGGTAAGGCACAAAATAATATAGCATATATCACAATAACAAAATGCATAATATCACATAACTCAATATAAGAACATAGGACCCTCCGTTCGATAACTCAAATAAGACCCTCCGGTCACACAGTATTACCACTCAGGTAAGTATAGTGAGAAGACTCACCTTGTAAGTAAGCAAGTAGATCTAGTACCCTACGAACATTCTAGACTCCGCCTACATAATATAATTATCTCTAATAAGAAATTTGTAATAACCACTCCGAGATGTTAAGCTAACTCCTCCACTAGATCTCAAAATGGGTGAAAAGACCATTTTACCCCTCCATGGTCTCCAAATTCCACAATTGACTAAACCCTAAAAGTCAACATAAGTCAACACTCGAGTCAACAGTCCATGTTGACCCAACTCGTCGAGTGCACCTATGCGACTCGTCGAGTTCCTCCTGTTCTCAGAAGAATCTGGAAAACTCCAACGCAGCTCCGGTCATGTGTCTCGATGCTCCCACGGCGAACTGCTCGGTCAAAGAAACCCCTTATCTAACAGCTCCTACAGTTGTGTAGACAACTCCTGCATCTCGGGAGGAGCTAACCGATACAGTGCTTTGGCTATCGGAGCCACACGTGGAACGAGATCAATCCTGAACTCCACCTGCCTCTCCGGAGGCACCCCTGGCAAGTCCTCCGGAAACACATATGTGTAATCCCGCGTAATCGACACATCATCCACGGTTGCCTTTCCCTTATCCCGGGTATCCATGACATAGGCGACATAACCGGAACAACCCTGCTGAAAATAGTGTTTGGTCCTCGCTGCTGAACATAAAACCGACCCACGCTGAGATGTCTCCCCATGAACCACTAACTCTCCCCCACTCGGGGTATGAACCCGTACAAACTGTTGCTTACAATCGATCACTGCCCCATTAGTGCTCAACCAATCCATGCCCACGATAACCTTGTTCCCACGCAACAGAATGGGAACCAAATCCACCAGATATTGCTCACTGAACAACTAAAGAGTGCAACCCCGATGAACTCGTGAAACCCGAATAGACCTATCATCATCAATCTCAACATCAAGAGGACAATCCAGCTCCCTCGGAGCTCCAACAAATATCTTGCTAAGCGCAAGCGATACAAAAGATCGAGTAACCCTCGAATCAAACAATACCAAAGCAGAAATATCGTTCACAAGGAACGATCCTAAAATAAAACGCATAAACATAAGCAAGCAATTCAATATAAACAAGGAGGTAAGGATAAGATACATACCCGTCACCACGCCGAGAGATGCACGTGCCTCCTCGGCCGTCAACTTGAAAGCCCTGTGCTTCACTGCAGGCACGTATGCCTGGGCCTGGCGACCGTCAGTAATTCGAAGAGTTGTAGGAGCGGGTGCTGATACCGGTCCTGCTGCAGCCAAACTCGGAAAACGGGTCTTCTTGTGGCCCCTCTGATTGCAATGAAAGCAAATCAGATCACTGGGTGGTGGTAGCATTACAATCTCTGCTATAATGACCCGTCCGACCGCACTTGAAGCAGCTAGAACCATCAACCATGCACGGTCCCTCGTGCGCCCTGCCGGCCCCGGTCCAGATGGCCTCTCGATCTAGAGCCAGATACGTTGGGCCTCTTGCCCAAACCCACAGGACTCGACACAGAATCTGGCTTTCTCTTCTTCTCCATCTCCATATCAATCTCCTTCTCCCTAGCTCGCGCTATCATATCCTCCAGCGTCTTGCAGCTGGATCGGCTCACAAACTGCCGAATGTCACTCCTCAACATATCATGAGATCGGGCCTTCTTCATCTCCTCATCCGCCACATACTGCATAACCAGAAGTTCCCTCTCCATAAACATCACAGTGATCTCAGCCACCGTCTCCGTAGTCTGGCGGAGATCCTGAAACACCCCAAAATGGCTCACAATCACTCAAAATGGCTCACAATCACTCAAAGTAGCTTAGGGTTTTGAGATTTAAGGTTAGGACAGTGGAGGCTGGAAATGAGGCCAACATGAAGGGTTTAAGGTGTTTAAATAGGGTGCAAAACCATGGAATTAGGGTTTCATTTCACCTAGCCAACTCGTCGAGTTGAGACCTCCCAACTCGTCGAGTTGGTCACCAAAACACGCGGTCCAAAACATCTCTACTCGAAGAGTTTGAGGCCTCCAACTCGCCGAGTTGCTCTATAAAAATGAATAATTTATAAGTTAAATACATACCAGGAACCAGACGTTACAAAATTGCCTAAGATCCCTGATTATCCGTCGTCTGAATTTGCTTGATTACTTATTTCCTAAGAATACATGTAGTTTTGAGGGTTAACACAAGGTTGGTGAGAGTCATAGGTTTTTCCTGCTAGCCGCAATTATAATACTCTTAAAATCGTTTCAAAAAGTATTTTCTTTATAAGTACACCATATTTAAATAACCTTTGAAAAACCCAAACAATGTCCTGACATAAGTAATTTCATGCTTAAAACGATTTTTAATGAACCATGTTTAGAAGTTGTAGTAAGAGAGAGTGATATATATATATATATATATATATATATATATATATATATATATATATATATATATTCAAGTTAATGTTTATAGTGAGTCCTATAACCGAGCTATGCGACTTGAGTGTACCCGACTACAACGCTTCATTGGACGTTGCAGTAAAAATTGTAGACACCTATCACCCACTTCGATTGATCAGTCGAGGTTGTAGCTAGCAAATGCAGGTGGGGATGTCAACCCCGTATAGATCTATACATATGTATCTCGTTTCGAAGATTAACAGTTATAGTAGTGTGTGTATGCTAAGTATTTAAACTCAGCTAATGAATAACATAGCGTCTCACTAAAAAGTCTTTAACTAAAAAGTTTGTGAATAACTCTCAGCCCTAACTTACTTGTGGGTAATTCCAGGCGAAATGAATTTCATGACATCAAGTTTATAAAAGTCGAGTATATTTGACACGTGTGTAAAGTATAAGGCACTAACTTTTATATTGAAATATGTTTCTTTTATAAACTCTATAGTAAAAGGCATATGTTATTTCATGACATCAAGTTTATACAAGTCGAGTATGTTTGACATGTGTGTAAAGTATAAGGCACTAACTTTTTTAACTAAGTATGTTTCTCTTATAAACTCTACAGAAAAAGGCATATGTAATTTCAATAGTTGTATAATTCAAGCAACATAACATACTAAGATATCGAAGCTTAAAACGATATTGTTTGCTTATAATATATAAGTGTTAAATAATACTTTTCAACTACTATGCACAGACAGAGGCAGACATGAAACACCGGAGGGCGAGACCATTTTGGCATTTAAGCTGTTCTGAAATCCAACAACCTTATGCGGCCCTTCAAACCAGATTCCCCGTACTATAAGCAGTTAAAAGGTATTGTAATAACATTTTTGTTTAATTTATAATACTTAGTACATGTATTCTCCCCCAAAATAAGTAAATACAAAAGAGGGGCCGTAACACTCACCTTAAAGTGCGATTGACGATTTGTTTTTTAGAATGGATGCGAGAAAACCGGGGTGTATTGTCGTGAACGCGATATTCCGAGATAATTTAGTTTCCTAAGGAAATAATAACATATATTAATATGTGTAGGGTATTGGCATTTTTGCTAAGTAAGGTATTTATTTTATAATTTCCAAAGTTTTGTTCATTCATAATTTATTTAAATAATTATTTATTTAATTAAATTTTCTTTAAAATTTTAATTTAAAATGATTTAATTTTTTCTAAAAAAGTTATTTAATATAAAATTTTAATGAATAATTTCTAAAAACTTATTTAATATAAAGTTTATTTAATAAAATTATTCAATATTATTTACAAATAAATTTTATTAAATTTTGTATTAAAGTTTTGGATTCATTTGAAAGGTTTTTCCACCACAGGGTAGATTTTGAATATTTTAAATAAAGTTTCATTGATTTGGACTAGAATTGAAAACAATATTGAGAATGTGGACAAAATATTTAATTTGTAAACCATGTTTGTACGATAACATTCAATTCACACAAGAGGTTTATACCTCCTATGTATCTGTCGCATGCATATACACGAAGAAGGAGAAAAAAATGGTTTCGTGGTTATGATCGATCGACGAAGCAATTCGATTGAATAAAAGGGGTGTTTGGGAGAGGACATACGATGAAAGGAGCGACAACAGGGGGTGTCACACGGTGGCAGAGGGTGGCGGGGAGATTCCGGCAAGGGCAGGAGGGGACGATGGGGCTTGCTGCCTCATTTCTTCCCCGTTTTTCTGGCAATAACATGACTGGAGGGAGAGAGGGGAGGGTGGGGAAGGTTAAAAAACAGCTCAGCAGCTCACAGTTGGTGGTAGCGATGGCTTTTGATGGCAGCGGCAGTGGGTGGCGATGGGATGGTAGGGGGTGGTTCCTCTGGTTCTTCCTCCTGTTTCTGAGCTGGATTTCGAATGGAAGGAGGTCTGGAGTGATGTTGGAGCTCAAGGGGGTTACAAGGGAGGTTTAGTGGTGGGTTTTGGGAATTAGGGTGGTGAAATGGTGGTTTATGGGTGGTTTTGAGATCCGAGAGTGACAGAGAGTTATAGAGAGAAAGAGATCAAGAACTAGAGAGAGGAAGAGATGGCTAAAGTTTTGAGTTTAATAGCTTGCTAGGAGATCATATTTATAGCATAAGAGGCACTCACAATCCCTTAAGGCCATGCTTTGTACCTTAAAGATGAAGTGTGCAAGTAAGGAAAAAGAAGAAGGTAAGGTGGTGAAGACATGAGTTAGTCACGTGGGTTTGATCAAATGGAGAAACAAGAAGGACAAAGAGTTGTCCATTTCCTTCTATACAAGTTATGTGGGGCCCACAAAGTAGTTTAATTCCTTAATCGTATCTCCCTTTGGCGGAGTTTTCGTATAACAACAGTTATCACGCCAACATTTATCGACCTCATTTTGAGATGATCTGTGGGAGGAAGTGCACGACGCCGATATGCTCGGGTGAGGTCGGTTATCGAGTCATGAGGAGTACTGAGGTGGTACTCAAGACTACGGAGTTGATTCAACAGGTTCGTGGTAGACTCTAGACAGCTCAGAGTCGGCAGAAGAGTTATGCCGACAAGCGTCGATCAGACCTAGAGTTCCAGGTTAGGGATATGATTCTCCTGAAGGTGTCACCTTGGAAAGGTGTCATCCGATTCAGGAAAATGGGAAAGTTGGGCCCCAGATATATCGGTCCTTACAGGGGTTTGGCCCGGGTGGGCAGGGTTTCTTATCGCTTGGATCTACCCGAGGAGCTTAGTCAGATCCATAGCATGTTTCACGTCTCTTAGCTACGAAAATGTTTGGTTGATGATTCTGTAGTGGTTGCATTGGAGGATATTTAGGTGGATGATCGCCTGAATTATATCGAGAGACCGATTGTTATCCTTGACAGGAAGACGAAGGCTCTGCGGAACAAGTCGGTAGATCTGGTAAAGGTGTAGTGGCAGCATCGCAAGGGTTCAGAATGGACGTGGGAACCCGAGGTCGAGATGAGGGAGCATTATCCAGAGTTGTTCGCAACGATGGACTTCGAGGACGAAGTCTGATTCAAGTGGGGGAGAATTGTAACATTTGCATTTCTGGTATTTTTTCCTTTTAGCCCTTCATTTAAAAAACCTTGCAATTTGGTCCCTAGCCAAGTACTCTGGGCGTAATGGCTCGTTGGATTGGTCGCGGAGGCGCCCACCTACGCTGGGCGTACGTGGGGGTACGTGTGTCGTACAGTCACCAAGGGCAAACCCTAATTATTAGGGTTTGTGCCCTATTTATACACCTTAATTTTCTCATGGACTTTCTTATGACCAGCCTCCACCTCTCCAAACCCTAAGAACAAAAGCCTAATTTCCTTTTGAGTGTTTTGAGCTTGGAAGTGAATTTTGAAGGTGTTTTTGGTGATCTTGAAGGAAAAAGAACTATTGAAAGTTGCATTGGTGTGGCTAGAGCTTGTGGATCCAAAATCATCACCAACTTGGAAAGCTTTTTGAGGTATAAAGCTCTTAACTTGATGGTTCATTTTGATAGATCTAATTAGGGCTTGTTTTTGTGCTTTTTATGGTCCTTTAAGTCATACATGAGAGTATGAGCTACTCCAAAAGCTAAGGATGGTAGATCTTAGCATTTTTTAGGTCCCTTGTTCATAAAAATGCAATCTTGGTCTGTTATAGGGATGAGAATTTGGACCGGGGAACCGGCCGAAACCGGTATCGGAACCGGAACCAGAACCGGATAGAACCGATCGGCCCGGGACCGGATGATATTCTTGTGGATTTTTGGAACCGGGAACTGGAACCAGTAAACCAGCAAAAACCAGTAGAACCGGAAAAAATCGGAACCATATGTTCCTATTTCTCGAGGACCGGTTCCAACATTGAAGACATGGAAATAATCGGTAGGAACCGGAACCGGTAGAACCGGCGGTTCGGTTCGGTTCCTATTTTCCACCAAGTTCGGTTCCCGGGCCGGTTCCGGTTCGGGCTGGTTCCGGTCGGGTCGGTTCCGATGCCCATCCCTAGTCTGTTATATTGGACCATGCATGAGTTAGGGTTGTTATTATGGGTTTTATTGAGTATTGGGTCCCATTAAGATATGCAAATGAGTAAAGTTGCTAACTTTATGTGTTAAGACATCATTTAGGATCAAATTTGAGAATTGAAATTAGTGGCTTAACCGATTAAGCACTTAATGGTGAGTTTGGTTGGTTGTGGAGTACGTTGGGCGTACCCAGCTCATACGCAGCGCGTACTGGCCAAGGAGGGGGTACGCAGGGCGTAAGTCTGAGTACGTCGGGCGTACTCAGCAACCATTGACTTTTGTTGACTTTTGAGATTTGGGCCATATTTGGACTACTAGGGTTTTGGGTCTTGTTGGGCCATTAGTCTTTCTGACATTGGGTCATTGTTAGGCTTTGGGCATTCTTGGGTTTGGGCCCATAATGGGCTTTGGGCCTCATTTACGAATTAGGGCTATATTGGGCTTTTGGGTGTCATTAGGCGTGGACCGAATATGGTTTATGACCTAATTATTAATTAGGGTATTATTTGATGATATTTAGTGCGGAAGTTTCCCGAATCAGCAGTCCGAACATTTATCTGGTTGTTTCAGCAGTTTGAGGTGAGTCTCCTCCTAGTGTTTAGCGGGTCGAAGGAACCAATGTCGGCCCATGATTTGTGGTCATTGGTTTACTAGTTGTCTATGTGACATTGCATGTGTTATATGTGTACCGGGCGGGGCTCGATGCCAGGCGGGGCCTGATGAGTGTGTGATAGTATGATAGTTGTCACTTTACTTGTGGGTCGAAGACACCAATGCCGACCTAGTGGATTATGTTATAGTATACTAATTTTCCTTATGACTCTTGCATGTCTTGTATGTGTTTGTATGTATACCGGGTGGGACTCGATGCCAGGTGGGGCCCGATGAGTGTTTTGGGCGGGGCCCATCTCATGTTACTGACAGACATGTTCTGGGTGGGGCCCGATGGTTGTGGGGCATGACCCATTGTATGTTTGATACGTATGGTATGAGGTATTTTGGGCACTCTCTAAGCTTTATTCTTATAGTTTTCAGTTTATGTTTCTGGTACTTCCGGATGGAAAGGGAAAAGCTCGGGGTGATCGCATCGCACACACACCATGATTTCCGCTTTATATGACTATGATGTATTGAGATGATTGATTGACTTACTCTGATTTTCCTTTATGTTTTTATGAACATGTTTGGTGGGTGGTTTTATTACTATGAAAAATGAAATTTTTGGTCTTGAATTTTAGGACGTTACAAAATATATGTTAGAATTGATCTTGGTAGTTTATCATTGATTTTGCATCTAAAATGCTTGAAGTATTTTCCTTTAAATTTGGTGTTTTTTGTAAATATTGTGGCAATATTTGTGTTTTTGACGATTTTTGTTATGGATTTTTGTAAATGGTATGCCTTTTGAATCATTAATATATTTGATTTTTGGTTTTAGGAGGGCCATTTTTCTTATTTCGCCCAATATATGTTTAGACTGGTCATGTTTGGTAGATGAGGTAGAGGCTTGCATGAGGGATTTCAACGTTGTTGTCTATATACAGGGGCTGTTTTAGGCAGGTCTTGGTGTAGCACCGGCAACACCAGCTTTTTCCGTCCGCAATGGAAAAAATTTCGATTTTTTTACCTCTTTTCCATGATCGGCAACACCTATTTTTTCTTAGCAACACCTACTATGTATTTCTACGTCCAACTTTGTCTATATAGATGTTGAGTGGGTGTGAAACATACAAAGAGTTAAAAGAAAGGAATGAAGGAGATGTGCAAGATAACATAAAGATTAATGTTATACAAAATGAAGAGTTTGAATATGATGGTTATGAACCTCAGGCAGAGGAGGAAATACTACAAAGGCTTCATATGAAAATGCATCAAACAATACCACATAATAAATTGTTGTACGAAATAAAGAAATGGAGAGTTTGAATCTTATGATTGTTTCTAAATGAACATTTTTTTCGGTTTTTAATCCTAGTCGTAATAAGTGACAACCAGTCTCTTAGATGTCGAAATCAACACACAGGCTTTGTTCTCTTGTTTGGTGCCTCTTCATGGCGTGAGAATGGTCAACACAATCTCGCTCCTTTCTGTGGTAGCGTGGAATCTAATATAAAAGGAGTTGGCTACGAGTGACATGAAAAGTATACCTCACAAAATTACTAGATAAGTTTATTATTCGGATAAAACCAAATTATCCCATTAAATAATTTTAATATTATGATATTCGTTTTGTTGAATTGTTTGCATTAAAATTTTAAATTTTATTTAAATTGGTTTGGTTATATTTGTTATATAAATCTTTCCTTATTTAATATTTTATTAGTTTTTAGAATAAAAAATTAAAAACTATTACATTTAAAAAAAAACGCTCATGTTTTCGGAAACATTCATATATTGGATATCATGGGTGTCAATCGTGTCATATTTGGATTAACAGATCGCAGGTTAGAAAGCTCAATCCGGACATGAACCATATAAATTTTTGTGTTGTCTTGTTTAACACTAACCGGGATACAACCCGCGTAACCCGTCTAATTAAAAGGGTTTGCGGGGTCGTGGGTCGTTTCGGGTTCATTGATCAGAATCAGGTTTTCGGGTCACGTAAAATAAACGGGTTCACAAGTCAACCCATGAAATCGGGGTTGTAGGTCACGGGAAATAAATACATATTTTTATTTTTTTAATTTATTAAAAAAACGTATCCACTGGTCAACTCACAAAATTATTTGTTAATCCGAATACAACCAATATAATAAATGGGTTGATGAATCAGAAAAATTCAACCCAAAGATATTTATCTTCGTGGTGGATTCATATTGTACCCTTCTTGAGATATCAAGTATGATCTCAAAGATATGATTCGTGTGTATTTGTGAACTTAGAATAACCCCAAAACCACCTTGTTGTCTAACCAACCGGTCAAACATCCAAGCATGACACCCTCCTCCGTCACCCCACCATTCTCCATTGTTTATTATATTTCTATTTGAATGGTGGGTTCGGCACGTGCTGTTCAACTAAAACCCCATCTATATCTATATATAATAATATATTACAAAAACTCATCCTCATAATTAATCAATCATCACAAATACCTCAAAAACAACATGAAAGAGGATTCTCTGACCACCGTGTGTGTCACTGGAGCTGCCGGATTCATTGGCTCATGGCTTGTTATGAGACTTCTTGAACGTGGGTACAATGTTCATGCCACAGTTCGTGACCCCGGTATACATATATAGTCCTCGATTGTTTTTTATTAATTAAGATATTGTTGGTTAGTTTGGTTAAAAGTTAAAACAAATATAACGTAAGTTTGATCAAACAGATGACATAAAGAAAGTGAAACATCTATTGGAACTACCAAAAGCAGAAACAAACTTGACGTTATGGAAGGCAGATTTGACACAAGAAGGAAGCTTTGATGAAGCCATTGAAGGTTGCCATGGAGTGTTTCATGTGGCCACCCCTATGGACTTTCAATCCAAGGATCCTGAGGTAGCTACATGACTAACATTATACTTTTTGCATGCATATTCCATTCTCGTAGGATGATCGATAACGAATATTATTATATATATTACAGAATGAGATCATAAAGCCAACAATAGAAGGTGTTTTAAGCATCATAAGATCATGTGTGAAAGTCAAAACAGTCAAGAAACTGGTGTTTACATCTTCTGCCGGGACTGTGAACGTGCACGGAAATGATCAACTTCCGGTCTATGATGAGTCTCATTGGAGCGATTTGGACTTCATCTACTCCAAGAAAATGACTGCTTGGGTACGTTTCAATTCGTTGTTTTTATTATCAATTATTTTCTTTGTCAATTTATACAAATATACAATCATGTTTTAATTTTTTAGCGGTTTATGCCACCCATTTAGTAAATTAATGCATTAACCTGTTTCAAATTGATAGATAAAGTATCCACAATGCATTGAATTTATTAGAGTTTAATAATTGACACAATGAAATATATTTTAAACAATTAAAAGGTTTTATTTTTTCCATTGAACTTTATATCTATTGAATGTCAAAATGACATCCCACAATGATAGAGTTTAATCTATTAAATGTCAATTAAGCATGTCATCCCATTCAACGCTCTCGTTAAACTATCCATTATGTATCTTCTAACAAAAAATGGTCATATATATATATATATATATATATATATATATATATATATATATATATATATATATATATATATATATATATATATATACACACATAAAGTGTATAATTTGTCCCCACTTCGGTATACTCGGTACTCTTTTATAGGAAAAAAACAAAACCCAAAATTCGGAATTTTAATTATTGAACATGTACATGTAATGTTTTTTTCACGGATCCACGGCTATTTCGTTGGACCGAATGATAAAAGAATATAACGATATGAAATTTTACAATATGGAAGGAATCACATTTTCTTTGGTTCACGTGAAATAAACCATTCTGTTTGTTTCCTACTCCATTATATCAAATACTACCTAAGTTCAAATACTTAGTCTGCTAATTGTATCGTTTAAATTTGTGAACAAACGCAGATGTATTTCGTATCGAAAACATTGGCAGAAAAAGCAGCATTTGAAGCAACAAAGGAAAACAATATCGATTTCATTAGTATCATACCGACCTTAGTCGTTGGTCCATTCATCACTCCCTCATTCCCTCCAAGCCTTATTACCGCACTTTCTTTAATCAATGGTACATACCACAACCCCCACAAAATCATAAAAGGGAAGACATTTTCTATATATGTTCTGACGTGTATGTGTGTTTACACTTAAACTAGGTGAGAAATCACACTATTCGATCATAAAACAAGGTCAATATGTGCATTTGGATGATCTTTGTGAGTCCCATATATATCTATATGAGAACCCAAAAGCCGAAGGGAGATACATTTGTTCTTCCCATGAAGCCACCATTCATCAGTTGGCAAGAATGATCAATGAGAAATGGCCCGAATACCATGTTCCAACTCAGTAAGAATCTAAAGTTGGTGGTTTTTCTTTCATTTTGTTTGTGTTGACATTCACATATATGGTGATTTGGTAGGTTTCCAGGGATTGATGATGAGTTACCCGTAGTTTCTTTTTCATCAAAGAAATTAACAGATATGGGGTTCAAGTTTAAGTATGATTTGGAGGAGATGTTCAAAGGAGCTATTGATAGTTGCAGAGAGAAAGGATTGCTTCCATATTCCACAATCAAGAAGAAAGTGATAGATGTAATGAAGACCTTGTTCATGGAGTTCTTCGTTCTATCAAAGACTAAGTGATAGATGTAATGAAGACCTTGTTCATGGAGTTCTTCGTTCTATCAAAGACTAAGTGATACAGTATCATGGACAAATTTGAAAATTTGAAAAGTTTGGTGTCTAGTTGTACCATTATAATAAGAAGTCGCCTTTTGTATGTGTGTGTGTTTTATTTTTGAACGATATTGTCGGTCTAGGGCCAAAAATGTATCTTTGTCAACCACTAGATCTTTATCAAATACATTCAACAAAGTTTGAATTTTGATGCCTGGATGCTATTAAAAGTTAAAACGAAAGACGATCAACATTCACATAATATAATTCCACATTCAGTGATGAATTACTTCATTTGTAGCACAACAAAAAATATATAAATAAATTGAATGGAAGAAATTGAAAGTATGACGATTGATGGTGCCAAAATTATGAAACTTGGACTTAAAGTGAGAGTTTCAATATACCACAAGGACCATTTCTGTAATTTACTCACAATTGTACTGTTGTTAATTTTTTCTTTCAGTTCTGGTGAGGCTATAGGGACCAAAATTGCAAGAGTATACTGTCTGATTCTTATACTGTATCCTAGATTATTTATCCTTATATTTATTTAATAATTACATTTAATTCTTTTTAATGACAACGTTAGAGCTTAAAATATTTTTTATAATACCTAAGAAAACTATATCACAAATATGTGCATTTTATTTAGAGACAGCAATAAGAAAGATGTTTTCTTTCTGTTGTTAAAATGTGTAGAGCAATATTCCACGACCACAATAGCCCTTTTAAACCTTTGTCCTTGTTCTAGAAACACAGTAAGAAATATCAGTAACGATGATTATACAAACCATCAACATAACCCATTGTAAGATACCACCACTGTAACCATATATTATTATTATATTACTTTCAAGAATCCTACCACATAAAAATAACACCAATTTTTACTGCCTCAAGCTTTCAACAATATAGGAGGCGTACAGATCCCTGCAATCACAAATATATATACATTTAAAAGACATTCAAGAAACATAGAAAGAGGCTACTTTAAAAGAAGAAAGATTCTGGATAACTCACATGGAATACTTGATAGCTTCAATTGCATCATTTGCTGGGAGGAAATCATTCACTTTCACTGACTTGTTCTCGTTCTTCTTGTCTGTATCAACTTAATTAAGGCTATACAATGCCCAAAATAAAAATTAAAAATAAATAAATAAATAAACGCAAATTTACGGATACAGTCCTCGAAGAAACGACGAATTTCAGCAAGACGATGAGGAGGAAGTTCTTTGATGTCAGTGTAGTGGCGAAATTCAGGGTCATCAGCACATACTGCTATGATTTTGTCATCAGATTCACCCTGCAAAACCAAAAAAAAAAAAATTCAAATTGGTCAAATAAGTTGAACAATGTATTCAAGCTAAATGCATGATTTGGCAATATATTGTTTCCTAATGTGAAAAATGGCAATGTACTTTCATATTGTTTCTTATAAGAAGAAATGAAAGTACAATGCTATAATAAAAAAAGTATTGAAAAGTACATGTGATGTACCTGGTCAATCATAGGCATTAATCCAATAGCACGCGCACGAAGGAAGGTGCCTGGGAGTACTGGTTCCTGTACAACCCAATTAACTTCCAAAATATTATATAATGGACTTTTTTTTTAGATTATTTATTTATTTATTATTATTATTCGGGGGGGATACCTGCATGAGTACCAATACATCCATGGGATCACTGTCTTCACAAATGGTTCTTGGGATGAAACCGTAGTTGTGAGGGTAAACCACAGATGAGTAGAGAATCCGGTCAACCTATTTTTTTTTTTAATTTAAAAGTCAAGAATGCACCAACAAATGTAGAAGATATATAAGAAAATCAATTATCTAAAATTCATTATATGATGAGAAACTTTACTTGTTATTAGGCAGAAGGCGAATTGATAAAAAGGTAGTAAGAAACAACTTTACCTTGATTAGGCCACTCGCCTTGTCAAGTTCATACTTCACTTTGCTGCCTTTTCCAATTTCAACGACCTAACATCATTTTAATTAAATAATTAATAATCTTAATTTACAAGAATCAGACAAACCAAAAATTGACAGAAATGTCGAAAAACATACACAGTTGAACACTGCAGGTGCACCTGGACCTGCATTTATCAACATAAAAAGAACCTTTAATAGTAGATTCGTGAACTTTGAAACCATTTCAAATAAAAAAGGGGATCCTTTAAAAGATTGTTAATTGCACACAAGATTTTTATAGTATTAGAAAATAAGTGATATTTGAGAAGGATAAAAGCTTTACCAATTTCCAAGTCATGCCATGGATGAGCAGCAACAGCTCTTCGTGACATTGAGTTGAGGATCCTTTCATTGAGGCTCACACGAGTATTTCCAGAGCTTTTCTCACTTCCTTGTCCCTCATTGTTAGCCATGTGTACCTTCAATTTCAAATTATTTAATAAATTATAATTTTAATTGACTCATTGTGAAACTATCACTTCTGTTAACACAGATTAACTGTATGAAACTGTTGAGAATACTAGCAAATAGATCTATTAAATATAAATGTAAAGACCAAAATACCCTCTGCCCTCCACCTGCAACCTTTTTATAAGAAGACCCCACAATTGACCTTAAGAGTCGAATGAACTAGTTTTAACTTTTAAAAAGTGGGAGCTTATTTTAAAAGAAAATTTGAAGTAAAAACATTATAATTATGTGGACCATATAAAAGGTATACAGAAAATATTTTGGGTCTTACTAACCAACCAAATAATTCAAAACATAAAGGCCAAATCTATTGCTACACCAACTTTACTATAAAAAATCCATTTATTTCTGTTTTCCTTATTATTGAATAGTGTGTAATTGTGAGAAGAGAATGTGTATTAAATCAAATTCTATTTTTACACTTAAAGATATGGCGACTTTGCTGATAATCAAAGATTTACAAACGAAACAATTATGCGTTTATGCTAAACCAAAATTTTACTCCACAAATGAATGAGTTACTTAATTTTTTTTTCAAGAAACTATTGTTCGATTTCATAGACCGATTCCCCTTGTTTGATTCCAAAAACTGATAAGAATTCTTCTGATTGTAGATTAAAAAACGATTATTAGATAAAACTATGAGAAAGTGAGAAAAACATTTCCAATTGATAATTAAAAACGATCGATGTAAAATTTGAGTTTCAGAAGTTTCAAAATCGAAAATTTGAAGACTTTTCTCCGAGTCAAATGGAGGAGTATTAGAAAATGAAAATTGCCAGAATCAAATTGGTGAAACGTAAGTGCATGTTAATCTGGAATGTAATTAGAAGTAAATCCGATAAATTAAAATGATAATCCATGAAACGAAGATTCAACACTTTATGTGTACGCTTTGTTTTTGAAATTTTTTTTTTTTTTTTTCCAAGCAAACAATCTTGTAACACTAAACGACTTCAAATCCATACATCTGACTGGAGAAGATGAAACAGAAAATTAGAAGATGAGCCCTAACAAGCAAGCTCTTCGATAATCATGCTAGGAACTTCTGCCATTCCAACAACTGGAAATTGATCCAAAAAATCGGATGAAATTTGCCGGAATCAAATTGGTAAAATGTAAGTGCATGCTAATTTGTCGTGAAATTAAAAGTAAAAGTAAATCGGATAAATCAAAACAATAATCTATGAAACGAAGATTCTACAAAAACACAATTCTACTACTAATAAGCCTTCAATAAACATACTAGCGCCTTGATTCATTCCAACATCTGGAAATTGATCCCAAAAAAAATCATCGATGATGAATGAAACGACATACTATAAGAAAAAAAAACAACCTAACCATCAGTCTCAAAGTCATTGACTTAGAACACAAACTCATCATAGCATACTAACAAAAAAACAATCGAATCAAAAACTAATTAACTAACAAAAAAAATTACCAGCAAAAAATCAGTGAAACAGTGAGTCTGTATTCTGTTCTTCTCCTTAACATTTTCACTTTGTTTACTTTTAGGACTGGTAATCAACGAAGGCCATTGAAGAAGAAGAAGAAGAAGTAGAGAAAAACTTACAGATTGAGTGATTGACAGCGAAATCGAGTTCTGGAATGGAAAAGAATGTGAGGAGTGAAAAAAAAGAAGAGAGATATTGGGGTCGGAGAGTGAACGCACAAATTTGACGCTTTGAAATCTTTTTCTGAAACAAGGAACGGATGGTCTACGGAATCTGCGAACCGTTGGATTGGCAGGGAATATCATCGACGATCTGTACACGTGGATAATACTCTGTTTAAACAGTTACTCCTCTTGCACATGAAAATGGAATCAATTTTAACTAAAATTTGATGCGAATATTTGTTTATTTGCATTGCATACTTTATAACAAAAATATATGACAAGTGTTGTACCTGTGTATTGTTTCGCATGTCGTTTTCAATAAAGAGTTGTTTTTTTTTGGATTTGTTTTCAATAAAGATTTGTGGTGTTTGTTTTTATTTAGGAACTTTAATTTTTTTGTTGGACAGAAAGAATTTTATATGGAGAATGGTACAAACCTAAAAAGCTATGTGCGTAAGTACAAAAGACATAAAAAATCTTCTAAATTGTATAAAACTTAGGCGAGAGGGAATGATGTTATTGTTCTACCGTGGCAAATGGTGATGGTGTCATCTATTTTATACAAGGGACAAGGAGTAGGGAAGAAGAAATAAAAAAGAGAAAAAGAGTGAGAGAATTAATGAAGGATACAGGAGAGAAGTGTGACACGAGGAAGCGTCTAGGCCACACCCTAGACGGTGTGCGCGTCAGCTAAGCTAACATACCGTTCCTCATGTCCACACCCTGGACGGTGTGCGCATCAACTAAGCTAACATACCGCTCCTCATGCCGTGCCCATTGTTAGGTGTATTTTATGCACATATTTAGCATGTTTATTTCATAACATTGCATTACATTTAGGTTTAGAATCATGTAGTTTATATATTTTCAGGACATTTCATGGTATTAATTCACCCACACGTTTTTATGATTTTCATGAATTTTTGGAGGTGAGATCATGCTAAGGATGATGAATGGAAGCATCGGGTAAAATTTTTAGATTTTTGGAGCAAGGATGCATAAGTTGTGGAAATTGAAGAAATCAATTACGGACTTTTCCACGACTGTGTTTTTTAACACATGAAATAAACACGGTCACGTTTTTGGAGGATTGGAGCCTGAAAACGACGTTTCCACGAGCGTGTTTACTATGCCTAAAAATTTACATGATCGTGTTTTCTCTCACATAAAGCCATTTTCAGCAACGAACTTTCAAGACTTTCCCAACATAGCAATGTACTTTGGGCATTTGCACGATCGTGTTTCTTACTGTCTTAATTTACACGGCCGTGTAAATGAGAACGTGAGTTATTTGCCAGTTTCTGATTTTAACTAAAAAAAGTGGGCTTACCTCATTTCCAAGAGTAGTCAGTTTTGGAGCTTTGAAGGGCGATTCTTAGATGATTTTTCTTGCTTGTTTAACACTTGCAAACTATTTCGGTTCGTATTGTCATATTTTGTAAGTTTGATTTGTGTTTTCATTACATCTAGACTTCGATCTTGATTTAGCGATGTGTGGCTAAA
Source organism: Lactuca virosa (assembly GCF_052849685.1). Taxonomy (NCBI): domain Eukaryota; kingdom Viridiplantae; phylum Streptophyta; class Magnoliopsida; order Asterales; family Asteraceae; genus Lactuca; species Lactuca virosa. The sequence continues at coordinate 213,870,526 of NC_136427.1, forward strand.
TCCTTTCTATTTCCAGTTTTATGGACTACCTAATGTTATGTTTTTAATTCAATGAATTGATGTTATGTTTCACTATCTATCTAGTAATCTAGTAATTGTAGTTATGTTTTAAAAAAGATTTTAATTGTGATTTTGGTTTATGTTGGCCACTTTAATTAGAATTAGGTCATTCTTGTCATTCAACATTTTGAAATTCGTAATTGTTTTGTGAACTTGATACAAAGTGACAACATCAAATTAGTTTTGTGTAACACCTGACTAAAAATAAAGTACACCTAGTTTTTTATTTATTATTATTATTTTTTTAAAAGAGAGTACAATATAATAACCCATAATACAAGTTATTATCATTTTAGATCAAAAGAAACCATACAAGATCGAGCCAGGTTACAATTTTGACAACATCAAATGCTATATGTGTTTATTTCATGTGATGAAGATAATATGTGTTAGACGAAACAATATGAGATGATTTTTATTTAACCATACATGTATTTTCATACTTATAATATATTGGGTAGAGATGTGTGATGAGAGATGAAAAATAATGAGGAGAGACCATGGCTTTACTAGCAATGTGCGGTGTAGCCATCTAATAGAGTATAGATGACGACCACGAATTATTCTAGACAATCGAGTGGAACACTGACAAGTTCGCAACTTATAGGTGATGAACTACATGTTCATGCGATGTACTGTATTTTCCCATTGTTTCCTTATTGCTACGAAATCCTCGAAGCAATATTGTCTACCTATTACTTGCGATGATCCTTAGGACATGTCCTTAGAAATGAATATACAAGAAGACGGGAATGGTTAATTGGGTTAATTGTTTGATGTGGAATATGTAATTAAACAAATTAATTATATTATTGTCGGTTGAAAATTCTATGTACTCATCAGGCCTCTCAGGCTGACCCACTCAACTTTTTGTATCATAGCATTCATAGGTAACGGTACAAAGGTACATAGATAATGATGTTTTGAGAGATTTGAGGAAATGTAGACCATTAATATAATAATATGTCGTAAGGCCTGTTAAGACAAGTTTAAGCTTATGCTTTGTATCGGTTATGACATCCCAAATTTTAAATATTAATGAAAACCATTTCTCTGTAAATGTTTTGATATCGATATTATATCACATTACAAATATTTTTGAGAACAAATTCCGCAATAAAAGAAAACTCTGAATTTAATCAACATAAAGAAAAAGTTTTTATTTGTTGTGAAAATGGGCATGTCACAAATTATAATGAATTTAGACATAAGCTACACTTAAAGCGTAATAAGTGTAGCTTAAATTACAGAGTTTCTAGTGAAAACCGAGAAGTCGTAGACAGAACTCCGACCCGAAAGCTCCTCTTCGTCGGGCTCCTAGATATCTCAGAGCCCTGCTAAATGCTCAGAAGTCCAGAAAAAGTCGGACTCAAGGAGGGAAAATGTCTCTGAGAGAATGAGACTGAATGGTGTGAGGAAAAAGTGAAGAGGTTGTTGCCATTTATAGGCATTTTTGCTAGGCTCGCCGTATATATATAAGGCGCGTGCGGCGCCCTTGTGCTACGCTGCTCCTCCGAATTTGTGACACATGTCAAAAAGGTGGTGGTCTGCATCACCCCTTCCAAAAGCAGTGTGCGCCGCACCATGCCCGCGCACGCACAAATTTTTCAATTTTTTTTTTTTAAAATCGTATCTTTCTCATACGAGCTCCGTTTTCGACGTTTTATATTCACGCACAGTTATTAACGAGTACTGCAACTTTCATTTAGACTCCGTCAACTAAATCTCACGTTTTTTTAAAGTTATATTTTTTATAGGCTTAGATTGTAAAAGTTCGTACGAAAATCATAACTACTTCATACGAACTACGTGATCGACTGTCTTTATATCGATGACTTCATATTTACGAGATCTTCAACTCTCGTTTACATTGTTTTGGCTAACACTCAACAAATATAAATTTCGATTTATGTGTCGCACATTATTGTACTGAAACTTCGAAAAAATTATAACTTCCTCATACGAATTCAGATTTAGGCGTACTTTATACGCAAGTTCTCGCTTTTACGATTACTACAAAGTTCTTTTAGATTACTTAGGCTAATAAGTAACTTATCTCCGATTTGTATTTTACGAAACACTTTGCTATATCGGGCTGAACGCAAAACTTCAAACAATCATAACTTCTTCATACGAAGTCAGATTTGAGTGTTCCTTATATCTACAAAATCATCATCGCAACTACTACAATTTTCGTCAAGATTATTTATCCTAAAAATCTTTTATCAAAAACATTATTTTTATCGCTTAGTGATAAAATGTCTATTTAGTCTGTAACGGATACGACTAAAAATTAATAAAAATAAATATTTATTTATTATAATCACCTAAATCATCTAGCCTTAACTTACGGGGGTTACAAACTTAGATGACCGTCTTTCTTGGCAGCTAGATTTGAATAGCACTTTCACGGTTTCTTCCATGAGATTTTTTCTTGATAATACGTTTCTCATGACTTCTATGTATGCGACTCAATGTAATTCTTTGGTTCCGATAAAGTAAAATGTGTTGCTTTTATGGATTAAGATTAATCGTATCCCCACTCGTCTTTGCCTTTTGCAATGTGGTTTGGAGTTGGATTCTGTTTTGTGTCTTGTTTGCTAGTCGATGGTGGAGTCGTCCAACCACCTTTTATTTCTTGCCCGTAGGTGCAGGTTGTGTTGTCCTTAATTAGTAGGTTTTAGAATATCATTTGTCCTAATTCTTTTGTGATTGACTCGTGGATCACTTGGGCAAATTCTTTATCTTTTTTGGGAGGTCAAAAGAAAAGTTTTGATGCAGTTGTTATCACTGCTTTACTTTTTGGGTAGTTTGAAATTATTGAAATAACTTAGTTTTCGCTAGGGGTGACCGTAGGCGGGTACCCGCCCTAAATGTGTTGCTTTTGCGGATTAAGATTAATCGTATCCCCACTCGTCTTTGCCTTTTGCAACGTCGTTTGGAGTTGGATTCTATTTTGTGTCCTGTTTGCTAGTTGGTTCCGAAAGCAGGCACCCTGTTCTGATGCTCATCCCTAGTTTTCGCAGTTGTTATCACTGTTTTACTTTTTGGGTAATTTGAAATTATTGAAATAACTTAGTTTTCGGGAAGATCAAGTCAAAAGTCAACGATTTTCGACGGCATAGTTTTCTTTTCTGTATTTTTGGAATAGAAGTAGATCTAAAGATTTTAATTTTAACTGTACATGATGGCGAGTTTGTAATTTTTTTTGCTAGCTACTTGCTTAAAAAAAACGGTATACCAGTTCGGATATAAATGAAATAGTATAAAAAATAGACAAAATTCACAATTGGTCCCTGTGGTTTACATAATAGCGCACTTTGAGGACTTCCTAGCAAAAAATCACGCGACTGGTCCTGTGGTTTGTAAAATCACATGAAAGGTCATCCTGCCGTTAAATCTAACTTTTCAGCTGTTAGATTTTAATGGAAAAGACTATTTTGCCCTTGTACCGATACTGCAATACGCTACAAGCCTCAAGGACCATTCGTGTAATTTTATATATTTGAAATTTTATGTATAGATAAATTATAAATATAAATTCCATATATATATATATATATATATATATATATATATATATATATATATATATATATATATATATATAAATTATAAATATAAATTTTATATATATGTATATATATATATATATATATATATATAATTTCAACAATTTGATAATTTTTTTTTATCTTTTTGACATTTTGTTTTCTATTTTTATTTTATAGTTTTAGTTATTTATGGTTTTTTGTTTTATTTTTATTTATTTTGAATCAAGTAAATAAACTTAAATTCGATAAACCATGTCGAAATTGTTTTTTCTTTAATTTTTCTTATTTGTGAATTGAAGCGTTAATGTTTTTTTTATTTTTTATTTTTTAATTTTATATCGTTACTGTTCATGTTTTTTTTATGCTCCATAGTTAATATTGTTAGCAACTTTATGTTTGCATTTATCATTATCATTATTTGACCTTTTGTTTTCTATTTTTGTTATAATTTTAATTATTTATTATTCTTCTATTGTTTTTATTTATGTTGATTCAAGTAATGAAAAATAGAAAAACAAAAAACAAAAACTCAAACACCAAATTCTAATATACTCTAATATATTAATACATTTTACATATTCATCTTTTTTGGTTTTTTCGTATTTTTTTTAATTTTTTAGTATTATTTTTTTTAATTTTTTTCATATTATTTTTTAATTATTTCCTATTTTTATTTTTTAATTATTTCATATTTTTATTTTTTTCGTTGTTTCGTTTTATTTTTCATCAATTTGATAACTTTTTTTTGACCTTTTCCAAAAAGTGTAGAATGTATGAATATATTAGAGTATATTACAATTTTGGTGTTTGAGTGTTTTTTTTTTTTTTTTTTTTTTTTATAATTTTGGTTATTTATGGTTTTTGTAACTTTTTTTTATCTTGATTCGCGTAAATAAAATAGTTATATTTACAAATATAAATAAAGAAAATAAACATAAATTTTTTATTTACACAAATCAAAATAAAAAAAGTTACGAAAACCATAAATAACCAAAATTAATAAAAAAAAATACGAAAAAAACCAAAAAACATGAACAGTAACGGCATAAAATTTATATTTATAATTTATATGTATACGGAATTTATATTTATAATCTATATATACATAAAATTTATATTTATAATTTATATAAATACGGAATTTATATTTATAATCTATATATACATAAAATTTCAAATTTATAAAATTACACGATGGTCCTTGATGTTTGTAGTGTATTGTAATATTAGTACAAGGGCAAAATAGTCTTTTTCATTAAAATCTAACAACTGAAAAGTTAGATTTAACAGCAGGAGGACCTTTCATGTAAACCACAGGACCAATTGTGAAATTTTGTCTAAAAAATAAAATAAAGTTAGCGAAAATTTATGGGAAATCTTCGAAAAAGTCCCAAAGTTTTGGGCCAATTTACGATCTAGTCATAAATTAAATTTCATTAACGAAAAAGGACAGATTACCGGCTAATGTAATCACTTTAACCCTCACTGACCATTTCAGCAGGTTACTTGATGAGGTGGCGCACAAAGTGGACTTTTGGCTAACGTGGCAGCTAATGTGGCATTCCTCTATTATTTGAAAAATCAAATGTTTAGGATAAAAATGGGAGGATGGGGACTCGAACGTGTGACCTTCAAATTGAAAATCATGCTCTTAACCAATTGAACTGAAGGACTTTTATGAATTTACTCCATAACATTTACATTTAATGTAATAAATTTTGAAGTCAAATTAATTAAAAAGGATGCATGTTGATTCGAACCGGTGACCTCCACCTTCAAAACCAAACTCCTAAACCTTACCTCCCCACCCCATACCTTCCTTTTTACAAATATCTATTCCTCCATATTCTCTTAACATTGGAAGACCCACTACCACTCCGGACAACCAAGATCAGAGCACATCCCTTGAAGTCAAAATCTGGCCACTTCACATGACCTCTTCAGGAAACTCTTCCCCCTCTATTCACATCCAGAAATACAAAAGCCTGATCTCTACCAACCCTAAAGAACCAACTGAATCTACAACGATCCCTCTCTGTCTGCATCGTCATAAAAAGCTCCTCATTCTTTAGATTTTTCACAAGAGTTGTTCTTGTTTGTCACTGTGCTTTGAATCGTGTTATAGAGGAGGACCACCAACGAAGAGGATTTGGGATTTGAACATGCTTCTACAATTTTCATATCCCTCTTCTCTGATTTACCGATTTAGGGTTAAGTTATGTTTTATTTGCAGGTTTAGGGTTCGATTTTTGAGGTTTGAGTCATTGAGTGATGACTGGTGGTGGTAGCAGGAGGTGTTGGGGTGATAGGGGGAGTGTCAGACTTTAGAAATAGGATAGAGAAGAGAGAGATGGGTCTGTGAGAGAGATAAAGAGTGAGGAAGATTACCGATCTGGTAGAAGACAAGAAACCATACTTAGAAGAAGTAAAAGAGATGAAGACGAAGATTGTGGAGGAACAAAACCTACTGGACAGATGCTTCATCGGATTTGTTTCTCTCCGACGGTATCCTTAAATTTATAGATTCACCGAAGAAGAAAGGAAACACGGGAAAGGAAAGGGAAGATATTTTTTATTTTTTTAATTTAAAAATTATAAAGAATAAAATAAAATTATAAATGAAATTAGTTTCCACGTCAGCCTAGCACGCCACTTGGCATGCCACCTCAGCAATAACCTGCTAAAAAGGTAAAAAAGGGCTAAAGTGATTACATTAGCTGGTTTTCTGTCATTTATCGTTAATGAAATTTAATTTGGGAAATTTAATTTGGGAATAGATTATAAGGCCCAAAATTTTGGACTTTTCTGCAAATGTCCCAAAATTTATTTTAAAGGGACTCTCTTTGGTCTTTCTCCGATTCGCCATTTTGACTTCGTTCTAATCCGATTTCCGTTGCTTTCAAGGTTTCAGCTGTGAATTGAGTGAGGACAATTCTATCGTGTATAGAGAAAAGGTATGCTTTAATTTCGTCCTACAATTCTCAATTTCATAATTTATAGCCGATTCTGGTATAGCTTTATAATAAAATATGTTCCGGTGAAGTCACCGGTAAATACTGATTTTCATCTTTGTGATGCTTTCTCGAGCTCCGAGCTGATAACGTTTCGATTGTCCACATGGTGTTGTGGTTGCGTCAATAGTCTAATTAGGTTTTTGTGCTCTTATGCGAATATCAAATTCCAGAATTAATGACAATAACATATTTGATTTCTGCCAGATGATTGCCAATAACCACTGTTATAGTTCAAAATAGGATGTAAGGATCTTTTGCATTTTGTATTGTTATGTGATAATGAAATCTCACTTGCTACTATTTAAGAAACATTGCACATATACAGTTCTTAAAGAAAAAATTCTGATATCAAACAGCTTAGACTGAAGGTAAAATGACAATCAAGAACTCAAATTCAGAGCTTGTACCTATTGCATCAACCATTTCTCCACCAAATTCATATGGATCCGTTGTTCTAGGAGGCACTTTTGATCGCTTACATGATGGTCATCGCCTTTTTCTTAAGGTTTGATTCCATATCTATTTTCTAATTCACATTCAAACACTCAAACACATCAGATGCATGTATTGAACTATTGAAGGGTTTTTATTACACTTTTCTGAGATATGAAGACTTTCAATGGCTAACTGTAGGCAGCTGCAGAGTTGGCTAGGGATCGAGTTGTAGTAGGCATTCTTGATGGCCCAATGTTGACCAAGAAACAGGTTTGACCTTTCTCCTTCACTCTTTCATACCAACACACTCAATTTGACAGATTTGTATTACTTTTCTATTCACATTCACTTGCAGTTTGCCCATCTTATTACACCTATTGAACATCGACAAAAAGTTGTTGAAGATTACATTAAGGTATTTGAATGTTTATTCTTCATTAGTAATTTAGTAAGTATATATATACAATACACCCCATTTGTGATTCCTTTTGTTTTCAGTCTATAAAGCCTAATCTAGAAGTAGAAGTTGAACATATAACAGATCCTTATGGTCCTTCAGTTGTTGATAAGAATCTGGAAGCCATTGTTGTCAGCCAGGAGACACTGCCTGGTGGATTATTGGTAAACAAGAAGAGAGCTGAGAGAGGTCTTTCACAACTAAAGGTGCATATATTCTTGAACAATTTCACTGTTTTTTTAATATATAATAGCTGAATGTAAAGATTTTGTTGCAGGTTGAGGTTGTAAATCTTGTATCTGATGAATCTAGTGGAGAAAAACTGAGTTCTTCTACATTGAGGAAGGTGGAGGCTCACATTGCTGGAAAACTTTAGCTAGGTTTAACAGGTATGCATCTGTAACATATTTCTACGTATGCATAATTCCAATAATAGTTGAGATGTTGAGATTCGTTAAAATTGCAAATTTACACTTATTCCCGTGTGAAATTGTGGTTAGGGACGAAGCAGTCATTTTATATTGGTTAGGGACCAAATCTGCAACAAACTGAATCCAGAGGGATAAATTTGCGTCTTTGTGGACCAAACTTGCAAAGATGGTATAGCACGGGGTTAAACTTGTAATTTTACAATGATAGAGTGTAGATCTAGAAATGATAAACATACTTTCTTTTTAGAAGCAAGATCTTATAACTTCTATATCAAACTACCTGTATGCTAAACAGATTTGCTTCCTACAAGTATTCATTCAAGTACACTAATTTTTATTGCATTTACATATTAATTTCCAGATCTGTAAGTTTTACAAATTGTAATGTCATTTCTGGTTCTCCATCCTTTCATAAAATAATGGTTAATATATTGAAATACTTGAACACTAGCAAATTTACAATTATTCCTGAAAGAAATCATGCATGGGGTATGTGTCGTTCGCAAGGCGGAAATAAAAAACAGAAACAAATGATAATTAATATTGATGATTATTTATCATTTTGTTGCGTATAAAAAAACCAGACTATTGTTATTATGATTACAAAGGTTGTCCAAGAACCGGTCTCATAATCAGACGAATTAAAAAGACGGAATAGAGAAGATAAGGAATTCTTCTATTGAATTAAGAAATAAAAGAAAATTATAACAAAATCAGCATCAATTGCCACCATATATTTATCGCTTTCCGAAAGTCAAATAATAATGCCGAAAGAAAAACCAGATTTACTTCTTGATGAATGTACATGACCTTAGATTAGAGGGAGTGTCGATACTTTTGCCACTCTTTTTACCGTCATGTAAGCGTCACACCCTTTAATTTGTTTTCTCTTTTATTTAAACAAATTAATTTATATAAAAACGAAAAATTTTCATCACCTTGAAAAGAAAATTACAATAGAACATATATATATATATATATATATATATATATATATATATATATATATATATATATATATACACACACTCACACACACACACTTTAGTTTTTTATTTTATTTTCAACAATTTGATAACTTTTTTTTATGTTTTTAAATTTTAATTTCTATTTTTTTTAATTTTACTTATTTATGGTTTTTTAATGTTTTTATTTATTTTGCTTCAAGTAAATGAACTTAAATTCAATAAACCATGTTGGAACCATTTTTCCTTTAATTTTTCTATTCGTAAATTGAACTGGTAATGTTTTTTTTAATTTTATGTCGTTACGGTTCATATTTTTTACTTAGATGTCCACCAAATGACCGGAGTTGTAATTTTTAGTTATTGAAAATAAAAATTATGTTGAAGTTTATATATATATATATATATATATATATATATATATATATATATATATATATATATATATATATATATATATATATATATATATATATACTAGTCGTTTACCCGCGCCAAACGACGGGTGCAAATATTTTTTATTTCAGAAATTAGTTTCTAGAGGCTATTAGTTTATTATTATTATTATTTTTTAAAGTAGTTATCAATTATCAATAAGAGTCATGCTAGTAAAAAAGAAATCAATAAAAATTAAAAATGAAAAGTTGTGATTCTTTACAAATGTATATGAACACATGATTGATTGTTAATTATTAATCGTGCACCAATTCTTTATACACCAATTCAATGTATAGATTTCGCTACCGTTGAATTATTCGCAAGGGTTCACTGATACTTTTGTATTGGCACGTGATATTCTTCTGGATAATGTCATATAAAGTTGGTAATGCGAGAAAACTGGTTCAGTAAGATAAAAAATAAAGAATTATGATTGTTTACAAATATGTATGAATGCATAATTGATTGTACATTAATAATCGACTCTTAAAGTTACAGTGTCATATTTTATTAGAATATTATATATATATATATATATATATATATATATATATATATATATATATATATATATACAATATACTCGTATTAATATTATACATAATTATACAAATTAGCATAAGTTATATACATTCAAACTGTTTCTAGTTAAAAATATAAAAACTTTTGGCTTATAATTAAAAATATATTTTCGTTTTAGGTCGGTACATATGAAAGAGTATTCAAGGGTATATGCCTTGGAGTTTTTGGTTTAAAGTAAAAATAAATTCTTATTTTTGGTTAAAAATAACATGTTTAATGTTTTGGGTTGAAAAATAAAATTGTTGAAGATGCATGGGCGGATGGCAACTGTTTATTGGAACAACAAACCGAGAAAATCAAACTCAAATGCCTAATGGGTCTAACTAATCGTGTTGGTTCAATTATTCATATTAACGTCTCAAACTTGTTCGTTGTTTCAAATTTGATTTTATAACTACAAACTTATTCATGTCAACTGTTTTAATAATTTAAGTCTATATTCTCTAGAATAATTGAAAAACAATAAAAAAAATACTAAAGCAAATAATTTAAGCATGTAGCAATCAATACAAAATGTTGTCAACAAAAAACAAACTAATTAAATGTGTGTTAATAACAAAAACACCAAGATGCTTGGAATCAGTTATGTACTTGACGTTGAATGAAAATATTTGAACTACTACCAGTTACCAAATGAAAAATGAATATCTTAAACCATATGAATTTAAGTTATAATCCAAAAAATATGGACAATTAAAAATTGCCTATGAGAGCATCTGCCATCTTATGTTTTATGAAGCAAAATAAAAAAAAACTCAAGTGATTAAGAGTAATCCACCTTTTATGTAAAAATAGTTATTAAACCTCAAATAGCATACAATTGTTTTTTCAACAAAAATTGTACATATGAATGATTAATTGCATTGAAACATGCAATACCTAAAGAAAGTGCTAGTAAAAAGACAGGTACATTGGAGTCTCGATGCTCATCCCTATTTACAATAATCATTAAGTTGAACAACACATGGGCTAGGAATACCTTATTCATTACAATATCCTACATTCAATCCACCCTTATAAACTCTACCCCCAAATACCCCACCAAAAAATTCCCATAGTACCCCCTTTTTTTATTGCATACATCATCAACACTTCCTTGAAACACTTTCCTTTGCACTTTTCAGGAAATGACCAAAATACCCTTTCTTTCTAATTCAAACCAAATGGTCCCAATGTCCTTCAACTCTTTATAAAAAAAGTGAATTAATCCATTTATGCAAATCTTGTATTTGTAAATACCAAATATACCCTTTATTTTTCAACTTTTTTAATAGTGAAACTGATCAGGCATCCATTGAGTCTTTTTTTTTTCTTTTTTCTATCCATTAAAATGATGAATATAGTATATTTTATCCAAAGTGTAAAAACAAAGTATAGATGTTAAGATAATAGGAAAAACCTCCAATTCTTATCCGTCCAGAAACATGAAATAATCCAACGGTTATCAATCTGAGCACCTCCCTTGACCCTTGTCAAGTGCATAAGAGTCATACATGCATGAATACTTATAGTCCGCTGAATTTTCAATAACTTGAACCCAATAGAGTCAAACATAGATGCCTAATCTTGTAGCTTGTTTGAGTAAAACTGTAGTTAACATTGTAACATGTATTGAAAAAAGTTTGAACCTTTCATATGTGTATTTTGTTGTTCTCCAGTTTCCAGCATTACCTGCATATATAGAAGAATGATCTTCATCCTAGGTATAACAATAAATCCCAATAAGTTCTATGAAGTATGTTGAAAACAATTACATTTGTTTTCATTGTTAGCTACAGGTCCTAATATCTCTCATCTACTTTTATTTAAAAAAAACCACATACAAAAGGGAATCAAGAAACAAAACCTGAGTAAACCACATGATATGTGTTCATAGCTACCTGTATTAAAATAAATAGTTAAATGGAATTCATGAGGTTGATTTTGTAATATCGTAGTTCCAAAGTCAATATCACCTAAAGTCATTGGAGCTCCTGAAGTCATTAGTCATAAAAAAAAAACTTCTCATAACCTACTCATGTTCAACCTTTTAAACATATGGATCCTAAAAATTGAAACATCAAAAAGATAAAGTGTTAGTTAGTGATGACATTTTAAAATCAGTGATTGAGTTTCCTGAAAAACCTTTTCCTATATCGATGCATCAGTAATACTTCACTGAAATTCTTAAACTTGGAATGAAAACAACCTAAAATGCTGAAAACGAAAAATATGTTAGAATACCTGCAAGTCAGCTTAATACCTAAAAAATAAAGAGATGGGAAGAAATCAAGGGGCGGTGGTGATCGATGGTCAGAAATGGTACCTGAGGATATTGCTTCGAAAATTGAAATCAAGGTCAAATGATGAGAGTGATAGAGCAACGTTGGTGGTTTAGTGGTGGCGTGGCAAGGGTAAACGATGGCGGTGAGTGGAACCAGATTCATTCCTAGAACAAAGAGAGAATTATATTCAAAACCTCAAACGGTAACTGATATTTTTGAGGTTTCCTCGATGCAGGTCCCAAAGATGAAAAGGCCACACCATTTTGCTTCAGATCTATTATCTTGAATGTAATGGTTATGGAGGTCGGCGACTTCAAGGCTGCAATTGGTGGTGACTTAGTCAGCAAGTGGTAATTTTTCACAGGTAGTAGGCCGCCTATTTCAGTGGTGGTAGTGAAACCACCATTAATGAATGCAAGGTAGCACCATGGCAATGGTGAGCATCAACGATGCTATTCTGGTGAGTGGTATGCGATGGTGGTGTTGGCGGTGGATAGTTGCAATAGTAGTGCGTTGGGTGGTGGCCGACGTTAGTGTTAGAGGAGAATAAGAGAGCGGCTGGTGTTAGGGTTTGAAAATTAGAGAGTGGAAGTGTAAGAGGGGGAGGCTGTGACTGAGGGACGACGGCTAGGTTTTGTGGGTCTAAGATTTTAACAAAGAGAACGACTATACCTGCAATCAAAGCAAATCAAAGCAACAATGTGAAGTGACGATGGTGATGTTGGGTTTTGTAGCAGTTGTATATAAAGTTAATAATGGCTTTGAATAAGTCTCTCACTTTGAATGAGTCTATCACATGATAACGAATTAGTTCAATTTTAGCTAAAAATGAGGGTGTGCCAAATGGATAAGAATTCAAATACGTATTATTTGACCTTTTTTTTACTAAGATTTCAATGCATAAATTGATTGTAAATATCGTATTAAAGTTTGTACCTTTTAAATTTATGTATATTAAGGTATAATATATATATATATATATATATATATATATATATATATATATATATATATAATTTAAAATTTTTAAAATTAAACAAAACACTCAAACACCAAAACTATAATATTCGCTAATATAGTCATACATTTTACAATTTTTGAAAAATATCAAAAAAAACTTATCAAAATGATGAAAAATAAAATGAAATAACGAAAAAATAAAAAAATAAAAAAATAAAACTAAAAAAAACTAAAAAATACGAAATGTATAAGATTTATGAATATATTAGTGTATACTACAATTGTAACATCTAATTTTAAGGTATTCGCTTTTAACCCTTGGGATTGTGTTTTATTTGCAAGAATAGTCCCTAATGGCATTTTCGTAAATCCGGACGCAGCTTAGTATGCTGGGCGTACACCTTGGTATGCTGGGCGTACTAAGTTCCGTGCTAGTACGCAGGGCGTAGGCAGCCAGGGTGCAAAGCCTAAATTTTAGGGTTTAGACCCTATTTAAGCACCTTTATGGACTCATGCACCCTCTTATCTTTTGCCCCCTTCCTCATTTCGAAACCCTATAGTGTGTGAGTGCATTGTGAAGCTTGAAGAGCCCTTTTTGGTGTCATTTTGGAGCCTTGGAGTAGAAGGAAGAACCTTGAAGTTGTGGTGTTTCACTCAAGGCTTTGGATCCAACATTTTCTTTTCATTGTGTATCTTGTGGAGGTAAAAAGCTTTAATCTTGGTGTATGTTTCTTATGAATCTAGTTCTAGCCCAAAGTTGTCACCTTTTTGTCCCAAACTTCATCCTTGTGAGTAGGAGGTACTCCAAGACGTTTGAGTTGTCCTTTCAGAGGTTTTAAGGGGTGTTAAGTCATAAAAATGTGCTTTTGGTTACTAGTTTCTCCACATGCATGTGCTAGAGTGTCTTAATGGGTTAAGAAGTTAGGATTTTTGGAGCTAACATAAAGTTGGAAACTTTATGGTTAAGGACTTCATTTTGAGCCTAGATCTGGATTTTGGACGTAAATGCTTAAGGAATAAGCACTTAATGGCTTAAGTGGTGAGCAGTCGCGTACGCTAGAAATGAAACCCATCATCGAAGGCCCAAATCAATATTCTAGAAGTCGAAAATACAGCCCTAAACTCCTAGGGTCTAGAAATGAAACCCATCATTGAAGGCCCAATATTGCAGCCCACTGCTGAGTACGCAGGACGCACTCAGCTTGTACACTAGGAGTACATGCTTAAGGGCCTGTACGCTGCACACAGACGCTTGTACGCCCAACGTACTCCTCAGGTTTGCCAACTTTTGCATTTTAGCTTTTAATTGGTTAAGACATGGTCCCAAAACTTAGATCTGATCTCCTTGAAGTAGTTTATCACGTAAAGTTGCAAACTTTACGTTCATGCAAGGCTCAACAAGGTCCTAAAGCCCAAAAGAGCTTAAAAAGAGACTTAATACTTGGATGGAGGTCACAAACACCAAAAAGTTTGTACCTTTAAGCTAAAGGAGTCCCTTAAACGTCCAGATCTACAAGATTGACATCTCAAATGGTCTTAACTCTTCAAGACCAACTAAAGGAACCAAAAAGGACCAAAACAAGCTTAAGGAGAGATCTAAGCAATAGATAAGCAAGGTATGAACTTTATACCTCCAGAAGCTCCCTAAGATAATGTAGATGCTGGATCTTGAAGTTCTACCACGTCCAAGACTTGCACCACAATATCTTCTTCTTGCAAACACACCAAAAATGGCTCCTTTTTGTTACTTCAAGCTCAAAATCACCTCTAATGGCTATTTAGGGTTTCTAGCGACGTTTAAAGGAAAGGTGGCTGATAAAGGTAAGGGTCCAAAGGCCATAAATGGGTTTAAATAGGGAACAAGTCTGAAGATTAGGGTTTTGGTCATAGGCCATGTACGCCCCGCGTACCTCCACGTAAGCCCCGCGTACGAGGCTCAGATGCCCGATGATGCGCGCCTCAGTATGCTAAGCGTACTTGCATGTATGCCGAGCGTACGAGGGGTCCTCTTTGCCAACTAAAAATCAACAAAAGCTTAAGAATGAATTACCTGAATTCGGATGTTACAGTTTTTTTCATAATTGGTCCAAGGGCGAAATAGTCTTTTCATAGAAAAACTAACAGCTGAAAAGTTAGTTTTAAATTCAGAAGGACCATTCATGAAATTTTGCAAACTATAGGTACCGGTGGCATGACATTTTCCATAAAAGTCCTCAAAGTGTGATATTTTGTAAACCACAGGGATCAGTTATGAAAATTTGTCTATATTTAATCTCATCTTTGACCTTTAACGTCATTTTTTTCGTGCTTGCTATAATGCGTAATATATTTTATTAATATATTCATGCCACAAGATTTTTCCTTCTCTTTTGCAACAATCAAATATTACTCCAAAGTAGTTTTTAAGTTGTCCATCTTGGTCATCATTTTATCTTTGTCACTCGAACTACTTGTTCCCCCTTTACCTTTTCATTTTGCTTGGTCTCTTACCATGAGACGACTGTCTTGGAACCTTAATAGGGTCATCTTCGTTGAGGTCTACCATGACGTGCACATCCGACGATTGGCTATGAGCCTATGAGTGATTTCAGATGTTTTGGTTTTTTTAGAAGCATCCATGTATGATTCCGAAGTTTGATATTGTGACAACCCGAAACTTTGTCCGTTTCCGATTACGCGAGTTTCGTTAATAAAATTTCGAATTTGTTAACTTTTCCGTCAAACTTTTTGGTTTAGAAAATAATCTAGTTATATTTAATTAAATTATTTACGAGTCGGAACCAAAAATCGCGCGGAAACCCAAAAATCTCGAAAAATCAACATTTCCGGTCTAAGTGAGGATTACGACCGTAAACTAGTTTACGACCATAAACTCGTTTACGGCCGTAAACCTGTTTACGGTCAGTGAAGAGTGGACCCCCCACAACACCCCTATAAATACGATGCCTCCACCTTCATTAGGACATTTCTGGCCAAAAAAAAACTCTCTCTTTCTCTCTCTAAGAACCTTAACCGTAAACACTCAAAACGCCTTCAAACTTCGGAAATCATCGAGAAACCACGTTTGGAGTCACTTTGGAACGCCTGGAAACGATTATCTCTTCGAAATCAGCAATCATAACCATTTTTCTTGAGTTTACGGTCCACCTTCGAGAACCGTAAACTCTTGAGTTTACGGTCAAACCTTCAAGAACCGTAAACCCTGTTCTTGAGTTTACGGTCAAACCTTCAGAAACTGAAAACTCTGTTCTTGAGTTTACGGTCCAAGCCTTCAAGAACCGTAAACTCCTCTTCGACCGTAAACACCTTTTTAGTGGTGTTTTTGACTGAAAACTCACCTTCTTCGATTCGATCAAGTCCCGGTAACATTCCTCAACCGAATTCAAGTGTACCTCTAACACGTTATCTAACGAAATCGCTAATTTAGATACATATACGTATTTATTTGATAATAGGATTCCGTTAAGTGTCGCGTGCAACAACTCGAGGATCTTCATTTCAGTCAGCAATTTCACAACAAGAACTGTGAGTTCATACCCCTACATTTTTCCATATTTTCAATGTTTTCAGGGGGGGAATACAAGCTAAACATAAATGTTTTCAAAACTTATGCAAATCTCATACTTTAACCCTTTTGTACTGTGTTGAGCATAAGGGACGTTTTCACAAAAATTTGCATAGTTTTTCGGACACACTATTCACTATTCATGCAAACTATAATCGGTATAGTTTGGGATTTTCTAAACATCACGAGTACAGAAACTTTCACTATTAAACATATGCACGAAGACAGAATTAGTTTACAGTTACATCACCACTTTATCATGGTTTTTCATAACTGTAATTATCATTATATACGGTATACATACGGATTTTCACTACGGTAGAACGCTACTACACTACATGTAAACTAGATTGTACGATACTGTGAGGCGCTACTTCACTACTGTACCCTTAGGTGTACAGGGATAAATCCTATCACTGTATAACCAGAGTCTCCTGGAGGGAGAGCGTGAGATTTGTGAATAGATCTATTCGGGACTGACAATCCCACATCTGGACTGCTAGCTACAGTTAGGCGGGCACGCCTGAGATGTACAAATGTCATTTAACGCGACGCCTGAAGAACGTTGGAAAGGTCTCTAGTCATATCAAGCATGGTTATACGACTCACAATATGTATAAATCACCTTTAGTTTACAACTTAACACTCTTCAACAGTTCTATTTTTACTAAATAGAATTGATACACACTACGTAATCTGGCTAAGGCCAGGGTTTTTGAAACAGAACCGATTATGCAATGGTTTCACATGCAAAATACTCATACTTCATGATTAGTTTTAGCTAGTCACATGAGGTAATATTTTCGCACATCACTACAGTTTTCCGTAACGAACATTCATGGTTTTATACGAAATCGATAACGCTACCTTTTCACTAAAGAAAATATCGGATTTTCTTGGAAACATACAGATATTCATGGTTTATTACAGAACTGATAACACTACGTTTTCACTAAGGAAAATATCGGATTTTCTTGAAACTATTCAAATACTTTCCGAACTTATCAACGATTTTCACTACAAACCACCGCTTATGAACTCACCAGCTTTATGCTGATACTCTTTTAAACTGCTTGTATTCTCAGGAAATAAGTAGACAGGTGCCCGCTGGGTTTTTGAAGAGTTGAAGCAATAAGAGTTTAATGTTATATTCATACAAGTTATATGATGTAATTCAAACAAGTTTCAGAATTGAAGTAAACATTTTTACTTAAGTATTCACTGTAATGGTTGTGTTGCTATGATTGCTGTTATTCATTGGTTGTGATGCTATACATGACGTCCTCCACCCCGGAACGTTTCCGCCATCGGTTTCGGGGTGTGACAGATTGGTATCAGAGCCCTTGTTTATAGCGAACTAGTATACCGAACCTTACGTGGTATACAACTATAAACACTAAGGGGCCTAAGTGCTCTACGCTAAAAGTATACTTTCAAAATATAAAGTATTTTTATAAAAAGTATACGAGCATGCATACATAACAAAATTCGTGTCGCTAGTAGAAAAGAACAAAAGTATTTGGATGCTGGAACGTTGCGGTTAAACCTGGGCAGTTATGTAATCATGTCTAGGGTGAATATAGCCTGATCAACTATATTCAGTCGAGACATGACCAACATGTGCTTGGGAGTGACTGTGGTGTTACAGCAGGCCTAAAACTTACCAAACATCATCTCACATAAAATACTATAGGAGTATTTTCGCTAGGACCAAACTCAGTATACAGATTCACTCTAAGTGTTGCTACCTCTTCTTCCTTAAGCGATAACTTACTTGTATTAGTAACCTTTCTGTGTTTATCGCTCGGTAGAATACTTTCATTATCAGGATGAGATATATTTTGTTTTATATCTCGAGGACTTACCATCCTCTTCTCCCTGATTGTTTCTAGAACAAGATGCCTCCTCGACCAAGACCCATTAGAAGGAACGACAACACTCCGCCAACACCACCACCCCCACAGTTCGACCCCGTCATGTTTCAGGCAGCAGTTACAGCCGTCGTGACTGCAGCAATGGCTCAAGTGAATGCTGGTGGGGCTGGAGGTGGAACCGACCCACAGAGACAAGATGGAAGTCAGGGACATCAAAAAGAGTGTTCCTACAAGGACTTCATGATTGCGAAGCCCAAGTCCTTCGACGGAAATGGAGGTGTCATCGCCCTGACTCGATGGTTCGAGAAGATCGAATCCATCTTCGAAATTTGCGTTTGTTTTGAAGCAAACAAGGTGAAGTTCGCCGCCTGCACCTTCACCGACAGAGCCTTGACCTGGTGGAATGGTCGGGTCAAAACCCTAACCCTGCTAGTGGCTAATGCCATGGGTTGGGAAAGATTGAAGGAGCTCATGCTCGCTGAGTACTGCCCGAGGGGCGAAGTGCAAAAGTTGGAGCACGAACTTTGGAACTTGAAGATGAAGGGTTCTGACATTGCTGCTTACACTACTAGATTCTGTGATCTGGCACTTCTCTGTCCGGGAATGGTCACCCCGGAAAGCAAGAAAATCGAGAGGTACATCTGGGGGCTGACACAACCAACAAAAGGAAATGTCTTAGTTGCGAGGCTGACCACATTTGAAAGCGCCAAGGATCTGGCACAGACTCTGATCGATCATGGAATCGATCTGGATGAAGTGGCAGCTGTCTCTGAACCACAAAAGGAAAGCGGTGAGAAGAAGAAGAAGTTTGGTAACAAACGAAAGGGCCAGTCTTTGCAGGAGCCCTCCAAGAAACAACAAATAGTGGCAGTTCATGCTGTTACTGCTCCTGCTGCTGCTCCCACTGCTGTTCCAACCACCCAATCCCCTACCGGTGGTTATGCTGGAAAACTACCTCTGTGCAACAAGTGTAACTTCCATCATCATGGACCCTGCCGTGAGCTGAGTTGCAACAGCTGTGGAAAGAAAGGACACACAGCTCGATACTGCAAGACACCAGCTCAACCAACCAACCAGGCTCCGGGAGCGGGCGCTGGTCAAACTTGTTATGGATATGGAGAGGCTGGGCACTTCAGGAGAAACTGCCCCAAGGCAACAACTGGTGGCAATGCAGGGAGAGTTCTAGTGATGGGCCATGAGGAAGCAGTTGCTGATCCTACTGTTGTTACGGGTACGTTCCTCCTTGACAACTCTTATGCATGCATTCTCTTCGATTCTGGTGCGGAAAGGAGTTTTGTTAGTCATACATTCAAACATCTAATCAAATGTAAATCCCAACCTCTAACCGAAACATTTACGGTCGAGATGGCTAATGGAAAGAAGGAGACCACTAACGACATATTCATAGGCTGTACTCTTACCCTAGACAATTATTCTTTTCCTATCAATCTTATGCCTGTGTCCATCAAGAGTTTCGACGTCATTATCGGCATGGACCGGCTAAGCTCCAATCGTGCTGATATTCTTTGCTTCGAGAAGGCTATCCGTCTCAATCTTCCCTCTGGCGAAGCTCTCATGATTTATGGAGATAAGCCTAGCTCGAACCTCCGTATCATTTCATGCATCAAAGCTTGGAAATATCTGCGAAAGGAGTGCCATGCATTTCTAGTTCACGTTATAGACGTGACGCAAAAAGTTAAAGACCTCGAGAGTCTTCTCGAAGTTTGCAACTTCCCTGATGTCTTCCCTGAAGATCTCCCAGGAATCCCTCCCGAACGCCAAGTCGAGTTTCGTATTGACTTGATCCCCGGAGCTACTCCCGTAGCTAAGTCTCCTTACCGCTTAGCGCCAGCGGAAATGCAAGAGTTATCCAGTCAGCTCAATGAGCTGATCAGCAAAGGATTCATAAGGCCGAGTTCCTCACCCTGGGGAGCTCCGATCTTATTCGTGAAAAAGAAAGATGGATCCTTTCGGATGTGCATTGACTACCGAGAGTTGAATAAATTGACTATCAAGAACCGATATCCCTTACCCAGAATCGACGATCTCTTTGACCAACTTCAGGGAGCCAGTTATTTCTCAAAGATCGATCTGAGATCAGGGTACCATCAGTTGCGAGTTCATGAGAATGATGTGCCCAAAACAGCATTCCGAACTCGCTATGGACACTATGAGTTTGTAGTAATGCCCTTTGGTCTAACCAACGCACCGGCAATATTCATGGACCTGATGAATCGAGTGTGCCGCCCTTTCTTAGACAAGTTCGTGATTGTGTTCATCGACGATATACTTGTCTATTCGCGGAGTGAGAATGATCATAAACAGCACTTAAGGCAGGTGTTGGAAACATTAAGGGCAGAAAAGCTATACGCGAAATTCTCGAAGTGCGAATTCTGGATCAGGAAGGTGAATTTCCTTGGACACGTGATTAGCAAGGAAGGAATACACGTGGACCCTTCCAAGATCAAGGCGATTGAGAACTAGTCTGCACCAAAGACACCCACAGAAATCCGACAATTCTTGGGTCTCGCGGGCTATTATCGCAGGTTCATCCAGAACTTCTCCAGAATCGCTAAGCCCTTAACTACCCTTACGCAAAAAGGGATAACCTTTAGTTGGGGAGTCAAGCAAGACACTGCGTTTCAAACATTGAAGCAGGCCCTATGCAGCGCACCTATCTTGTCCCTGCCCGAAGGGATAGAAGACTTCATTATATACTGTGATGCATCCAATCAGGGCCTAGGGTGTGTGCTCATGCAGAGAGGAAAGGTCATCGCCTATGCCTCGAGGCAGTTGAAAACACACGAGGTCAATTACACAACTCACGATTTAGAGTTGGGAGCAGTGGTCTTTGCGTTAAAGATCTGAAGACACTATCTCTATGGAACCAAGTTCACTATCTTCACCGACCATAAGAGCTTGCAACATATTTTCGATCAAAAGGAGTTAAACATGAGACAACGGCTATGGGTAGAGTTACTCAGTGATTACGAATGCGAAATTCGCTATCATCCCGGAAAGGCCAATGTGGTAGCAGATGCCCTCAGTCGAAAGGAGTATTCAGGACGTAAGGTGAAGGCACTAACAATGACCATCCATTCCCGTTTAACCGCGCAAATTAGAGAGGCTCAGCTGGAAGCCTTAAAACCCGAGAACGTGGCAAGTGAGTCACTGCGAGGAATGGACAAGAACTTGGAGGTCAAAGGAGACGGAGTATACTATTTCATGAACCGGATCTGGACCCCAAAGTTCGGCGGGTACAGAGAGGTTGTCATGAATGAGGCTCACAAGACGAAATACTCCGTTCATCCAGGTTCGGATAAGATGTACTTGGATCTCAAACAGCTCTATTGGTGGCCAAACATGAAAGTAGAGATCGCTACCTTCGTGGGCAAGTGCCTGACTTGCGCCAAGGTGAAGGTCGAATATCAGAAGCCCTCAGGTCTACTTCAACAACCGGAAATACCTGAGTGGAAGTAGGAAAGGATAACCATGGATTTTATCACCAAGTTACCCAGATCTCCGAGTGGGCACGATGCCATCTGGGTAATTGTCGATCGATTAACAAAGTCCGCCCACTTCCTGCCAATCAAAGAAAACTTCAAGATGGAGAGACTCACCCGAATCTACATTCAAGAGATAGTTCGCCTTCATGGGGTACCTGCATCTATTATCTCCGACCGAGATAGCAGGTTTACCTCGAGATTCTGGCAATCACTACAGAAGGCTCTTGGAACTAAATTGGATATGAGCACGACTTATCATCCGCAGACTGATGGACAGAGTGAGAGGACAATTCAGACCTTGGAAGACATGTTGAGAGCCTGTGTCATCGATTTCGGCGCGTCATGGGACACTCATCTTCCTTTGGTTGAATTTTCCTACAACAACAGCTACCATACCAGCATCAAGGTTGCGCCGTTTGAAGCCCTCTATGGCCGTAAGTGCAGATCCCCTCTGTGCTGGGCTGAGGTGGGTGACACGCAGCTAGCCAGGGGTCAAGCCCCCGACAGCACTCTCACTGGTCCTGAAATTATCCGAGAGACAACCGAAAAGATTGTGCAAATCCGAGAACGACTGAAAGCCTCTCGAGATAGACAAAAGAGCTACGCCGATAAGAGACGAAAACCCTTGGAGTTCCAGGTTGGTGACCGCGTCCTTCTGAAGGTCTCACCCTGGAAAGGCATGATACGTTTTGGGAAACGTGGAAAGCTAAACCCAAGGTACATTGGACCGTTCGAAATCCTTGCTAGGATCGGTCCCGTGGCATACAAACTTCAGTTACCCCGAGAGCTCAGCAACATCCATCCTGTCTTCCACGTGTCGAACCTAAAGAAGTGTCTGTCCGATGAGACACTTGTGATGCCTCTCGACGAGATTGAAATCAACGAGAACCTCAACTTCGTGGAAGAACCTGTCGAAATCATGGATCGGGAAGTCAAACGAACGAAACAAAGTCGCATCCCGATAGTGAAGGTTCGCTGGGATGCCAAGCGGGGACCTGAATTCACTTGGGAGCGCGAAGATCAGATGAGCAGAAATATCCGCATCTCTTTCCAAATCCATGATTTGTATTCTATGTTCGAATTTCGGGACGAAATTCCATCTAACGGGGGGATGATATGACAACCCGAAACTTTGTCCGTTTCCGATTACGCGAGTTTCGTTAATAAAATTTCGAATTTGTTAACTTTTCCGTCAAACTTTTTGGTTTAGAAAATAATCTAGTTATATTTAATTAAATTATTTATGAGTCGGAACCAAAAATCACGCGGAAACCCAAAAATCTCGAAAAATCAACATTTTCGGTCTAAGTGAGGATTACGACCATAAACTCGTTTACGACCGTAAACCTGTTTACGGTCAGTGAAGAGTGGACCCCCCACAACACCCCTATAAATACGATGCCTCCACCTTCATTAGGACATTTCTGGCCAAAAAAAAACTCTCTCTTTCTCTCTCTAAGAACCTTAACCGTAAACACTCAAAACGCCTTCAAACTTCGGAAATCATCGAGAAACCACGTTTGGAGTCACTTTGGAACGCCTGGAAACGATTATCTCTTCGAAATCAGCAATCAGAACCATTTTTCTTGAGTTTACGGTCCACCTTCAAGAACCGTAAACCCTGTTCTTGAGTTTACGGTCAAACCTTCAAGAACCGTAAACCCTGTTCTTGAGTTTATGGTCAAACCTTCAGAAACCGAAAACTCTGTTCTTGAGTTTACGGTCCAAGCCTTCAAGAACCGTAAACTCCTCTTCGACCGTAAACACCTTTTTAGTGGTGTTTTTAACTGAAAACTCACCTTCTTCGATTCGATCAAGTCCCGGTAACATTCCTCAACCGAATTCAAGTGTACCTCTAACACGTTATCTAACGAAATCACTAATTTAGATACATATACGTATTTATTTGATAATAGGATTCCGTTAAGTGTCGCGTGCAACAACTCGAGGATCTTCATTTCAGTCAGCAATTTCACAACAAGAACTGTGAGTTCATACCCCTACATTTTTCCATATTTTCAATGTTTTCAGGGGGGAATACAAGCTAAACATAAATGTTTTCAAAACTTATGCAAATCTCATACTTTAACCCTTTTGTACTGTGTTGAGCATAAGGGACGTTTTCACAAATATTTGCATAGTTTTTTGGACACGCTGTTCACTATTCATGCAAACTATAATCGGTATAGTTTGGGATTTTCTAAACATCACGAGTACAGAAACTTTCACTATTAAACATATGCACGAAGACATAATTAGTTTACAGTTACATCACCACTTTATCATGGTTTTTCATAACTGTAATTATCATTATATACGGTATACATACGGATTTTCACTACGGTAGAACGCTACTACACTACATGTAAACTAGATTGTACGATACTGTGAGGCGCTAGTTCACTACTGTACCCTTAGGTGTACAGGGATAAATCCTATCATTGTATAACCAGAGTCTCCTGGAGGGAGAGCGTGAGATTTGTGAATAGATCTATTCGGGACTGACAATCCCACATCTGGACTGCTAGCTACAGTTAGGCGGGCACGCCTGAGATGTACAAATGTCATTTAACGCGACGCCTGAAGAACGTTGGAAAGGTCTCTAGTCATATCAAGCATGGTTATACGACTCACAATATGTATAAATCACCTTTAGTTTACAACTTAACACTCTTCAACAGTTCTATTTTTACTAAATAGAATTGATACACACTACGTAATCTGGCTAAGGCCAGGGTTTTTCAAACAGAACCGATTATGCAATGGTTTCACATGCAAAATACTCATACTTCATGATTAGTTTTAGCTAGTCACATGAGTTAATATTTTCGCACATCACTACAGTTTTCCGTAACGAACATTCATGGTTTTATACGAATCGATAACGCTACCTTTTCACTAAAGAAAATATCGGATTTTCTTGGAAACATACAGATATTCATGGTTTATTACAGAACTGATAACACTACGTTTTCACTAAGGAAAATATCGGATTTTCTTGAAACTATTCAAATATTTTCCGAACTCATCAACGATTTTCACTACAAACCACCGCTTATGAACTCACCAGCTTTATGCTGATACTCTTTTAAACTGCTTGTATTCTCAGGAAATAAGTAGACAGGTGCCTGCTGGGTTTTTGAAGAGTTGAAGCAATAAGAGTTTAATGTTATATTCATACAAGTTATATGATGTAATTCAAACAAGTTTCAGAATTGATGTAAACATTTTTACTTAAGTATTCACTATAATGGTTGTGTTGCTATGATTGCTGTTATTCATTGGTTGTGATGCTATACATGACGTCCTCCACCCCGGAACGTTTTCGCCATCGGTTTCGGGGTGTGACAGATATGTTGCCATTTTTTGGACTCCTTCATAATATTCTAAAACTTAATAAATTTGAAACGTGCCCCCTTATTATAGCGGTAAATTGCTTGAGCTTTTTTCAATATTGTTTCATTATTCATACCACTTTGCCACTCGTGTTTCACGTTAAAAAATATGGCGTTAAGCTCCATGAAAACTTTTTTTTGTTTTTCCTTCACTTTGAGTAAATTTGATCTTTTTTTTTTCAGTAGCATCCACTTCATTTTAGAGAGAAAAAGCCATGTAACCTTCCGATAAAAAGTTGGCCCATCTTAGTCGTTCCTGACTTTTGAGTCTTCCTAAACTTCCACCCATACACATGCTAACACCTTCTCTTCCTCAAGGGTCTAATTCTTACAAGGTGCCTTTTTTGGGTTCCGGTTGTGGTTGACCATCCTCGGGATCAAAATTTGTTTCGGATAAGATTGGGATACAAATTGAAATTGGGGTTAAGATTGAGATTGTGATGGCAGTGAGTTGGGATTGGCTAGGAAATGTATTGTAGTATGGACCGGCACCAGGATAATGGAAAGTAGGGGTGAAAAATAACATGATCCATTTGACTTTGGTAGAATATGGGTGATGAAAAGTTTGAAGTAGTTGCATTTTGGTCATTTTTGTTGTTTCTTATTGGAGTTTTTGGGTTGGATGGGGAATTGGAGGAATTCATTTTCACAAAATAAGGCAAATGTTTGAGTGAAAGACTGAAGGTTGTTGTATGTTAAAAAAAATTGGATAGTTGTTGGTATTTACATTGGTTGAAAGAGGGGTAAAATTTTGAATCTTTTGTTAAAAAGAGTATATTTTTGAAAGTGCGAATAAAATTGAACTTTTGGGAACCTTCTCTCTCATCGGCTAGTCGTTGCCGAGTAACCCTGCTAAACTCCGTGTGCTGAGCTTAGGGTGCGCTATGCGTTGAGTCTAGCTCACCATTTGTCGAGCACCTACCGAGCCACATCCCTTAGCCTTATGCAAACCAAATTAGTCTAACGACGAGGCAATCATCATAGTGCATGTATTCACCAGTGAATAAGAGGAAGAACAACCCTAGTTTACACTTTATAGCCATAGGTCAGTGATTGGTGGACTAGAATTGAGTGGTAGCATGGTAGGTACTGTGTATTTTGTGAGGAGTGGGTATCAAAATACTATGAAAGGCACATACATAGGGGCACAAACTTAGGAACGCATATGGAAGTAAAATTGTCGTCAAATTCAATACCCAATACATCACTATTATCAAATATTCAAAAGGTAGCAGACACAATCAAAGATTTACCTAAGTGTACATGCACCCTAAGATCTAGGTTTTATTAGTTATAACAACGACTTTAAAAAAACAAACTAAAGAGAAACATACTATCCTCTTGATTCTTCATTTGGGATCTCGTAACTGCCAGTGATTGCAATGGATGAAGGATCCAAACTAGAATCCATCTGATGTAATCAGACCCTCAAACACCAAAAACAAAAAAAGAGAAACCTTAGAATATGGTTTATACGAAATTCACTAAACCTAGGAGAGGGGTTATGAATTTCGTCAACTAGGAGAGAGAGAGAGAGAGAGAGAGAGAGAGAGAGAGCTTGGACAAAAATAGAGAGAAACCAGCAACTAGGGTTTGACATCTAGCAATTTATTTATAGGCTGAAGATAAATCCTTAAGAGATTCAAACACTTTAGGTTAATCCTTATATGATTTAAAACTGCATTATACCTATCAAGGACCTTATCAAAATCGTCCACCCTATGTCTCCAGGAGCTTATAGAATATTCCAATTAATCTCTAGGATTTAGTTAATATTCAAGTTTTTTAATTAATTATAACTATTTAATTAATTACCAAAATAATATCTAATTAATTTATTAATTACTTAATAAATTAATAACTTATTTTCTCCATTTCCTTATTGCTATTTGGGTTGTGAGGCCAACCCAAAAGGACCATACTATTATTAGAAATATTACCAAAACAGTTAATGACCTTGAACACTATTTTCAACAGTCTCCCACTTAGATAAGTCGTAAACTTTTCAAGGTCTTAATATTTAACTACCAATCAACAAAGAGTAGTCATCCAATGTAACTGCCAAACTCTGATCAAAATCAACATTTAGTCCTTAGACAAGTGATCAATTATTCGTTCATTCTAGATATCTCTATGAACATGAGACATGGATACGGGTCAATCTTAATGTTCAAAATTTTGTTTCCCGATTAACGATTTCTGACAAACACATCTGACTTCTAAATCGAACAAATCAATTTAGTCAGGGCTCAGCCAAGCATTTCAGATGTCAACACTAAATCATTAAGGGGCCCATAGATATCACAACCTAGTTACGAGAAGGAACAAATAAACTTAGACTACATAGTTTTTGTTTACTCGTGTAATCATACATGGGCATACCCTTTATGAGTACCAGTTACGGATAGCCTTGGAGCAGACCAATGCATAACAAATTTTGCAAACAAAACCCCATATACATCTCGGTTTGAAGAATAAAAGATATTGTCATCTTAGAATTACTCGTGATAAGATCTATGAAGTAATCTCTAAGTGTGGGTTGTTACAATACTTAAAATCTTTTTTTTCAAGTACTCATAAGTGTTAGCACAATCTCAGTTGCAATGTCCAATCAAATTTGGCCAATCAACTAATACTCATGACAATCTTAAATCACTCACTCACTTCCCAAAGTGTGACCGACTGTGGATATTTGAACATAATTAAACATTCTGGAAATGAGTTCAAACCATGCAAAAGTGAAACACAGTATTTGAATTAACACAACTTTGATAGCAAAGAAAGCTCTTTATTAATTCTCAACGAAATGAAAATCAAAATGGTTACAATTCATATTGTTAAAATGTTTCTAAGCAATCCAAACTAATCAACTAAACTATTACATCAGATCACTATTTAATCTTATGCCAATGGTTCTCGCATGACCATCATGTTTATTCTTTCTTGATAATGGATTCGTGAAAGGATCAACAACATTCTCCTCAGATGATACTCTATTCACGACGATGTCTTTGTCTTCAATTCTATGTCAAACATAGTGGTATTTTTTGAGTATGTGTCTCGAATTATCGTGGTCCTTAGGTTCTTTAGTCAAAGCGTCTACACATTCTTTATCACAAAAGATCTTCATATGTTCTTTGATTCTTAACACAACTCCAAGATCACCGATGAAGTTCGTTAACCATGTAGCTTCCTTTGTTGCTTCACCAACTGCAATATACTTTTACTTACACGTTGAGTCTGCCACCGTCTTCTACTTGGAACTTTTCCGCGTAACCGCTCCTTCATTCCACAAGAACACCCAACCTGACTGCAAACACGAACTACCCCTCTCAGTCCGGAAACTCGCATATGTATAACCTGTAACTAACAACTCTTCTCTATCTCCATATACCAAGAACATATCCTTAGTTCTCTTCAGATACTTGAGGATATTCTTTACGGCCATCTAATGACTATCATCATGATTTTCTTAATATCGACTTATCATGCTTAAATAATATGAGATATAAGGTTTAGTACATGTCATGAAATACATGATCAATCCTATAGTATAAGCATATGAGACTTGACTCATTTTTCCATTTCTTTAGTAGTATTGGGTGATTGATCCTTACTCAGTCTTATACCAGTTGCATGGGTACATACCCTTTCTTAGAGTCTTGCATTTTGAATCTTTTCAAAACCTTATATAAGTATGTACTCTGGCTTAGTCCAATTAAACGTTTCGATATATCTCTATAGATCCTTATGCCAAATATATAAGCTACATCTCTCAGGTACTTTATAGCGAAACACTTCCCAAGCCAAGTCTTCACACTTTGTAACATTGGAATATCGTTTCCTATTAGGAGTATGTCATCAACATATAATACTAGAAAGACAACATTACTCCCACTGGCTTGGACATATACGCAAGACTCATCCTCACTTCTAGAAAATCCAAATTCCTTGACCTTTTCATGAACACACAAATTCTACCTACGTGATGCTTGTTTGAGTCCATAAATGGACCTCTCAAGCTTGCATACTCTATTAGGATGTTTTGGATCAATGAAGCCTTCGGGCTGTGTCTTGTAGACATCCTCTGTGGTTTTCCATTAAGGAAAGCAATCTTTACATCCATTTTCCATATTTCATAAAGCATTTATGACAAGTAATATTCTGATATATTTAATCTTGGCTACTAGTGAGAAGGTTTCTTCATAATCAATTCCTTGAGTCTGAGTACAACCTTTGCAACTCGCCTAGATTTAAAAGCATGCACATTCCCATATATGTCGGTCTTTTTCTTGAAGATCCATTTGCACCCAACGGTTTTAATGCCAGGTGTATAATCAACCAAATTCCAAACATGGTTATCATACACGGATTGAATTTCACTTTCCATACTCCCCTTCCATTTAGCAGCTTCAGAGCCTGCCATCACATACTTATAGTTGGATGGTTCATCCATACTAGCTAGTGTACGGTCACTGATTAGTACGCTTTCTTTTGTTTCAATATGGAAACCATAAAACTCTGGAGGAAGATGAACTCTATTAGATCTGCGAATCGAATGAGTTGGAATCATGTCAGCTTGCGCAACAGACTGATCAACCTTGGGTTGCGTGCCAATTTCAACTACAGGTCCTTCGTTTGACACTTGAATCTCTTCAGGATATATTGGACTCTTACTAGTATCTTTGGATATTAGCTCCCTCTCGAGGAAGAAGCTCCTCCAAGAAACGAAAACCTTGTTCTCAGAAGGATTATAAAACAAGTATCCAAAAGACTTTTGTGGATAGCCTACGAAGAAACACTTTTCCAACCTAGGTTATAGTTTATCGTTAGCCTCGTGATGAATGAAAACTTTGCAATCCCAGACTTTTAAATGTATAAGACTAGGTGGTTTCCCATTCCACATTTCGGAAGGTGACTTAGCGACCTTCTTAGCTGGTAGGAGGTTTAATATATTAGCGACTGTCTCTAGGGCATAACCCCAAAAACTGATCAGAAGCATAGCTCGAGTCATCATGGATCGGACCATATCTAATAGTGTTCGATTTCTTCTCTCGGCAACACCATTAAGAGTGAAGTTTTGGGAGGAGAAATTTGTAAGACAATTGTTGGATTAATGTCTAAGTCCATAACTATATTTGGTATGTATTTGACCCGACCCGGCATGGTCCATTTGGGTTGCACTTCACCGACACAATTTATATGGATAGTCTTTTGAGAATAGTATATTTATGATTTATATTAATATATTATAAGTTCTAATATATTAATATATAATCATATTATTTAATTAGTATTGATCAAGAATTAATTTATAATTAATTAAGTGATAAAAAGGAACCAATTAAATATGGACTCTTAGATATATATATGTGTAGTGGGCCAAGTTCATTTAGGTTGGGCTAAGTCTTCATGGATAGTCCATGGAGCTTTAACCCATGGATCCTAGGAAATGAAAGGTCATGGGTATTAGGGTTTAACCCTAATCATCCACACTATATAAAGGGTCTTATGGTTCATGAAATTATGCTAGTGGCTAGTGTGGATACACTAAAGAGGGCAATAACCGATTTCATAGTGTGAGCCAAGTATCCATATTCTCTAAAGGTTTTCCAAGGTGTTTTGGTGATTTGTGATTCCACTTGAGGCTTCCACACTATTGGGGCTAAGCTCTTAAAGCTTGAAGACATCAAGCTACATCAAAAGGTATGTCATCTAACTAGAACTTTGTAGTATAGGTGCTTCATAATATGCTAGTTAGGATGAAACCTTAGAATATTTAATATTTGCATGCATAATAGAGAAAACATAGATCCAAGGTTTATAGGGTTGCATGTACACCATAGGAGTGTTAGAATGCTCAAAACCCAACAACAATTCCACAATCCTTTAGATGATCGATAAATTCAAGACTAAAGTATTCTCCACCCTTATTGGACCAGAGCATCATGATCTTCTTGTCCAGTTAGTTTTCAACTACATTTTGGAACTCATTGAACACTTCAAAAGATTTTGACTTATGCTTCATCAAGTAGATATATCCATATCTACTAAAATTATCATTGAAAGTCATAAAGTAACGTTCACCATGCCTTGTGACAGATCTGAATGGTCTACATACGCCAGTGTGGATTAAGTCCAATAGATACTTGCCTCGTTCATAGCTTCCTATGAAAGACGCCTTTTTTATCTTGACAAGTAAGCAAGACTCGCATACATAATTCGAATCTAGGTCAAATGATTCCAAGATCCCACCCTTTTGGAGCTTAGCGATGCGTTTCTTGTTTATATGCCCAAGAAGACAATGCCCCAAGCACGATTTGTCCAATACATTAGAATTAGAAGAACCAACATTTAACATTAGATTATTAGAGTTGCCTACATAAACAACACTTTCATACACACCATTACAAGGACTACCTTTGAAAATAAAAGAACCATTTTTGTAAACTAAAATGTCACTGTTATTATTATCAAAGGAAAATCAGAAACCATCCTTGTACCATGCATGAAAAGAAATAATGTTTCGTGCCATATTTGTTGAGTATCAAAAATTAAATAAACTAAAAGAAACACCATTCTTTAGCATGAGCTTGTGTTTCCCAATCCTAGTAACAGATGGAGTTGCTCTATTCTCCATGATCAGGTTCAACTCCCCATGCTTCACTTTTCTACTTTCCTTTAGTTCCTGCAAATCTGAGCAAATGTGAGTACCACATCCTGTATCAAAAAATCCAAGAAATAGAAGTTGACATTCTATGGAGTTCAATCATAAAAATACCTGAAGTGCCAACACCCGTATCAAAAAATCCAAGAACTAGAAGTTCACATCTTCCATGTACTTTAGGCATTTACATTTCCAATGAACCTTTTCTTGGCAGTAAAAACAAAAGGCCTCATTTGGGGCATGGTTGGGAGCAATCTTTGAATCTGCTTTTCTTTCAAGAATTTGTCTGGAAGATTCAAACTCGACATTACCATTTTCTTTAGGGTGAGATGGATTTTTCTGCGTATCGGTGCTACCATGACCAATAGCCAAGACAAGAGCAAAGTGTAACTTTTAGCCTCAATCATGTTAGCTTGGACAATTTTGAATATACCAAAAAGTTCCATTAGGGTATTGTCGAGATTTTTTATATTATAGCTCGTAATGAATTGGTGATATGAATCAGAAAGCGAATAGAGGACAAAATCAATGACATGCTCCCTTGAAAACTCGACACTCAAGTTTCTTAGTCTGTTAATGTACAATTTTATCTTATGAACATACACACATACAAAAGTATCTTGTTGATGTTTACATGCCAACAAGGACTTCATGATATCAAACCTTTCTAGTCTCAAAAGGACTGATATGAGTGAGAAGTTGGAGTTTGAAGGAAGTGGAGGAGGAGGAAGAGGATTGTTATTATCGTTCAACATCCAAGATGAAAGAGCTTTAGTTAGTTTGTATTTATCCTTAAAATAATTATTACCCTAAATGAAATATTAATAAGGCTAGGAACCATATTTGGTTTTGCGATGTGTAAAGGGATGCCATAAACACGCAAAAAAATTATTTAGGTAGGCAATGTAGTTTCCTAATTTCAATCTTTTGAAACTCCTAGATCCGTTGAGATTCATCGACATTCAAAGATGTGTTAATATCAGATTGTGCTCTTCTCGATTCAATGATGAAGTTTCTGTTGATCACTGAATAGATGGTGAATCCCACATAACACTCGATATAAAAATCATTCTCATGTTGACATGTCGGTTAACCACACACACTCCATCAACATAATAATCTTAGGAGTGACACATCATATTAACTTATATTTTCGCAATGACGTGCTGCTTAACCACACACACCCCATCATCAAAATATAAGTAATATGTGCGTTTTCATGGGTAACACATGAATGGCGTTTTAAATATAAAAATGAGAAATTTTGTTTTATTACTTGATCAATACTTTTAATATCGAAACAAAATCCGAACAAACCCTTTTGGTAACTCCACTCTCAAAATACAAAAAGATGGTGAGGGTGATAAGCCAAAAAAACCTTTTAATAAACGACCTCATTGTTGGTGATGTGCATTACGAATATGTATTTAAGTGTAATGTATTAATTTTTTGACAAAATGTAGTCTTGATAATCATTAAGCAAGTAAGGAAGGTGTGGAGTGCACACTTGTTTGAGTTTGTTCAAGATTCAAAGTAGACTGTCATTTAAGGGAGAAACCCCTGAACGGACGAGGGTCCGGGGGTAGCGCCCTTGCAAGCGGGGTCCAATGGGTGGTAGCCCCTGGCGGGGTCCAAGGGGCAAAGCCTGTAAAACCCAAAATCATGACGTATAAATCTGATTCACCAGAATTGGTGCGAAATCCCAATCTAGTGAATGATGCAAAACGTGATATGGAACAAAGAACACAAGATGAATCTTCAATGCACACTATATTGATGATAGTCTGGTACATAAGATTCTGATTACACTTCGGTTCTCTCTTGTTTCTCTCTAAAATTTTTCCTTAGCTGGCAACACCCAAAAACGTCTCTCACTACCTTTACACGCCTAATAATAGGCTATGTATACCTAGACCTAAATAACAAAGGCCAACCCAAAAGCTTAACCAAAACCAGATGTGATTTCGGTCCAAACACCACCAAAAACATGTTGTTTTCATTCCTAGACCAGGAAATCGAATATCTATGAAAAGCAAAGTATAAACCACAATTTATGACCTAACAATCTCCCCCTTGGTTTATAGCTTTCTTTTCTCTTCAATCTTCTCTTTGATCTTGACTTTTAGCTTTAATCTCAGATTTCTTCACAACTTAAAGATGAACATATGAATTTCTGCATGAATGACTTCATCTTGAACAGTCGGACTTCCTTTTAAGAATTTGACTTGGAACACACATTGGGTGTAAAGGCTTTTTGTAAAGGTTCTTGAAAATCAACACATTCATCTTTGAAATACTTCAGTTATAATTACAGAGAAACCGATTCTTCTGGATCACTTCAGCAAGTTCATAAATAACAGCAAATTGATTGAGGAGGATTCAATGCAATTCGTCATATAACTTCAAATACAGCTTCACCTTGCTTCTGGGGTTGAAAGATTGTATGTTGAAAAATAATCTTCACTTCTTGTTCCTTCGAATGAGTGTTCTTTGTCGATTACAGATGCGTCTTGAAAGTAACCATGACTAAAAAGTCCATGTGGATCACAGAATCATAAAGACCCTTCTCACCACAGTTGTTTAAGGACCCAACCTTGGCTCAGAAGGAGACTACTCGCAGTATCTGTGTGAACACGGAGGAACGTAGTGCGATTTGTTGAGTATCGGAGAACTACTCATGGCTATTTTGATGTTAGCCCCTGCATATCCTTGATCAAAGATCACAATACAATTTTTCAAGTTAACAAGTTAACTTGGCCCTTGGCGAGACGTTCAACGATAATCGTGCCTTGCGAGGTGCATCGCCCTGGTGCTATGACAGTTCATAGGTAAAGACAACGACAAGACCACTTTTGGCAATCTGTACAGTTTCAGACTTTCAATTCCTTAAATACGACAGTTCTTAGAAAGATACTGCCTAACTGACAGTTTGTACAGTTGCAAGCCTTCAATTCCTTGTGAAAGTAATGTGAAGTGTAATAACTATCAATTCCTTTCCAAAATTCTTGTCCTTGCTCAGAAAATCCCAATACAATCTCCTTGAGTCTCTTCTTCTGATACAGTCTCCTTGAGTCTCTTCTTCTTTTGAACTTGCGTTTTAAGACAAATGAAATTTTGAGGTAAAAATAAAAATAAAAATAAATTTAGCACACAATAAAACAACTAAGAATAAAAATTAAAATGAAAATATGCTCAAAAACAATATTTTTGGATTTTTAATTTTCTAAAAAAGAAATAAAAACAGAAATAAACATATTTTTGGATTTTTGATTTTTATGAATTTTTTTTAATTCTCCCCCTAAATTTGTGCATAGAGGAAAAATATGAACAAATTTAACAAAAAAAAAATAATAATAAATAAAACAAGCACATTTTAATAAATAAATTTAAAACTTTTGGGATCAAAAGTTGTCAAGCAATTTAATATCGTTTATCAGCACACACTGCATGAATAACTCTGGTCAATCACCAATATTGTGGTCCACTTAAACACAAAGGATATTTGCAAGTTGGACAAATTATAAGTGACAAGACATTGCATCTATATTTCTATATGGACCATTTAGTTGACCACGACCAAGGATATTGTTGTCCACTTAAATTCAGCAGCGAGATCTACAGTCAACCTTTAGTTAATTCAATTTTAAGTGCACTAGAACGTGTTCCCCATTTCACGACATACCCTAGAAATCAAGGAATTCCAAAGAGCTCTTTACTTTACGTGAGTGCTCAATTATTTGAGAGTGAAGATGGATATAGAGATGCATTTTTTGTATCCTAGGTCGGATCTCTTCTAATCACGTAGAGGGACAACATGTGACTAACATAGATAGATGGTTAGAGAGATAGTAGGGTGCATATGCTGTGTCCCAATGTAACGCCTGGTTCATGGTATGTATTTTAAATAAGAATTATTCATTTTTGCAAGGGACTCGATGAGTTGGAGGCCCCAAACTCGTCGAGTAGGAATGGGAGAAGTTTGGACGCGGGACTTGAAGTGTACTCGACGAGTCGAGGAGCCTCGACTCGACGAGTAGGACTGCCAAAGTGAAGCCCTAATTTTTAGGGTTTGCACCTTAGTTAAAGACCTTAACACCCCATTTTGGCCTCCCTCATCACCTCCCTTCGTCCATAAAACCCTAATTCGAAACCCTAACCCATTTTGAGTGTTCTTGAGCCATTATTGTGTGTTCTTGGTGATTTTGAAGCTTGAAAAAAAAAGAGGAAGCTTAGGAGATCAAGAGGAGACAAATAGATCCAGAGTTTGTGCTTCATTTCTAGTTCATATTAGGTATAAAGTCTATACCTTGACTATTCATCTACTAGATCCCTTCATGGAGTAGTTTAGGGCTTTAAGGAACCATTTTTGGAACCATTCATGGATGAAATCATGTTTGGGGTTAAGATTTTAGATCCAGAGTCTTTGAGGGACTCCATGGCATAAAGGTTCCAACTTTATGGCCATGGGAGTCCCATGAATCCCATAAACCACTTTTAGATCCTTTTTGAGCTAAATAACCCATGCATGAACGTAAAGTTTGTAACTTTACGTGTTATATCGGCCCTAGGAGGCCAGATCTATGTTTTGGATGCATTAAGCCCGAATGAAATCGAATGTATAGATTTGGACCATGGGGGACTCGATGATTCGTTCTTAGGACTCGACGAGTTGGGTTGTGGTTCCCCAACCTTTTCTGTTACTAAGCAAACTTGTTGAGTCTAGAAGATGACTCAGCCAGTTAGATGTGTTTATGGACTTGAAGATCTAAGAACTCGACGAGTCCAAGGATGAACTCAGCGAGTTGATAGCAAATGTACCGACCTGTATGAAGGAGAACTCGACGAGTCCAAGGAAGGACTCGACGAGTTCAAACGGAAAGTCCCGATTCTATCGTAAGGAGAAACTCGACGAGTTATAGGGTAACTCGACGAGTTAGATTGCGAGTTCGAGATTCTCTGAATTATGGGACTCGACGAGTTGACGGACCAACTCAGCGAGTTGAGTCAACTAGAATGTTGAATTGGACCAGAAGGTTGACTTTGACCAGAGTGTTGACCTTTGACTTGACTATTGACCAGAGTTGACCCTTAAAGGGTTTATAAGTTTGAAAGAGTAATTAAAAGAGATGCTATGTGTAGAAGTTTGAGGAGAGTTGATCCCAGCACCGCGGACAGTTCAGTTACTGCACGACATTTAGATGATTTACCTTCCAGTAGAAGTGGGTCTAAGGCCACAATGTCGGCCCACTAGTAGGAGTTGTTTGTTAGATGATTGTCTTTGTGATAAATTACTGGTATGCCACTATCTGATATGCTTTATGTGCTAGGATACTATGATATATGTATTAGTAGTAGTAGGGGTGAAACAGTCCCCGGATACCGGTTGAAAGATACTGAAGGGGTAGACAGTACCCATGCATGCCTAGCAGTATGTTCACGTTATGTTATTATGTGGTAGTGGTAGGGGTGAAATAGTCCCCAGTTACCGGTTGAAAGATACCGAAGGGGAGCCGACATGGTAGCAGCGCATCACACCACTATTTTCCGCACTATGATGTTCTTGGGATTGTACTCTCACATTGTTACTATATTATGACATGCTTTTGAGACATATGATCTTTGGCTTTGATGAAATGAAATAACTTGATGATGTTTTCTTTAAATTGTTTTATGAGTTGTTATATCAAAAACGAAATTTTTGTTCATGATTTTTGGGATGTTACACCCAGGTCGGATCTTCCGATCACGCAGAGGGGACAACATATGACTGACATAGATAGATAGAGAGATGCATAGATAGAGATGTATAGAAATAGAGATGCATATGTTGCGTCCCAGGTCGGATCTTCCGATTACGCAAAGGAGGCAACATATGAATGACATAGAGGATAAGAAAGAGAAACAATTTCACACAGACCTACTTTATCATAACCCCCAGTCACTCTATCTGCACCAGAATTAAGGACATAAGTCCGTACGTCGAAGAAGCGTTGAGCCACAGTTCTAGATGATAAGTAACTTTAATGTATCTCGCAGGCTCCCTTGTTTATCTCAATGTTCAATCTATCCAAGCGTCGCATGGTCAGTCCAAATGTAACTATCTAAGTCCAAATGAGTTAACACTGTCAAGTCCTTTCATTGTCAATAGTGTCTAGTCCTTTCATTTTGAATCCTTCGTGCCTACCAGCACATTGAACACAGAGTCTAAACAATTTAGTTTCAGTGCATTACATGAATTTCAGATTGCCCTTTAACACTAAACTTCATATCACTTCCCAAAAATACTTACGAAAGAAGACATATTTTTGGAATTTTGATTTTATAATTTTTATGTTGTTTTTTTATTTATTTATCCCCTTAATTTGTGCATGGGAAGAAAGGAAATAAAACAAATGCGCAAACACACAAAAATAAAAGTTAGTCTTCAAAACGAATAATTTTTAAGAAAACTCAGAAGTATCGAGAAAATTCTAACCGTAATTCAGCAATTGAAGTTGCATCCAACAATATGACCGGAAGTCCCACAGTTAAAACATGCCTGTCTTTTCAAATATATAAGATTGTGACTTGGTCCTTGTCCAAAAGAATTTTGTTTCAATGGACTTCCACAAGTACAAGCACATGAACATTTATTAGACTGTTTAACATAATTTTGTGGCATGGGTTTTTCCACAGTGGGAGTATCAACATCATAAGATTTTGAATCATTATCAACATAACTAGAATTATTTTGGTTCTGCTCATGCTCATCTTGCACTGGGACCTTATCTGCACATGAAGTAGAAGCATTAGTATCTTTCACACTATCATCATTTACCATCTCAGCTACAGTAGGTTTGCCATACTGTAGGTGTGCTTCCCTTGCTATTTCTTCCTCAGTTAAAGGAGTAAAAGTATAATTATCATTGAATGGAGGAGGAACATTTTCATACCCTAGACCCTTTTTGTCATTCCATCTAAGTTGTTTTTCAATCACTGTCTCAACTTTCTTACTTGACACATTAAACTTTTTAAAATTAAAGTCTGCATTTTCAAACTTAATTTTCAATGTGCTAAGCTCGGCAGTTAGACTGAATATCTTTTCCTGAGCATAATCATAGTGTTCACATTTCATGCTGTACTCTTCCTTAATTCTTTTAAGATCTTTTGTTTGGTCTGTGAAGGGTTTTTGGGCCTTTCTGAGAGTATATCCTTCATATTTAAGATCGTCTATTTCCCTAATTAATAAATCATGTTGATCGCGATAATGTCTAATTTTAGCTTCACAGGACTGAGAGCATGAAGCTTCATTAACCTCTTTGGTACTGTTGTAAGAACTCATTATTTAATCAACAAAAGAATAATTTACCAAAAAATAGATCTGATTGTGAAGCCAAGAAAAATGCCCTTTCACTTGAAACCTTGAAAGTCAAACTTGAAAGTCAAAATTTTTGTCCAAAGAATAGCCTTGACCGAGAACAAAACTTTAGAACCGAGAACGAAGCTTCAAGACCGAGAACAAAAATTTCTAGACCGAAAACGTGACTTCTTGATCGAATACGAAGCTTTAGGAACCAAAAACGAGGTTATTGGATCGAAAACGAGGCTTTTGGACCGAAAACTAAGCCGGAAATCTTGAAAATCCAAAAATACATCCGAGAATGCGAAGCCTCTTGACCGAAATCTTGCAAACCGAGAAGTGGAGCTGACCGAAGTCTCGCACCAAAAACGCAGACGGAATTCGTGAATACCGAGAAGTGAACCGAAAACCAGGCCGAAAATGCAAGGCCGAGAACTAGACCGAGAACGAGGCTTTGACCGAGAACTGCGAGGCTGTGGACCGAGAACGAGGTTGCGGACTGAGAGCAAGAACGAGATCGCACAAACCCTAAAATGATGACCGAAATCGCTGCTGGCCGCAGAAATCTCCTAGGGTTTCACCGAAGACCGAAGCTGCCACCGAGATCTCGCAAAATTTTGACCAAAAACCTCCAAAACTTGCCAAAAACATAAAATTTTCAATTATTTGTTCCCAAATTCGATCAAACTCCCTAAAATAATGAAGAACACGAAGAACAATGGCCAAAACTTCGTTAAAAATAAATCAAAAACACCAAGAAGCTCCAAGAAAAACCGTTAATATTTAGCAATAAC
This sequence comes from Lactuca virosa, assembly GCF_052849685.1. NCBI lineage: Eukaryota > Viridiplantae > Streptophyta > Magnoliopsida > Asterales > Asteraceae > Lactuca > Lactuca virosa. The sequence goes on from NC_136427.1 coordinate 213,910,826, forward strand.
CCGATTGATACCAATCCTTAGCTCTGATACCAATTATAAAACCCAAAATCGTGACGTATCAATCGAATTCACTATGATGGTGCGGAATCCCAATCAAGTGCATGATGCAAAACGTGATATGGAACAAGAACACAAGATGAATCTTCAATGCACACTATATTCAATGATTGTCTAGTACATAAGATTCAGATTACACTCAGTTTTCTCTCTGTTTCTCTCTTAATTTCGTTCTTGGCTTATGGAGTCACACAAAAACATCTCTCACTACCTTTACACGCCTAATAATAGGCTATATATACCTAGACCTAAATAACAAAGGCCCAACCCAAAAACCCAAAAGCGTAACCAAAACCACATGTGATTTCGGTCCAAACACCACCAAAAACATGTTGTTTTCAGTCCTAGACCAAGAACTCGAATATCTATGAAAAGCAAAGTATAAACCACAAGTTATGACCTAACAAATCCCCTGGATGAATTTGAATCTTATTGAAAAATGAATCAAAAATCAAAATTCTTGAAAATTGACCCGTTTTTGACTTTGTATAGACTCTTACTGACCCCCGTTTTTGTGACAGTTTATGACTGTTGGAAATTGTCTTTTGACAGTTTGGACAATTTTAGGACATAGAAAACTGCACTGTGATAGTTTTTAGATAAGGGAGGTTTATAACCAATTTTGGTCATATTTTATGGTACGCTAACGAAATTCTTAACTTCAACATTCTCTTATCTTGTTTCTCTCATACTGAGTCTTATCGAATTGATGATTTCGGGAGTACCACCGAAATACTTCAATTTTAAAGTGTCATCATGATTCTCAGAATTCCAAGTGCTTTTACATCCCAAAAATCCAACACTCATTAGAAATCAAAAATACCTCCTTAAACCTCTCTTATAGTATTAGAGTGGGTGCCCCGTAGTCTTGATTCGATGATAATGCTTTATTAAAACATATGAGGACACATGTTGTATAATTGTTATACATATAATAATTATACGAAATACTAAATTTAAACCTTCTAAATATATATTATTTCCTTTCTAATTTAATTCTCTTATTAAATAAAGTTTTAATAAAGTCCATGACAAATATTTAAAATTTAATTCAAGTTTAATTAATTAAATATTCAAATTTAATTCTAATTATATAATATTTCAAATTAATCTAAAAACAATTATTTAGATTTAAACAACTACAATAATATTTTAAACAAGTGGTTTATCCTTAGTTTTTCTAAAATTAAAAAAAACGAAATCTGAAAAATCCAAACAGATGCGCCACGTCAGCCGGAGGACATGCCGCGCCACGTCAGCCAGAGGGCGTGTCGCACCTGTCGATTAAACAAGTTTTATTACTAAGTTTGTGCAATTAACTAAAACCTATTAGTATTTGATACCCCTGTTGGGTTTTATTAACATCATTGTATATTCAAAAGGTAGTGGAAACAATCAAAGTTTTACCTTAGTGTACATGCACCCTAAGATCTAGATTTTACTAGTTATAGCACCGAACTTAAAAAAAAAACTAACTAAAGAGAAACATTCTGACCTCTTGGTTCTTCGATTAGGATCTCGTAACTGCCAATGATTGCAATGGATGAATGATCCAAAGTCGAATCCCTCTAATGTAATCAGATCTACAAACACCAAAAGCAAAAAAGGAGAAACCCTAGAATAGGGTTTATGTGAAATTCACTAACCCTAGGAGAGGGGTTATGAATTTCGTCCATACACATACACGCACATACACACACACAAAGAGAGAGAGAGAGAGAGAGAGAGAGAGAGAGAGAAGCTTAGACGAAAATACAGAGAAAACCAACAACTAGGTTTTGACCCCTAACAATCTATTTATAGGCTGTAGATAAATCGTTAAGGGATTCAAATACTTTAGATTAATCCTTATCTGATTCAAAACTCCATTATCCTTATCAGGGACCTTATCAAAATCGTCCACACTATGTCTCCACGAGCTTCTGGAATATTTTAATTAATCTCTAGGATTTAGTTAATATTCAAGGTCTTTAATAATTATAACTATTTAATTAATTACCAAAATAATATCTAGTTAATTTATTAATTACTTAATAAATTAATAACTTATTTTCTCTATTTTTTTTATTGCTATTTGGGTTATGAGGTCAACTTAAGAGGACCTTGCTATTATTAAAAAGATTAGCAAAATAGTTAATGACCTTGGACATTGTTTCCAACAATGTCAGCTCAAAAGTTTGCTTTTGTGTGAAAAAACGAAATGGAGAAATAACAAAATAAACTTGTTAGACCACATAGAGTGGCGCCGAGCTGTAATGTCCCAAACTTCAAACAAAATATTTCATTTAACATTAAAATCATTTGTTCCAATTATAAATTCAAAGATCTAAATAAAGCCATCTGATTCAAAACATTTATAAGAGATAGACAAAATCTCCAATGGATGTGATGCAATCAAGCTTTGCCCTTCCTTCGTTACCAGAAAACCTGAAACAATTGTAAACTTAAAACTGTAAGCACAAAGCTTAGTGAGTCCCCCAAGATACCACATACAACATACGTATAACGGGCCCCATCCAACTAGTATATAAATGCACCTCTCCCTAATTACATAACCCCCCACAAAGACAGTCTAGCATTATATACAGTATAGTGAGAAGACTCACCTCGCAACTAATCATATATCACCATAACTCGTAGAAAAGAGAAGGTTGGCTCAACAACCACCTAGTCATGAAATAAAGGTCAAACCTCAGTCTATGACCCAAAGCCCTGAAGGTTGACCTAAATTCAGACTTAGTGAAAAGTCAAAATAGTCAACTTTCTAGTCAACAAGCACCCCACGACTATCTATGGGATCCACACGCTCACAAAAGGACAAAACAATCGAGTTCTGAGCCTTAAAACAGAAACTCTGAGAAAACCCTAAAAGCACCCCGTGCTTAAGAAATGTGCGACATGCTCTGGCTTAATCAAAATGGAAAAATGACTTATTTGACAAAGATCTTGCTGTTGCTGGTTATCCCTTCTGGGACAAACAAAATAGAGTTAAGAGGGGCGTGTGTCGCTCAGGTTGAATGTCAGATGAAGGGGTGGTTAGCTCGCTGAACCGATCTCTTACATTAGTAAGGGTAGATATATTGTTGATTTATCAACCTACTTTAGGGTGTAGCGGATGCACTATCGCATGGGTTTTGTTCAGTGGTTGAGATTGTTCGAGAATTGTCGAGTTGTATCAGTTGATAGTGTTTTGGGTGCATCAATCTTTCGTCAAGTGTTGAGCAATGGATATTTTGGACCCCTTTTTAGGATGTTAGAGAAATGTCGGCCAGTATTCTAGAAGATCCTTAGATGTACGCGGAATCCAAATTAGGCGGGTCGCGCTAGTAGGGTTAGAATGAAGTCAATCCGATCTTGGTTCTGATAGCATTCAAGTTAATTATGAAGTTTCCCTTCAAACAAGAACTTTGGTTTAATAAGTTGAGAAATTGTAGAGTATATTCTATTTTTTAAGATTGGGATATCACTTTGAGAAGGTTCTATGGTTGGAATGTTTATTGATATGGACTGTGAGCACAAGTTGGAAACCTTAGGGTTTTGACGCTATAGATTGTGGACATATAGTGGAATTCTTGAAGTCGTTGGGGGAGTGGATGATTCCAAGTTTGGGAGACCGGTGGTAGTAACGGAAATATTTTCAAGTGCAGATTGACTTGGAGTTTTGTATCTAAGGTCAAGATGATAACTTGTTTCTGGTTGTGGTATGAGCCGAGGCTCACACAAGGAGTAGTGTTCATTATTCTGTTGTAATTAGGGAATCAAATGTTAAGGATTCAAGTTATCTTGTTCAAAGACGTGAAGCAGAGGTAGGTGCGTGTAACATCTTGATTTCCAGGTATTTTCTAATATGACCCGTTGGTTGGTGTTTGTTTTATAAAGTTGGTCCCTATGGGAAATTTCGTAATTTTGGACATGACTTGCATACGCTGGGCATATGGTTAGTATTCTGGGTGTACGTAGCCAGGGTGCAAACCCTAATGTTTAGGGTTTGGAACCTATTTAAACATCTTTATGGCCTCATGCACTCTCTTAACTCCAGCCTCCTTCATCATTTCGAAACCTTAAAGTGTGTGAGTGCATTTTGAATCTACACTCCCTTGTGCACCTTTATGGCCTCATGCACTCTCTTAAACATCCTTTGGTGCCATCTTGGAGCTTTTAGAGGTGAAGGAGGAGCTATGAAGTTGTAGAGTTTCCCTCAAGACCTTGGAAATAAGCGCTTAAGGATTAAGTACTTAATGGATGAAGTTGATGGTAGCCGCTTACGCTGGGCATACCAAAGGGTACGCTGCGCGTATGTGGTCAGCTCCCCGACTTTGGTGAAGCATGTAGTACACCCTGCGTACATGTTGTGTACGCCCAACGTACTCATTGAGTCGAATCGGTTGACTCAGTTGAATTTGACCTGGATTTTGACTAGGGTTTGACCTAGGGGTATTTTAGGTATTTTGATATGTATGATGAGATTGTGTCACTGAATTCATTAAGGTGACTGGTAGAGTTGATCTCAAAGCAGCGTGCTATTCAGTTTTCTCATCTGTCCGTGAGGTGAGTTTTCTCACTGTATCTATGAGTTGAAGGCACCAATGCCGACCCATTAGTGTCTTATTTAGGCTGATAACTTTTATGCGGTTTACATGAGTTTGAATGATGGGTTGAAATAGACCCCAGGGCGGGGCCCACTATTGCAGGATCATGTTGGAAGATACCCACGGGTGGGGCCCATATGTGTTGATCGGGTTGAAATACACCCAGGGTGAGACCCTAGGGTGTGGCCGATATATGTATATCGGGTTGGTTATACCCCAGGGTTAGGACCAGTTGTATGTTTTGGTATGTGGTACTTTGTGGGTACTTTGGGGAACTCACTAAGATTTGTTCTTACAGTTTATATTTATGATTTCAGGTACTTTCGGTTCGAAAAGGAAGGGCCCGACGGGCTGTCACAACATCCTCCCCTCATGATTTCCGTATTCTGAATAATTGTACTCTGATGTTTTAAATATTATGACTTGGTGTTTGATTTTGAACAAATGATGAATGATTTGATAGACTTCCAAATGAAAATTTTTATTACTATTTTTGGGACGTTACAAGTTGGTATCAGAGCCTTGGTTTGAGGGATTTAGGCACACTCTCGGGTGTGTCAGAACTCAAACTGAGGAAATGATAATTTTAAAAAAATGAAATTGAATTTATAAAAAGATTTTTACTAAGAAGAAAGGGTGCGATGCGTGCAATTAGCCGAGCTTAAGTAAGTGGTTCCCAAGGTTACCCATACCTATGTATTATGAGTAGTATGCTTGATATGATAATTGCATGCTAAATTAGGGCTAAGGATACCTTCAGGAATCATATGATAGAATTTCCTGATTTGCGTGATGCCTTATAGCCTAGTGGAACTTAAGGCTATGTATTATTTGGAATTGATATCGGCTCGGTTAATCGCTAAGTGTATGCTTTCAAAGTTGTATACGATTATGATTGTATAGCCCTAGAGTGATCGACTTGGCCTCATTTCTTGTTCCTTGTTTGGTTGTGGACTTAGGGTAGAATCATCATTTGACAATCTTTGTGATCCTATTTTGTGTATAACTTGCATGCATAAGGCAGCCGGCGGTGTTGATTGAGGTTCTTGGTATTGTGAGCCTTGAGAGTTGAGACATCCTAGGAGAGTCTAGGATATGTACGTTGTTTAGCATATGATTGTTATATGGTTAGTATGGTAACTTAGAGGAACCAAGATTGTTCTTTAGGAAGGTACATGTAGGTGTGAAAGGTAGTATTGGGCCCGTACTACTGGAAGCACAAGATCTATACCTGGGACTATAATGAGTCTGGGAATTCTAAGGAGGCCTTTGTGGTGAAAATCCCCTCGATTAATATGCTGATTGTTTATATGTTGTGTTTCAGTTTGAGGATGGTGATGATTAATCAAGGAGGTTTTGGCTCTAGTTCTGGTTCAGGTTCTGGCTCAGGCACATAACCGATTGATGAGAGACCGCGCGAGTTCATTTTGGCAGAGGTTAGTCACCGTATTATGGATGCTACTCCTATGATGTTCGGTACCATCAAGGAGGGATTATGGAGTTGATGGATGAGAGGCTCAGGTTGTTTCGAGCTGATATTAATGCGGGTCAGATAGGAGCTCGAACTCCCTCATTCCGGGAGTTCAAGGCCTATCAAGCTCCTTAGTTCTTTAGGTTTAAGGACCCTATCGCTAGCTGACGCTGGATTGCTGACATGGAGAGTGCTCAGCTGAAGATTTTTTGCCCTGAGGGGGAAAAGGTGTGATTTGTATCCTTCCTCCTGAGGGACCGAGCACGAGACTGGTGGGAGGAGGTTAGCTGAGCTGTAGGGTTAGCGACAGTGGTAGTCATGACCTGGGTGGATTTTGTTCAGAGGTTCCAGAGGGAGTTTGCACCAACTATTGAGGTGCAACAGCTGGAGAGGAAGTTCCAGGACCTTCTCCAGACTACTGAGACTGTGGCGGAGATTACCACCAAATTCAGGAAGAGGGCTTTGTTGGTCCCGCAGTATGCTGCGGATGAGGAGATGAGGAAGACGAGATACCATGACATGTTGAGAGAGGATATCAGGGAGTTCATGAGCTCTTTGGGGTGCAAGACCCCGAATGATATGATCTAGAAGGCCCTTGAGCGGGAGATTGAGTTGGAGCTTTAGAAGAAGCGGAATACGAAGCATGTACTGATAGCGGTGGGCTAGGCCTAGAGGCACAAGACTTCCGATTGACATGTCAGAGGCCCGCAGGGCCGTAGCCACTGCGGTAAGTGCGGAAAGCCACACCGTGGGGCATGTGGAGTGTCGGGTTCAATATGTTTTGCCTGTGGTCAGCCAGGCCAGATGAGTAGGGACTGCCCAAGGAGCGCTCTAATTTGCTTTCATTGCAATCAGACTGACCATAAAAAGGCCGACTGTCCGAGATTGTCGAGGGGCAGTGGCGGCGCCTGATCCGACCACCTTGAGGATTACTGATGCCCTCCAGGGCAAGATGGATGCACCTGTGGTGAAGAGCAGGGCATTTTAGCTGACCACCGATGAGGCTCGTGCAACACCGGATGTGGTTACTGCTATGTGATCTATCCTTATCTTTTGTTACTTTCCTCATCTATCCTTATGGTTATATTTGATCTTGTATAGGGACTTTTTTGGTCAATGGTATGTCCGCTCATGTTCTATTTGATTCAGGAGCTACCCGATCTTTTGTATCTCTTGCGCTTAGCAAGTAGTTTTGTGATGCTCCCGGGACATTGGATTTTACATTGGAGGTTGAGATTGAAGATGATCGTACCATGAGTGCTTCGAGAGTCCATCACGGGCGTGTCCTGAATCTGTTTAGTGTGAGATACTCTATTGATTTTGTGCCAATTCCTTTGAGAGGATCGAAGGTTATCATCGGGATGAATTGGTTGGGCCCCAATAGGGACATGATTGATTACGAGCGACAGTTAGTGAGAGTTCAAACCCCAAGTGGGGGAGAACTGGTTATTCCTGGTGAGAGAGCTTCGCATGGGCCTACTCTCTATTCAGATGCGAGGGCAAGGAGATATCTGTAGCAGGGTTGTTATGGTTTCCTAGCTTATGTTGTAGACACTCGAGTTAAGGGTACGCCGGAGTTTAGTGGGGTGCCCATTATTCGGGATTTCCCATATGTATTTCTTGAGGATTTACCAGGAGTGCCTCCCGAGAGGCAGGTTGAGTTTGCGATTGATCTAGTTCCTGGTGCGGCTCCGATAGCTAAGGCACCATATCGCCTGGCGCCACCTGAGATGCAGGAGTTATCTGCGCAGCTTCAGGAGTTTCTAGACAAGGGATTCATTCGACTGAGTAGTTCTCCGTGGGGAGCACTAATCCTGTTCGTGAAAAAGAAGGACAGTTCACACATGATGTGTATTGACTATCGGGAGTTGAATAAGTTAGCGGTGAAGAACCGTTACCTACTTCCGAGGATTGATGATTTATTTGATCAACTTCAGGGTGCATCTTGATTTTCCAAGATTAAGTTGCGATCAGGTTACCACCAGATGAGGGTCAGGGATGATGATGTGCACAAGACAACCTTCAGGACTCACTATGGTCATTATGAGTTCGTGGTGATGCCCTTCGGGTTCACCAATGCACCAAAAACGTTCATGGATCTCATGAACCGGGTTTACAGGCCGATGTTGGATCGGTCAGTGATAGTATTTATAGATGATATTCTAGTCTACTCCAAGACCAAGGAGCAACATGAGTAGCATTTAAGTGAGGTGTTGGAGACCCTTAGGAGGGAGAGACTTTATGCAAAATTCTCCACATGCGAGTTATGGTTACGAGAAGTGTAGTTCTTGGGGCACATCGTCAATCAGAGGGGTATATTGGTCGACCCGGCCAAGATCGAGGCCATGATGCGATGGGAGGTTCCGACGGCCCAATACGATATTCGGAGCTTCCAAGGGCTCGTAGGGTATTATCGGAGATTTATCTAGGACTTCTCCAAGATTGCAGTGCCCTTGACGCGCTTGACGAAGAAGAATATGGTTTTTCGATGGGGCCTGATCAACAGTTGGCTTTTGAGACACTGAGGAAAAGATTGTGCGAGGCCCCGATTCTCGCGCTTCCCGAGGGTTTGGATGATTTTGTGGTTTATTGCGATGCCTCTATTTCGGGTTTGGGAGCTGTTCTTATGCAGAGGGGTCATGTAATTGCTTACGCTTCGAGGCAGCTGAAGCCTCATGAGGTGAATTATCCTACACATGATTTGGAGTTGGGGGCGGTGGTTTTTTCCCTCAATATTTGGCGACACTATCTATATGGGGTTAGGTGTTCTATTTACACTGACCACAAGAGTTTGAGATACTTGATGGATCAGCTGAATTTGAATATGCGGCAACGAAGATGGCTGGATGTGGTAAAGGATTATGATTGCGAGATCCTGTACCATCTTGGGAAGGCCAATGTGGTGGCTGATGCTTTGAGCCATAAGGCCATGAGTTATTCTATCAGACATATCTGCTTGAGGATGGTTTTCACTTCGCCTTTTTTGGATTTGATAAAAAAGGATTAGGTGGAGGGTTTGAAAAAGGATAACTGGAAGGCTGAGCGGATCAGGGGAAAATTCCCATATTTTTTAGAGATAGTCTGGGGTTGTTGACTCACTGTGGTATAGTCTAAGTTTCAACAACTGGTGGGGGTGAGGCAGAGAGGTCTAGAGGAGGCGCATAAGTCAAAGTTTTCTATCCATCCGGGGACCACGAAGATGTATAGGGATCTGAGCTTGAGTTATTGGTGGCGTGGTATGAAAAGGGAAATAACTTGGTTTGTTGAGTGGTGCATGACTTACAGGAAAGTTAAGGTTGAACATCAGAGAGCCCACGACAAGATGCAACCCTTACCCATTCCCATGTGGAAGTGGGAAGAGATTACCATGGATTTTATCACAAAGATGCCAAGGACGACACGTGGAGTTAATTCTATCCGGGTCATTGTTGATAGATTAACCAAGAGTGTGCATTTCATACCGATTGGTGAGAGGATATCTACTGAGAAGTTAGTTGACATCTACGTTTGGGAGGTGGTAGTTTGGCAAGGGGTGCCAATTTCGGTGGTTTCGGACCGGTATGTTCGTTTTACCTCCAGGTTTTGGAGGAAGTTTCTTGAGGAATTGGGTACTCAGCTGCATTTTAGTACAACATACCTCCCCAGACTGACGGCCAATGCGAGCAGACGATTTGGACGCTCAAAGATATGCTCCGGGCTTGTGTACTAGATTTTAGAGGGAGTTGGGATACCTATATTCAACTTGATGAGTTCTCCTACAACAACGGTTATCATGGCAGTATATACCAACCACCATTTGAGATGTTATTTGGAAGGAGGTGCAGGACCCCGATTTGCTGGGGGGATTTCTGGCATCGGGTCATAGGGAGTACTCTGGTTGTACTCAAGACCACTGAGTTGATTCAACAAGTGCACGATAGTTTTCGAGTCGCACAGAGCCGACAAAAGAGTTATGCAGATCGGAGATGTTTGGAACTCGAGTTTCAGGTAGAAGATTTGGTGCTTCTGAAGGTGTCAGTTTGGAATTGTTGAAACATAGAAGTGACCCTCTTAAACTTCATCCAAACCGCAACCACTATCTTATCCGCAACCACTCTCTTATCAGCAGTCAAGCACCGCAACCGTAGTCATCGTCATCAACACTTCGCCTTAGTCTTTTATTTGTTTTTCTTATAGTACTTTCTTTTATCCAATATGCCCTGTGTGGCAACTCTCAACAGATAGGACTTTGGTAATCTTCGAGACTCTATAAATAGAGTTCTCATTTTCAGAATGAATACACATCTCTGCACATCTTGAATCTCTCATCTCCATCTTACTATCTCACCTTAAAAAATCTTCAGATTCTAAAATCGTTATCTCTTCGGAGCAAGTCAGTCTTGACTTAATCACTAAGTTTGATCTTGCTTACTAACTTGGTCTGATTGCATTCCTCGTTAAGAATCAAATTAAGTGTATACTTGATATAATACTTGTTGTCTTTTATATTTCCTTATATTTCCGCAGCTAATCATCTAACTATCTAACTCTAACTTATATTATTGTTGAGCTTTATGATCCTTTGAGATAAACTTTAATTTCCGCAATATAAACTTGTTCTAACGTTTGTTCAAGTGTGTTTATCAAGTTTTTCTCTCAATAGTTGGTATCAGAGCCAAAGTGGTTGCTTTTTGAAACAAAACTCTGATTTTCAAAAGGCCTTCAATACCACTGAAGCTCATTTCTTAAAAAAAAAACAAAAAATATTTTCAAAACAAGGAAATATGGCACAAGCATTATCTCTCAATGTTTCCAACAATGTTGGTGGTTCTAATAGAGCCCCAATATTGGTGGCAAACGAATATCATCACTGGTCTCAGAGGATGGAAAGATACTTAAGGAAACTTGGTAGAGATGTATGGCGATCTGTAGAAGAAGGACCACATGTCCCTGTTCTTACACCAGTTCAAACCGACGGCGCCACAGCCAGACTAGGAGGAGGTCAACCAGCCCTGAATCGTCCCACCAAAGACGATCTCGATAAAATGGAAAACGATGTTGTTGCATTTTATGAGATATCTTGTGGAGTTGCTCTTGACAACTTCGACATCATCATAAATTGCAAATCAGCCAAAGAAATATGGGAGGTACTCAAAAACCTGTATGAAGGCTCAGAACAGGCTAAAGATAAGAAGCTTACAAGCTCACTCAATGAATTCAACCACTTCAAAGCTCATGCTGGTGAAAGTTTGGAAGACTCCTTCAAGAGGTTCAACTTAATTGTCACAAAGCTATCTAATGCGAGCACCATCCGAAGTAACCATGAGACCAATCTCCAATTTCTCAATGGATTGGGTAGACATTGGACCACAACCAAAATGATCGTCCAAGGAGACAGAAAAATTCATTCTCTATCTCTCTACAAACTTTATGGTGAACTGCAAGCACAAGAGTCTACCGTACTCAAAGACTGTGCTGACTTTGGAGGACCACTCGCTTTAGTAGCATAAGCACCTCACACTCAATCTTACTCTCCCTCGTATGAAAACTCTCCGCAGTCATACGAAGCCGACTCAGAATACGATGATGAAGAGGAATTCCAAAATGCAATTGCTCTAGTTAGCCAACAGTTCAACAGGCTACCACCTCCTTCTTTTCGTAAAAATCAGCAGTTGAACAAACCTCCATTCAACCGCAAATTCAACCCTCAGAATAATCACTCTCGATATCCCAAAAATTCTCACCCACCACCGCAACCTCATACCACTCAACCCAAAGAGGCACCGAAGCCCATCAATCCAACTGACTCCGGTACCTCTTCAGAAGACAAAACTGATGTTGTAATTTGTCACAAGTGCAACAAGGAGAATCACTTTGTAAAAGATTGCAAAGCCAATATTATGAAAGACAGAGCATTATATCTCCGAATGGCTCAAGAACTGGAAGAAAAAGAGAAAGCAAGGGTATATGTAGTGTGACATCCCCAATTTCACGGCCAGAAAAGACCGATTTGTTTATGCTTTGTTTTTAAAATCAGAGTAATCTTTTACAGAAAACAGTTGCGGAGTTTGTTCCCAAAACAAAACATGATAAGAATTTATCAAAGCATTTCTTTAAAGAAATGTATTTTCATTATATAACAAAATCTCAGGATGTCATGTTCAATACAGACCAAAAGCATAAACAGAACAACATAGACCTTACACAGTTAATTATAACTACGGGCCTATAATCCTTATCTCTCGTTACGTCAACCAACTTATGCTCTTGTGCCACAACCTGTAATACAAAGAAAACTGAGTGGGTCAGGCTTGGGAGCCTGGTGAGCATATAGGGTTTTCAACCCACAATATTATATCTTATATATATATATATATATATATATATATATATATATATATATATATATATATATATATATATATATATATATATATATATATATATATATATTCAATCATCAAACGATCATTCCAATTACCCATCCCCATTATCTTCCTTATTCTTAAGGGTCTACCCTAAGAGTCATCTATTCGTTCACTCCGTATTAGGCACTAAGACAATAGCTGCCAGGATTCTTTATTAGGCACTAAGACAATAGCTGCCGGGATTCTTTATTTGGCACTAAGACAATAGCTGCCAGGATTCTTTATTTGGCACTAAGACAATAGCTGCCAGGATTCTTTATTTGGCACTAAGACAATAGCTGCCAAGGTTCCTTCGTAAAGCACTAATTCCATAGCTGCTATGGTTCATTCATCGGGTACTAAATCCATAGCTACCAGTGTAGGTACTAAGTCCATAGCTACCAATGTTTATCTAACAGGTACTAAGTCCATAGCTATCATCGTCTATCTAACAGTACTAAATCCATAGCTACCAAGGTTCATCTATACGGTACTAGATCCATAGCTACCAAGGTTCATCTATACAGTACTAAATCCATAGCTACCGAGGTTTATCTTTACAGTACTAAATCCATAGCTACCGAGGTTTATCTTTCCTCTCATCCTCAAACTCATCCTTCATCACACACCAACTATTTCGTCTACCCATGTTCTACCCAACATATTTGTAGATATAACATACATATACAGTTTAACTCATTTAATACCTATATAAAACATCCATTCCATGCTTATCTCAAATAAACAACAATATATAAACACATAACACGTATTTCGTAGCAAATACTTAATACTTATATGTTAGAAGAAAGTGACTACACACTCACTCATAACATAGATATAATACATTCAACCAATACTTGTACTAAGATCGTGTTTATGAAAGGGACTATACACTCACTTGATCATAAGATGATCGGACAGCACTACGGCTCTAAGAGTAGTAGCTCTTCGGTGAAACTGTGATCTCTTCACACACCGGACTTCTCGCGGGCAGAGCTTCGGCTCGAAAACTCTTTTCTTCTCAGGATCTTCGGGCTTCGGGACTCGCTTCGGGTCTCGGGATGATACCGGGACTTCGGGGGTACTTCTTTGCACGTAAATCGAGGTAGTATGGGTGAGAGAGAAGAGATTTGGCAACCACAAACGGCTGCCCCTTCAAATCTATTTATAGGGCTGTTTTCTCATTTTCCACGTCGCGGGCACTTCTTCCACGTCGTGGGCTTGGTCGTCATTGCATGCGTCATCATCCACTTGCTCTGTCAGGCTCCAGAAGGCGTCAGAAGCCGTGCCACGTCGTGGGCACTGTTTCCACGTCGTGGCCACTAACACAACTTTGAGGTTCGCGCCCCGAACTTCAGAAATTCATAACTTTCGCATATGAACTCCGTTTTCGACTTTCTTTATATCGACGCGTAGGTGAGACTATGCTCTACAACTCTCATTTAGACTCCGTCGGCTAATTTTGACTTTATTTTTATTATATTAATAATATACTATTGTTAGTAGGCCGGGACAGGAAAACTCCGTTCGAAATTCATAACTCCTTCATCTGAACTCCGTTTTCGTCTGTCTTTTTATCGTTGGGCTACTATTGATGAGATCTTCAATTCTCATTTAGAAAGTTTTGGCTAAATATCACTCGACCTCAATCTCGAGTTTCAGGCTGCATACTGCTAATGCTGAACCTTCGAAAAATCATAACTTCCTCATACGAAGTCAGATTTAGACGTTGTTTTTATGCACGCTCTCGGGTTAACGTATTCTACGACTTTCATTTAGATTGCTAAGGCCAAATATTGCTCTAACATAAATTCACTATTTACGTCGCGCTGTGTCGTGCCTGTTCTGTCGCGAAACTTCGACATGTCATAACTTCTTCGTTATAACTCGGATTTCGGCATTCTTTATATGTAAGGAATCCTTGTAACATATACTACAACTTAGTTAAGATTACTCCTTCTAAATAATCTTCCATCAAAAAGTCATTTTTGATGCTTATCGTCTCTAAATTGACTAGCCCGGATCAACGGGCGTTACAATTATCTCCCCCTTAGGATGATTACGTCCTGGAATCATCAACAAAACAAGGCTTAAATAATGATTCCATCTAGCGCTTCTTGGCTGCAGACGATGCTCAATCTTGCATCTGATTTTCGTACTATGATGTACTTTCAATCATAACCTTCGAGTTACCAAATAAGTCCTTATTGTGGACTCCTCCTTCTTCTTAGGATAAATACTTTCCGTTATCTATTGCAACAGACCGATGGGTCGTGCTCTATTGACCTCTCATCGCACGATGCGACGCTTAGACTCGGTATTTTTAAAGTTAAATTCCAGAATGGAATATACCTTCCTTCATATTCTAATGTGATATAATCACATTTCAGCATGTAGCATTTCTACGTGGCAAACTTCTTTCAACAACGAGCGCGATACTATCGATCGCATTAATTTCAACGTTCTGACTTAAGTCAGATGTTACATCTAACTTGGTCCTCTAGACCACGTAACATACTCATCGCAGTCGAACTCAAATTTATATGACCACTAGGGTCGGAATAACAACCATCTCACTAATCATTACCGAAACAAGGGTAATGACATACTCGAATAAAACGGAATCAATCATCAGCTTCTTGGTAACCTTGTGACTTTCCCTGATCCAAGTGCGAGTCCTGTGCTTCCGGTAGTATATGCATCTACTACCTTTCACACCTACTCATACTCGTCCCAAGTATTGTCTCGCAATCCCCAAGTCCTAAAATCACAAAACAATTTAACACATACGAATGTGTCCAAATAGTCATAAACAATTTCCCTAGACTCTATTAGGACTTCTTCATTGCGTATCTTCAATCATCAATTCTACTTCAACTCGATTGGTGATGGAAATACCGGGTGATGAGACAACCTCAAGAATTACACCAATCTCTCCATCATCCTGCCAATCGAAGGTGTACTTCAGACGTACCGTACTCCTCTAAACGTACTGTTATTTCATAAGATATACTCTAAAGGCAAGATACCACTCTTACGATACCTTCTGATAGGTGTCATCTACTATCATAAGCCTTTTTCATTTCCTCCATTTACTCAATTTCTCTACGAGTCTTCACCATAACGTTTTGTACACCTACGCAGACGTTTGGTGCACCGGGCGAGAATTTAAGATAAGAAAGCTTTATTTACGATAGACGTATAAATCTCCTTATCACTCCGAAACGTTTACATGCTAGTTCTAATACCGTAGTCGTACGCTTAGAATCCTAAACACATAAGGTTTCCAGATCCGGTCGGCAACAGACCATAGATCCGAACAAATAACATCATATATGGAAAACATATAACATTTAGCACATAAAAGCATTTTAGGCATCTTTCCTAAAATATACTAGTGCTTGTGTCTAAAATTGTTGGATAAGATGTCTAAGTCCATAACTTATTTGGTATATACTTGACCTGACCCGGCATGGTCCATTTGGGTTGCACTTCACCCAAACTAGTTATGGATAATTTTATGAGAGTTGTATACTTACGATTTATTAATATATTATAAGTTATAATATATTAATATAAAGTCATGTTACTTAATTAGTTTTAATCTTGAATTAATTATGAATTAATTTAGTGATTAAAAGGAAGACTAATTAAATCATGGGCTATTATATTTATATGGTGTGGGCTAACACTCATTTGGGAATGGGCTAAGCTTATATGGAAGTCCATGGATGATCCATGGAGCTTTTACCCATGGATCCTTGGAAGAGGAAAAGACATGGGTTATTAGGGTTTCACCCTAACCATGTACACTATATAAACAAGCTTATGTTGCATGAAAAAGACACTAAGGTGTGTGTAAGTGTGGTGGCCAAAATCAAGAGTTAGTATACTCTCTCATACATTTTCCAAGTTTGTGGTGATTTGTGATTTCCATTTGAGGCATTCACATTATTGGTGCTTGGCTCTCAAACTCCAAGGAATCAACAATCAACAAAAGGTATGTAATTCATCTAGTTTTTTTATGGTTAAAAGTACCCCATGCCATGCTAGATAGGTTATAAACCTTGGAAAATAATATTTTGCATGTATCTTAGACAAACATAGATCCAAGGTTTAATAGGGTTGCATGTACACTTAGGAAGTGTTAGAATGCTCAAAACCCATCAGTGGTATCAGAGCCTAGGCTTGTTTGTTTGATACTTGATGCAAAATAGTGAAAAAAGTCGAATTTTTTGCTGTCTGCCTGATGAACTCGCCGAGTCCATGGGGGGACTCGCCGAGTTCATGAGTAAACTCATCCTACTCGGCGAGTAGGTTCGTGCACTCGGCGAGTAGGAGCCTCAGAATGCAGATTTTCGACTTTTGCTGCTGGAAATGGACTAGAAACATTACCCTAAACTGTTTTGGTGTTTTAAAACTTGTTTTAGTTGGTGTAATGGTTGTTCTAATCCATTTACAATAGCTTATATCAAAATTTCATGCTTTGTATGTGTTCATATAATTCTTGAAACTTTGATGATCATGTTCATGTTCTTATGAATTTAGAAGATGATAGGAATTATTTGCTGAATTGTTTAGGATTAATTCTTGATCATTTATGTGTTTTAATGGAGTCCATAATTTGTCCTCAAGTTATGGATATCCAAAGGTCACTTCTTTTAAACACACACTTAAAACACATAAGTTACATGGAAATGAAGAGTCTTCATTTTTATGAACCTTTAATTCATAAGTTATGAAATGAAAAGTTTTGAATAGTTTCAAAACTTGTCCTCAAGTTTTGGAATTTGTAAAGTTACACACACTTTAATATACTTTAATTCCAAACCCTTAGAGTTTTAAAAGTTAAAATTCAACCCTTATACTATTATAACATTAATTGTTAATTATTATATATATGTATAAGATTAAAGTCGTCTTACCGCTAGTACGCCTCATTCACGAAGCCAGTCTATAAGGTGGGTATAAGGTTGTTGCCTATAAAATGGCAACTTAATGGGTGTCCACTCTCACCCACCGCTTGCTTGACTGGTGGAGGGTCGTTAGCCGAACGGGTAGGACAAGGAATTATAAATTCTCATTAAAAGTATGATGAATATTATAAAGTAACTAAACCTTTTATAAATTCCCAATCTTAGTTACTTTAGGAAAATGTGAATATGGTGCTAACCCATGAAATTCACACTTTGTACCTTACCAAGTCGTTGGTGGAGCGTGTGTGGTTAACCGGCACACTAACTTGGACTAGTAAGGATCACGAACGGTGACTTAATGTTTATCATAGATCGGTGGAGCGTGTGTGGTTAACCGACACATTGATTAGGTGATAATATTAAGGGTACCAAGTGAATTTGCATGGTTATTCACACCTTGTTTTGTGATCCTCGGCATCCCAGTCACAAAACTTGAAGGGCACAATCGAGATTGAAACATGCCATTGAAAAGTTCAATGAATCTCAAAAGAATCTAGGAATTTCAAAAACCAATTAAACCTAATAATTCATTTCGTTTTCATGGTGGAAATTGGTGAATCGTCATTCACCTACCTTCAAATATATTATAGCTTAGATTACGGCATCCCTCTTCTAAGTTATAATATATTGTGTTGGATCCTAGCCTTAATATTACATTTGGGTGTATTATTAAGGATTCAATATATCTAATCTAAACTTGTTTTCTTCTTTTCAGATGTCTTCCAACAACAAAGCTTCGGGCTCTAACCCTACTGGCTCCTTTTCCCTCATGAACCTTTGTGGGAGGGTCATCTTTGATGGTTCCAACTTCATGGATTGGATCCGGAACATCAGGATGGTTACTCGTTACGAGGACAAGGAATATGTCCTCGATAAGGAGCTAAAGGAGCTTGATGAGTCCACTGCTACTCCTGAGGAGGTCGCTGAGTATCAGGCACATGAAAGAGATGCCACCAAGGTGGCATGCATCATGATGGCCACCATGACAGCTGAACTCCAAAAGTCCTATGAGGACTATTACCCTTTTGAGATGCATCAGGATCTGATGGAAAGGTACCATCAGAGTGCTTGTCAAGAGCGGTATGAAATAATCTCCTCCATGATCACTACCCGTATGAAGGATAGCGAACCAATCACGAGCCACATGCAGAAAATGCAAAGGTATGTGGACCGTCTAATGAAACTGAATGTGAACTTCCCTGAGGAGTTGGCAATTGATATCATTTTGCACTCCTTGCCATCGTGTTATGATCAATTTCGTGTGACATACCACATGAACAAGGAGGAAGTCACACTCAGTAAGCTTCAAGGACTTCTGAAGACTGCCGAAAGTGGTCTTAAGAGTAAGTCGGTTGCTACTCCTACTCCTACTACTACCCCTGTTTTGGCTATCGGGCAAGGCAAAGGGAAGAAGAGGAAGCACCCTTCGAAGGGTACCAAGGGAAAGTCCCTTGAAGGCTCCTCATCTGGAACCAAAGGTGGTTCTATCACTCCTTCTGCCATCCCTAAGGATGCTGAATGCTTCACTGTCAAAATAAGGGGCACTGGAAGTGAAACTGCCCAAAGTACTTGCAGGATGTCAAGGATGGGAAAGTGAAACCATCCCATGCAGGTATTTACACTATATTGTCTAATAACTCACCATATTCTAATTCTTGGGTTCTTGATACAGGTTGTGGTATTCACATCTGTTGTGACTTGCAGGGCCTAAGAAGAAGTAAGGATGTGGAGCACGGAAAGATAAACTTAATCATGGGGAACAAGAAGGTTGCACCTGTTACCAAGATTGGAGTTTATACTTTGTTGCTAGATAGTGGGTTAAAGTTAGATTTGAATAAATGTGTGTACTCGTCTGAAATGGCGAGGAATATTATTTCCTTTCATGCTTTGTACAAACAAGGTTTTACCTTTTCTTTTGATAATGAAGTTGGTAGTATTAATGCTTTCTTTAATAATGTTATTTATTTTAAAGCATTACCTTGTGATGGTGTGTATGAAGCTGTATCGGTTGTAGATAATTTAGGAAATAATGTATTGTGTATTGATTCTTCTACTAGCTTGGATAAAGCATCTTTGTGGCATTGTCGTCTTGGACATGTAAGCAAGAAACGCATAGGCCAGCTCCAAAAGGATGGAGTCTTGGAGTCGTTCGACCTTAAGTCGGATGATAGTTGTGAGTCTTGTCTACTTGGAAAAATGACAAAATCACCCTTCACTGGTACTTGTGCAAGGGGTGAGGGTTTGTTGGACCTTATACATACTGATGTATGTGGACCATTCAAAACCGCCACAAGGGATGCTAATCGCTATTATGTGACTTTTATTGATGATTTTAGTAGATATGGTTATGTCTACTTAATCAAACATAAGTCAGAAACTTTTGAAAGGTTTAAAGAGTTTAAACAGGAAGTAGAAAATCAATTGGGCAGGAACATTAAGATGCTTCGATCCGATCGAGGTGGTGAGTATCTTAGTACTGAGTTCCTCGACTATCTTAAGGAGTGTGGGATTGTCTCACAATTGACACCTCCCAGGACACCACATCTGAATGGTGTAGCTGAGAGGCGCAATCGAACTTTGTTGGACATGGTTCGCTCTATGATGAGTCGAGCTTCGCTACCAATCTCTTTTTGGGGATATGCCTTAGAGACTGCCGCCCACATCCTTAATCTAGTCCCTACAAAGAAGGTTGCCAAAACACCTCATGAAATGTGGACTGAGAAAGTTCCCAATTTGGACCATATCAAGATTTGGGGTTGCGAGGCTTTCGTGAGGTGCGAAACTCATGACAAGCTCGAACCTCGAAGTGAAAGGTGTATTTTCATCGGCTACCCACAAAAATCCTTTGGTTACCTCTTCTACAGACCCAGTGAGAATGTGGTCTTTGTGGCTAGGAGATGGGTCTTTCGAGAGAGAGAATTTATAAGCCAAGGAGACAGTGGAAGGCAAATTGACCTTGAAGAAATTCAAGAATCAATTGGTGAAGGAACCTCAGACACTAGCAATCAACTTGAGGAGGAAATTCCTGTTGATCCAGCTGACGAGTCTATACTTCCGAGGCGTTCCACAAGGGTTAGGAACACACCTGAGTTTTATTATGGATTTCATATTACTACGGAAGGTGATACATTTATCAGTGACAGTACACTGGTAAATCTGGATGAACCTAACAGTGTTAAGGAAGCCATGGCAGGCCCAGAGTCTGCTAAATGGAAGGAGGCTATGGACAGCGAGATACAGTCCATGTATGACAATCAAGTTTGGAACTTGGTTGACCATGTACCAGGCCGTAAGACAGTCGGGTGCAAATGGATCTTCAAGAAGAAGACCGACATGGATGGGAAGGTGCACACTTATAAGGCTCGACTAGTTGCGAAGGGGTTTACTCAGACTCAGGGTATTGATTATGATGAAACCTTTTCACCAGTAGCAAAGATTAAGTCTATTAGGGTTATGCTAGCCATTGCTGCATTTCATGATTATGAAATATGGCAAATGGATGTCAAAACCGCTTTCCTTAACGGAAAGTTGGCTGAGGATGTTTACATGAATCAGCAAGAAGGTTTTGTCAGTGCAGAGTACCCCAATAGAGTGTGCAAGCTTGAGAAATCCATTTATGGATTGAAACAAGCATCTTGAAGTTGGAATCTTTGTTTCGATGAGAAGGTCAAAGAGTTTGGTTTCTCAAGAAGTGAAGATGAGTCCTGCGTGTATGTCAGAGCTAGTGGGAGTATAGTTAGTTTTTTGGTACTGTATGTGGATGACATACTACTCATAGGAAATGAAATCCCAACCTTGCAGGAGGTTAAGTCCTGGCTTGGGAAGTGCTTTGCTATGAAGGACCTTGGAGAAGCTACCTATATCCTAGGGATAAGGATATTAAGAGAAAGGAGTAAAAGACTAATTGGACTTAGTCAAAGTATCTACTTGGATAAGGTGTTGAAAAGGTTCAACATGCAGAATTCCAAGAAAGAAGAATTACCGATCCAAAGCAATGCCAAACTGAGCAAGGCTCAGAGCCCGAGTACAGAAGATGAGATAGCTGAGATGAGTCGATTACCTTATGTTTCCGCTGTTGGTTCGATCATGTATGCTATGACTTGTACTCGTCCTGATGTGGCCTTCGCTTTGAGCATGGTCAGCAGATATCAGGGGAACCCTGGCAAGGCTCATTGGACTGCGGTAAAGAATATTCTCAAGTACCTGCGGAGGACTAAGGATTGGATCCTTACCCTTGGTGGGAGTGATGACTTGAGAGTAGTAGGGTATAGTGATGCTAGCTTTCAGACTGATAGGGATAACTTCCGCTCTCAGTCGGGCTGGGTCTTTACCTTAAATGGAGGGGCAATCACTTGGAAGAGTTCCAAACAGGAGACTGTAGCTGATTCGACTTGTGAATCAGAGTACATAGCAGCGAGTGAAGCGGCAAAGGAGGCGATATGGCTGAGGAACTTCATCGGAGACCTTGGAGTTGTACCAGCTATTAAAGAGCCTATGGAGATTTTCTGTGACAGCAATAGTGCGGTTGCCTTAGCCAAGGAACCAAGAGATCATGGCAGATCCCGACACATTGACAGAAAATATCACTTCATAAGACACAAGATAGAAGAGGGACTCCTCATGGCAAAGAGGGTATCGTCAGATGAGAACCCTGCGGATCCCCTTACGAAGGGACTGACGAGGGTGAAGCATTTGCAGCATGCGAGGCGCATCGGGCTGAGGGACGATATTAGTTTTACAGATTAGATAATTTTTCTGAAACTTGTAAAATGTAATCGACGTTTGATGATGAATAAAAGTTGTGATTTATTCATGAGTAAGGTGTTGCTATCATTGTCAATTGTTTACTATTGTTTCAGCTTTGCATGTTTTGACTTCCAGAATAATAAATTTATTCAAACTCTCAACAGTCGGTCATATGTCGGAAGTAGGTATGAATCAAGACTGTCATGAATTGGGATTGTAGATGACTAAAGGTGTTTAGCCATAGCAATGGTTGCTACAACATTCATGAGTACTCATAAGTTATGAGTATTGGAATAAACCCACGCTCACTTGTATCACTTCATGGAATTTATCTCGAGTGATCGTGAGACAGTAATATCATATAAGTCTTCAAACCTAGAGATATGAGTTGTTACCTATAAGTTGGTTGTGCATTGATTGCACGTAAACGCATCAGTAACTTGATGTTATAAAACGTGCCTTTGTGTGCAATTCAATAAGTAGTAGAACAAGCATATGAGTCGAAGTTTATCTGTTCCTTCTAGAAATAGAAGAGATATCTGGGCCCCTCGATGATTTTGTGTTGGCACCATGTACCGGGCCCGGTCAGAACTAAATTGATGCGTTCAGTCAAGTTCTTTGTCAAACAAATCGGAAATCGAGAAACAACTGCTAGACAATAAGTAAGACATTGTTCCATGTATTTGTCCGGCTGATATCATGAGAGCAGAGGATTATATGATCACTTATCTAAAATGGCGCTTCATAGTTCACAAGGGTTTTCGAGAGCTACGATTGCCGGTTGGTTCCTGAAGTAATATAGGCAAATACAGTTATTAGACTTATCAAAGTGGGAGTCTGTTGGATAAGATGTCTAAGTCCATAACTTATTTGGTATATACTTGACCCGACCCGGCATGGTCCATTTGGGTTGCACTTCACCCAAACTAGTTATGGATAATTTTATGAGAGTTGTATACTTACGATTTATTAATATATTATAAGTTATAATATATTAATATAAAGTCATGTTACTTAATTAGTTTTAATCTTGAATTAATTATGAATTAATTTAGTGATTAAAAGGAAGACTAATTAAATCATGGGCTATTATATTTATATGGTGTGGGCTAACACTCATTTGGGAATGGGCTAAGCTTATATGGAAGTCCATGGATGATCCATGGAGGTTTTACCCATGGATCCTTGGAAGAGGAAAAGACATGGGTTATTAGGGTTTCACCCTAACCATGTACACTATATAAACAAGCTTATGTTGCATGAAAAAGATACTAAGGTGTGTGTAAGTGTGGTGGCCAAAATCAAGAGTTAGTATACTCTCTCATACATTTTCCAAGTTTGTGGTGATTTGTGATTTCCATTTGAGGCATTCACATTATTGGTGCTTGGCTCTCAAACTCCAAGGAATCAACAATCAACAAAAGGTATGTAATTCATCTAGTTCTTTTATGGTTAAAAGTACCCCATGCCATGCTAGATAGGTTATAAACCTTGGAAAATAATATTTTGCATGTATCTTAGACAAACATAGATCCAAGGTTTAATAGGGTTGCATGTACACTTAGGAAGTGTTAGAATGCTCAAAACCCGTCAAAAATATGGTAGACACTCATCTCACAATCATCGCTTAGAATTCTAAGTTTAAGTCTAGAAATCCTACAAATTCCTAATTCGCTTAAACTAATGCTCTGATACCAACTGTGACATCCCCAATTTCACGGCCAGAAAAGACCGATTTGTTTATGCTTTGTTTTTAAAATCAGAGTAATCTTTTACAGAAAACAGTTGCGGAATTTGTTCCCAAAACAAAACATGATAAGAATTTATCAAAGCATTTCTTTAAAGAAATGTATTTTCATTATATAAAAAAATCTCGGGATGTCATGTTTAATACAGACCAAAAGCATAAACAGAACAACATAGACCTTACACAGTTAATTATAACTACGGGCCTATAATCCTTATCTCTCGTTACGTCAACCAACTTATGCTCTTGTGCTACAACCTGTAATACAAAGAAAACTGAGTGGGTCAGGCTTGGGAGCCTGGTGAGCATATAGGGTTTTCAACCCACAATATTATATCTTATATATATATATATATATATATATATATATATATATATATATATATATATATATATATATATATTCAATCATCAAACGATCATTCCAATTACCCATCCCCATTATCTTCCTTACTCTTAAGGGTCTACCCTAAGAGTCATCTATTCGTTCACTCCGTATTAGGCACTAAGACAATAGCTGCCAGGATTCTTTATTAGGCACTAAGACAATACCTGCCAGGATTCTTTATTTGGCACTAAGACAATAGCTGCCATGATTCTTTATTTGGCACTAAGACAATAGCTGTCAGGATTCTTTATTTGGCACTAAGACAATAGCTGCCAAGGTTCTTTCGTAAAGCACTAATTCCATAGCTGCTATGATTCATTCTTCGGGTACTAAATCCATAGCTACCAGTGTAGGTACTAAGTCCATAGCTACCAACGTTTATCTAACAGGTACTAAGTCCATAGCTATCATCGTCTATCTAACAGTACTAAATCCATAGCTACCCGCGTTCGTCTATACGGTACTAAATCCATAGCTACCAAGGTTCATCTATACAGTACTACATCCATAGCTACCAAGGTTCATCTATACAGTACTAAATCCATAGCTACCGAGGTTTATCTTTACAGTACTAAATCCATAGCTACCGAGGTTTATCTTTCGTCTCATCCTTCATCACACACCAACTATTTCGTCTACCCATGTTCTACCCACATATTTGTAGATATAACATACATATACAGTTTAACTCATTTAATACCTATATAAAACATCCATTCCATGCTTATCTCAAATAAACAACAATATATAAACACATAACACATATTTCGTAGCAAATACTTAATACTTATATGTTAGAAGAAAGTGACTACACACTCACTCATAACATAGATATAGTACATTCAACCAATACTTGTACTAAGATCGTGTTTATGAAAGGGACTATACACTCACTTGATCAGAAGATGATCGGACAGCACTACGGCTCTAAGAGTAGTAGCTCTTCGGTGAAACTGTGATCTCTTCACACACCGGACTTCTCGCGGGCAGAGCTTCGGCTCGAAAACTCTTTTCTTCTCGGGATCTTCGGGCTTCGAGACTCGCTTCGGGTCTCGGGATGATACCGGGACTTCGGGGGTACTTCTTTGCACGTAAATCGAGGTAGTATGGGTGAGAGAGAAGAGATTTGGCAACCACATATGGCTGCCCTTCAAATCTATTTATAGGGCTGTTTTCTCATTTTCCACGTCATGGGCACTTCTTCCACGTCGTGGGCTTGGTCGTCATTGCATGCATCATCATCCACTTGCTCTGTCAGGATCCAGAAGGCGTCAGAAGCCATGCCACGTCGTGGGCACTGTTTCCACGTCGTGGCCACTGACACAGCTTTGGGGTTCGCGCCCCGAACTTCAGAAATTCATAACTTTCAAATACGAACTCCGTTTTCGACGTTCTTTATATTGACGCGTAGGTGAGACTATGCTCTACAACTCTCATTTAGACTCCTTCGGCTAATTTTGACTTTATTTTTATTATATTAATAATATACTATTTTTAGTAGGCCAGGACAGGAAAACTCCGTTCGAAATTCATAACTCCTTCATCTGAACTCCGTTTTCGTCTGTCTTTTTATCGTTGGACTACTATTGATGAGATCTTCAATTCTCATTTAGAAAGTTTTGGCTAAATATCACTCGGCCTCAATCTCGAGTTTCGGGCTGCATACTGCTAATGCTGAAACTTCGAAAAATCATAACTTCCTCATACGAATTCAGATTTAGACGTTCTTTTTATGCACGCTCTCGGTTTAACGTATTCTACGACTTTCATTTTGGTTGCTAAGGCCAAATATCGCTCTAACGTAAATTCACTATTTACGTTGCGCTGTGTCGTGCCGGTGCTGTCGCGAAACTTCAACATGTCATAACTTCTTCGCTATAACTCGGATTTCGGCGTTCTTTATATGTACGGAATCCTTGTAACATATACTACAACTTAGTTAAGATTACTCCTTCTAAATAATCTTCCATCAAAAAATCATTTTTGATGCTTATCGTCTCTAAATTGACTAGCCCGGATCTACGGGCGTTACATGTAGCCCAAGTGAAGAGAGACCATCAAGTATGGTCGTCAGGAGATGAGGATGAAGACATCAACAACATCAAGGGAAACGGGAAAATCTGCATGATGGCTACTGCAGATTAGGATGGATCAACCAATCTGAAAAATAATTACTGCTACATGGCAAAGGATGGAACTCTGAGCATCGTTGAGCAGGTAAAACTCATGATTCAAACTCTTAATTATAGCATGCATGACTGTTAACCATTTCTTGACAACCTTATTGACATTGTTGAGTCTAATTGTGTTTCGTCATGGGCTTGTGTTTAGTATCTGGATTAGGCCTGTCCATCTGTGATTATCTAGTAGGGTTAGACTATATATAGTGCATGCATGTATGCATTAGAAACGTTGATTATTATCGTTTATTGTTTTGTAACCCTAAACACCTCTACAGTCGAAGTTCTTAATAGAGCTCTTCTGAGGTGTTAAAGCATTAATCATACGACATATTCAAAGCCATTCTTGTGTTCATAATTACGTTCATAATTGTTTGCCTGCGTAGAATCTAACGATCCTAATTGAACTTTGTTTCAACAATTGGTATCAGAGCAGGAGATTGTGTGATCAATACACATTCCTTCTGTATTCAGAATTCTTTAGGGTTTCCACTTTTATCGAATAAATAGAAGCCGTCTTTTTCTTAACGACGACAACTCAGTTTCTGATAAAACCCTAATCTCAAGTTTACAGGTTTGATTCTAGCAGCCCACCATGTCTCACAAAGATTCGCAAACAAATCCCATCAACATCTCAAACAGCATTGGATCCACTACCAGGATTCCCATTCTTTACACTCAAGACTATGAAGTATGGGCGCATCACTTTGAAGATTATGTGGTTGGATCTGAAGACAATGGATATCTCATCTGGGAAGCTATCACGCTTGGGCCGTTTGTTCACTCAGGAACGAACACAACAGTTAAGTCCCAAAAGGAATATAACAAGCTGGTGGCGGATGTAGAGAAGATGCCACAGGATGAGAAGGACAAGTTGCTGTGTAATGTGAAGGCCATGAGAATGATCAGATTCGCCTTGCAATCTGACACTTTTCGGTTAGTTGGTTCATGCACGACGGCCAAAGAAATCTGGGATAGGTTGAAAGAACTTTATTCAACCGATGAAGATCTAGAACACTCCATTCAAACCTTGCTGCTGTCAGAATTTGGAGTTTTCGAATAGAAACCAGAAGAAAAACTCATACAAACTTTCGATCGGTTCAATCATCTCCTAAGTAAGATGATCAAGCATGGAATAGAAAGAAAGTTGATCGAGCAGAAGGTAACCTTCATGAACGGTTTGAGACCAGAATGGATGGCTGTGGTTTCAACCGTGAAAGCACATGAACAATTTAAATCTTACTCACTAGCGAGACTTACGGAAATACTTAAGTCCCATGAGAGTGTAGTAACCAAAGAGGCGAAGGTAGTTTCTGGTATGGGATCACTGGCCCTTGTCTCAAAAGGAAAAAGCATTGCAGAAGAAGAAGAAGAGTCGGATATGTCTGAGTGTGACCTTACAAGCGAGGAGTATGCTATGATGGTCACCAATGCAAAGAAGTTTGCACGAAGAAAATTTCCTGTCAACAAGAACCGAAACTGGCAGGGAAGTTACAGCTCTGAGAAGGTGAAGGATGAAGTGAAAAATTCTTCTCAAAAGGATGAAGACAAGAAGGAGAGCAAGCTTGCAGGAGACTCTGGGTTCGACTGCAATTACTGTCACGACAAGAACCACTTTGCCAAAGATTGCATGCTGAGGAAAATGGTTGAGAAAAGAGATGGTGAAGACGATGAGGCGTACTACATGCACAAGTTGGAAGAGATCAAGAAAAAGAAGGCAACTAACAGTTCTATGAATGCCTTGATTGTGCAGGAGAATGCTGATGAAGATGAGTTTGGTGGCGTTGAAGTTTGGTCAACCGATTCTGAAGATGAAGAGGTAAGAAAGCCCACTCATGGAAGAGCTTATGTGGCAAAGGATGTAGGTTCGGCTGGAAGATGTTTGATAGTCACAGCTGGTGCATCAACCAAAAGTGCAAGTAAGGAGCCGAACCTAACTGAGTACAAATGCTTTACAGCCAAGCCCGTGAGCGAGAAGATCAACGACTGTGATCGGCTGATCAAAAAGGTACAATCCATCCTTGAATCACTTAAAGTTCCAGTAATAGATTATGTAGAAGAATTAAATGAATTAAAATTTAAATTTTCTAACTTAAGTGGTAGTCTCATGCAAACTCGCTTAGCGAATTCTAACCTAACTGACCAACTCAGCAGGGTGTCTTCAAAAAGCGAGGAAAGAAGGATGTGGATTGAGCTAAAGGAGGCGGAATTAAATAGGGCTAGGGATGAAAGTATTTATTTGCAAAGAGACAATTTAAAGTTTTTAAAACAAAGGAATGTTTTTTATTTAATTGCTAAGCGCTTATATACTAATATTGCTCAATTGCATTTAAGTTGTGAGATAGGGAAGAAGATTCACAAGATGATCTTACCCTTCCTTGAATTTAAGGAGGATGAGGTCATTGCTGAGTGTGAATCAATAGTGTCCTCAGAAGAGACATCCATGTCTTACAAAATTGGATTGAACAAGATAGAAACCTTCATTGATTCTAAGGAACATAAATGTATGCTCAAAAATCTTTTGGATGAAAATGATAGGTTAAAAATTAAGTCCGAAACTGTTCAATCATTTGACTTGTCAAACGCCAAATTAATTTCAGAAAATAAAATGAACTTAGATAATACGTCTGAATTTGATGAGGATAGTGAGATGAGCGAAATCTCAGTTGAAGACGTAGTTGATTGCTCTGAGTTTATGAAGAGTGAAACCGAAAATGAGAAACCCCTCATATCTGAAAATTCGGTTGAATTCGCTCGCCTGTCAAAAGAAAAGCCACAGAAACTCAAAGAAAAAGCTATGGTTTATCAAAAAGTTCAAACTGTGCCGAATCAGGTCTATGCAGTTACTGGGGTCACTGCAAAACAAACGACAGAGTTAAAAATCCTGGTCGACAAAGACAATGCTGAAGGGTGTGACGATTACTTCTGGTCAGCCCTTATTGACAACGCGGACGAAACCGTAGGCTTATCTGAGCAAACTTCATGGAGGGTTAAAGGAAGATATGTTGCTGAACCCATCAACAAACCCTCGAGTTTCGATAAACCAAGCACAAGTGGAACTAAAGAAATCCCTGAAGAATCAATGAAAGAACCGATTATTCCAACTAAGACAACCGAAACTCAAAAGGAGAAGCCTAAGGCTAGCTTCAATATCCACAAATCACAGAAAGAGTTAGCTGAAATGAAACGCTTAAGAAATCAAAGATACATGAAGAATCTAAATGAGCGAAAACGTCATTGGCAATCTCAAAATCTCAACTACGTACCTCCTAAGAAAGAATCAATTGACAAAGGAAAGGAAAAACTAAATGGAAAAGAAAATTTCAGTCCAAATTCCTACTATTCCAAATCTCAAAACCGAACATCCACTTTCGGTCCCAAAACTAGCGCGATGAACCGAATGTCTAGTTTCGGTCCAAACGTCAAGGCTAACAACCGAACGTCTACTTTCGGTTCCAACACAGAAATTCAGAACCGAAAGTCAAGTTTCGGTCCCAAGTCTAGTTTCGGTCCTTCCAACTCCCAGAGCAAATCAAATTTAGTGAAGGACATCAAAGGAAAGGGAAAGCTTGAAACTGATTCTAATTTCAATGATAAGAAAAGGTCAACTAACCCTAGGATTCAGAAGAAAACACCAAAACCATCTAACAACACACCATCAAAAACACCAAAAATTAAACAAGATAAAACGAAAATCAAGGTGTACACCATCAAAAGAAAAGATCAATCAACTTTAATAAAATGAACTTATTTGGTTGATATTTCTACTGCAATTCCTTTTTCTGTGAAAGACTCATCAGGACCCAAGAAACTTTGGGTTCCTAAATTTGCTTGAATTTGCAGGTGATTAGTGACGAGCAGTTCGATGATGAATGGTATATAGACCGTGGCTGCTCGCGTCACATGACAGGAAGGAAGGAAGAGCTGAGGGATTTTCGGTCCCTAAAGGATGGTGGATGTGTGAAGTATGGCAATAACTCATATGGAACAATCAAAGGATATGGAATGATAACCAATAGAGATTTCTCGATTCGAAAAGTGGCGTATGTGGAAGGATTGCAACATAACCTCATTAGTGTGTCACAATTAGTTGTGGGAACAAGTCTGAAGGTTTCATTTGATGACGAGGGCTCATAAATAATTGAGAAGCAATCCAAAAAGGTTCTGTTGAAGTCTGAACACAAGGGAGAGATGTATCATTTAAATCTCAACCCAATTCGAGGAAAAGCAGCAATATGTCTACTATCAAAGGCGAACACTGATGAAAGCTGGTTGTGGCATCGACGCGTATCGCACCTGAACTTCAAAGATATTAATAAGTTGGTGCTTGGTGATCATGTTCGAGGCCTTCCTCTTCTCAAGTTTGACAAGGAACATCTGTGTGCAGCGTGTGATATGGGAAAACAAAGTAGAAAGAGCCATCCTACACGAATCAATACAAAGATTGTTGAAGCTCTTGAACTTCTGCACATTGACTTATGTGGACCTTTGGCTATCGAAAGCTTCGGTGGTAGTAAGTTTATTCTTGTCATTGTAGATCATTTTTCACGCTTCACCTGGGTTTTCTTTCTTAAACAGAAATCAGATGCAACTCCCAAGTTGAAGACGTTCATCAAGCAAGTGGAAGTGCAGCTGCGAAAGACAGTGAGGAATATCAGAAGCGACAATGGACTGGAATTCAAGAATAAGGAATTTGAAGACTTTCTCGCTGACAAGGGGATATCTCACAACTTTTCGGCCCCTTATACACCACAATAGAATGGGATTGTTGAAAGACGAAATCCTTCTTTATGTGAGGCAGCCAGAACCATGCTCAGCTTCGCTTCCCTTCTGTTATACTTCTGGGCTGATGCAGTTGCAACCGCGTGCTACACTCAGAACCGATCCCCGCTCAACAAAAGATTCTCAATCACTCCATATGAGATTCTGAACAATAGAAAGCCCAACGTCAAATTTTTCCACGTATTCGGTTCACGGTGCTTTATTTTCAATTCTAAAGAGAATCGAAACAAGTTTGATGTCAAAGCCGATGAGGGAATCTTTCTGGGTTATTCGCTAACGTCAAAGGCATACAGAGTGTTGAACAAACGCTCCAAACGAATTGAAGAAACATATTATGTCACCTTTGATGATCAGTACATGAAGAAAGTTCAAAGAAGCGAAAGTGCCTTAGGGAAAATATTTCCTGAATCAGGACAAGTCTTGGTTCCAATATGCAACTTGTTTGAAGAGTACATTCAGTTATTTAATGAACCAGAGAAAGCAGCTCACTCAGAGGCGAAAGCAGCACACAACAAAATCGATAATCTCAAAAAGATCATAGATGAAGCTGCCAAAGAAATGGAAAGTGAACCTCCTAAACCGACAGGTGGTCAATCCTCCATTGACTCTCCAAACAACGACTCAATAACCAAGGGAGAGAGTTCATCAGCACCAAAGACAACCGAAATGTCTTTCGAGGGGGAGAAACCTATTCGATCCCCACCTCATAAAGGTCCAGGCGAGGGGGAGCATACAACTCCAAACCCACCCAATAACAGTCCAATCGAGGGGGAGAATCCGACTCCCATAGAGAATGACAACTCTGATCCTGACACAGGTTACACTTCGCCAGTCGAGGGGGAGAAAGAGAATACAACTGACGAAGGTGATCAATCAGAACTTGAAGAGGAAGTAAATGCAGAGTTGGATCCAGCCTATGAACCAAATTATCCTCCATTAGTGAAATGGACCAAGGATCATCCCAAAGCACAAATCATTGGTGAATCATCTGAGAAAGTTCTCACTCGTTCTCAATTGAAAGCGAAACAAACTACATTATTCTCTAAAGTTGAATTCTGTATGTTTAATTCGTTTATCTCCAAAGTCGAACCGAAAACAGTTAATGCTGCACTTGATCATTCTGATTGGGTTCAAGCAATGCAAGATGAGCTCCATGAGTTCGAACGCAATCGAGTTTGGAGGCTGATTCCCACACCAAAGGATGCTTCAGTGGTTGGCTTGAAATGGGTCTTCAGGAATAAATTGGACAAAGAGGGGAATGTTATTAGAAACAAGGCTCGGTTGGTAGTAAAAGGATATTGCCAAGAGGAAGGGATAGATTATGAGGAAACCTTCGCTCCAGTAGCTAGGTTGGAATCAGTTAGAATCTTTCTGGCATATGCTGCTCATAAAAACTTCGAGGGTTTCCAAATGGATGTAAAATGCGCTTTCTTGAATGGAGAACTAGAAGAAACAGTGTATGTTGAGCAACCTCCCGGGTTCGTGAATGAGAAATTCCCTGATCATTGCTATGTGCTGGATAAAGCTGTATATGGTTTAAAGCAAGCACCGAGGGCCTGGTATGAAACTTTAACTCGCTTTCTGAAAATGTTGAAATTTAAGCAAGGTTCGGTTGGCCCAACCTTCTTCCGAAAGAAAGAAGGTGAACATCTAATGATAGTTCAGATTTATGTCGATGACATCATCTTCGGCTCCACGAATCCTAGCTTAACGGCTGAATTCAGGAAGTTGATGGAGACTAAATTTGAAATGAGTGCAATGGGTTCGATTAATTTTTTCCTTGGTTTGAATATTAGACAGGGACCAGAAGCTATATTTATCAATCAGGAGGCCTACACAAAGAACTTGCTGACAAAATTTGGTATGACAGGAGATTCGAAAATGAAGGTTCCTATGGCATTTGGCACTAAGTTAACACCTTCTCTGGAAAAACCTGCTGTTGACATAACACTATATCGACAAATGATAGGGTCCCTTATGTATCTAACAGCTAGTAGACCAGACATTTTGTTTTCTGTTTGTTATTGTGCCAGGTTTCAAGCTAATCCAAGAGAACCTCACATGGTGGCAGTGAAAAACATCTTCCGTTACCTGAAGCGAACCTCATCTCTCGGTCTTTGGTACCCTGCTAGATCTGGATTCTTTATTCAAGCTTTTTCTGAAGCTGATCTTGGAGGATGTGGTTTGGACCGAAAGAGCACAACAGGTGGATGCCAATTCCTTGACGGAAAACTTGTTAGTTGGCAGTCCAAGAAGCAAACCTGTGTGTCACTTTCAACAGCCGAAGCTGAGTATATAGCTGCAGCATCTTGTACTTCTCAAGTAATATGTATTCAAAGTCAACTAAGAGATTACGGGCTGAGTATGAAGAAGATTCCTCTCTATTGTGACTCAGAAAGTGCAATAAGAATATGTCACAATCCAATGCAACACTCAAAGACAAAGCATATTGCTCTGAGATATCATTTTATCAAGGACCATGTAGAAGATGGGAACGTGGAAGTACATTTCGTTCGGTCCTCTGATCAACTGGCTGACATATTCACTAAAGCCTTACCTGAAGCGAGTTTCAATAAAATTTTACAAGGCTTAGGAATGATGGATGCAGAGTCTGTACCGAATCCTCAAATCTCTTACTAAAAATTAGACAAGCGAAATAGAGCGAACGCTCGGTCTATTTCGGCTCCATAATTTTCGGGAACCAAAATGAACCGATCGCTCGGTCTATTTCGGCTCTGAAATTTAAGGAACCGAAATGAACCGAACGCTCGGCTTATTTCGCTTCATTCTTTTAAGATAAGGTTTCGGTTGTACATTTTGTTTATTCTTTTAATTTTTTTTAAAGAGTGTTTTGTGCTACTTTATTTTATTATTTCTCAAAAATCCAAAAATATTTTATCTTTCTGTTTTTATTATTTTTCAGAAAATTTCAAAATCCAAAAATATTTTATCTTTCTCTTTTTATTATTTTTCAGAAAATTTCAAAAATCCAAAAATATTTTATCTTTCTGTTTTTATTATTTTTCAGAAAATTTCAAAAATCCAAAAATATTTTTCTAATCGTTTTTTTATTTTGGTTGGTTTGTTTGTTTTGTTTGTGTGGTGTGTTTGTTTGCTTGTTCTTTTAATTAGGTCTCAAGTATACCAGTACAACATAATTTGGAGCTGAGGCAGGTATGATTATTTCTATCTGAACTAGTTAAGGGTCCCTAGAAGCATGCTGCTGCATGTTGACCAAAGCCTCTATGACTAAGAGCAAAGCCTTAATGATTCGATCTATACCTATCGTTTCTTCCCAATCAGGCTGTTAAAATCTACTCAAGTTAAGAGCTACCTTACTCTTCTCAAATGAGTGAAGAGTTTTTCTGCTTTGTCATGTCTTTATAGAAGAAGGTACTTTCGGTTCTTTAACCATCCTCCTTACATTCTCCATCAACTTTCGGTTCACCAATGTAACCCTTGAGACTCCCGGTCCTTACCACTGAGGTTTACGGTTGCACAAAATCTGTGTTTGTGATCTTAGATACGTACACCACGTGATGAGTGAAACCCAACATTCAACACCTACAATGAATTGACGTTGAATCATTATATTCAAGATCTTAATTGTTACCAAATGAATTCTCATTTTATTTTTGAGTGGTCTTTTATGAAATTGTTTAACACCAAGGCTTTTCTTCCCAAAAAGATCCAGTTTGTTTTTATTTTTGAGATTTCTATCATTTCTTTACTCACTATAAATTATATCCAACCTACTTGTTCAACAGACCATAATGGTCTCACAAGTACTTCTTCCAACGTTCGGTCTTATGTTAAGAATCGACGTTCGGTTGAAGATAAGCTACCCTTAGCCTACAAATTAAAAGCAGCCTTTCAATGTTTCTCTACAAGCAGTTGATCGTATTTTTTCGGGATACCACACAAGCACTTCAAGTCTCTCTTGACTTTGAAGGAAGCGATTCTTGCCCGGAATCATCTGCTTTCGGTCTTCTAATAGACATCACTCACATCCAATACACATTTTGCTTTATTTCTTTATCTTTTGACACCCTATTGCACGAAATTTTTTATTTTCCAACATTCTGGTTGCTGTTGGTTCGATTTTTGTTTATCTTTTGGAGCAACAGGGATTATCCTAAATCTTGGAGCGAAGCTGAATTTCAAACGACGATTTGAGGATAAGATTTTAAGCGCGTCAATTTGAACGGTTACTAAAACCACGCGTGCTGACGTATACCTGGGAGAAACCAACCTGTCACATCGCGCTTTTTCAGGCGACGTTTCAGTGATCTCATCATTATGATGACGATTCTTTCTCTCTCTTGGCAACGGTATATAAAGGGGTTCTAATTACGTTTGTTTCTTTCACCTGTAACAAACCCTCTATATCTACACGGCGATTTACAACTGTTCATCTTCTTCCTTCAATCAACAATTACGACTTCTTCATCGGCTCAAGATCAAACTGCTTCGTCCACATTGCTCTCAATCAAGCCAAATCAGAACATGATTATTGAACTCAATCCTATTCTGTACGACTCGTATATGCTACAAGTGGTTGAGTGTTTGAAGTATTCACCTCTGGTTCTAACCCTAACACAGGTGGAAGCCGTCCCTATGTCACTCCTATCACAGGTTTACACCACTGCTTTATATGACAAAAACAAGGAGAGAATCTACTTCCAAATCCATTCTCATAAGGCTTCTATTTCAAAAGGGAGATTTTGTTCACTATTGCATCTTGCTGTGGATTCGTCTGTGATCTCACTAGACTTCATTATCACTACTCAACTATTCTCGATGCTCTACGAGATGGGCTACACTGACGTGCTTACCACGGTTACGAAGGTTAAGAAGTTGTGCTTATCGTCCCAATGGAATGGATTGCTTACTCTTCTCATCAAGAGTTTGGCGGAGAGGAGTGGTGGATCTGATGGCACCAGCAAGGGTTTTCTGACCCTTCTATACGGTCTTTACAATGGTATCAATCTCGACTATGGGTCGATTATCTGGTCCCAAGTGGTGCAAAGCCTCAACACTTCTACGAGGCATTCGGAAATTTCGTGTGGTCGATTTTGGACTCTCATTACACAAAGGGCGATTAATTCTTTGGATATTCCGGTAATGAAGGATGCCCTAGTCGCGTCTATTGCTACATTTCACACCAAGAAAATCATAATTTCTGATCCTACAAAGTTCCCTCACAATGGCTCTATACCAGAGATGATGTATAGGTGTGTCACAGCCGAGAGTAAAGTCATGGCTGATTATCGCAAACTTCCTCCCAAGGAACCGGTAGTCCTATCTCCCGAACAACAGGATGCCTTGGATGCTGTGGACAAGCCTGGAAACTGAGGGAAACGGGTTACTACCAAGAAAGAGACAACAGAGGATGATAAGTCTAAGTATATCAAGTCCAGGAAGTGAAAGTCTGCGAAAGGGGATTCTTCTAAACCAAAGAGGATTAAGAAGATGGCGAAAAGATCCAAGAGTCCCACTCCTCCCAGTTCAGAAAATGATGAGGAGGATGAAGAAGAGGAAATTCATCATGAATCACCAAGAGGTAACACCCCTCCCCGATCCCCAACGCCAACCGAATCTCTTCATGACAAACTTCCAACACCACCTCTATCACCGAAACAGACAGTTCCAGTTTCGGTTGCTCCTATTCCACCACCTACCTCATCTCAAACAACAACTTCTCTATCACCACCACCACCAGTTACTTCTATTCCTATTTCTACAACTCCCTTGCCACCTCCTATTATTTCCCAATCAACTACCACTACCATTCCAGAACCGACCGTAACGTCAACGTATCTGTTGTGGGGGCGAATACTGAAACAGAACCTCCAGTTACTTCTAAACCACTTTCACCCTCACCTTCAACCGATTCCGGTGCAACTCTCGGTGGTGCTAATGATGAGTTTGATTCTACATACTATAGTCCCTATAGGCTTCTTACCGATGAGGATGATGAAGCTCCAGTCACGAGACAACAATTGCAGAGCATTGATGAGAAACTGGATAAATTGCTTGATGATAACAAGTCCTACAGTGGTGTTGTGCTCAAAGCCTTTTTGGACACTGCTCTTGAGCAATACACTGACTCCATTGAAAAATCTACAAAGACTGTTAATGAATCTTCTTCTTCTTGCAAAAAGGCCACTGCCGATGTTGCAGAAATTGTTCATAGTACTCAGATCTTTCTTGAGTCACTAAAAGGGCATGCTGATACCAATGCCGCCAAGGT
The DNA here is from genome assembly GCF_052849685.1 of Lactuca virosa. Lineage (NCBI taxonomy): Eukaryota > Viridiplantae > Streptophyta > Magnoliopsida > Asterales > Asteraceae > Lactuca > Lactuca virosa. Next base: position 213,948,404 of record NC_136427.1, read on the forward strand.
GAATGCTTCTGTGGATACCTTATCCAAGTCCCTTCAAGAAGAGAAAACTAAGTTTGAGTCTGTTCGTTCTTCCATCCAAGCAGAGAACACTTCACTTATCAGTTCTGTGTCTTCTCGGCTAGAATCCCTTCATGCTGATTAGCAAAAGAAAGTGCTCTGAAGGAAGATCTTGCCCGCCAAGCCTCCACAATTGAAGTCCAGAAAGTTCAGCCCGCTCAAGCTGAAAAGGAAATTTCTTTGTTAAAGACGGAGAGAGCTGTTTTTCGAAGCTGTGCTGGAGATGTCAAGAACATGTTGACCAATCTCCTTGGTGCTCATGATCCTATCCTTACTTTGACCATAAGGAATCATCTAACTACAAAACTTCTTCCTGCCCTTGCATTGTTACACGAGATGAAGGGTGTTTCGGAGAGATTCATACCTCCAAAACAATGGGGAGAAGGTGCTCAACCGAAGGTTCCTGTGAAAACTGAAACCGAATCTGCTCAACCGAAAGTCAAAGTTACAACAGAACCGAAGGGTAATGAAGCTTCGGGTTCTGGTTTTCAAGCCAAGCAGAAGGTGATTGATGATGACAGTGATGACGATGTTGAAGAGACTATTGCTGAGGCTCTTAAAAGAAAGAAGAGGGATAGAGAGTTGGATGAAACTTTAAAAGTTGCGAAGGAAGCTGAGGAAAGGGAAAGGAGGAACAAGGAAGAAGAAGAAGCCTTAAATTGCAAGAAGGCCTTGTTTCCCCTGTGGACAAAAGAGACACTTATCAATCAGGCTATAGAGTTTCCAAGTGTTTACTGGTTGGAACCTATCGCTTCGTTTGATTGTGACAATTCTAAGGACTCACAGTTCGACATGCCAATAACACGAAAGGCATTCACCTTTCATTGTTTCGATTCGACTGTTGAAGTTCCTTACCCTCATCCAAAAGTTGATCGTGAGCTTATCGACTTTTATCTGAAGTATGGTCAACCGCAATACTTGACATGGAGCACACAGAAGATAATTACTATCAAGGTACTCAAGCCCTCGCCTGTTGGGAAATTCATAAATGTTAATTTGAAAATCACACGAGGATCAGCAAACTCGGTGTCGATTATTTCCCTGGCAGACCTTCCGAATTTAAATCCTCATGACTGGATCCTATTGTTTAACATTCTGCTCACTAATCCGAGAGAATATGAGCCGATACTGGATCACTTGAAGAGAATGTTGGCCTCCTACATCCATGAGGTTGCTGCTATGGATCAGGAGATAGCGAAAGTAATGAACAAGAAACCAACTGTCAAGCCAACACCGAAACCAGGAGATGTGAACAAAATGAAGATGGGCCAAATCGATTCTACACATCTTACTGTAATGTTTACAAGAGGCGAAGCCAACCGATTTCTATTCGCTCTTGTTGATAAACATCTGTTTTCAACAGACTGCTTGGAGCACATCATCAACATTATTCATCGGTGCAAGCAGAACTCAGAAGCAGATAAGAAGAACTTCACACACATGCTTCGGTGGTACATAACATTTCGTCATCATCTATTGGCCATCATACCGAAGGTGTTCAAAACAGTTAAGAAGTCTTCTGCAGCTCAACCGAAGTGAGCTTGCGGCTCCATTGACGCAAAGGGGGAGATTGTTGAGTCTAATTGTGTTGCGTCATGGGCTTGTGTTTAGTATCCGGATTGGGCCTGTCCATCCGTGATTATCTAGTAGGGTTAGACTATATATAGTGCATGCATGTATGCATTAGAAACGGTGATTATTATCGTTTATTGTTTTGTAACCCTAAACACCTCTACAGTTGAAGTTCTTAATCGAGCTCTTCTGAGGTGTTAAAGCATTAATCATACGACACATTCAAAGCCATTCTTGTGTTCATAATTACGTTCATAAGTGTTTGCCTGCGTAGAATCTAACGATCCTAATTGAACTTTATTTCAACAGACACATGTGCTGCCGTCCTTTTAGACTATAATAAAGCCTTAAATGAGAATAACATTGCATCTCAGGAAATGTTCCATGTTAGAGGACGATTAGAAGACAAAAGACTCAAGGTTTCCATGCTAGAAAAGGACATAGAATTAGAAAAGGATGCAAAAATGTTATGTGAGACTCAATTAGGCATATCATTAAATCAGAGAGATTTAGCTCAAACTGAAATTGTACGTTTGAATCTTTTAATAGAAAAACTGTTCAGTGAAAGTGAAGCTATTGAAAACCTTGTCAACAATGGAATCGTAGATAACACCTATAATTGGGGTTGGTCCAATGGATATCCTACCGCAAAGGATTCCTCACCCCGGTTTAACAAAGATCGACTTTATGTCCCTCCTGACCGAGAGTTCCATTTCCCAGTCAATGACAAAACCTTTCCCGAAGACATCAAAACTCACTTCGGTAGACTTCATAATCTGAGTAACAACTGTGTCATTGAGGAAATTATGCCTGAATTTTCGGGTAACCCAAGTGATCAAATCCCTATCTGTGGCACAATCTATCCCAATTCTCAGACTTCATCAGTTGTTGATGAGGAAATTGTCATAGAAGGTCCCGAAGTCTCAATGGACTTTCCATCTCTGCCCTTAGACCGCAGTGTCTCCCACTACAGTCATGGACCACAGTCTGCTCATCTGCCTATTATCAAATGTCCCACAAAAGTCTCAACTCAGACTTATTTTATAGTAGTCAAATCTTCCCTACCGTAGACTATCGTCAAAAGCACTGCGAATCTCCAGCCAATTCATCATGAAATGCCCATAGAAAACTTTGAAGTGGGTCAGTGCTCTCAAAATCCTGAATCTTCTAGTTTGGATGAATCTAGCCCTCGTTTTCAAATATTATCAAAGGTTTCCAGGAAACCGCAGCTGAACATCAATGACTGCGGTTCTCCAAAAACCGAAGCTAAAAATGCTTTCAAAAAGGAAATTCGATCCCGTGGCAAAAATCAGGAAATCTTTTCAAACAACAAAAAACGTGTCAGAATTCCAAAATCTAAGAGTCCAGAAAAGTTTGTTTTCTCAAATTATCTTTCAAAAAACTCTTCAATCAAGAAAACAAACAAAAGGGAATGTACAGTCTCTAAAACCATTTCAAAAATATCTGACGACACAATCCAAAAGAAAGTAAAGTCTTTTCAAAGCAATGGTTTTCAAATCTATTCCTCAGATGACCCAAAATGGAAAGGAATCTTACCAACTCCAATACTTTTAAAATCACATCAGAGTTTTAAGAAATCACTTTCCAAAAGATCTACACGTGCTCCCACTCCTGCAAAACGTACTTTTTCAAATTCCACCAGCACTACTGTCAGATCTCACCTCTCTCGGACTGGTCACAAGCCTACTTTTTCATCCAGACCGCTGACCAAACAAAGTGTCAGGGTAAATGACAAATCTTCTGTATGTCAGTGTAGTTGTCAAAGAAAATCATCTCATGTCAAATCTCGTTCTTTTCAAAAACCTCGTAACTTTTCTAAATTTCGCAACACTCCAAAGACTCACAAACACCCAGGACTAGGCCTAAAAGTTGACACGAAACCTATCCCTGCAACCTCGGCTCATGCATCAATTAGAAACTCATCCTTTATCCCAGGCTCCAAACTCGTTTGGATGCCCAAGAAGAGGAATGGTTAATTGATAGTGCCTGCTCCTTGCACATGACCGGAACGTTAGAATACCTTCGGGACTTCAGGCCAATCAGCAATGGTGGAAATGTCACCTTCGGTAACAACGCAAATGGGATAATCCGAGGTTATGGTGTCATTACTACGGGTCAAAAGGTTGCTTACGTAGAAAGCCTTAAACACAATCTCATCAGTGTAGGCCAACTATGTAAAGCAAGCCACAGGGTTGAATTTGACAACGAATACTGCTATGTAATGACAAGCGATAGAAGCACCTGTTTGATTAAATCCAAGTCCGAAGGAACCATGTATCCATTGGACGTTTCTCTGATCATTGGGAAACCGCAACTATGCTTCCTATCCAAAGCAGTATCTGAAGTCAGCTGGCTATGGAATCGAAAACTTGCTCATCTTAACTTCAGATATATCAACAATCTGGTCACCGGAGAACTCGTCCGAGGTCTCCCAATTCTCAAATTCAGCAATGATACACTCTGTCCTGCCTGTGAATGTGGCAAACAATCCAAAGCAAGTCACCCAATGGTGATTGATTCTTCAATTTCTAAACCACTGGAACTCCTGCATATTGATCTCTGCGGTCAATCTACCATAGCAAGTCTTCATCACAAAAAATACATACTGGTTATAGTTGATGACTTCACTCGTTTCACTTGGGTCTACTTCCCGAGACTCAAATTTGAAACTCCGCATATGATGATCAATTTTATCAAAGAAATCGAACTTCAGATCAAAATACCAGTGCACCGCATCCGAAGTGGTAACGGAACCGAGTTCACCAATCATCTTCTAAACAGTTTCTTGGTTTCAAAAGGCATCAGTCATAACTTCTCAGCTCCTTACACACCGCATCAGAATGGAGTAGTAGAACGAAGAAACCGAACTCTGGTAGAAGCAGCCAGATCTATGCTTAACTTCGCACACCTTCCTCTCTACTTCTCGGCCGAAGCAGTGGCCACAACATGCTTTATTCAAAATCGAAGCATTGTTTGCAAGCGTCTCAGTAAAACTCCGTCTGAGGGCCTTAACAACCGCAAACCAAATGTCAGATTCTTCCACATCTTTGGGTGTAGATGTTTTGTGATCAACAACATAGATCATCTTAACAAGTTCGCACCGAAGTCTGATGAATGCATCTTTCTTGGCTACTCAACAAACAAGGTAGCTTATAGGGTTCTCATTAGACGCACAAGACTAATAGTCGAAAGCTTCGATGTCAAATTCGATGACTATTACGTCCGCAACACCGCTCCATCAACCGAAACCAAAGCTATCTTGGAAAGTGATATTCCTGGCTGTTCGGGTCCATTAAACATAGTTGAAGTGAAATATGATGATCTTTTCGACCCCGTAGAGACTGCTCAACTCTCCGAAGTTCTTGTGTCACCGGAAGCTCAACAGCAACATGCCGAAGTGTCTGGCCCTACTCTATCTGATGATGTGTCACTCAATACTTCCACCTCGCCGGTTGAGGGGAAAGCTCCACCCCGGAGCAAGTGACAGCCATCGAGGTTCCAGTACCTGAGGAAACAGCTCCGGTTCCTACCCGCAGAATCACTCTTCCGTCGAATGTCTCCTCAGACTCAGACGACGAAAATATAGAGATCATTGACACAGAAACTGATCCAAGGGTTATCACTATCTCACCAATCCAGGGGGAACCTTCTCAGGTTCAAGGGGAACACCCATCCGCAATCCAGGGGGGAACCTCTCTCACTTGCTCAAAATCACTCTAATCCCAACATTCCAGTCCAAGACAATTCAGCAGGCTGCTCAGAAGTCCACGGGGAACTGCCATCTTCTGCCGCAGAATCTTCAGATATTGAAGACATTCCATCCACCGCAGCTGATGATCATCTTCAACCTCGTCTACACGTATGGACGAAGGACCACCCACCAGAGCAAATCATCGGCAACCCATCCACAAGTATTTCAGACTCGATCCTCAAAAGACTTATCTGATCATTGTCACTATGCAACATTTATGTCCTCGGTCGAGCCCAGAACTATCAAAGAAGCATTAATGGAGCCCGACTAGATTGCTGTAATACAAGAGGAACTGGAAGAGTTTAAAAGAAACAAAGTGTGGCAACTCGTTCCGAAGCCAAAAGGTCACACTATTGTTGGTACCAGATGGGTGTACAAGAACAAATTCGATGAATCCGGTACGGTAGTCCGTAGCAAAGCAAGACTAGTCGCTAAGGGGTATAGTCAACTTGAAGGGGTTGATTACGATGAAACATACGCCCCAGTAGCCAGGATGGAAGCCATATGTATCTTCCTAGCGTATGCTGCTCACAAGAATATCAATGTACATCAAATGGATGTAAAAAGTGCCTTCCTGAATGGTGAATTGAAAGAGGAGGTTTATCTTCATAAACCTCCGGGCTTCGAAAGTCTTGATTTCCCAGATCACTGTTATAAGCTTGAGAAAGCTGTGTATGGTCTAAAGCAAGCACCAAGAGCGTGGTACGAGACTCTCTCTGAATTTCTTGTCTCATCCGGATACAAAAGATGAGTGATTGATCCCACCTTATTTAGAAAGGCAAATGGTAATCACCTTATGCTTATACAAATATATGTGGATGATATCATCTTCGGATCAACTGATCAGGGGTTGGTGGATGAATTTGCAAAGCTCATGACCAACAAATTTCAAATGAGCATGAATAGAGAGATTAATTTCTTTCTAGGACTTCAAGTGAAACAAGTCCCTCAAGGGATATTCATCCATTAAGAGAAATACACCTCTGAACTACTGAAGAAATACTCAATGGACAACTGTTCCTCTGCCAAGGTCCCTATGGCCTTCGGATATAAGATTTCTGCTGATCCTTCTTGAGAATCAGTAGACCACAAAACTTATAGAGGAATGATTGGCTCTCTGATGTAACTCACTGCAAGCCGACCAGACATTGTCTTTGCAACAGGAGTATGCGCAAGATACCAAGCCGATCCGAAAGTATCTCACATGACCGCAGTTAAGCAAATTCTCAGATACTTAAAGGGCAGCAAGTCCTTAGGCCTCTAGTATCCCACAGGGAATGACTTCAGCCTACAAGCCTTCACTGATGCGGATCATGTTGGATGTAGACTGGATAGAAAAAGCACTTCCGGTGGCTGTCAATTTCTTGGTGGAAGACTCATCAGCTGGTCATCAAGGAAACAAAGCTGTGTCTCACTATCTACCGCAGAAGCTGAATATGTGGCAGCAACCAACTGTTGCTCACAAGTCTTGTGGATGAAAACGCAGCTTATGGACTACGGATACAGGATGCTGCGGATACCAAATTACTGTGACTCAGAGAGTGCCATAGCGATTTCTCATAATCCTATTCATCACTCTAAGACGAAGCATATTGAACTATGGTACGACTTCATGAAAGACCACATCCTCAAAGATAACATTGAACTAACTTTTGTCCATACTCATGAAGAGATTGCTGATGTTTTCACAAAAGCTATTGACTCTACAAAACTCAACAGTTTCTTACAAATGTTAGGAATGATGAATCCGGACCCCCAGTTCTTTTTGAATTGATAGGTACCGCAGACCATCTCTGGTCCCCATTGCGGTCCTAACAAAATATATCTATCATACATGGTTTCAGTATACCTAGTGTACCGCAACCATATATCATACCTATATTTTTGTGGTCCTTATTATTTGTTATTTCTGACCTTGTTCAAAGTGTTTATCTCAGCCTCTTCTACCGCAGTTGTCTAACCATTCATCCGCAATGAAGTCTCAATCCACAATGAAGTCTTAATCCACAATGAAGTCTTAATCCGCAATAAAGTCTTAATCCGCAATGAAGTTTCAAACCACAATCTCAGTGATTGAACTTCCAACTACTTCATAAATTCTTGAAACATTGTATGCTATTTAATGATCCTTCATTAAATCAGAAAAACATTCTCTAAAATATTCGCTTTGTCGCATATGATCGTTTCAGTTCTTCCTTTCAAATAAACCTTTTGTCAGACCTATTGTAATGCCCGTGTTTCTAGGCTAGGCATTAATATTGATGTGATAGTCTAGGTTAACCTTTGTAACTCATTTTGAAGAAATGAAAAGTAATTATGTGAAAATTATGTGTTTTATGCTTAATTATTAGGATTTAATTAATTAAGAATAAAAATGAGCGTCAAAAATAAATATTAGATAAAGCCGATATCTATTAAGAATGTGGTAGTGGTCGTGACAAGGATTACGGATATATAAAGAATACCGAAATCCGAGTTATAACGAAGAAGTTATGACCTGTCGAAGTTTCACGACAAAACCGGCACGGTGCCGAATGCCGTAAAAAGTGAGTTTTTGATAAACTACTTTTTAGCCTTAGTGATCTAAACGAAACTCGTAGTGTTCGTTAAACCGAGAGTAGGTATAAAAAGAACGCCCAAATCTGACTTCGTATGAGGAAGTTATGATTTTTCGAAGTTTCAACTTAACAGTAGACAGCTAAAAAACTCGAATTTTAGATCGAGTGATTTTTAGCCGACACGACCTAAACGAGAATCGAAGGTCTCGTCAATAGTAGCACAACGGTAAAAAGACAGACGAAAACGGACGTCGGATGAAGAAGTTATGAATTTTTAACGAATTTCCTGTCCCGGTCTGTTAAAAATAATAATATAAAAATTAAAGTCAAAATTAGCCGACGAAGTCTAAACGAAAGTTGTAGAGAGTAATTTTACGTACACGTGCATATAAAGAACGTCAAAAACGGAGCTCGTATGCGAAAGTTATGAATTTTAGAAGTTTTGGCGTGAAAATCGAGAAATATTGTCAAAACTGGGAAATTTCGCATACGTGGACTTCGGCCACGTCACCCTCACTTAAAGCATGCCACGTGTCCGAAATTGCTGTGTCATCAGAAGCGTGTCTGAACCGGAGAAGCCATCCGAAGTGGTCCAATGAAGTTGCGACGCGTGCCCCTTTCCTTGTGCATCCGAGCTTCGTAGGGTGCCACGGACCCCCCCTCCTCGGACCCGGACTTTGGTCTACTTAGAAGCAGCCAGCGAGGCCCTCGCATGCGCAACCCATGTGCTGCCCCCTTCGGATCTGCTGCCGCGTGGCTTCTTTCCAACCGTCCGATCAGAAGGCTACGAGCCTTCTCGGATAATTTTAAGAAATTGTCCATTTTCACCCCTTTTTTCATATTTCTTTCATTTTAATATCCCCCAAAGCCCCGGTATGAATTATAACCCCCGAAATACGCCACGAAGTGCCCGAGAAGCGCGAGAAATTTATCTTTTCGGTTTCGAAGCCCGACCCTTGCAGAGCCCGGTTTCTCAATAAAACTCCCGGTTTTATTAGAAACGATCGTTTTAGGAAACGAATTGCTGCCCGATTATCATCAAATCATGTGAGTGTGTAGTCACTTTCATCTTACACCTAGATATGAAGTATTTTCTATAAAATACGTGCTATGTGTAATTATATTAAGTGTTTATTTGAGGTGACTATTGAACATATGTTTTTATACAAGTTTTAAACTGTATATGTATTTTATCTACAAATACGTTGGGTAAAACACGGGTAGACGAAATAGTCGATGTGTGTTAAAATGGTGAGAGGCCTCGATGTTGTTGTTGTTGTAGTCGTCTAGCGGAGTATAGATGACGACCATGGACCTTTCTAGACAGTCCAGTGGCACACTAGCAGGTTCGGAACGTGTAGGTGTTGATGAACTAAATGTTCATTGGCGTACTCCATCCCCCTCATGGTTGCCTTTAGGACATGTATGGATGAGGAGACCCCTTAGCAGTAGTGTCCATCCCGATGATATTCCTTAGGCTAGGTCCCTTGTGATAGGTGTTTAGGGACGTAAAGTGAGGACAACGGGAATGGGTAATCAGGGTTATTGTTGATTGGTGAACTTAATAAGTTTATTATTATTGTGGGTTGAAAACCCTATATGCTCACCAGGCTCCCAAGCCTGACCCACTCAGCTTTTTATGTTACAGGTAGTGGACCCCGAGCATAGTCGGAGGATGATGAGAGATTTTTGGATTATATGCCAGTAGTTGTAAATAACTGTTGAAAGGCTTATAATGTCTTGTTTATGCTTTTGATCTGTATCGGAACATGACATACCGAGGTTTTGATATGAAATGAAACTATACATTTCTTAAAGAAAGGTTTTGATAAACTTTTATCATGTTTTGTTTTAGGGACCAATTCCGCAACATCTTTTAAAAGGATTTCTCTGATTTTATTTTAAAAAGCATAAATTAAATCGGTCTTTTCTGGCCGAGAAATTAGGGGATGTCACAGTTGGTATCAGAGCATTAGTTTAAGCGAACTAAGAAATTGTAGGATTTCTAGACTTAAACTTAGAATGCTAAGTGATGATTGTGAGATGAGTGTCTACCATATTTTAGACACGAGCACTAGTTTATTTTAGGAAAGATGCCTAAAATGCTTTTATGTGCTAAATGCTATATGTTTGCCATATATGCCATTATTTGTTCGGATCTATGGTCCGTTGCCGACCGGATCTAGAAACCTTATGTGTGTAGGATTCTAAGCGTATGATTACGAGATTAGAACTAACATGTAAACGTTTCGGAGTGATAAGGGAATTGAAATATCTATCAAGGATAAAGACCTAAATTCTCCTTATTCAGTATATAGATTATAATGGCAAGAACTAGAAGTGGAGCGGGAAATGCAAACAGAAACCAACAACCTCAACCTCAAGTGGTGGAACAGGTGCCTATAGTAGGAGCTGCACCCGAACCCATCACCATGGCTGGCGTACGAGCTGTGATTCAGACCATGATGGCTGAGCAGAGGGAGGAATTGAGGCAAATGTTGTTGAACAACAGGGATGAACCTTCAGTTCCTGTTGACCAACGTGAATTGAATGACGATCGATCTGAAGAAGGAAACAACAGTAGATCTATTGGTCAAACTAATCTGCTTGTGGTTGGGAGAAATAACCACGAAGATAGAATGGAGAGAAATGGGTGCAAGTATAAAGACTTTATGACTTGCAAGCCATCGACCTTCACTGAAAAAGAAGATCCCGTCGGAGTAATGGATTGGATCTCGGAAATGGAATTGGCTTTCATGACTTGTGGTTGCCAAGGCAAGTTACAAACCACATTTGCAGTACGTCAGTTCAGGGGTAGTGCTGCTCGTTGGTGGAACACTTTGGGGAAAACTCTAAGCCCTAATGAGCCACTGCAACTGACTTGGGCAGAGTTCTTGGTGCACTTCAAGCGCAAGTACTGCTCGGCCCAAAACGTGCTTGAGTTAGAAAACCAATTTCTAACGTTGAAGAAGGGGAGTATGACCGTTGACGAATATACGAATAACTTCACAGACAAAATGGAGTTTGCTTTGCGTATTGTCCCAGATGAGCTGGCAAAAATTGACAGGTATGCAAAGGGACTTCCATGGGAGTATGCGGTGCCAGTACGTCAGACACTTACTTTGGAGGCAGCTATCTGGGCTGCCAAGTCTGTTGAAGATATGATAAAGGGGAGAGCCGCCAGCAAGGTTGAAGTTGGCGAAAAGAGAAAGTTTGAAGGAACTTTAGGTTCCAATAAGAAGAACAAGTTCTCGAAGACTGGTTCGAGTAAATTTGGAGGAGGAGCCAAAGACAAGTGGTGTGACAGGTGCAAGAAGAAACATGCTGGGAAATGCAGCGTGGAACTCACTTGTTACAAATGTGGAAAGCCAGGGCATTATGCCAATGAATGCACCTTCACTAATAATGTCTGTCATGGGTGCCATGAAGAAGGGCATATTTTGAGGGATTGCCCGAAGAAGAAGGATGCAGCAAAGCCCAATCTTCCACCAAAGCCGAAGGCGAGAGCCTTTCAGATGACACTTGAAGCTGCGAAAGAAGAAGCAGATGTCGCTTCAGGTACCTTTCTCGTAAATGAATTGCCTGCCCAAACTTTGTTTGATTCTGGAGCCAATTACTCCTTTATTTTGCATGAATTTGGTAGAAAACTAGCTTTGCCTGTAGATAGACTAGTTAGTGCTTTATTAGTCGAGATTGCTAGTGGCAAGTTTATACCTTTTAGCCATCGTATGAAAAACATCCTCATTGACTTGGATGGGAATAAGTTCCACGAGGAATTATTGCCTATCGAGTTAAATGGATTCGACATAGTTTTAGGAATGGATTGGCTTAGTGCCAATGATGCCGAAATATCGTGTAGGGAGAAGATAGTAAAAGTAAACCCGCCAGGGAAAGAGTCGTTTATGGTGTATGGAGACAAACACAGAGTAAACTCTGGAATCATTTCCCTAATGAAAGCCAGAAAGTGTTTGGCCAAGGGATGTACATCATATGTAGCGTTCGTGATCGATGCTAAGAAAGAAAAGAAGGAGGTGCAGAATATTCCAGTGGTTTGTGACTATCCGGAAGTCTTTCCCGAAGATCTTCCCGGATTGCCCCCTGATCGACAAGTAGAATTTTGTATCGACTTGTTACCAGGAACGGCGCCGATAGCAAAAGCACCGTATCGATTAGCACCAACAGAGATGAAAGAACTTATGAAACAACTTCAGGAGTTATTGGACAAAGGTTTCATTCGACCTAGTTCATCACCCTGGGGAGCCCCTGTGTTATTTGTAAAGAAGAAAGACGGGAGCATGAGAATGTGCATCGATTACAGAGAGCTGAATAAAGCAACAATAAAGAACTAGTACCCGTTGCCGAGGATCGATGACCTGTTCGACCAGTTGCAAGGTTCGAGCTATTTCTCGAAGATCGACCTTAGGTCAGGATACCATCAACTAAAGGTGAGAGAGCAGGATATCGAAAAGGCTGCGTTCAGAACAAGGTATGTACACTATGAATTTTTGGTTATGTCGTTCGCACTAACCAATGTCCCAGTAGCTTTCATGGATTTGATGAACAGGGTTTGTAAACCATACATTGATAAATCCGTGATAGTATTCATAGACGATATCTTCATTTATTCGAAAAGCAAGCAGGAGCATGAAAAGCATCTGCGGGAAGTGCTAGAAGTTCTGAAAAAGGAGAAGCTGTATGCAAAGTTCTCCAAATGTGAATTTTGGATTCAAGAAGTCCAATTTTTAGGTCATGTGGTTAACCAAGAAGGAATAATGGTTGACCCAGAAAAGATTGAAGCTGTGATGAAGTGGGAACAACCAAAAAGTCCTATGGAGATTCGAAGCATTTTAGGATTAGCCGGATATTATCGCCGATTTATCCAAGGCTTTTCTTCGACTGCTACTCCATTAACAGCTTTGACCCACAAAGGAGCTACTTATGCTTGGAATGAGAAGCATAAGGAAGCCTTTGAAAAGTTAAAGAAGAGATTGTGTGAAGCACCGATTCTTTCGTTACCTGAAGGAGTTGATGACTTCGCAGTCTATAGTCATGCATCTAGAGTTGGGTTAGGTTGTGTTCTGACCCAAAGGGATAAAGTAATAGCGTATGCATCGAAGCAATTGAAAGAGCATGAAAGGAACTACCCCACTCATGATATGGAGTTGGCAGCGGTAGTATTCGCCTTAAAGATATGGAGGCACTATCTTTACGGTACTAAGTGCAAACTTTTCACTGATCATAAGAGTCTTCAATATCTCTTTAATCAGAAGGAATTGAACATGAGGCAACAGCGCTGGCTAGAGTTACTCAAGGACTACGACTGTGAGATACTTTACCACCCTGGTAAAGCAAATGTTGTTGCTGATGCTCTCAGTCTGAAGGTAAATCTTGAAAAGAAAAGGCCAAGAGCGTTGAGAATTGAAGTTGTCTCTATAATTGTGGAAACTATAAAGAAAGCTCAATAGGAAGCTTTAGAGAAAATTGACCGGAAGGAGGAACGTTTGGTTAAAACGTTGGTGTTTGATACAAACGGTCAAGGACTGAAGGTATTCAAAGATAGGATTTGGGTACCTAAGACGGGAGGAGTAAGAGATGTTCTGATGGAAGAAGCTCACAAGACCATGTACTCGATTCATCCCGGCACTACGAAAATGTATAGGGATCTAAAACCCTATTACTGGTGGCCGACGATGAAGCTCGATGTTGCTAAGTATGTGGCCGAGTGTGTAACTTGTACTAGGGTTAAGGCACAACATCAGAAACCGTATGGGAGTTTAGAACCTTTACCTGTACCATGGGTAAATGGGAGGACATTAGCATGGATTTTGTGACTAAACTGCCCAGAACAAGGAACGGTTACAACATGATTTGGGTGGTCGTTGATCGCTTCACTAAGAGTGCGCACTTCATAGCAGCCAACGGGAAATGGTCTATGGATAAACTTGCGAATTCTTACGTGAAGGAAATTGTGAGGCTTCACGGTGTTCCGTTAACGATTGTATCTGATCGTCACAGCCGTTTTACCTCAAGGTTTTGGGGGAGTCTACAAGAGGAATTGGGTACCAAGTTGTGTTTGAGTACAGCTTACCATCCGCAAACTGATGGTCAGAGCGAACGAACAATTCAAACATTGGAGGATATGCTGAGAGCATGTACCTTAGAATTCCAAGGTAACTGGGATGAACACTTACCTCTAGTAGAATTTTCCTATAATAATAGTTTCCACTCAAGCATCAAGATGGCACCTTATCACGCTTTGTATGGAGAAAAGTGTCGAACGCCGTCATGTTGGCTGGAAGCTGGGGAAAAGCAGTTTATGGGACCTGAAATAGTCCATCAGACTGCTGAAAAGTTGAAAGTAATTAGAGAAAGGATGTTAGCTGTTTAAGATCGACAAAAGAGTTATGCTGACAAGAAAAGACAACCGATATCCTTCGAAGTTGGAGATTCGGTTTTACTTAAAGTCTCTCCGTGGAAGGGACTTATAAGATTTGGTAAAAGAGGAAAATTGAGTCCAAGGTTTATTGTACCATTTAAAGTTCTTCAGAGGATCGGGAATCAAGCTTACAAGCTAGAATTACCGGAAGAACTGGAGGGTATTCATAACACCTTTCATGTGTGTTATTTGAGAAAGTTCACGGGAGATGTGCCCAACATAATTCCCATTTCTGAATTAAGGCTGGATGAAAACAAGAGGTTGATTGAAGAACCGGAGGCAATCGTTGACCGTAAGACTAAGAAGTTGCGACGCAAGATGGTCGATTTAGTGCTTGTGCGCTGGAAACATACGAATGGGCCAAATCTCACCTGGGAAACGGAGAGTGACATGATGAGTCGCTACCCGCAGTTGTTTGTTGATGTGTGATTCCGGGGACGGAATCATACTAAGGGGGAGAGAATTGTAATGCCCGTGTTTCTAGGCTAGGCATTAATATTGATTTGATAGTCTAGGTTAACCTTTGTAACTCATTTTGGAGAAATGAAAAGGAATTATGTCAAAATTATGTGTTTTATGCTTAATTATTAGGATTTAATTAATTAAGAATAAAAATGAGCGTCAAAAATAAATATTAGATAAAGCCGATATCTATTAAGAAAGTGGTAGTGGTCGTGACAAGGATTACAAATATATAAAGAATACCGAAATCCGAGTTATAACGAAGAAGTTATGACCTGTCGATGTTTCACGACAAAACCGGCACGGTGCCGAATGCCGTAAAAAGTGAGTTTTTGATAAACTACTTTTTAGCCTTAGTGATCTAAACGAAACTCGTAGTGTTCGTTAAACCGAGAGTAGGTATAAAAAGAACGCCCAAATCTGACTTCGTATGAGGAAGTTATGATTTTTCGAAGTTTCAACTTAGCAGTAGACAGCTAAAAAACTCGAATTTTAGATCGAGTGATTTTTAGCCGACACGACCTAAACGAGAATCGAAGCTCTCGTCAATAGTAGCACAATGGTAAAAAGACAGACGAAAACGGACGTCGGATGAAGAAGTTATGAATTTTTAACGGATTTCTTGTCCCGGTCTGCAAAAAATAATAATATAAAATTTATATTCAAAATTGGCCGACGAAGTCTAAACGAAAGTTGTAGAGCGTAATTTTACCTAAGCGTGCGTATAAAGAACGTCAAAAACGGAGCTCGTAAGCGAAAGTTATGGATTTTAGAAGTTTTGGCGCGAAAATCGAGAAATATTGTCAAAACGGGGAAATTTCGCATACGTGGACTTCGGTCACGTCACCCTCGCTTAAATCATGCCACGTGTCCGCAATTTCTGTGTCATCAGAAGCGTGTCTGAACCGGAGAAGCCATCCGAAGTGGTCCAATGAAGTTGCGACGCGTGCCCCTTTCCTCGTGCATCCGAGCTTCGCAGGGTACCACGGACCCCCCTTCCTCGGACCCGGACTTTGGTCCACTTAGAAGCTGCCAGCGAGGCCCTCGCATGCGCAACCCATGTGCTGCCCCCTTTAGATCTGCTGCCGCGTGGCTTCTTTCCAGCCGTCCGATCAGAAGCCTCCCCCTATAAATAGAAGGCTGCGAGCCTTCTCGGATAATTTTAAGAAATTCTCCATTTTCACCCCTTTTTTCATATTTCTTTCATTTTAATATCCCCCAAAGCCCCAGTATCAATTATAACCCCCGGAATAAGCCACGAAGTGCCCGAGAAGCCCGATAAATTTATCTTTTCGGTTTCTAAGCCCGACCCTTGCAGAGCCTGGTTTCTCAATAAAACTCCCGGTTTTATTAGAAACGATCGTTTTAGGAAACGGATTGCTGCCCGATTATCATTAAATCATGTGAGTGTGTAGTCACTTTCATCTTACACCTAGATATGAAGTATTTTCTATAAAATACGTGCTATGTGTAATTATATTAAGTGTTTATTTGAGGTGACTATTGAATAGATGTTTTATACACGTTTTAAACTGTATATGTATTTTATCTACAAATATGTTGGGTAGAACATGGGTAGACGAAATAGTCGATGTGTGTTAAAATGGTGAGAGGACTCGATGTTGTTGTTGTTGTTGTTGTTGTTGTTGTCATCTAGCGGAGTATAGATGACGACCACGGACCTTTCTAGGCAGTCCAGTGGCACACTAGCAGGTTCGCAACTTGTAGGTGTTGATGAACTAAATGTTCATTGGCGTACTCCATCCCCCTCATGGTTGCCTTTAGGACATGTATGGCTGAGGAGACCCCTTAGCAGTAGTGTCCATCCCGATGATATTCCTTAGGCTAGGTCCCTTGTGATAGGTGTTTAGGGACGTAAAGTGAGGACAACGGGAATGGGTAATCAGGGTTATTGTTGATTGGTGAACTTAATAAGTTTATTATTATTGTGGGTTGAAAACCCTATATGCTCACCAGGCTCCCAAGCCTGACCCACTCAGCTTTTTATGTTACAGGTAGTGGACCCCGAGCATAGTCGGTGGATGATGAGAGATTTTTGGATTATAGGCCAGTAGTTGTAAATAACTGTTGAAAGGCTTATAATGTCTTGTTTATGCTTTTGATCTGTATCGGAACATGACATCCCGAGGTTTTGATATGAAACGAAACTATACATTTCTTAAAGAAAGGTTTTGATAAACTTTTATCATGTTTTGTTTTGGGGACCAATTCCGCAACATCTTTTAAAAGGATTTCTCTGATTTTATTTTAAAAAGCATAAATTAAATCGGTCTTTTCTGGCCGAGAAATTAGGGGATGTCACACCTATTTTTGGTGTGATGCCAAAATAAATGTAACAACCAAAATTTTCCAACCAATTTAAACTTTTCGAAAACAACCCAAATCCATTAATTATTACAAAAAGGTTCTCAATTAGTTTATTATCAGAGTATCCCCGAAACATCAACATAAAAATGAGGAGCGATACGATCACGCCTTCGCCTTGCCACGATCTCCTGAAGTACCTAAAAGAATACACTGAAACTGTAAGCCCGAAAGCTTAGTGAGTTACCCCCAAAATACCAACCACATAACCATACACATATCAAATCATATCATAATACAAAACATCCATGCATATCGAGTCTACAACGTGACTGGTCCGCCCGCACCGACCTTCAGTCCACCTGGTCCACTCTCTGAGTCTACATTATGACTGGTCCGCCCGCACTGGGCCTTCAGTCGGTCTGGTCCACTCCCCGAGCCTCGTCACGTCTGGACCGCCCTCCTGGGCCTTCAGCCTATCCGGACCGCTCGCTGGGCCTACGGTCTATCCGGTCCGCCCTGGGTATGTTGGCCTACAGCACAGAGCAGGACCCGCCTCAACCCAACCTCAGTCAAACCTCCATGTGCACATAAAACAGTCAATCACATAATAAACCCCAGACAAACCGATCTATCAGATCAAACAGCATAACATCATCCTAATTACCAGGATACCGACCTAACCGGTCACTAACATAACATTACCCTATATACCAGGATACCGACCTTGACCAGGTCACTAACATAATACCATCCTAATTACCAGGATACAGACATAGCAAATCAATACATATCAAACAAATACCCGGATTCCCATCCGATAAAGGGCCGGCCTTGGTGCCTTAGACCCTGTTGATATAGTGAGGATAACTCACCTTGCAACTGCCGAACCGAATCACGAAAGCACAAACCTGAAGCACTGCCTCCAACTTCAACACCTATCATCATCAAAGATCCAAGGACATAAATATCCAAAAATTACCATAATACCCTTGAAGGCCAAACTGGTCAAAGTCCACCTTCCTGATTGACCCTACTCGCCGAGTCAACCCATTGACTCGCTGAGTTCCTAAACTCAGGAAACTCTCATAACACTACTCAACTCGCCGAGTCACCCCATGACTCATCGAGTTCCACAATCTCCGAGTTTTACCCTGACCAACTCACTGAGTCACCACTCAACTCACTGCTCTGAGTCTAACCAGAAGAGGTTGGGGGGTTCTGCGTCGTGACTCGCCGAGTCCAAGAACAGACTCGCCGAGTCCACGACAACCTTCATCAGACTCGCCGAGTTGTTCTTCCAACTCGTCGAGTCCAAGCTCATCATCATATGACTCGCCAAGTCACCCATGCGACTCGCCGAGTCACTACGCGACTCAATGCCTGAAACCCTGGCCCAACTCGCCGAGTTATCTCCCAGACTCGCCGAGTTCATACGTGCATTCCCATATCCGAGAGATATAGAGCTACTCTTTTGCTCCAAACAATAGATCTGGATCCCTAGAGTGCATTAGCAACATAAAGTTGCTACCTTTACGTGCTTCATGTCCCATAATTCCAAAAACCATGCTAGAAAGGAACTTAACTCATGGGGAATGGCTTTTGCATAGCAACTAAAAGGGATTTCTTCATGTTTGATCCAAATAGAACTCAGATATGGAGTTTCAACTCCAGATCTAACTCATGCACCAAAATCTCATCATATCATCTCCAAACAAACCCTAAACTCCATGAAAGAGGGATCTAGAAAGGAGAAGGCCAAGGATAACGATTCATTACCTCCAAAACGACCCCCCCACTGAAGAATAAACCGAATCTCCACAAATTTCCTTGATCCAAGCTCCTTGATCTTCAAGATCTCTTCACAAATTACTTATCCAAGCTCCAATTTGCTTCCCAAGGACTCTCACACACGAATTTAGGGTTTCTGGATCTCAAAGGGTGCTATGGGGGCTGAGGGGAGGACATTAAGTCCTTTAAATAGGGTGCAAACCCTAAGATTAGGGTTTTCCTCTTCCAGCACTGACTCGTCGAGTCCAGCCGTCGACTCGGCGAGTCAAACCACTTAATCACGTGCCCTACATTCGCTTCGATTCGACGAGTCAAGAGACCTACTCGTCGAGTCCCTTCCTTAATTTTCACATAACACCCTTCAACTTCTTACTTCTGAACTTGGGATGTTACAATTCTCCCCCACTTAGATTAGGCTTCGTCCTCGAAGCCTGCTGCAGCACACCATTCCAGATGATACTCCCACAATGCATCTACTGATCTCACACCGGCCCAGATCCCTTCAAACACTACTATCGAATCCCTATAAAATCCATCTCTTCCCCTACAAGGTCCTGGCAACTGCCTTAAGCCGGCCACCGGCGTCTTTTCTCTGATGACAACATTCATCAACTAAGTGCCACCTGATGATACTACCATATTCCCGACTTGCCCCCACTTCCGCAGCTTGCGAAAACCGGATACCATAATAGACCACCGGACTCTACCATAGCTTTAAGCTATCATCCTTTTGTCAAAATTGACGACAACCCGGGTGCGCGCAATATTGGAACTCATCCAGTTCTCCTCCCGAAACTAATCTCTTCTCTGTGTTAAGATAACACATCCTTCAGGGTCCAAACAACTCTCATGGACAACCAGCTAAATCACATAAACATCCATACCTGGCCCCAACAGCCTCAGGCTGGAATTCCAGGTACATCTACAATGGGTCCAGCCATCCCCTAGATGGAACGCCACCTCATACATAACTCATGACTACATCTATACTTTGATCCCCAAGGATCTACCCTTGCATCACTTCCGAACTCCTCTGATTCGACATCAGCGCTAACCGTTCCACCACCTCAACGAACATCCAACCCGGATGTGCTTCCATACAACTGGTACAATCTCAGTGCTCACTATCAGTAACCGAAATACTTCCGATCATCCATTACACTACTGCTTTCCCTTCAGATAGCCAATACTCCTTCCCGGAGCCACATACCTTTCCTTTCCATTCTTCAAGGAAGTCTACTCAACGACCTTTACCACATGACAAGTGTCATGGTGCTAAAATTCCACTTTACACCACCCATGCAGAGCAACTGCTACTCCCTAACTACCATATACTCCGAATCTGATCACACAGCTAACGAAGCCCATACACGACCTCTAGCTAACTCCATCATCATGATCAATACTTGGGGCCAGACCTTATCGATTGCTATTTCACGGCGACACACTCACTCATTCTCGGCATACAGGTCTACTAACATATACAGAGTCTTCAGCATGACTGGACCGCCTCACCAGGCCTTCAGCCTATCTGGACCACTCTTAGAACCTTCAGCACGTCTGGACCGTCCTTCTGGGCCTTCAGCCTGTCTGGACCGTTCTTCGAGCCTTCGGCCTGACTGGTACGCCCACCGGCCTTCAGTCTATCCGGACCGCTCAAAAACTGTTGTTCATCACCCTGAACCATTCTTCCTGGGAATCTGTCCCATGCAGTCTGTTCTAGCCCTCTAGGGGTTCCGAACTCTAAATCCGTTCTATGAATTTTCACCCCGGCCTAATCCCAGGCCTCCCGTCGATCAACTACCTTACCAGAAACCATGGTCTGTTCCCTGCCCCATATGTCTATCACCTGCTCTAACCATACCACACTCTCGACTAATGACACTGCTGAATCCAACAGCTAACCCACCTTGGATGCTTGCTGATTCACCTGAGAATTTGCCAATTCTCCCCACTTAGTGCACCAACTACTAATTACCAATGGCAAAATCGGCATGACTCGATTGACCCCACTTGGTATCGACCCCTTCTCCATGAACTCATTCCCTCTGGAGTGAGCAACCTCCACAGAACAACTCTCCCGTTATTGCACATCCCGAACTCTAAGGAAGTTCGAATCTCAACTGAACACCTCTCACATCGCAGTTGCTATTCCTTGCAGCGAGATCATATATCTTATCTTCCGACCATGAATCCTCCTGGACGCTAACCACTACAACTCCTAACTACTAAGATCCTCAATCATACTACGAATCATGCGGAAAAGGCAGACATATTTGCAATACCACACAAATAATAAGATAACAAGGTGGAAACATACCCGCAACTGCATCTGGCTCCGCCCTGGCCTCCTATGCTATAAGCTGGAAAAGGCGTCCCTGAGCCCTCGGAGGCTCCGCTCCACCCTGACCCCCGCCCGTAATCCTCAAATTGGCCGGTGTTGGAGCCTGCACCGGTCTTGCATCAAGCTTTGGACAGTTGGCCCTCAAGTGTCCAACCTGATGGCAATGATAACAAATCCTCATATCCTGTACTGGGGCCGACTGACGACAATCCCTCGCATAATGCCCCTCTCTCCCGCACTTGCGACACGCACCACCGGATCGGCAAACTCCAGCATGAACCTTCCCACACTTCTAACAAGTGTGGCTGCTCTGACCTCCAACCCTAGAGTCAACGGTTTTGGACCGTTTCGGCGCCGGCTGCGACTGCACCGGGGCCTGCCTCTGCTCTCGCAACTGCAACTCAATCTCCAACTCACGCCGCCTGGCGGCCTCCTGCAACTCTAACAAGGTATCACATCTCTGCGTGGACACAAACTGCCGGATATCCCTCTTGAGCATACTCAGATATCGGGACATCTAAGCCTGCTCCGAAGCAAACTCCAGGCAAAACATCGCCCTCTCAGTGAACATCCCGGTGATCTCCGTCACCGTCTCTGAATCCTGCTTTAGCTCCAAGAACTCCTGAGCCAGCCTCTCTCTCTCTCTCAACCCGCGGAACATAACGAGTACTGAACATTTCCCAGAACTGATCCCACGTAACCGCAGCCCGCTACACATCAGAATAAGATCCCGTAGTCAACCTCCACCAATCCTTCGCCCCGAGCCTCAAAAGGTTCAGAGCACACCTCACCCTCTGATCCGCAGGACATGAACACGTGAAGAAACAACCCTCCACGTCTGAAAACCATCTCATAGCAATGATGGGATCCTAAACTCCATCGAAGGTAGGGGCTTCGTATTATCGAAGTCCCGATACTGAAAACCTCGACCGACTCCTCCTCCTGCCGCTGCTACAGCCGCTACAGCTGCCGCAGAAGCTGTCTCCGCAAGAGCTGCATAACGCTCATCAAAGTACTCAACCATGGCGGTCTTGATAGACCCAAACATCTCTGGCAACTCAGCCCTGAACATGGCAGCAACCTCATCATGCAGGATCTCGCGAATCCTGGCATCCAACTCATCCGTACTCATCTGACCAATGACCTCGGGTGGTACTGGTCCATCCTGACCACCCTCTCCTGATCCCGATCCCGAACCGGATCCTGCCCCGAAACGTCTCGTAATCGTCATACTGCAATACACCAACAAGACCCTTAGACACATCACATACCCGCCCGAGGAACTATCTCATAACCGACACCCTAGAGAGTTGTGACTTCCTTGATACGCGTATGGGTCCTGTGCTTTCAATAGTACGGGCCCATACTACCTTCCACACCTACCCATATTTGTCTCAAGTATCACCACAACACTCTAACCATATACACACACACGGCGAGCGCTCAATCCTTACTCCTAGAGGAAAAGCTGAATATCTCATATAAGGAAAACCCTAGGCTAGTAGGCATCACATAATTAGGCAGTTCTATCATGCAATTCCTGAAGATCCCTAGCCTAGTACTAGCATGCTGTTCTAACATATCACATAATCAAAATAACTTGTATGGTATTTTGGGGTCTACTTACTGGCTCTGGCTGATCGTACCCTCTGCGTCCTCCTTTACTTATTTTGAAAACCATTTGGAAACCACTTTTTGAAAATCTCTCCTTGATTTGAGACTAGATTCACACGAATGTTCCTTCAATTCACTCAAACCAAGGCTCTGATACCAACTTGTAACAACCAAAATTTTCCAACCAATTTAAACTTTTCGAAAACAACCCAAATCCATTAATTATTACAAAAAGGTTCTCAATTAGTTTATTATCAGAGTATCCCAGAAACATCAACATAAAAATGAGGAGCGGTACGATCACGACTTCGCCTTGCCACGATCTCCTGAAGTACCTGAAACAATACACTGAAACTGTAAGCCCGAAAGCTTAGTGAGTTACCCCCAAAATACCAACCACATAACCATACACATATCAAATCATATCATAATACAGAACAGCCATGCATATCGAGTCTACAGCGTGACTGGTCCGCCCGCACCGGCCTTCAGTCCACCTGGTCCACTCTCTGAGTCTACATTATGACTGTTCCGCCCGCACCGGGACTTCAGTCGGTCTGGTCCACTCCCGAGCCTCATCACGTCTGGACCGCCCTCCTGGGCCTTCAGCCTATCCGGACCGCTCGCTGGGCCTACGGTCTATCCGGTCTGCCCTGGGTATGTTGGCCTACAGCACAGAGCAGGACCCGCCTCAACCCAACCTCAGTCAAACCACCATGTGCACATAAAACAGTCAATCACATAATAATCCCCAGACAAACCGATCTATCAAATCAAACAACATAACATCATCCTAATTACCAGGATACCGAGCTAACCGGTTACTAACATAACATTACCCTATATACCAGGATACCGACCTTGACCAGGTCACTAACATAATACCATCCTAATTACCAGGATGCAGACATAGCAAATCAATACATATCAAACAAATACCCAGATTCCCATCCGATAAAGGGCCGACCTTGGTGACTTAGACCCTGTTGATATAGTGAGGATAACTCACCTTACAACTACCGAACCGAATCACGAAAGCACAAACCCGAAGCACTGCCTCCAACTTCAACACCTATCATCATCAAAGATCCAAGGACATAAATATCCAAAAATTACCATAATACCCTTGAAGGCCAAACTGGTCAAAGTCCACCTTCCTGATTGACCCTACTCGCCGAGTCAACCCATTGACTCGCTGAGTTCCTAAACTCAGGAAACTCTCATAACACGACTCAACTCGCCGAGTCACCCCATGACTCGTCGAGTTCCACAATCTCCGAGTCTTAACCTGACCAACTCACTGAGTCACCACTCAACTCACTGCTCTGATTCTAACCAAAAGAGGTTAGGGGGCTCTGCATCGTGACTCGCCGAGTCCAAAAACAGACTCGCCGAGTCCACAACAACCTTCATCAGAATCGCCGAGTTGTTCTTCCAACTCGTCGAGTCCAAGCTCATCATCATATGACTCGCCAAGTCACCCATGCGACTCGCCGAGTCACTACGCGACTCAATGCTTGAAACCCTGGCCCAACTCGCCGAGTCATCTCCCAGACTCGCCGAGTTCATACGTGCATTCCCATATCCGAGAGATACAGAGCTACTCCTTTGCTCCAAACAATAGATCTAGATCCCTAGAGTGCATTAGCAACATAAAGTTGCTACCTTTACGTGCTTCATGTCCCATAATTCCAAAAACCATGCTAGAAAGGAACTTAACTCATGGGGAATGGCTTTTGCATAGCAACTAAAAGGGATTTCTGCATGTTTGATCCAAATAGAACTCAGATCTGGAGTTTCAACTCCAGATCTAACTCATGCACCAAAATCTCATCATATCATCTCCAAACAAACCCTAAACTCCATGAAAGAGGGATCTAGAAAGTAGAAGGCCAAGGATAACGATTCATTACCTCCAAAACGACCCCCACTGAAGAATAAACCGAATCTCCACAAATCTCCTTGATCCAAGCTCCTTGATCTTCAAGATCTCTTCACAAATTACTTATCCAAGCTCCAATTTGCTTCCCAAGGACTCTCACACACGAATTTAGGGTTTCTGGATCTCAAAGCGTGCTAAGGGGGCTGAGGGGAGGACATTAAGTCCTTTAAATAGGGTGCAAACCCTAAGAATAGGGTTTTCCTCTTCCAGCACTGACTCGTCGAGTCCAGCCGCCGACTCGGCGAGTCAGGCCACTTAACCATGTGCCCAACATTCGCTTCGACTCGACGAGTCAAGAGACCTACTCGTCGAATCCCTTCCTGAATTTTCACATAACACCCTTCAACTTCTTGCTTCTGAACTTGGGATGTTACAATAAAACAGTTTACAATAAAAGAAATCTTTTTAGAAAATCTTTTCCTTAAACTGTCTTTTCCTCTTACCCCCAAAACGTCAAATCCGCTACAAATTCCACCTTTATTCAACGGATTATCGCCCCTCACCACACGTTCTTCAGACATGGGGTATTGAGCCTGACATTTCATTAAATGCATTTTTTGAAAATTAACAAAAATACCTTTCGTTAAATGTTTTTGTGGCTGATAATGATTTCTTTAATTAATACAAAAAACTCAACGGTTTTTATCCTTAACCGCTTTTCTTTAGGGTAAAAACAATATTTATTTGAAATCCGCCACTATGAAAACCCTTTTTTCTTCCCCAAGAAAGCATTACGCTTTCTGATCACTCAAAGACGAACAACTTCATCTTCTTCCCTCTTGCACTTCAAGGTTTTCTGCAAGTTCTTCAAGTTTTTTCAAAAATGGTGAAATCAGGAATCTCAAAGAAGCAATCAACCGACTGGTTCCGATTCTGCTACACGGAACCAATCTCCTTCAATTGCTTCTAGCAATTTTAGGGCAATCTTCGATGATCATCCTTCTTACAATGACTTGATTCGTCTCATGATCAAGTTCATCTCCAATCATCCACTCTTTGGACCATTCGACCCATTCACTGATGTGGTTCCCATCTCCACATTGTTCAAATGTGCATTTTCAGCACATCGCCCTCTCGATAATCTACAAGAAGTTCATCTGAACTTGGTGAACGACTCTTTGGTCATCTTGACCAAAGATAAGTTTCTTACTACGATCAATCTCCTGGTGCATCCCTCGACCAAGTTCTTTTCACCAAGTGTCACCGACATCACCTCCACTTTGTATCAAATTGGATACCAGAAGCAGATCAAGGGTATTGGAGAGTTCAAGAAGAACCAGCTGCCTGCGGTATGGTAGTTCTTGTGCCATTTTGTGATCTGTAGTCTATCTGGACGAACCGGAGGAACAGACAACATGGGCCTCAAATTACTTGAGCTAGTATGGAGCATCTTCACGGGTCATGATGTAAACTACGGTCAAATACTATGAGATGATTTTCTCCAGTACATTCCTAAGGAGAATCCAAAGGAAAATCCGACCAAGCTTACGTTTGCAAGGTTTTGGTCACTCTGCATCTCAAATCTTCATCAAGACGCCAACCTCAGTATGGGGAACGACATCAACTTCTTTATCACACGCGATCTCAAAAGGTACGCTCCTTCTAAAGATCAATCTATCTTTGGACCAATCAGACGTTTATCCATTCATATCCTGACTACGGTTGGAGTTGAGACCATAACTTTCTACCCAAACTCTCCCAAGTCAGAACATATTAGCCTCTACCGCACCCAATCAACCAAAGCGATCCGCAGATCCATATTCCAGTACTTTATCCCATGTTCCCTTAGCCTCAAGGCTCAAACAGTTGGTTTCTCCCAAGAAAGGCCCCTGCAACAAGGGAAGAACACATAGAAGAGGTGAAACTCACAAGAAATGTAAAGCATCCAAGAAAGTCAAAGCTCCCAAGGAAGCAGAACCCTCGAAGAAGCGAAAACTCCAACATGTTGTCTCATCAGATGATGACTCCGAGTCCAATCAATCTTCTGATGATTCTGATCTCGAATCTACTCCTATCGCTATCCTCAAGAAAACGAAAACCAAACCCTCTAGCCAAATGCGTGACCGGACAGATACTGCAATCTCTCAAAAGGCTCTGGTAGTCCTTGGGGTTGCCGTAGACCCATTTGCTACTGCCCTATCCAGCTACTCGAACACACCAAGTGTGCTCGTTTCATCTCAACGTGGAGACTCACCCCCAACTAAATCCCAAGAGGATTTAATTGGTTCTTCTCGCCCTAAGGTCTCCAGGACTTCCAGACTTCATTTCTTTGAAGAACCTCAGTTGCGCTCCATTCTAAACCTTGTAATCCAAACACTCGATACACCTACCCAACCGCATGGATTCTTCAGCCCATGCCAGAACGGAGTCTAGGCCACACTTGACCATTGGTCAAGGACACCAAGGACACTCCGGAAATCCTACTCTGCTTACATCGTTTCCAGGTGGTTTAGGCACAGTGAGCACAAATGTGCAAGGATCTGTGAACCCGAGGGACACCTCGGTGCGTTTCCAAGGAATTGACGGTACTGATTCTGATAACACATGGGCTCACTACAAACCCACCACTGAATCTGAAGCCAAGAAGTATGCTGCTTTCCGTAGGTCATTTCAAGCAAGGAAAGATCAACAAACAAAGCAACTTCAACAAAAACAGCAGGAAATCCAGACTGTGGCCAAGTACTGGGCTGACGCCATAAACAATGCCAACACGGTAGCTACAATTCTAAAGGTCCAGAACTGGATGGAGGAAATGGCTGAGACCATCCGAAAAGCTCAGTCCAATCCAGATGTTGCAAGTTCATCCAGACCCCCTCCAACAACTGCTGCTAATAACTCTCAAGATGACGGAACCGCAATTGAAGTTAGTTCCGCACCAACCTTTGGCTTCAATGACTTCGACATGAATGAGGTCAATCAACCAGAACACTCAGATGATGTCATGATGATCTTTGATGAAGAAGAAGATTCAAGCGGATCCCAACATTCCACTTCTAAACCCAAGGAGAAAAAGAAGAAAAAGAAGTTAGCAGTCTCCAGAAAATAATTCCTGTCTTTGCAAGACAAAGTGGATCAAATTCTTGCTGCGGTGAAATCTTCCCAACCGCAATCTGAGGACTTGCCTGGCCCGCACTCTCTCATCGACCGCATCGAAAGACTTGAAGCCAGAGAGCATCTTGCCGTAGAACGAATCTCTCTTAAGGTGGAAATGGGAATCCGAGCCCTTGATAACAATCGCAAGGCTGATCATCAACATTTCATCACCACCGCCGAAAAACTTATCTCTGAAGTATCCTCCATCAAATCTGATCTTCAATCCATCATTTTGGATCAATCTGCTCAGTCCCGGAAACTTGTTGATGAAACGCACAATGCGTATGAATCTACCATTTCGGTCCTACAGTCAACCATTAACAGCCTACGTATCTCTTTGACGTCCAACTTTCATGGTCCAGAAATCTTGAGCCTCACCAAGGAGATTCACAGATTTCTCTTTAACACCGCAATCCCAAACAACCAACAGTTTGCTGATGCACTAAAGCCTCAATTTAACGAAGTTTGTGGAAAGATTGATGGTCTTAAGCAATGACTTGAGGAAGTACCAACTGCTCCTTCCTCAAGAGGGGGAAGTGAAGAACGACACTCGGAACAACACTCTCATCCACACCAACATCTAAACTCTCCCGTCATTCATGAAAAAGTTCCTACTCCACAACCCTCACCGCAACCCTCTCCTCAGAAAAGTCCAATCCATTCTCCTCATCCGTCTTCGGTTCATGATGATCAACATCTTTCCTCACACCATCCGGAGACTCCCCATCATCTCAAGAATTTAGAACCAGAAATGTCATCTGAGAACTCCTATGACTCTCCCAAAACCAAACAGAAGAAAGCTGATTTGAGAGCAGCCAAATTTGCAGAATTAATTTGGAGAAATCATGGATTCGACATTACTCTGGATGAATCCCTTGTCCACTCATGGGTTAATCCCATCCGAAGACTACTGGACGATGACTACAAGCCCTACCTCACTTTTGCAGAACCTCCCTCATACGGTTATTAGGACATTCCCATTTCCTCCAATGCAAAGTTCTTTACGGTGTTTGAATAGTTTGAACGCAACCTCCCAGATGAACAAAGGTTGCCTCTAGAGTTTGAAAGACTTAAAAGATTCCATGCCAAGCATGGATCTGCAATCGAGAATATCTGGTCCAACGACAGACCCACCGCAGTTAAAAACTACAAGCCCCGAAAGTTCATGAAGGCAGAATTCATCCAATATACCCTCACCAGAAGGAATTCAGACTACATCCGAACCCAAGCTGATTTCCCTTGCATGAACCTGGAAGAAATCTTCTTGATTGAAAAGGTATTTCAGAACAAGTCTGAAAAAGATCCGAAGATGAGGACTGCGTTTGAAAGGGCTTGTGGGTTTCTAAAAGAGACTGTTTGTGATTTTGCAAGAATTGATGCGAATATTCACCCAGTACTTGCTCAAAAGCTTAATCTTCCTCCTCTTGAATCAGCTCCGGTCCTGACTGAAGGCTTTCAAGAAAGATCTCTTGGAGCAACTAACTTCCCAGATCTTGGAGTCATTTTCAAACGCTTAAATGATGAAACAAAATACTTCATCCCAATGACTGCCATGAACCGCATGAAACGGAAGCAATTGGAGATCACTCAGACTGCAGTCAACAATCAAAACACACAACTGCTGAAGTGAAGTTTGAAATCTCAAGGAGGATTTCTTGGATTAAGGAAGTCAGAAAGTTCTGGAGGATTCTCATCAAGTTTCTCAAGCTCGACTCATGAAAGAAAAGTTGAAGAGGTCACTTAGGGGGAAATTGTTGAAACATAGAAGTTACCCTCTTAAACTTCATCCAAACCACAGCCACTATCTTATCCGCAAGCACTCTCTCATCAGCAGTCAAGCACCGCAACCGCAGTCATCGTCATCAGCACTTAGCCTTAGTCTTTTATCTGTTTTTCTTATAGTACTTTCTTTTATCCAATATGCCCTGCGTGGCAACTCTCAATAGATAGGACTTTTGTAATCTTCGAGACTCTATAAATAGAGTTCTCATTTTCAGAATGAATACACATCTCTCTGCACATCGTGAATCTCTCATATCCATCTTACTATCTCACCTTAAAAAATCTTCAGATTCTAATATCGTTATCTCTTCGGAGCAAGTCAGTCTTGACTTAATCACTACGTTTGATCTCGCTTACTAACTTGGTCTGATTGCATTCCTCGTTAAGAATCAACTTAAGTGTATACTTGATATAATACTTGCTGTCTTTTATATTTCCTTATATTTCCGCAACTAATCATCTAACTATCTAACTCTAACTTATATTATTGTTAAGCTTTATGATCCTTTGAGATAAACTTTAATTTCCGCAATATAAACTTGTTCTAATGTTTGTTCAAGTGTGTTTATCAAGTTTTTCTCTCAACAAAGGTGTCATCCGATTTTGGAAGCGGGACAAGCTGGTCCCCAAATTCATTGGTGCTTTCAGGATATCCGCCCGGGTGAGACAGGTTGCATACCAACTGGATTTTCCTAATAAGCTCAGTCAGATCCACAACACCTTCCATGTGTATCAGCTTCAGAAGTGTGTGGCTGATGAGTCCGCAGTTGTTCCACTGGATGACATTGAGGTTGATGATCGCCTGAATTATGTGGAGAGACCGGTGGCTATATTAGATCGGAAGACGAAGGCTCTACGCAACAAAGAAGTGTATCTGGTCAATGTCCAGTGGCAATATCAGAAAGGTTCCGAATGGACGTGTGAGCCTGAGGCGGAGATGCGAGAGCACTACCACTTCAAGTAAGAAGTCTAGTTCAAGTGGGGGAGAGTTGTAACACTTAATTTCTAGGTATTTTCCAATTTGATCCTTGGTTGGTGTTTGTTTTGAAAAGTTGGTCCCTAAGGGCAATTTCATAATTTTGGACATGACTTGTGTACGCTGGGCGTATGTAGCCAGGGTGCAAACCCTAATTTTTAGGGTTTGGACCCTATTTAAACATCTTTATGGCCTCATGCACTCTCTTAACTCAAGCCTCCTTCCTCATTTCGATGCTTAGAGAGTCTTTTGGTGCCATCTTGGAGCTTTTGGAGGTGAAGGAAGAGATTTGAAGTTTTAGAGTTTCCCTCAAGACCTTGGATCCAACATCTACACTCCCTGGTGCACCTATTGGAGGTATAAAGCTCCAACCTTGACGAGTATTTCATTTAGATCTAGTTTTAGCTTAAAGTTGGCACCTTTTTGTCCCAATCTTAATCTTTGTCAGTATGGAATACTCCAAGACATTCGAGTTGTCCATTCAAATGTTTTAGGGCGTGTTAAGTCATAAAAATGTGATCTTGGACATTAGTTTCTTTCCATGCATGCTCTAGGGTGTCTTAATGGGTAAAGAAGTTAGGTTTTTTGATGCTAAGGTCTTAATATCCATGCAAAACCATAAAATTGGAAACTTTGTGGTTAAGGACACCTTTTAGGGTATAGATCTGGATTTTAAACATAGGTGCTTAAGGATTAAGCACTTAATGGATGAAGTTGATGGTAGCCGCGTACGTTGGGCATACCAAAGGGTACACTGCGCATACATGGTCAGCTCCCCGACTTTGGTCAAGCATGTAGTACGCCCCGCATACGTGTTGTGTAGGCCTAGTTTACTCACTGAGTCGAATCGGTTGATTCGGTTAACTTTGACCTGGATTTTGACTAGGGTTTGACCTAGGGGTATTTTAGGTATTTTGATATGTATGATGAGATTGTGTCACTAAATTCATTAAGGTGACTGGTAGAGTTGATCTCGGAGCGGCGTGCTATTCAGTTTTCTCATCTGTCTGTGAGGTGAGTTTTCTCGCTGTATCCATGGGTCGAAGGCACCAATGCCGACCCATTATTGTGTTATTTAGGCTGATAACTGTTGTGTGGTTTACATGAGTTTGATTGATGAGTTGAAATAACCCCAGGGCGGGGCTAACTTTTGTATGATTGGGTTGAAAGATACCCCAGGTCGAGGCCTTAGGGCGGGGCCATATGTGTTGATCGGGTTGAAATACACCCTGGGGCGAGGCCCCATGATTGGGCCCATATATATATATATATATATATATATATATATATATATATATATATATATATATATATATATATATATATATATATATATATATCGGGTTGGTTATACCCCAGGGTTAGGCCTAGTTGTATGTTTTGGTATGAGGTACTTTGGGGAACTCACTAAGCATTGTGCTTACAATTTATGTTTATGGTTTTAGATACTTCCGGTTCGCAAAGGGAATGGCCCGACGTGATGGCACAACATCCTCCCCTCATGATTTCCGCATTCTGATTAATTGTACTTTGATGTTTTGAATATTATGAATTGGTGTTTGATTTTGAACAATTGATGAATGATTTGATAGACTTCAAAATGAAAACTTTTATTACTATTTTTGGGACGTTACATAGTGAATTTGGGATTCATGGCTAGGTACAGGTTATGGGTTGTGTTTGGAACTTTTTTCATGTACTTGTCTGATGAAGGCTCTGGGGCTCAAAGTACGACCCAAATGCCTAATAGGGTCTAGCAGGTTGGGGTTTGGCTCGTATTGATCTTTGGTTAGGTATATTTGTGGGTAGTGAATAAGACCATGGGCTAAGCCCATGGCAGTTGTGGGAGTGTTGTAAGACTGTGGGGTAGCCGTAGCATTCACTAGTTTGATTGGTGGTTGTGGAAGGGTGGTAAGTCTATGACTTGGCTCGTAGCATTCTATAGGATAAGTTAGGCCGTTACATGAATGTTTGTAAGACTGTGGAAGGGTTGCGTATTATAGTATGGTATGGATCCTGTGGTTTTGGTAAGTGTTAAGTGGGATGTTGACTGGATTTCTATAGCTCAGTGGGATGATGGCTGTATGTCTATAGGCCCATCGGGCGCTGGTCGGGATTTTAATGTCTAAGATTGGGTGATGGCATGAATGGTGAGGAACCGTGAGCTTCTCATTCCAATGGTTGGATGGTTTTACGACGTGTCGTGGACCTTCGTGGATTTCACTTATGTGTTGGATCGGTAGTCATGTCGTGGAGATCCGTGTTGTGTAATTCGTTTGGTCGTTGGCATAATTGGGTATTTTGAGCAGTATGGAATATTGTTGATAGCTTAGTAGCCGACGGGTCCTGGTCGTGTTTTGGTAGGATTTTGACTTGTTGTAAAAGTCACAGTTGTATATAGACAGATCCTTGTGGAGTTCCTTAGTGGATCTTTATTTGATGTTGCGAGATCGGTTTCGAGTGAGTTGAGTTTTTAGTGGTAGAGTTCGTGGTAGGAATCCAAGATGAATTGTTAGGTAATTTGTACCCTTGAGCACGTGGAAGTATGAATGCTACCCAAGATTTTCTTCCAAATTGACCATTGATACGCTCGTGGGAGTGGTGGGATGGTGATGAATTGGCAGGAAGTCAAGTGTGTATCTAAGAACTTTTACGCGATTTCGAAGCTTGGGATGGGTTAGAATTCTTGATTGAATATTTTGAGTATTGTTATAAACGGTTTAGTGGTGTTCGTGGTCAGTTTTCTATAAGGTATAAGTCTGTTCAGTCGTAGTTTCAAGATTTTCCCGGTTTGAGTAGTTCACTATGAGTGGGTTCGTACCATTGGGGGAGAGAGAGTTGGTTGTTGATGTTGAATGTTTTCGAGTGTTTGGATTGTTGTTGGCATCAATTGGGTTCTGCATGGTCTCTCGAGTTTTCAATTTGGATGTGTTAATTTTATGAAGTGATGGGAGGGAGCATGTGGAATAGTGCTAGTACAATTTTCAGAAATTCTAACCGAGTCAGATTTCGAGGATGAAATCTAATTTAAGTGGGGGAGAGTTGTAACACCCTGTTTCAAAAAATTTCTTAATTCAGGGTTTGTAGGCTGTAATTCGATCAAGTAACGACTTTAGGACTTGAGGAAGTAAACTTTAGACCTTATTGACCGTTGATAATATTGGTTATGAGATCTATGCCCTTGATCTGGAACCAAAGGGTAAAATGGGAAATGTTATGTGTCGGGCTTCTTGCATGAGTTATGGTTTTCATTAGACATGTATTAAGCCAAAAGTAACTAGATAGAACTTTGGGGCTCTTTAATACATTTCGTACATATAAAGTATGCCGAAAACGAAGTTTAAACGAAGAAGTTATGGTTGTTTGAAGTTGAATTGGAAGTTGGGGGTTTTCCCTAGGCAGGGCGTATATGTTGAATGAGGAACACATTTTTATTGATCTATGCATGATGTAGCTTTTTTTTACGTAGGGCGTAGCCGCTGCTGACCAAAACCCTAACCCTAAGGTTTTGAGCCATATTTAAGGGCTCTAACTTCTTAGAATCCTTCCCATTTCTAGCCTCCATCACCTCATTTTGTTCTAATGAAACCCTAGCCTCCATATGTTAATTTTGGAGCTTTTAGGGAGCTTTGAGTGCTCTTTGAAGGAAGAAGGTGCTTATAGAACCAATAAGGAAGATTCAAGGTGTGTAGATCTGAGATTTTCAAGCCAACAACTATCTCCAGAAGTGTGAAGAGACTAGATATCGTCAGCTTGGGTGCGTGATCTATCTTGTCGTCGGATTGAGGTGAGTTTCTCACTTTACTCGTGGGTCGAAGGCAACAATGTTGGCCCACTAGATTATGATATGTATCCATGTGTATAGGATGCTGCTATGCTATAGTGATCTGTTAAATTGGCAGATCTGTATAATTACATGTATTGTTCCTTATTGTTTATCTGTTGCATATGTCGACATAGTACGGTTGGGTTGAGATAGTACGACTTTGTGCTATACGCCAAAAACCCAGGGGCAATCCATTCGGGAGACTGTGGGCTAGGGAAAATTCATTCGGGAGACTGTGGGCCAGGGTCAACCCAGTTTGAAGAGTGTGGGCCCAGGGGCAATCCGATTTTCTACTATGGGCCCGATGTGTATGCATTGTTTATGTATTGTTGTGTGGGGTATTTTGGAGGAACTCACTAAGCTTTGGCTTAAATTTGTTGATTTTAATGTTTTCAGGTACATTAGATGATTGGGGCAAGGAAAAGGTCTGATCGTACAAATTCTCCTGCTGATTTACATTTTGAGAGATATACTTGTTACTTTGATTCTATGGATTTGATTTGAAAACTATACTTGACCACCTTATGGTTTTTGTGAAAATGCTTTATAAAAATGAAAAATCGTATCATGGTTTTAGGGACTTTATACTTTGAATTTTTCCTGACCATGAAGGACTCTGACGGATCCTTGAGAAACACAATGAGAAAACTTCCTAACCGTGAGAAATTCGATGGTAGTGTACTTTACTTCTCTTATAAAACAGTAATCCTGAACAAAAAACCTTGCATACTTGACCCGCAGATTTCTCCAACTCATTGTGATGAAACCACAAAATCAAATAGTCCATTGATCCTTCGATCAAAATACCCAGTTCTCCCCTACTTAGGGTTCGAGCTACCACTAACTGATGTCTGTAAAGAATAAAGCCTCGGACCGACTCAACCATATACATACCAACCTTGTCTCTTAGAATGCATAACACAACATAAGATGATTCAATGGATAATAAACCAGCCAATCATAAGGAAACTCCAAATCTCAGATGGAGACCTAGAAAACTTCCCCCAACATTATCATCTCTAAACATTAAGAATCTCATGCAGATGCACAAGTAATAACTTCGACAGTCATCACATAGGACCAACTTTGTAGCTAGCAACAAATGGACTAACTACACACCTCACCTACAAATTCTCATCAAACAACTCATCGCAAGAATCAATCATAATTACGAGAGGCATCATCCTCATAACCGGGACATACCAGAGACAACGGAAGTTGCTGGTCCCAAGTCACCTATCCTGATTACCCGAAACAATTAGCTAGGACATGATCTAACTGATTTAAAAGAAAACAGACCCTTGAACTTTCTTTTTTAGTCTTAACTGAAATGACTCTCTTTCCTACGCCTAAAATATATCGAGGCAACCATACTACAAGAACCCTCTTGCACAATCCTACATTTATCGTGGGAGACACCAATGCGGAGAACACCATACCTTTCTTCTATATATTGACTAACATGCATCTGATATCTTTTCCCTCAAACACATGAGGCTGGAATAATATTGCCCCATCGTAGGAAACGACATCCCAAGCTGTCGGCCGACCACCTAGCCTCAAGATCCAATCCTCGAGTCGATCATCATCGCTTCCAATATTGAGTACCACGAGTCAAACTAGAACTACTTTGAACAAGGTCCTCGGGACCTTAGAATCAAATAACCCACACAGGTTAGCACTATTCTGACCCAAACTATCTTAGCCACTACAGACGGACCACCACTGAGATCATCCTCATCCTACTTAGCCATAACCGATGGAGATGGAAGCATACTACATTACATCATGGTGCTGAACCACATTATCTACCTTCAACCAGATCCTTAGTAACTTTTTTGACTCTTCTTGATCCTTGTATCGATCCTGTGCTTTTGGTAGTATTGGGCCCATACTACCTTCCACACTTATCCATACTCGTCCCAAGAATTGTCTCAAGGTTTCTAAGTCACTACTTATGACCACAACCAACCAATCTAATCACATATAGCTACGCCCGAACGAGTACACACCGCTAATATTCTTAGTTTATCTTTCTAGGTTTCCTCTTACTCAAGTGCCCACACTAGAACATTTTAACATTTTCCTAGGTCACTAGGAATTCCCACCCCACCCTACTATCAGCCACAAAAGAAACTTCTACCAGTATCAACTAACCATCTTATGAATATAGTTACATGTAACAAATATTATACAGTCTTTCGACTGAAAGATCCAACACTATAACAATTGGACTCAAACAAGAGTTGCATAATAGAGCCAAATAAAGCATTCTAAGACTATTTAATTTTTGTGGCATGCAACCTAACATATGCTCTTAATGGTTAATTAATATGAATATAAATTCCACATAGTACAAAGCAAACAACATTCGAGCAGCAAATCCAACATGCAATAAGACATCCCATAGATCAGGCCATTCTATCATGCAATTCCTAAAAGATCCTTCACCTATACACTAGCATATCTTTTCAATAGTTTTCACATAATAGGCACAATAAGGCATCTCTCCTAAGCAGACATTCTAACATGCAACCCTAAGAAGATCCTTATCCTAACTTCTTAGAATGCAATTCATACTAGAGCATCAATAACCTATGAAACATGTATGAGTATTTTTGGGAATCACTAAATTGAGCTCCGAATGATTTTACACATCACATCCTTTTTCTTTTAGAAAACCTTTATAGAAAAATATTTCGTAAAAAGTGTAACATCCCAAAATCATAGTAAAAATTTCATTTTCAAAACCATTTAATAACCCATAAATCATACAAAACATTGTTTCCAAAAAGCCACAATCATAAATCAAAGTATCCTAAAATCATCTATCAATAAAATATCCAAGGATGATGTGAATCATGCCTTCGTCTTGCCCCAATCATCTGATTTACCTAAAACAATGAATTCAACTGTAGGCAAAAACTTAGTGAGTTCCCCTAAAATACCCCTCACAACAAAATACATACAATGCACGCAAACAAGGCCTACAACACAAGGCTGGACCGCTCTCAATCCTTCAATATAAGTTGGATTGCTCCTTTGGGCCTACAACATTAATTGGACCTCCCGGGTATCTTGGCCTTCAGCACAAAGCATGACCGCCGCAACCCAACCACACTATGTCGATATATGCACATAACAATAAAAAATAACCAGAAAGTACACGTAATCATGCAAATATACTAATCTAACAGGTCACTACAGCATAACAAGATCCCATACATAAGGATACATAACACAACCTAATGGGCCGGCATTGGTGCCTTCGACCCACACATATAGTGAGGAAAACTCACATCAAAGCCCAAAAGATAGCTGGAATGATCACTGCTCCAAATACCGGCTCTACAAGTCACCTATACATCAAACAGGGACCAAGTCTCAATCTACTACTCAAAATAATCTAAAAGACCTAAAGTCAAACTTGATCAAAGTCAACGGTCAACGGTCAAAAAGTTAAAAGTCAACATTCAGCTAAATTACGCCATGCGTAACTGCTCTACACCCTGCGTAGAGCCTAAAGCAGCAAAAAAGGGAAATTACGGGGCTACGCACTGTGTAGCCTAAGTTACGCCATGCATAACTATGCTGATGCCAAACTTCCCACTAAGTGCGTAATAGAGAAAGAAACCACATCCAACTCTCAGGTCTAGGCCAATAAATGTCCTAAGAGATATACTTCCAAACTTTTATGCATTTGCATGGCTTTCTAAGGCTCAAAGACAAACCCTAATCTCATGTCAACTTCTAAGGACCAAGAACTAATGCATGGATGGTTGGAAGTGGCCAAGATCCCATTTTTTTATTACTTAATAACGTCAAACATGTCTGGAAAAGTAATCTACAAGGTCTATAGTAGCTCATACTCAAAAGGAAAAAAAGCAATGGGACCAAAAAGGGCATAAACTATTACAACCTAGCTAGATCTTAAAGGAAGCATAAAGGTATAAGCTTTATACCTTCTACAGATGGATAAGAATCAAAAGATACTAGATGCACAAGCTTTGGCACTATAAATCTTCAATAATGGGGGGCTTCCTTCTACAAAGTGCACCTAAATATCACACAAGAACCTTAAAAATCACTCAGGGAAATTAGGGTTTCGAGAGGTATGTATCATAGGGTGGAGACTGATGATAAGAAGGCCCTCAAGAGGTTAGAGACCTTAAATAGGGATCACAACCCCGAAAATTAGGGTTTAGCAATTACACGGCTACGTCCTGTATAACCAGCTCTACGCCCAGTGTAGATCATTTGAGTCTCGTGTCCACCACTCCTCCTACGCGCTACGTAGGAGGCTATCCTACGCTCGACGTAGGATCAAAACACCTAAACTCTAAGACTTTTAATTAAAAGGGAAATGAAGCATACCTTCCAGGACCAGGTGTTACAATTCTCCCCCACTTGAATGAGACTTATTCCTCGAAGTCCGATGCTGCGAATAAATCTGGGTAATGCTCTCGCATCTCTTCCTCGGGTTCCCAATTCCACTCGGAACCCTTCCGATGTTGCCATTGGACCTTGACCAAAGGTACCACCTTGTTGCGTAAGGCCTTCGTCTTCCTGTCTAGAATTTCTACCGGTCTCTCCACATAATTTAGACGCTCATCGACTTGAATGTGATCTAAAGGAACTACCACCGAATCGTTAACCACACACTTCCGAAGTTGAAAAACATGGAAGGTGCTGGAATCTGACTAAGCTCCTCAGGCAGATCCAAACGATATGCCACCATGCCTACTCTGGCCACTACTCGGAACGGTCCGATAAATCGGGGTCCCAACTTGCGCCTCTTCTCGAAGCATACAACACCCTTCCGAGGTGATACGTTCAACAAAACCATATCCTCGAACTAGAACTCTAACTCGAATCATCGTCTGTCGGCATAACTCTTTTTGTTGGCTCTGAGTTGTTAGCAACC
Organism: Lactuca virosa; assembly: GCF_052849685.1. Classification (NCBI taxonomy): domain Eukaryota; kingdom Viridiplantae; phylum Streptophyta; class Magnoliopsida; order Asterales; family Asteraceae; genus Lactuca; species Lactuca virosa. Next base: position 213,987,878 of record NC_136427.1, read on the forward strand.
GCCGCCTGATCTGCTGAATGAGCTCCGTCGTCTGGAGGACCACCTCAGTCCTTCCCATGACCCTGTGGCTGACCTGTCCCCAACAAAATGGTGTACAACACTTCCTTCCAGAGAGAAGCTCGAATGGTGGTGAACCAATACTAGAATGATAACTGTTGTCATAATAAATTCAGCTTGGGGAAGGTAGGAGTCCCAACTCCCACCGAAATTGATACCACAAGCCCTTAGCATATCCTCAAGCGTCTGAATGGTCCACTCACTCTGTCCATCAGTCTGCGAGTGATAAGCAATGCTGGAATACATTATCGTACCCAACTCCTCATGAAACTTCTGCCAAAACCAAGAAGTAAACCATACATCACGGTCAGAGATGATAGAAACTGACACATTGTAACGATCAACGATCTCACGCACATACACATCGGATAATTTCTAGGCCAAAGAACTCTCATGGCCAACCTGATCAAAGTGGTCACAAATCCTGGTACTCGATAGCAGAGCCTGCTGACAACAATCCCTCAAAAGATGCCCCTCCTTTCCATATTTGTGGCACCCAGTAGCTTATCGACATGCTCCCTTATGCATCTTCCCGTACTTTCCACAAGTGCGGTCCCTCTGTCCTTCGGATCGTGAATCAGCGGGCTTAAACGATTTGCTGCTTCCTGTGACGGAACGGGGGTTTACCTCTTCTCTCTCGTCTGGGTCTCAATCTCAATCTCCATCATATGAGCGAAGGACTGCAACTCGGAGAGGGAAATATACCTCTGGGTCGACATACACTCACGAATTTTCATCTTGAGCATGCTCAAGTAACAGGACATCTGGATCAGCTCCGAAGTAGCATACTCCGGTAGAAAACGACTCTCTTAGTAAACATCTTGGTGATCTCCATCACCAATTCTATCGTTTTCTTCAACGAAAAATACTCCTGGGATAACCTCTCCTTATCCACTAGCGGAACATACTCAGTACAGAACATCTCTGTAAAAAAGCAATGGGACCAAAAAGGGCATAAACTATTACAACCTAGCTAGATCTTAAAGGAAGCATAAAGGTATAAGCTTTATACCTTCTACAGATGGATAAGAATCAAAAGATACTAGATGCACAAGCTTTGGCACTATAAATCTTCAATAATGGGGGGCTTCCTTCTACAAAGTGCACCTAAATATCACACAAGAACCTTAAAAATCACTTAGGGAAATTAGGGTTTCGAGAGGTATGTATCATAGGGTGGAGACTGATGATAAGAAGGCCCTCAAGAGGTTAGAGACCTTAAATAGGGCTCACAACCCCGAAAATTAGGGTTTAGCAATTACACGGCTACGTCCTGTATAACCAGCTCTACGCCCAGTGTAGATCATTTGAGTCCCGTGTCCACCACTCCTCCTACGCGCTACGTAGGAGGCTATCCTACGCTCGACGTAGGATCAAAACACCTAAACTCTAAGACTTTTAATTAAAAGGGAAATGAAGCATACCTTCCAGGACCAGGTGTTACAATTCTCCCCCACTTGAATGAGACTTATTCCTCGAAGTCCGATGCTGCGAATAAATCTGGGTAATGCTCTCGCATCTCTTCCTCGGGTTCCCAATTCCACTCGGAACCCTTCCGATGTTGCCATTGGACCTTGACCAAAGGTACCACCTTGTTGCGTAAGGCCTTCGTCTTCCTGTCTAGAATTTCTACCGGTCTCTCCACATAATTTAGACGCTCATCGACTTGAATGTGATCTAAAGGAACTACCACCGAATCGTTAACCACACACTTCCGAAGTTGAAAAACATGGAAGGTGCTGGAATCTGACTAAGCTCCTCAGGCAGATCCAAACGATATGCCACCATGCCTACTCTGGCCACTACTCAGAACGGTCCGATAAATCGGGGTCCCAACTTGCGCCTCTTCTCGAAGCATACAACACCCTTCCGGGGTGATACGTTCAACAAAACCATATCCTCGAACTAGAACTCTAACTCGAATCATCGTCTGTCGGCATAACTCTTTTTGTTGGCTCTGAGTTGTTAGCAACCGCCGCCTGATCTGCTGAATGAGCTCCGTCGTCTGGAGGACCACCTCAGTCCTTCCCATGACCCTGTGGCTGACCTGTCCCCAACAAAATGGTGTACAACACATCCTTCCAGAGAGAAGCTCGAATGGTGGTGAACCAATACTAGAATGATAACTGTTGTCATAATAAATTCAGCTTGGGGAAGGTAGGAGTCCCAACTCCCACCGAAATTGATACCACAAGCCCTTAGCATATCCTCAAGCGTCTGAATGGTCCACTCACTCTGTCCATCAGTCTGCGAGTGATAAGCAATGCTGGAATACATTATCGTACCCAACTCCTCATGAAACTTCTGCCAAAACCAAGAAGTAAACCATACATCACGGTCAGAGATGATAGAAACCGACACATTGTAGCGATCAACGATCTCACGCACATACACATCGGATAATTTCTAGGCCAAAGAACTCTCATGGCCAACCTAATCAAAGTGGTCACAAATCCTGGTACTCGATAGCAGAGCCTGCTGACAACAATCCCTCAAAAGATGCCCCTCCTTTCCATATTTGTGGCACCCAGTAGCTTATCGACATGCTCCCTTATGCATCTTCCCGTACTTTCCACAAGTGCGGTCCCTCTGTCCTTCGGATCGTGAATCAGCGGGCTTAAACGATTTGCTGCTTCCTGTGACGGAACGGGGGTTTACCTCTTCTCTCTCGTCTGGGTCTCAATCTCAATCTCCATCATATGAGCGAAGGACTGCAACTCGGAGAGGGAAATATACCTCTGGGTCGACATACACTCACGAATTTTCATCTTGAGCATGCTCAAGTAACAGGACATCTGGATCAGCTCCGAAGTAGCATACTCCGGTAGAAAACGACTCTCTTAGTAAACATCTTGGTGATCTCCATCACCAATTCTATCGTTTTCTTCAACGAAAAATACTCCTGGGATAACCTCTCCTTATCCACTAGCGGAACATACTCAGTACAGAACATCTCTGTAAAAAAGCAATGGGACCAAAAAGGGCATAAACTATTACAACCTAGCTAGATCTTAAAGGAAGCATAAAGGTATAAGCTTTATACCTTCTACAGATGGATAAGAATCAAAAGATACTAGATGCACAAGCTTTGGCACTATAAATCTTCAATAATGGGGGGCTTCCTTCTACAAAGTGCACCTAAATATCACACAAGAACCTTAAAAATCACTCAGGGAAATTAGGGTTTCGAGAGGTATGTATCATAGGGTGGAGACTGATGATAAGAAGGCCCTCAAGAGGTTAGAGACCTTAAATAGGGCTCACAACCCCGAAAATTAGGGTTTAGCAATTACACGGCTACGTCCTGTATAACCAGCTCTACGCCCAGTGTAGATCATTTGAGTCCCGTGTCCACCACTCCTCCTACGCGCTACGTAGGAGGCTATCCTACGCTCGACGTAGGATCAAAACACCTAAACTCTAAGACTTTTAATTAAAAGGGAAATGAAGCATACCTTCCAGGACCAGGTGTTACAATTCTCCCCCACTTGAATGAGACTTATTCCTCGAAGTCCGATGCTGCGAATAAATCTGGGTAATGCTCTCGCATCTCTTCCTCGGGTTCCCAATTCCACTCGGAACCCTTCCGATGTTGCCATTGGACCTTGACCAAAGGTACCACCTTGTTGCGTAAGGCCCTCGTCTTCCTGTCTAGAATTTCTACCGGTCTCTCCACATAATTTAGACGCTCATCGACTTGAATGTGATCTAAAGGAACTACCACCGAATCGTTAACCACACACTTCCGAAGTTGAAAAACATGGAAGGTGCTGGAATCTGACTAAGCTCCTCAGGCAGATCCAAACGATATGCCACCATGCCTACTCTGGCCACTACTCGGAACGGTCCGATAAATCGGGGTCCTAACTTGTGCCTCTTCTCGAAGCATACAACACCCTTCCGGGGTGATATGTTCAACAAAACCATATCCTCGAACTAGAACTCTAACTCGAATCATCGTCTGTCGGCATAACTCTTTTTGTTGGCTCTGAGTTGTTAGCAACCGCCGCCTGATCTGCTGAATGAGCTCCGTCGTCTGGAGGACCACCTCAGTCCTTCCCATGACCCTGTGGCTGACCTGTCCCCAACAAAATGGTGTACAACACTTCCTTCCAGAGAGAAGCTCGAATGGTGGTGAACCAATACTAGAATGATAACTGTTGTCATAATAAATTCAGCTTGGGGAAGGTAGGAGTCCCAACTCCCACCGAAATTGATACCACAAGCCCTTAGCATATCCTCAAGCGTCTGAATGGTCCACTCACTCTGTCCATCAGTCTGCGAGTGATAAGCAATGCTGGAATACATTATCGTACCCAACTCCTCATGAAACTTCTGCCAAAACCAAGAAGTAAACCATACATCACGGTCAGAGATGATAGAAACCGACACATTGTAGCGATCAACGATCTCACGCACATACACATCGGATAATTTCTAGGCCAAAGAACTCTCTCGGATGGCAAGAAAGTGGGCACTCTTGTTTAAACGATCGAAAATGACCCAAATAACCTTGAATCCCTTGGCCGTCCTTGTCAACTTGGTGATGAAATCCATGGTGATATGTTCCTATTTCCACATGGGAACCTCTATGGGCTGCAACTTTCCATGCGGCCTCTGATTCTCAGCCTTGACCATCTGACATGTCAAGCATCTCTCCACATACCATGCTATCTCCCACTTCATTCATGGCCACCAATAACTAAGTCTCAAGTATCGATACATCTTTGTGGCTCCAGGGTGAATCGAGAACCTGGACTTATGTGCCTCCTCAAATACTATACGCCATAACCCACAAGAAAATGGAACCTAAATCCGACCCTATTGGGTCAAAAGTTTGAGACTATCAGAAGAAAATATATCAATCTAACCTATAATCCTCTCATTCTTCCAATTTTCCCTCTTGACTCCCTCGGCCTGAGCCTCCCTGATCAAATCCAAAAGCGGGGAGTCGATGGTCATCCTCAAAAAATGCTCTTGGACAGGAGTACTAGCTGTCTTGTGGCTTGAAGCGTTGGCAACCACATTAGCCTTCCCCCGATGATGAAGAATCTCACAATCATAATCCTTGACCACGTCAAGCCATCTGTGGTGCCTTATGTTCATATTAGGCTAATCCATAAGATATCTCAAGCTCTTGTGATCCGTGTAGATGGTACATCAAGCACCTTAAAGATAACTTCGTCAAATCGTGATGGTGAAAACCACAACCCCCAACTCCAAATCATGTTTTGGATACCTAGCCTCATGGGGCTTCAACTGCCTGGATGTATAGGCTGCAACTCTACCCCGCTGCATGAGTAGTAACTCTAAACTTGTGATCGATGTATCACAAAATACTACACAATCCTCAACACCCTCAGGAACGGTCAATATCGGAGCATCACATAACTTCCTCCTCGGAGTATCAAATACAGCCTGTTGCTCGGTCCCCTAATAGAAATCCACACTCTTCTTCGTCAGCAGGGTCAGAGGAATAGAAATCTTGGGAAAAAATATTGAATAAATCTCCTATAGTAACCAACCAACCAAGAAAACTTTGAATCTCAGATGGGGATTTCGGAACCTCCCACTACATCGCTGCCTCAATCTTGGCCGAATCGACCCGAATCCCATTCTGATTGACGAGATGTCCCAGAAACTGGACCTCTCGTAGCTAGAACTCAAACTTGGAGAACTTGGCATAAATCCTCTCATGTATCAATACTCTAAGTAGCTCTCTAAGATTCTCCTCATGCTGCTCCCTAGTGTTGGAGTAGACCAGGATACCATCAATGAAAACAATAACTAACCAGTCGAGCATCGGCCTGCATACCCGGTTCATCAAATCCATGAATATTGTAGGTGTCTTGGTGAGCCCAAACGGTATCACGACGAACTTGTAATGACCATAACAAGTTCAGAATGATGTCTTGTCCATGTCATCCTCCTTGACTCTCATCTGTTGGTAGCCCGAACTCAGATCAATCTTGGAGAACGAAGATACACCCTGCAATTTATTGAAGATGTGATCGATCCTTGGGAATGGGTGACGATTATTCACTGTCAACTTGTTCAACTCCCGGTAGTCTATTCACATATGATGAGACCCATCCTTCTTCTTCACAAACAAAATCATTGCTCATAGCGTAAACTGCTAGGTCTGATAAACTGCTTGCCCAACAGCTTGTGAACCTGAGAGGACAACTCCTGCACCTCTGGTGGTGCGAGGCGATATGATGCCTTAGTAATCGTGGACCCACCGAGGATTAGATCGATCTTGAACTCCACCTGCCTCACGAGAGACACACCGGGTAAATCCTCCGGAAATACATCTGGGAACTCCTGGGCTACTGGAACATCTGAAACCGAAACTCTCCCTTCATACCGAGTGTCAACCACATATGCGATATAACCCAAACATCCATGCTGAAGATACTGCTAAGCCCTAGCAGCTGAACAAAAGGCCGAGCCAACACATGTACCCTCACCATAAATAGTAAGTTCTCCCCTACTTGGGGTTCGAACTATCACCAGCTTTTTCTCACAGTCAGTCATGGCTCCAAACTTGCTCAACCAATCCATCCCTACAATCATGCACACATCTCCTATAGGGATGGGAATCAAGTCAATCGGGTAAGGCACCTCGAATATCCCATAGTACAATCCCGAAAAACACTCGAAGCAGAAACCCCATGTTCTTTGGCGATGGAAACCCGCAACAGACACTCCAACTCTCTAAGATTCATGCAAAAATTCCTACTGAAGGACTGAGATACAAAGTATCAACTCGCACCCGAGTCAAAAAGCAGAAGATAAGGAAAAGAATTCACTAACAAGGTACCTATCAGAAATACAAGCATAAGCATAAATGAAATAACTAAATAGAAAATAAATGAATACATACCAGTAATGACGTCAGGCACCGCCTTGGCCTCCTCTGATGTGAGCTGAAAAGCATGACCCTTGGACTTCGGGGTCTTAGCCCTCACTGGACGTCCATCCGTTATCCTCAAAGTAGTCGGTGCTGGTACCTACACTGGTCTGGTAGTAAGCAAGGGATAGTTGACCTTCACATGGCCAACCTGATCAAAGTGGTCACAAATCCTGGTACTCGATAGCAGAGCCTGCTGACAACAATCCCTCAAAAGATGCCCCTCCTTTCCATATTTGTGGCACCCAGTAGCTTATCGACATGCTCCCTTATGCATCTTCCCGTACTTTCCACAAGTGCGGTCCCTCTGTCCTTTGGATCGTGAATCAGCGGGCTTAAACGATTTGCTGCTTCCTGTGACGGAACGGGGGTTTACCTCTTCTCTCTCGTCTGGGTCTCAATCTCAATCTCCATCATATGAGCGAAGGACTGCAACTCGGAGAGGGAAATATACCTCTGGGTCGACATACACTCACGAATTTTCATCTTGAGCATGCTCAAGTAACAGGACATCTGGATCAGCTCCGAAGTAGCATACTCCGGTAGAAAACGACTCTCTTAGTAAACATCTTGGTGATCTCCATCACCAATTCTATCGTTTTCTTCAACGAAAAATACTCCTGGGATAACCTCTCCTTATCCACTAGCGGAACATACTCAGTACAGAACATCTCTGTAAACTGCTCCCATATCACTGTGGCCTTCTTCTCAGGTGAATAAGCACTGGTCACAAGCTTCCACCAATCTTTCACTCCCAAACAAAGAAGGTTCAAGGCGAACTTGACTTTCTGGTCCTCTGGGCACGAGCATGTGAAGAAACAACCCTCCACATCAGATAGCCACCTCATGGAAATGATCGGGCCCTAGAACCTGTCGAACTCCGGGGGCTTCGTGTTGCAGAAATGCCGTTACTGCACTGTCCCTCTCCCCTGGAGTCCCGCAGCAGCAACACTTACAGTGGATATGGGAGAACTAGCCTCTGTGACAACATTATAGAGCTCGTCGGACATCTCGATCATGGTGGTCATAATAGACCCAAATACTTCTAGTACTGCCTCCCTAACAGCCAAGGTCACCTGGGTGGTGATCATCTCTCGAATCTCGTTGTCAGACATACAGGCCCTCTCCAGGCCTCCAGCTCCTGATCCAGAACCTCTAGTGATTGCCATACTGAAAAACAAAATTGAATGCATCAGAAAAGCCACATTCATAATATTTCATCATTAAGGGATCACTAAATCTTCGGGGTTTGTGACTTCCTCGATACACGTATGTGTCATGTGTTTTCAGTAGTGCGGGCCCATGCTATGTTCCACACCTACCCGTATTTGTCTTAGAGAATCCTCACAGACCACCCGACTACAAAGCTCAATAACTAGGATACACATACATCCTATACTCACTCTATCGAGAGTGGCTAATCATCCCTCATGCTGGCCTACTACAAACCATACTCACTCATGAAACTTCTACTAACCCTCCAGCCGCTCGTGTATGCTAATCATACATAACACTGGACTTGATAGACAGTCGAATACCTGATTCTACCCTGAGCCCACAACCAAACAAGGAACATGAAATAAGGCTAAATCAAACATTCTCAGGCTATAAAATCTTAGTTATGTACAAATATGATGACTACACTAAGCAACCATCATAATAATACCAGTTCCATATAGCATAGAGAGAAATTCTCCTAGGCTATCATACATCATAAATCAGGCAATTCTATAATGCAATTTCTGAAGATCCATATCCTACATCTAGCATGCAATTCTATCAAATCATCAATACACAGAACATGTGTGGGTATCTTGGGGAACAATTTCCTTGGCTCCAATGGATTGTACACATAACTTCCTTTTATGTCGATCTTTTAGAATTAATTTTGAAATATATTTTGCAGATCCTCAGTTTGAGTCTTGAGTCACACAAGTGTTCCTCCAATTCTCTCAAACTAGGGCTCTGATACCAGCTTGTAATATCCCAAAATCATAGTAAAAATTTTCATTTTCAAAACCAATTAATAACCCATAAATCGTACAAAACATTGTTTCAAAAAATCCATAGTCATAAATCATAGTATCCCAAAATCATTTATCAATAAAATATCCAAGGATGATGTGCACAATCAAGCCTTTGTCTTGCCCCGGTCATCTGATGTACCTGAAACCATGAAATCAACTGTAAGCCAATGCTTAGTGAGTTCCCCCAAAATATCCCTCACAACAAAATACATACAATGCACACAAACAAGCCCTACACCACAAGGTTGGACCACCACCGAGCCTACACCATAAAGCTGGACCACTCCCAAGCCTATAACATAAGCTGGACCGCTCCTTTGGGCCTACAATATGAACTGGAACGCTTGAGTATCTTGGCCTTCAACACAAAGCAGGACCACCTCAACCCCACCACAATATGTCGACATATGCACATAACAATAAAAAATAACCGACAAGTATAGGTAATCATGTAGATCTAATAATCTAACATGTCACTACAACATAACAACATCCTATACATAAGGATACATAACATAACCTAGTGGGCCAACATTGGTGCCTTCGAACCACCAGTACAGTGAGGAAAACTCACCTCAAAGCCTAAAAGATAGCTGAACCAATCACTACTCCAAATACCGGCTCTATGGGTCACCTATACATCAAACATGGACCGAGTCTCAATCCACTACTCAAAATGTAACATAGCAGAAAACAAGGTAAATTTTTCATTATTAAATTCCAACCAAAAAAAAAATTGTTTTAGAAATATAGTTTCCAAAAGTATTAATCACGAATCAGAGTATCCCAAAATCAAATATCATAAAAATCAGAAAGATGTGCACGATCATGCCTTTGCTTTTCCCCGATCATCTGAAGTACTTAAAACATAAAAATTAGACTATAAGCCAAAGCTGAGCAAGTTCCCCCAAGTTACCACACACAACCAATACAGACAACAACATGCATATATGAGCCTTTAGCCTGACTGGACTGCCTCGCAGGCCTACAACCTATCTAGAACGCCCTCCGGGCCTTCATCATGATTGGAGCGCCTCGTAGGCCTTTAATCTATCTGGATCACCCCAGGTGTCTTGGCCTTCAGCACAAAGCATGACCGCCTCAACCCAACAAACCATAACATATCGACATATACAATAACACTCAACAACCAACAACACAGGTAATCATACAGATTTACCAATCTAACAAATACTCGGTGAAATATGTAATCATACAGATCTATCAATCTAGCACATACTAAACATAACAACAATCCAATATACCAGGATATAAAATCCATTGGTCGACATTGGTTCTTTCGAGCCACAAGTATAGTGAGGAAAACTTACCTTACAGTCTGAAATGACAGCTGAATAGATAATGGCTCCAACTGCCGACTCTACAGGTCACATATACAACAAAAAAGGACCTACACTAAAACTACTGTTCAAAATACCTAAAATACGCCTACGTCAAACTTGGTCAAAATCATGGTCAAATGTTAAAATTCAAAAAGTCAACGAGTCACTCAGGCTAAGTACGCTCAGCGTACTCAGCTACTACGCCCAACGTAGTGCACTTCTTGGCCAGGTTGCGGGGTCTTGACCAGGTACGTGCAACGTACCATTGGGTATGCCCAACGTATGCGTTTGCCAACTTTTCCTTCTAATAAGTGCTTAATCTATTAAGAAATTTTGTCTAAAACTCAGATCTTGTTCCAAAAGACATTCTAAGTCATAAAGTTTCCAACTTTATGACTTTCCAAGCCTAGAAAGGTTCCAACAACTAAACCCTAACTTATTACACAAAGCAAAATGTCATATCTCATGCATGAAAAAAGGAAAGGGACCAAGATCACATTTTTATGGTTCTAAGAATCTAAAAACACATGGAAGGACAACCTTTATGGGTTAGAGTAATACATTTTCATGAATACCAAGATAATGAAACCAAAATGAACACAAAATCAAGGCTAATAAGATCTAAGAAAATAACTTATCAAGATCTGAACTTTATACCTCCAAAGGATGCTTGAGGGTGAGATACTTCTGGATCTAGATGGTCTTGAGCTTCCAAGGTGAATCTACTTCCTTCTTCCTCCTTCAAGAACACTAAAAATACACTCTAAAGCTCAAAGATGCTCACAAAGATGGATTAGGATTTGCAAGGTACGAAATGGGACTAGAGGCTAATGAGGGAGAGAGTCATGGGGAGTTAATGATGCTTAAATAGTGCTCAAACCATAAAAATCAGGGTTTACACTTTTTCATGTACACCCAGTGTACCAAAACATACACCCAACGTACGTATCAAAGTAACACATTCCATTTATGGAGCCATAGGACCATTTTTGCAATAAAATTCCATACTTAGGGTAATAAATGGAATTTACATAGATAATGAATGTTACAATTCTCCCCCACTTGAATTAGACTTTGTCCTCGAAGTCTGGTGATGCGAACAACTTAGGGTAGTGCTCTCACTTTTACATTGTATAGTGAGAAGACTCACCTCGTAACTAATCATATATCACCACAACTCGTAGAAAAGAGAAGGTTGGCTCAACAACCGCATAGTCATGAAATAACACAAACCTTAGTCTGTGACCCAAAGCTCTAAAGGTTGACCTAAAGTCAAACTTAGTTAAATGTCAAAAAAGTCAAGCTTTGGTCAACAAGCGCCCCACGCCTATCTAAGGGCACCATGCGCCCACAAAAGGAAAAAAATAGTCGAGTTCTAAGCCTTAAAACATAAATGTTGAGAAAACCCTAAAAACGCCCCGTTATTAAGTAAAGCACGTAACGCTATAGCTTAATCCAAAGGGAAAAATGACTTAATGCATTAAGTCAATCCCTTTAATTCCCAGATATGACCCTTCACATTGTCCTAATGGATAAAGCTTCCAACTTTACCCATTAAGACACTCCAATCAAGCAAGATCTAAACTTTAAGTCTTATAAATTCTACGAATGCATATTTCTTCTCTTAATCTAATAAGTCCAAGTCTTCCACTTTCCGATCTGAATCAACATGATGTCTAAATGGATAAAGTTTCTCACTTTATCCATTATACGGATACAAACTTCCAAGATCTAAATCCCTATGTTGAGAAATAACCAAAAACCCATCTTTCATTATGCATGAAGTAAAGAGAGGTTTTGTATATACTCTATACTCCACCAAATGACCATATATCATTTCAAACATCAATAAAAAGCTCAAGAGCTCTTCAAACTGTATGAATCAAGCCACGAAGGGATGGAACCTCATTAAAATGGAGAAAAACTCCATATATTAATAGAGATAAAGATAAAACACAATAAAGTTTGGAACTTTGTGACTTACAAAGGTCCAAAAGGTGAACAGAGGCTGAATACTTCAAATCTATAGCTTCAAGGACCAATTTTTCTTGTTATTCTTCCTTTTAGAGCACAATACTACTAAAAGAGAGTACTAAATGGTAATTAAGAAAGTAATAAAATGGATTTAGGAGAGAGGATGAGCTCCAAACATTTTAATGGAGGCTATGGTTTCATCAGAGGTGTTCTAGAGGAGTTGGAGGCTGAAAATGACGAAAACTTAGGGTTATTGGCCTTTAAATACAACAAAAACCCTAAAAACACGTGCATCGCATTGGGCCAGGGGCGCCCATGCTCTTAAAGGGTGCTCTGCGTTCCTCAGATAAATTCATGATTTTTTGGTTTTTAGCTTCATCCTCAAACAGTCATAACTTCTTCCTTCTAATTCTGTTTTCTATGATCTTTATATGCACGTGAAGGTATTGACAAGCCCCACAATTCTATCCAATTACTTTTGATTTAAATTGTACCGACCTTAATTTATTAATATATGCAAAACATCGATAATATTAGTTTTTCCATTGTACCCTTTTGGCTCCAAAGCACAATTCAAGGGATTAACTGAGTTAACCAACATCATCAACATCTAATAATGTCTAAAATTTAATTCTTTGAAGCGCAAGACCTTTACTTGATCAAATTACGGTACGCTATCTCGAAATTAGAAACATCCCGAAACTGGATGTTATACGAGCTCCTTCAACATTGTTTTGCTCCACCTATGCTCCATCCCTTTTTCCCGAAGAGAGAGAAGGGAGAGGTTCCATACTCCTCTAACTTAACCTCCACCACTTACACATCAAGCCTCCGTCAAAGCCATAAGGGTGGAGCAGCATTTCAATATATTTTTTTAATTTATATTTTATTTTTTTTATTTTCAATGTGTACGTGTTTAATTTTTAGAGAATGCTCTTTTTGAGTCTAGAACTTTTGCCATCTTTAGTGGAAAAATAATTTTTTGAAATATAAAATAATCAAATTGACTTCAAATAAATAAAGTAAGACATGGAAATATATAAAATAGATTATTATTGTAATAATTATTAAGAATTATGAAATTAATGACAAAGGGATAAAAAGTGAAGAATTATTATTGATTAAACTTTTATTAGCTAGCCTTGACTTCGTCAATGTACTATTTTGATAAACTCTTTCAAGAATAATATTTTATACATAACCTTGGAAGTTGATTAAAAGAATAATTTATATGGTGGTTAAGTTATGAAGTAAAATACCAGAGGGAGTTAAGTTGAAAAACACCAAACTTTAGACATAAGCTAGTCAAAAATCACTAGAGAGAACGACCGAGAAAAAAAGAGGGGGGGAGGGGATGCAATGGAGATTTTGCGAAGACTGAAGTGGAATAAAATTAATGGTTTATTAGGGAGTTTAAGCTTAAATCATCACATATAATCATTGAAGTTATAATCTTTTCTCCAATCTTTCAAATCTCCATATACAGGGTTTCAGCTTGAGCTCAAAAATTTAAGGCTAGTTTTGTGATTCAATAGAGCTTCTAGTAGTTAATTATTTCATAATTCATCACTTCATCAAAAACTCTCCTTATAGTTGTTTGATTTTATGTTTGATGGTGTTTTCGAGAAATGACCCTAACCTCCTTAGAAATTGAATCTCATGGATTGAATTGAGTTTTTATGATATTGTTTAGCTTAGAACAATAAGCTCATACTTAAATTGGTGTCTAATGAGCTCATATGATGTTTTTAAGTTTCTAAAAAGCATCCATAGAGTTTTAGGTTTACGAGGATAATAGATTGAACTCAGTTCTTATGAAGTTTCAGCACACTTTGCACGACCTTACAAGGCCATTGGCGATGCCATGCAACTTATACATATTGGAAGAAATTCCTGTCTAATTTACACGAAATTACAAGTTAATATGAATAAACATACAACCTCATGCATAGCCATGCAACTTATTTTGGAAATCCATGCATATGTGTCAGTCAAAGAAGTTTGTTTTTCTTTTGCAACACAACTCCAAATCATGTATAGTTTTTTCTATGCATTCCTATATAGTACGAGAACATTATGGAACAATAATATTGTACATTTAACAGTAAGAACTTAATAAGTGACTTAATGGACTATAAAAAGGTTTTATGTAACATCCTAGAAAAATTGTAATTTCGATGTTAGGAAACTTGTGCAAAATCCCTTGAGATAAGTGTAATATTGCTAAAAGGTGAAAATTAAACCAAAAGGGTATTTTGCTCTTTTGTGTGTAATTTATGAAATCTCAGTTAGTTGTGATTCAAATATATTTTAGATTACATTTTATGATTATTTAATGCAATGGATGTATGTGCAAGCGTAATAATGGAAATTTGGTAAAAGTTGAAGTTGGAGGAAAAAATGGTCAACTATACAGATGGGGCCAAAATTAGACTATGCAAAAGGGGGTCTAAATTAGACTAAATAGAGTGGGAGATGGGATATTTAAAGTGCAAGTTTCAACCATTAGTCATTTGAAACACCTTCAAACACTCTCCAAAGTGTTAAACTCCTTCAATAGCTTTGTGGGAGGGGGGATTCATGATATATTTCGAAGGATTAACAAGATTAAAGGAGGATTAATGCAAGATATTGGGCATATATCATGTATTAATTAAGGAATTCAAGGTAATACTTCCTAAAAACTTATATCTATAATAAAAAGGAATTAGGTTTCCGTGAACCCTTAATTTCTTAATGCTCATGCATGTTGAATAAAATATAAGATTAGTGATACTTGAAAGTGATTAACATGTTATTCAGTAGTATAAACATGATTCAATCAAGTTTCATGCTTGGATGCTCAAGGTTCAAGGTACACGCATGACCCATAATGTACAACTCATGAGGTGAAAAGTCATGAATATTTTAGTTGTAATTATGGAAAGATAGTGAATGATTAATGTTAATGTTCAAGGTATAAGTCACCAATGCATGACACACTTGTACATTGTTTTGATTATGGAATATTGAATTATGTTTATGATGTAGATAGTGTGTAATTGTGATAATATGCAAGTGTCATGGTAGGTTCATATGAAATTAGCCATAAGCCATTGATGGATGTTAACATAAGATTGTTACATCCTATGGTTAAAATTATAAAGGCATGTATTTGGAAATTCTTATGAACTCATGACCCTTGTGGTTGAATAATGAATGGAATGATTACATAAGATATTGAAGGGACAATGGATCAAGACAAAGGAAATGGGAATTTTGGAAATTAGTTAAACTCCTTTAGTAGCCAAGGTGAGTACCTAGTAGCTTTCTATGAATCCCCCATTTTTCAGAACCAATTTAAAAATTTTCTTTACGCTTTGAAGTATTGAAATGCTGAAGTTCCCACTTAAATAAACATTTCTGAAATAACAAAATTTATTTTATTAAAACCTTCGGGATGTCATTCTTTTATATCCAAACATACGTTACAACGTAAATAAAAAGGTCCTGAAATAACTAATGCAAGCCTATCCTTTATTCCACTCAACATCCTAACTTGGCAATTTCAACTTTGGCTCCACTACTTGTGATGCAATAAAATAAGTGGGTCAGGTTTGGGAAACCTAGTGAGATAAATAGGGTTTTCAAGTCCATAAAATTTAATGATAAAAGATCATTCCTACAAGACATATATCAGGTGTAAATATAAAACCTATCCTAAGACCATCTACCCAATCCTAACCGATCCTCACAGATCCTAATTTAACATTCATCTAGAAGAATTTCCTTACCGGATGAACTGTCTAAGCAACTGTTTGACTACACCTCCTAGGGGAGTCCTTGGCTAGTTTAAGTCATATAAGGCAACCAATGTTTAGAGATTTTGATGAATATGGCTTTCAATTTCATCTACTATGAGAACAAGAATCAATGCGCAAGGACAAGGTGTGAATTCTCAAACCTTGATTTAATATTTCAGATCAATGTTTGCTCTTAATATGTAGTTCCAGTCGAGTTTGGTAAACCAGTTAAGACTTGAAGATAAACAATCAACAAAGTATTCCAGTAATAAATGAAGTAAACTTGAGTATAATTAATGCAAAGACTATTTAAGAAAAGAAGAATGTAAATGAAAGAATTTTGAATTGTAAGAGATAATAGATTGATGTGAAGAGAATATCGAGTTCTATTCTTGGATTAATACTTAGATGATTACATAAGAAACATTCACTCCTTAAATAGTAAAGGAGGAACTTGGTACAAACCACTAAAACATTCTAAGGACTTGATACTAGTAAGTGTTTGACAAACTGTCACTTAAAAGATACACACGATTTTGTCCAAGGAACTGTTACATCAAGATAAAGACAAAATGCAATTAATGCTAGTACAAACTTTTTGACTTCTGAATATCTTCATCTCATAATTGATCTTCACTTCGGAACTCATCACATCTCGGACACAGGTTGACTTCGGATTGTTATAGGTTCACTTTTCATGTATCAACAATCCCCTAAGTGAACTTAGCAATCAGTCAAATTAGTTGGCATCTTCAGATATGAAGAGGTAAGGACTGTATAACCAACTTCAGACTTCTACATACCACTTGAGATGATTGATAAACTTATTCTTCACATGCTCCAGAGCATCACTCTTGGCAGCATTGGTGATGAACTTTTGTAGAACGGTTGAAGGAACGAGATTCTTATCCATGACTCAGAAGAATTCTTTACTGTTGGTCTTCTTTCTCAGATAGATGTATCCGAGTTCCGGTTCTTCAATCGGACCTTCTGCTAGAATTTGGGCTTCAGGGAGTACACATGAAATTTTTGCCAACACTTTATTCGTTCCAAACAAGTGTGAAAACTAGATGTCGGATATGTAGAATTCCGCTACATAATCCTTCAAGAAGTTTATCGCAGCACTATAAGCTCCGATGCTTAATTGACCCTTTTGGCGAGTTCGGAAGTGAGCAACAATTGTGAGAATATCATTGGGATTGATGGATTGAAAGTCTGCGTCCGTGATTGTGATGGTAGCTTCTTTGTTCTTAGATACATGATATCTGTACAACATGCAATTCAGGTCGAATTTGCTTTGAACCTTGCTTCCGAAACCAGAGATCTTTGTTATTCACTTCTGAGACCACACTTCTTTTTGAGGACGTGCGTTAACAGAATAGAATATCTTCAATATTTCTCGCTCAGTTCTGATGATCGTTTGAGGATCATCATTTGGATGAAGAGGAGCAAACTTGATGTAGTACTTTCTGAAAGGAGAGATTGGATGATCGATCTGGTCGGAGTCTAGCTTGGTGTCACAACTAGCATTCTAGCTAGGAAATTTTGTACTCTTGTAAACATTATCTACTGTAAACTCGTAAACCCTAATTCATGTTATGCTTGAAATTCAACCTATGGAAGGACATTCAAACCTAGATTCATCAAGTAAAGTTGAAAACCCTAGAAATACCGGTTTAAGTCCATTATGGATTAGGATTTCCTTATTGGGCCTAATGGGCCAATAAACTTCCAATGTGCCTATTTTGGGCTTAGAACTCGTAATTGGGCTCTAATTCATCCCACTTTCATAAAATTTAACATTTCGGGCCATAATGGGTCTAAAATGAAATAAATTACCTTAATGGGCCTTGTTGGGCCATAACAAATCCAATAAGCCCTAATGGGCCATAAAACTCATTCTTTTATGCAATTTGGGCCGTAAACTACCCTAAGGGTCCAATGGGCCAAAAACCATCAATTTGGGCTTCATATTATGGACTCTAGCACAAAAGGCCCAAGCCTTTCTTTCCCTTCTCTCTCTCTCTCTCGGCCCAACTACAAAAAAGGGAGAAGAGTTGACTTTTAAGGTTGCCACCTCACTATTACACTTCATACTCCCATGCAAGACCCAACATGTATCCAAGCTAGTCATTCACCACTCTCTCTTCCCTCTCTTCTTCTACTCTCGGCCGAGGCTCACCAAAACACACACACATCACAACAAACTCTCTCAAATTCTCTCAAGACTCATCCATATTCTTCATCCAAAATTCTCAAAACTTTTGCATGTGTTTCAAGAGGTTTTCACAAGATAATCATCATTCTTGGTAAGTCTTTACACCTCCAAGTTTTATCATTCCATTCTATTTATAGATCACTCTTTTAAGCAAAGTTTTGGTGATTTTGCTTCCTAGAGCTTCTTAAGTTCAAAATCAACTCTAGGAGGCTTGCTAGGACCAAAAATCTCCTTCACACCATCTTCAAAACCGAAGCAACTAAGCATAGATGAGTTCATACCCCTCTATTTTCGGTTTTCATATTATTTATGGGGGAGAATACAAGTAAAATGTGAAGATTTATGTGTATTTGTATCTTATGTGTGATTTCTTGTGTTTTTGTGGTAAATATGTGCTAAAAATGAAAGATATTTCGAGATCTATAGCTCAATAAGGAAAAATATGTGATCTAGGTCATATTTCACTTAACATGTCAAGATAAACTACTATACAAGCTTTAAAATAACACACTACAACATAAAACTCATTATTGGACTATTTTTGTCAAATAAACAAAAGTTTGGGAAAAAGTTGTCATTTACGGTTTTTACAAGGCTCAAAATGTCAAAACAGTTGAAATGGAAGTTTCTATGAACATTATGTTTTTCAAAGGACTAAAAATGAAATTTGTAGCTTATTGGGCTAAAATTTTGGGCTTTTCGACCCATAGGCCCAAAGTTGCGAAAAATATGGTTTAAGGGGGGCTGAAATGGTAAATTTCTCAAAACAGTGAGTAGAAAAGTAAATAAATCTATTTCTGGGGTTAAAATGACCTTATTTGCTAAAAAGGATTGAAAATGCAAAGATTTTGGATTTTGGCTAAAAAGTGTAAAAATTGCGAAAAGCGTGGATTAAAATGCAAGTCTTTTAACTAAAGGGTTGAAACTTTCTCAAAATTTACTTTTGGACTTAAAACATTATTTAAATAAGTGTTTGGGTCAAAAATGTCAAGAAAAATAGTTCAAGGACCAAATATGTCATTTTTTTTATAAAAAGGACTAAAATTGCCAACTTTACCAAAATAAGGGGCTGAATAGGTCAAACTAATATTTTTGGTCAATTATGTTAATAATAAAATAATTGGGTCAAAATATACAAAACTTTATAACTTATGGGTTTTAAATAGAAAAATAACTATTTTTATAAATCTATGAATCATTATAAAACAAATTCGTGATTTTTACCAAAATAAGGGGCTGAATAGGTCAACTCGCAACATTAATACTATACAAAACAAGTAAACATTCTAATGGTTGGGCTTGAGAGATTCTAATCATGCTTATTGGGCCTTCGTGAGTCATTAACATGACTTTTGGGCCCAACATAAATAATACATGTTATTGGGCCTCCTGTGACCCAATTACATGCTTAAGGGACCCTCAATGGTTTTTACATGCTATTGGGCCTCAGTGGCCCATTAGCATTACTAGTAAGGTCCAAATAAATCATATGTGAAATGGGCCAACGCGCTTTTCGTATACTCGACAGCCTCAAATAACATACGAAATTAGTAGGGCCTAGTAGTCCTCTTCTCCTCGTCTATTAGGCTTACCTTCTCTTCAAGTAAACTAAAATCAGATCATTAATCAATGTTAATCAAATTCATGTGGGTTAAGTGAGTAATAACGGGTGACACCAGTAAGTGTCGGTCGTAGTCTGTAGTTGTAATCAAAGTCTCCTAGAGGGAGAGCGAGAGTTTGTGTATAGATCTATACGGGGGTGACTCCCCCACACCTAAGCTGTTCGCTACAGTTAGACTCGGTCAGTCTAGGGTGACAAAATCTTAAGATCAATTTCGGTGTTCATTAGAATGCCAAGACAGACGAACTAGTCATTATCATGCATGGTTATAACGACTCACGTAGAAATCTGATATCATTTAAATAATCAAGGGAAATCATATTCATTCGATGTGACGATACAATAACGTAAAACCATCATAACTTTTATCGGAAAACATCGGGTTTTCTGGGGAAACCAATCTTGCTCATTTGTACTTTCAAAAACTATAATGCAAAACTTCTCATTTATTCATGTTTTTAAATCATTCACGCATATACTTACAGGATCATCACAACATTTTCAAGAAAAGTCTTAATACAGAAAATATCGGATTTTCTGGGTTTTACAAACGACATAAACTATTTTACATCAAACACACTTATGAACTCACCAACATTATATATCTTGACCGTAGTGGCCCGGGCGGAGCGAGAAACTAACTCTGAACAAAACAAATAAAATGTGCTAATAAACACTCTTATTTGTGCGACTTAGAAAAATGAACATAATAACAAATCGAATAAGACGATTGGGAGAACCTGACATCTCGGTTAAGCTAGGATTGTTCACAGTTGTATTAGGGATGAAAGTAGCCTGATCAACTACATTTCTTCATAATACAACTATCACATGCCCTGGAACGATCACGATGGTCAGTAAACCCAAGGCATACCCTATTGTTAAACAAGAAGAATGCATCAACCCAATTTTTATAACAACTAAAAATATTTTAGGATTAATAATAGTTTATTGATATACCCCCCCCCCCTTTGCAGACAGTATAGTTGGGTTCCATCTCCTTGGAGATCCGTATTTCCCCAATCATGGGAATAACGGATGGCTAGAGGAATCTGACGAGGAGCCTGAAGAGGATCCCATGGAAGAAGCGGAACCGGAAGAGGAAATCGAAGATGGACCTGCAGAACCTGTGGCAGACATTGAAGAGGAAGAGTCGGCTGGTGACAGCAGCGATGATTCGGACACTGAGTCTGTAGTCATCAACCCCCCATACCCAGTGAGGGTGCCAGCTCACCGGATGGGCCCTAATGGCCCTACCCCTCCCTGGGGTATCGATAGTTGGAGATGGAGCATACAATAGGGACAACGACCCCCGTTTGGCATGGCTCGCCAGTTCTATGACTTAGGGAGGGAGGACCAGCTGACAGAGCACTTCTTGTCATGGTGAGACGATTTCGGAACACTGGCGACCTGGCCCAGGACACGGCCGAGCAACTGAATACGATGCGAGCCGTAGTGGCCCGGGCGGAGCGAGAAACTCAAGAAGTAATCCATAAATTTTAGGTACGTCAAGCGATGTGGAAGGATCGACTACGAGCCACAGAACGTCAGGTGGCGCATCTTCAGGGCGCATCCACACCATCAGCCCCACCACCCGACGCATCTCAGAACACTTCGGACCAGTATACTTCCCTACTAGTGCTATGTTCTCTTATGTTCGCTATATTCTGTAGTACTGACTCCATGTTTAAGTGATTACACTACTCATAGAGTCGTTATGCTGTCGAACTTTGTACCTCTATGTATGCTCTTTCGAGCAAATTTTCATGTATCAAAGTACGGATATTATTAGTGAAAAATATTATGTGTTTTATGGTGATGTTGTGACCTGTTATGTGTTTTATACTATTATTGTTTGGTGTAAATATATGGGAACAATTAGATACAAAAAAAAATCGATTCACGAAATTCTCAACTTAAAAACAATACATACTCAACATCTTTCTGTTCCGTAACATCAAGATGCCTCAGAGACCAAACCGCGGAAATAACCAACCACCGACACCATCGGAAGTCAACTCAGCTGCGTTTCAAGCCGCTGTATCTGCTGCAGTCACAGCAGCCATGGCGCAAATCTACCAAGGGAACAATGGCGGAGGAAACGGGCAGGGAGTTGGAAGTTCAAACAACGGAATAAATCAAGGACCTACCAAGACATGCTCTTACAAAGACTTTACCAACACCAAGCCATGAACCTTTAATGGAACGGGAGGTGTCATAGCCCTAAAGAGGTGGATTGAGAAAATTGAATCCGTCTTTGAAATTTGCGGGTGTCCAGATGGGTGCAAGGTCAAGTTCGCAACATGTACCTTTGTTGATCAAGCTCTTTCATGGTGGAATGGTCACATCGAAGCCATGACCCTTCCAGTAGCAAACGCAATGCCCTGGGAAGAACTGAAGGAAATGATGTTGGCAGAATACTGCCCTAGAGGCGAGATACAAAAGATGGAACAAGAATTGTGGAACTTGACAGTTCAGAACTCCAACATCAAAGCATACATATCCAGGTTTAGCGAGCTATCCCTTCTGTGTCCGGGTATGATCACCTCAGAAGGGAAAAAGATTGAGAGGTTCATCTGGGGATTGACTGCACCTATCCAAGGGCATGTCATTGCGGCAAACCCTGAGACGTTTGATAGTGCCAAAAGATTGGCCAAGAAACTGTATGATCATGGCAGCAAGAAGAGTGTTAAGATTGTGGAAGCGGATGTTAAGAAGGAAGAAGAGAATAAGAAAGGGAAGAACAACAAGAGAAGAGGTAAACAGAACTCATAATCATCTAAGAAGCAACAGACAGTGACTGTCCATGCAGCAACCCAAGCTACCACAGCACCACATGCTCCAGCCTTGTCACACCCCAAAACCGGAACGGCGGAATCGTTCGGGGGTGGAGGACGTCATGTTTAGTATCACGAGATATGTATATGGTAAGCAAGTAATGAACAACCATTTCATTTCCAAAGAAAGTGTTTACAATGTGTGTGTTCACAAAACATAGAATTCATACACAAATAACAAAACAAGACTTGAAGCTATAATGCTTCATCTTCTGAATCCCCAGCACGAGCACCTGTCTAATAGTCTCCTGAGAATACAAGTTATTTGAAAGAGTTGATTAGCAATTAAGCTGGTGAGTTCATAAGAGTTTAGTGCTGTAAGTAAGTTGTAAAGTGTTATTAAAAATGTAGATGTAAAATGTTGTAAGCGGTAAGTTCTGTTTTGAAAAGTACGCCTGTTCCTCTAGAAAATCATATATTTCCTACTTTGATGGAAGTTTAAGTAAAATGACACTACAACCCTTTCTATGGGTACTAAGTGGGTACTAGTTATATAAGACTCAGAGTAAACAAACAATCGATTGTGCGCATCTGCCCTAAGCTTACAACCAAACAACGAACAGAAATTAAGGCGGATAGCACACATTCCATTGGTTGTTAGATCATCGTCATATATAACCCTGGTGTATTCACTTGTTACTCATGGAGTTAGTTGTAATGTTTCCTTTATATCTAATGAAGAAGTTCTCTAAGAAAACCCTTATTTCTTATAATAAAATGGCGACCATACTGATTACTTTTATAATAGCTTAGTTTATACTGCTATATATAATCTAATATCGGATAGAAACTTAATTGAGCGAATCTGCCCTAATTCCACAACCAAACGAGGAATAGAAATTAAGGCCGAAAGCACACATCCAACTACCTATTGGGTATTAGTTTTATATATAAACATGGTGTATAAACTAAGATATTGTAGAGTTACTCACCTAAGGTCTTTTAAATTGTACTGGTTTAATAAAATGGATTAAACACTTTACCGGGAAGTTTCTAGTTTTGTATACTAAAAGTACCGAAAGTATGTTTTGTACTAGAAAAACTGTGCTTTGACTCTGTGTCCTATAACCTGACCCATACCTAGTACCCTTATGATGACTTAATGTATACTAAGCATACATATATATAGAATCGGGTAGAAAATAGATTGGGCGAATTCGTTCCAAGCCCACAACCAAACAAGGAACAGGAAATGAAGTGGAGAGCACACATCCTATTACCTGTCGGACCCTATTGGTATATATATATATATATATATATATATATATATATATATATATATATATATATATATCCTGTTATGTATACATTAAGGAATCATAAGACTAGCATTATGGTTCTATCTTTTACTCGTATCCTTCTACCAAGGCATCTTCTGTTATGTGCTAGACTCGACTGTTCCGTTTGTCTATTGTAAGAATGTATATTTTCCCTAGTTTATAACTATCTTGACTCGAAAATAGTTTGGGTTGGACTTTCAAGTGGTACTATCACTTTATGAAAGAAAAGGGAAATGTAAGTACACAGTTGTCATTTATAATGACATGCGGATGTACTAATAACCTAAAAACATAATTGTTTTATTACGGTTATAATGTGAAGGCTAGAACCCTTACTATACGCTCTCTCTGTCAGGAGATTAGGGGAACCAAACGCGACCTCTGCAAATTCTTGCAAGCCGTGTAATTCACATTAAAGTATATGATCATGTATACCCAATATAACTATCACCTTTTGTTTAAAACAATGAGTTAGTGATTCATTGGTATAATTAGATCCTGTAAGTGTTCTCATGCTATAGCAACCTAACTTGTTTGTTTTGTACTGTATATTGTACGTTCTCTCTGTATGGTATTGTTTGATTCTCTTCACTATATGTTCTGTATGGTATTGTTTGTTTCATGTATGAACTGACTTTTTGTGTGCTTCATTGTACTAGAAGTAATGAATAACATTCTCCTAAACTATACCTATTATAGTTTACTAATGTTCTATTTGGACTGTTACTGAAAAGACTCGTTTATCTACTAAGTTATGCTTGTACTTTAAAAACAGCGTTTTGTACAACTATAAAGTAACATAACTTTAAAAGAGTTTTTGAAATATTTTGACAACTTATAAATAACATAAGTAACATTTTGGAAAGATGTTTATAACAAACATTTACACAATTATCATTGTGTTCAACTTGTATCCCCCCCCCTTAAACAGTTAAAATAGTTAAAAGATTCATTACGGGGTATGAACTCACCTGATGTGGGTGATTCAAATGGGTATGTGTGTAAGGATGAGAAGTTCCACGAATGAAGTCCCGAGACACAATAGGTCCTAAATGACATATAAGGACACATATTGACATGAATATAGTGTTTATAAACAACTATATAAAAGGAAACACCTTCCGGGACTAGGAATCACCTTGATCAAGTGTTGGAATCACATGTGATTCAACAAAGGAAAGTGAAATGGCACTAACATGAGTTTACGGTTTAGGGACCAACTCCCTTGGAGTTTATGGCCGTAAACTCATGGTACTTCTACCCTTTTGTGTTTTGAAGTCTTAAAGGTCATAAGGAAGCATCCTATCTTCAAGTCTAAGCCTTAGGAAGTGATTGGGGTAACATTCCACCCCATTGTAGAGTTTACAGCCCATGGACCACTCCTTATGAGTTTACGGCTGTAAACTCATGGTCAAACATGGTTAAGTGTTGGTTTGAAAGTTAGGGAAACTTTAAGGACTTTTGTTCTACACTTGTATGAGAAAGACCACCTGAAATGAGGCTTTTGATGAGTTTACGGCCCAAAGGGGTTTACGGCCATAAACTCATGGTCATTGTGAACTTGAGTGAAGTTTAAGGTCCTTCAAACATCAAGGAAGGGTCCTGGGTCACTTGCCTTGCATCCTATAGGGTTTATGGCCCTAATGGCCACCAAAAAGGGGTTTACGGTCTTGGGAGTTTACGGCCGTAAACTCCCTTTGATTTTGTGTTCTTGATGTTTTCAAGCCTCTAAGCATGGATACTAACTAGATATGAAGTATAGGGAAGTGTACTTATGATCTAGAAGCTTGAAATGGTTGATATTGGCCAAGATCACTAGTGTGTGTTCTTGGTGTTCTTGGTGAAACTTGAAGATCTAAGAAACCATGATTTTTATGGATGAATCATGAGGATGAAGCTAGTTAAGAAGGATTATCAACAAACTATAGAAAGAACACTTACGATTTTTGAAGATCAAGCATGAAGATCGGGATGATACTTGAGAGAAAACTCATGTGTTCTTGAAGGGAAAGTGAAAGAATGAAGAAAAGTGAAGGAAATGAACTTATATGGAGGAGTTTACGGCCTACATGAGTTTACGGCCATAAACTCCATGTTTACGGTCGTAAACTCCATTTGATGGAGTTTAGGGCTTGATTCTTGTACTGTGGCCTTTAGCAGATAAATTCCAACACTTATTCCTTAAGTGTACTAGGCTGAAACTCCTTAGAAAAACCTTTAACCGGGCTAGAACTTAGTACTAATGAGTTTGACACTCATTTGAGTTGATTGACTGGGCTTTAAAATCAAATTTTTTTTTCCGGGTTGTCACAAGCCTCATCCACACTGAATACTCCGAAGCAGTACACAGGGAATCTTCCCAAGTATAACAAATGTAACTACCATCACCTCAGGGAATGCAGAGAGATGATGTGCACAAGATGCAACCGGAAGGGCCATACAGCAAAATATTGTAGGACCCAGTTTCCACAAAACCAGATGCCCAACAACAACAACAACACAAAGGATGGAGCCAGTTATACCTATTATGGGTGCGGGAAGACCGTACATTTCAGACGGAATTGTCCCAATGCAAACACCTAGACGACAGAAGCAGCAGGAAGAGTGCTGACTATGGGACAAGGAGAAGCGGTTCAGGATCCCGCTGTCGTCACCGGTACGTTTCTCCTTAACCACTCATATGAATGCATCCTGTTTGATACCGGTGCAGAGCGAAGCCTTGTGAGTAACAAATTCAAACACTTGCTAAAACAACAACCCCAAAAGCTTAATGAAACCTTTACGGTGAAAATGGCTAATGGGAAAACAGAATCAGCCGGGGAAATCTATGTAGGATGTACCCTAACTTTAAATCAGCATACCTTTCAAATAAACTTGATGCCTGTAACTATTAGGAGTTTTGATCTGATTATCGGCATGGACTGGTTGAGCCCCCATCATGCCGAAATTATGTGTCGCGAGAAGGCCGTTCGCCTTCATCTCCCTAATCACGAAACCCTAATTATATACAGAGACAAACCCAGTACGAACCTTTGTCTTATCTCGTGCATTAAGGCACAAAAATATCTACAAAAGAAGGACTTGGCGTTTCTGGCACACATAGTGGATAAGTCCAAGGAAGAGGTCAATATTCGAGACATCCCAGTAGCTTGCGACTTCCCGGACGTCTTTCCCGAAGATCATCCGGGGATACCCCCAGAAAGACAAGTCGAGTTTCGAATTGACCTGGTACCGGTAGCTACGCCCATTGCCAAATCAACCTATAGGTTGGCTCCTGCGGAGATGGAAGAACTGTCAAGCCAACTCAGCGAGCTCTTGAGTAAAGGATTCATCCGACCTAGCTTCTCACCCTGGGGAGCTCCGGTCCTTTTTGTTAAGAAGAAGGACGGATCCTTTAGGATGTGTATTGATTATAGAGAGCTGAATAAGCTCACTATCAAAAATCGCTACCCACTTACACGAATCGACGATCTGTTCGACCAGCTCCAGGGAGCAAATTACTTCTCTAAGATAGATCTGCGGTCCGGCTACCACCAGCTCAAGGTCCGAGAAGAGGATATTCCCAAAACCGCTTTCCGAACCCGTTATGGACATTATGAATTCCTTATAATGCCCTTCGGTCTAACGAATGCCCCTACCTCATTCATGGACCTGATGAATTGAGTCTGCCAACCCTTCCTCGACAACTTTGTCATCGTTTTCATCGGCGATATCCTGGTCTATTCTCGAAGTGAAGAGGAGCATGGCGGACATCTCCGACAAATCTTAAAAACCCTACGGACCGAAAAGTTATACGCAAAACTCTCTAAGTGTGAGTTCTGGCTCCGTAGCGTAAACTTTTTGGGTCATGTTTTCAGTCAAGAAGGGATACATGTGGACCCTTCTAAGATCAAAGCTATTGAAGGATGGGCAGTCCCAGCGACACCCACAGAAATTCATCAATTTTTAGGTCTCGCAGGCTATTACAGGAGATTCATTCAGAACTTCTCCAAAATAGCCAACCCACTTACCATGCTTACACAAAAGGGCGGGCCATTTGAATGGACAGAAAAGCAGGAGGTTGCCTTCCGAACTCTGAAGCGAGCTCTCTGTAGTGCACCAGTACTATCACTACCAGAGGGAACAGAGGACTTCGTAGTTTACTGCGATGCTTCGAATCAGGGTTTAGGCTGTGTACTCATGCAACGTGGTAAGGTGATAACTTATGCATCCCGATAACTAAAGACACATGAGGTGAATTATACCACCCATGATCTCGAATTGGGAGCTGTGGTCTTCGCCTTGAAAATTTGGAGGCACTACCTTTATGGTACCAAGTGCACCATTTTCACCAACCACAAGAGTCTCCAGCACCTTTTAAATCAAAAGGAGTTAAACATGAGGCAGCGAAGATGGGTTGAGCTGCTAAACGATTATGAGTGCGAAATCAAGTACCACCCAGACAAGTCTAACGTGGTAGCTGATGCCTTGAGTCAGAAAGAATACTCCAATCGTCGTGTGAAGACTCTTCCAATAACCATCCAATCCCATCTGTCCTCACAAATCAAAGCTCGACTTCAAGCATCACGCGACCGACAGAAGAGCTATGCTGATAAACGGCGAAATCCCTTGGAATTTCAAGTCGGGGATCGGGTGTTGTTAAAGGTCTCCCCCTGGAAAGGGGTGATCCGTTTCGGGAAACGGGGAAAACTAAACCCACGGTACATTGGACCATTCGATATTCTTGCTCGAATTGGTCCAGTGGCTTATAGACTGCAGAGACCTGCCGAGCTTAGCAATGTACACCCCGTGTTTCATGTTTCCAATTTGAAGAAGTGCTAATCCGACGAAAATCTTGTCATTCCGTTAGAAGAAATCGAAATCAACGAGAATCTCTTGTTCATCGAGGAACCAGTTGAAATCATGGACATGGAGGTGAGACGTACTAAGCAAAGCCGCATTCCAATAGTGAAGGTTTGGTGGAACGTGAAACGTGGACTGGAATTCACATGGAAACGCGAAGACCAGATGAAGCAAAAGTACCCTCACCTATTCTCGCATTCTCAAATCTAGCTTCAAAAAGAATTTCGGGACGAAATTCCCTCTAACGGGGGGATGATGTCACTACTCGCATTCTAGCTAGGAAATTCTGTACTCTTGTAAACATTATCTACTGTAAACTCGTAAACCCTAATTCATGTTATGCTTGAAATTCAACCTATGGAAGCACATTCAAACCTAGATTCATCAAGTAAAGTTGAAAACCCTAGAAATCCCGGTTTAAGTCCATTAGGGATTAGGATTTCCTTATTGGGGCTAATGGGCCAATAAACTTCCAATGTGACTATTTTGGGCTTAGAACTCGTAATTGGGCTCTAATTCAACCCACTTTCATAAAATTTAACATTTTGGGCCATAATGGGCCTAAAATGAAATAAATTACCTTAATGGGCCTTGTTGGGCCATAACAAATCCAATAAGCCCTATAGGGCCATAAAACTCATTCTTTTATGTAATTTGGGCCGTAAACTACCCTAAGGCTCCAATGGGCCGAAAACCATCAATTTGGGCTTCATATTATGGACTCTAGCACAAAAGGCCCAAGCCTTTCTTTCCCTTCTCTCTCTCTCTCTCTCGGCCCAACTACAAAAAAGGGAGAAGAGTTGACTTTTAAGGTTGCCACCTCACTATTACACTTCATACTCCCATGCAAGACCCAACATGTATCCAAGCTAGTCATTCACCACTCTCTCTTCCCTCTCTTCTTCTACTCTCGGCCGAGGCTCACCAAAACACACACACATCACAACAAACTCTCTCAAATTCTCTCAAGACTCATCCATATTCTTCATCCAAAATTCTCAAAACTTTTGCTTGTGTTTCAAGAGGTTTTCACAAGATAATCATCATTCTTGGTAAGTCTTTACACCTCCAAGTTTTATCATTCCATTCTCTTGATATATCACTCTTTTAAGCAAAGTTTTGGTGATTTTGCTTCCTAGAGCTTCTTAAGTTCGAAATCAACTCTAGGAGGCTTGCTAGGACCAAAAATATCTTTCACATGATTTATGGGGGAGAATACAAGTAAAATGTGAGTTCATACCCCTCTATTTTCGGTTTTCATATGATTTATGGGGGAGAATACAAGTAAAATGTGAAGATCTATGTGTATTTGTATGTTATGTGTGATTTCTTGTGTTTTTGTGGTAAATATGTGCTAAAAATGAAAGATATTTCGAGATCTATAGCTCAAGAAGGAAAAATATGTGATCTAGGTCATATTTCACTTAACATGTCAAGATAAACTACTATACAAGCTTTAAAATAACACACTACAACATAAAACTCATTATTGGACTATTTTTGTCAAATAAACAAAAGTTTGGGAAAAAGTTGTCATTTACGGTTTTTACAAGGCTCAAAATGTCAAGACAGTTAAAATGGAAGTTTCTATTATCATTATGTTTTTCAAAGGACTAAAAATGAAATTTGTAGCTTATTGGGCTAAAATATTGGGCTTTTCGACCCATAGGCCCAAAGTTGCAAAAAATATGGTTTAAGGGGGGCTGAAATGGTAAATTTCTCAAAACAGTGGGTAGAAAAGTAAATAAATCTATTTCTGGTGTTAAAATGACCTTATTTGCTAAAAAGGATTGAAAATGCAAAGATTTTGGATTTTGGGTAAAAAGTGTAAAAATTGCGAAAAGTGTGGATTAAAATGCAAGTCTTTTAACTAAAGGGTTGAAACTTTCTAAAAATTTACTTTTGGACTTAAAACATTATTTAAATAAGTGTTTGGGTAAAAAATGTCAAGAAAAATAGTTCAAGGACCTAATATGTCATTTTTTTTATAAAAAGGACTAAAATTGCCAACTTTACCAAAATAAGGGGCTGAATAGGTCAAACTAATATTTTTGGTCAATTATGTTAATAATAAAATAATTGGGTCAAAATATACAAAACTTTATAACTTATGGGTTTTAAATACAAAAATAACTATTTTTATAAATCTATGAATCATTATAAAACAAATTCGTGATTTTTACGACATATCGATTAAACAACTCACAACATTAATACTATACAAAACAAGTAAACATTCTAATGGTTGGGCTTGAGAGATTCTAATCACGCTTATTGGGCCTTCGTGACTCATTAACATGACTTTTGGGCCCAACATAAATAATACATGTTATTAGGCTTCCTGTGACCCAATTACATGCTTAAGGGACCCTCAATGGTTTATACATGCTATTGGGCCTCAGTGGCCTATTAGCATTACAAGTAAGGTCCAAATAAATCATATGTGAAATGGTCCAACGCGCTTTTCGTATACTCAACAGCCTCAAATAACATACGAAATTAGTAGGGCCTAGTAGTTATCTTCTCCTCGTCTGTTAGGCTTACCTTCTCTTCAAGTAAACTAAAATCAAATCGTTAATCAAGGTTAATCAAATTCATGTGGATTAAGTGAGTAATAACGGGTGACACCAGTAAGTGTCGGTCGTAGTCTGTAGTTGTAATCAAAGTCTCCTAGAGGGAGAGCGAGAGTTTGTGTATAGATCTATACGGGGGTGACTCCCCCACACCTAAGTTGTTCGCTACAGTTAGACTCGGCCAGTCTAGGGTGACAAAATCTTAAGATCAATTTCGGTGTTCATTAGAATGCCAAGACAGACGAACTAGTCATTATCATGCATGGTTATAACGACTCACGTAGAAATCCGATATCATTTAAGTAATCAAGGGAAATCATATTCATTCGATGTGACGATACAATAACGTAAAACGATCATAACTTTTTATCGGAAAACATCGGGTTTTCTGGGGAAACCAATCTTGCTCATTTGTACTTTCAAAAACTATAATGCAAAACTTCTCATTTATTCATGTTTTGAAATCATTCACGCATATACTTACAGGATCATCACAACATTTTCAAGAAAAGTCTTAATACAGAAAATATCGGATTTTCTGGGTTTTACGAACGACATAAACTATTTTACATCAAACACACTTATGAACTCACCAACATTATATATGTTGACTGTTTTCAAATAACTTGTATTCTCAGGTAATCGTTAGACAAGGAAGCATCCAGTATGTTGAAAGTTTCTTTTGTAGTTGCTAATCACCAAACACTTTATATTTTGGAATCATGTAATGTAAACCTTGTACTTGATGTAAACAATGCCAGTTGTACTATGTAATGTTTGGTGATGAATGTGTTATGTTTCATGTATATTCATTGTGATGATATTTCAATTTAAGTCACGCGAGCCCTCAGACGTTTCCGCCATCTGGTTCGGGGTGTGACACTTGGGCAGATCGAAGTATATGAAAGGCACTATATCATGATCGTGAATTATCCCTTCTCGGAAGAGTGAGGATATGCCCATCATCGGATTTGGATTATATTTCAATGCTTGAATCCGGATGATTTCTTCAAGTGCTTGATTAATTTGATCTTGTGACCAACCTTCGGACTTTCTGAAGGTCCTAGGAGGGATGCTTGGTTCCTAGGAGATCTTCTTCCCTTTATATTGAGGTGGTTTGCTTAAGTCAGAAATGAATTTTTGAATTGATTCATCAACGATGAACTATGGAGGAGGAGTGATCAGAGGCTCTTCTGGAATATCGTCCAGTTTCCGAGTAGGAGAACCTTCATCAACTGGGATGATTCTTGGAGAAGGAATCAGAGGCAACATATACTGAGTGGCTCGGAATGCATCCACAGTGAGCATCGTCTTGAGTTTATCCATTTCACGGCTTCGTTTGAGTACATATGCCAAGTGTGATGGCCAAGTAACAGCGGACCATATCCTTGTTTCTTCATCTGATAGAACCTTAGTAGGATATTTCCGAGGAGCGTGAAGTTCTACAAAATTAACTCGTCATTTTCATCTTTTTCATCATCTTTTGTTGGGGGATCCATGGATTCAACCTGTATCACATCATAATCATCATCGGATTCATCTCATAGATTTTATTGCATGGTTTGACTCCTATGTCCTTCTCCCCCTCTTGCTTTGGAGGGACGACATTCGAGGCAAGTCTAGCAGTTGCTTGGAACTCTGATAGTCTTTCAAAGACTTTCTGAAAGCTGATGTTGATTTTTTGAGTAAGAGTGTCATAGGCTTCGACAGTGGGAGATTGGGCTTCAAATGATCAAACAGGGATGCGAGAATGGAGAGCATTTCATTGAACTTGTTGTTCAGAACATCAACAATATTTCAACAAGCTCGGATCAGCTTGATCAGGACCTCTTGCATGATGAGATTTAGTTCATCCTTCTTCTTGATTTCTTTTTCTAAAATCTGGATCTGTTTCTCATGGCGTACATGCATTTGCTTGAAAAGCTCGTTGGTGGCATTGATCATATCTTCATGAATTTTGAGCATGGTAGAGGTGGTGTCGATGTAGTGATCCAGGCTGGTGTTGTATTTTTGCTCAACTTATTTGCAGGTTTTCTTGAAACGCAGGTAGATGAGCTTATCCAGTTGATCTGCTCTTTCATCTTCCAATGGCCCAACTTGTTTAATCTTTGAAAGAGATTTAAGGATGACATCGAGCTTTGAATCGAGGCTGAAAACTTTTTCATCAAGCCTTGAGTTTAATTGCGCCACAGATTTTTCAAGTGTGGCGACCTTGTAGACAGCTGATGCTACGTTGTCTCGGAGTTCTAGAAGGGAAAATAGATCAGCTATGTTTACATCTGATGATGTAGTGTCCGAGGTGGAACTCTCAGACTTATCATTATCACCATCAGCACCTTGATCTTCATGTGGTTCAGAAGGCGAGGGATTGCTTTCTATTTGACCTTCTTGAATGGCTTGGACTGTGTCATCAATTTGGATTTCTTCGTTGACACGTTCCGAGGAAGATGATGACAGTTCGAAGTCGTAGACAGGCTTTGAAGAAGATGGCATTTATAGATCCCTGAGTGTGGAGAAGAGTGGACGAGCGCCAACGGAAGCGCTATCATCGTCAAACAAAAACTCCGTTGAGTGTTCTTCATCTGAGGGCGGTTGAAAGGCATCATGATGAGGAGACTTCAGAGGATCATCCGAGATGATTGCAGTGTGGGCTGGTTCGGAGGATACTAGTTCTTGATCAGTTTCCTCATCGCTTGGAGTTGAAAATGGCAGGTTGCTTTGAATGGCTCTATTTCCCATGGAGATTAAGGTGTACTCCACTTGAGCTCTAGTCAATTTCGGATGTCTTGTATGTGCCCTGTCCACAAAATCATTCCATAGATCGTCAACAAAACCTGGTCGACCTTTACCCGGACTAGCTATCAGACCAGTTGGGGCTTTGGAAGATGGAGGGACAACTCCTCCTTCCGAAAGCTTAAAATCTGAGGCAGGGCCCCCAGATTGTGCTTGTGTGGAAAGAAAAGGAATGTGCGAAGTGACACGTGGGTTTGTTCCATGGGGCTACAAGGAACTTTGTTCAACACCGGCATCATCTTTTTAGAAAGATGAGGGTGGATTATGTGGAGACTCCCCGTGAGTGTGTGCTTGTGATTTTGAAGCTCCGAAGGGTACTTCGGAAGAGTGGCCAGGTGGGGTAATCGGATGACCATAGTCAGTCGGAATTTCAATGTGTGATTCTTTCCAAGAGGAACCACTGACTTTGGATCTCTTTTTTAGAAGGAGCTTTGGAAGGAGATGTTTTTTGTTTGTCTTCCTTTTTCTTTTTTCCACCAGTCATGGTTGGTTTATTAACATCCGAAGGCTGATCAATAGAGACTGGGGCAGACTGTATTGGGATAAACACAATCGAAATTTCTAAGTGATATTTAATAAATTGTGAATCGGATGGAAGAACTGCCAACATATGTTATGGCAACATACGAATAGGTCCGAAAGTGGACTGGTTCGAAGTCTATACGTATTAATAGCTTTAAATGACAGAAATACCTCTTTCGGTTTTGTGTTGATAGGTATTGACTATTTTCTTTCCTAGTAGAATTTTTGTAGAGTCAGAGCCCAAAACCACGGACTTGAAATCTCATTTAGCTTTCTCTTGATAGAAAACTTCCGAAAATCTTGCCATAGGAATTCGGTCAAATAGATTGCATTGTTCCTTCCTGAATAAATGATGTTAACGGCATACAGTTAATCTTTGCTCATTGTGTCTGTTTCGCCATGCTTGCCCGGAAGGCCTCGAACAATGAGGTGCATCAACACGGTCCAAAAGCCAGGAACTGCTGATTTCTTGAACTTCTTAGCCTTGAATTCTTCAGTGTATCCAATTACGTTCAGGAACGTCTGGAACTCTTCAGATGAGGGTTCTTGCACTTGAAATGTAACATTCAAAAATCTAGGTATTTCATTTAACCCCCTTGAAGTATTTTCTTTGTGGTATTGAGGACCCTTCATACGTTGGGCGTACATATGTGTACGCTTATCGTACACGAGCGGATGGATCACGTGACTTAGGCTCGTACGTGCGGCGTACAAGGCCGAAATCTAAAACCCTAATAATCGGACTTGTGACCTATTTAAACCATCTTATAACCTTTGGAACTCATTTCTATCAGGCTCCTTTGCCTCTCAACGTCCCTAGAAACCCTAATAGCCATTGGAAGTGAGTTTGAGCTTAGAGTGTCAAAAGGAAGCCATTTTTGGGTGTGTTAGCAAGGAGAAGAGCTTGTGGTGCAATTATTGAACGTGGTGAAGCTTTTAGATCCAACATTTCCTTCATCTTAGGGAGTTTCTGAAGGTATAAAGTCCATACCTTGCTCATATTTTATTTAGATCTCTTTGTGGACTTGTTTTGGTCTCTTTGGTCCCTTATTGTCCTCCCAAAACAGATTGAGGGACTGAAAAAGGAGAATTGTAAGACTGATTGGATTAGGGGGAAATCCCACTGTTTGTTAGAGACAGCCGAAGATGATTAAATTAGTGTGGTAGGGTTTGGGTTCCGACATTTGGAGGAATGAGGCAAAAGATTTTGGAGGAGGCCCATAAGTCCAAGTTTTCTATCCATCCGGGGGCCACAAAGATGTATCGAGACCTGTGAGTGAGCTATTGGTGGCCCTGCATGAAGTGGGAAGTTGCTTGGTTCGTTGAGCGGTGTTTGACCTGCAGGAAGGTCAAAGCCGAGCATCAGAGGCCTACCGACAAGGTTCAGCCGTTACCCATCCCCATGTGGAAATGGGAGGAGACCACCATGGATTTTATCACGAAATTACCCAGGACAGCGCGGGGTGTTGATTCTATTTTGGTTTATTATGGACAGGCTGACCAAGAGTGCTCTTTTTATTCCAATTGCTGAGAGTATATCTGCCGAGAAATTATCGGATATTAATGTTTCGGAGATGGTAGTCAGGAATGGAGTGCCAGTGTCGGTGGTCCCGGACCACGATGTTAGGTTCACCTCCAGGTTCTGGAGGGAATTTCATGATGAGTTAGGCACTCAGCTACGTTTCAATATAGCTTACCACCCCCAGAACGATGGGTAGAGTGAGTGGATGATCCAGACGCTCGAGGATATGCTCCGAGCATGCGTTCTCGACTTTGGATGGAGTTGGGATACTTACCTCCCACTAGCAGAGTTTTATTACAACAACAGTTATCATGCTAGTATCGACTGACCCCCATTCGAGATGCTGTATAGAAGGAGATGTAGGACTTCAGTTTGTTTGGGGGAGGTTGGCCATCGCGTCTTGGGAAGCACCGAAGTGGTGCTTAAGACTACTGAGTTGATTTAGCAGGTGCGTGACTGGCTGCGAGTCGCGCAGAGTCGTCAGAAAAGCTATGTTGACCGACGCCAATCGGATCTTGAGTTTCAGGTGGGGGATTTCGTACTGCTGAAGGTGTCGCCCTGGAAAGGCATCATCTCCTTTCGAAAGAGGGGAAAGTTGGGACCCCATTTCATTGGTCGATTCAGGATCTCAGCCCGAGTTGGAAAGGTTGAGTATCTGTTGGATCTCCCTGATGAGCTGAGTCAGATCCACAACACCTTCCATGTGTCTCAGCTGCGGAAGTATGTATCAGATGAGGCTGCAGTTATTTCATTGGATGATATTCACGTAGATGAGAGCCTGCATTATGTTGAGAAGCCCATTGCAGTTCTGAATAGAAAAACTAAAGCTCTTCGTAACAAAGAGGTGAGGCTGGTGAAGGTGCAATGGAAGCATCAGAGGGGCTCCGAATGGACCTGGGAGCCGGAGGACGAGATGAGAGAGCATTACCCGGATCTATTTGCATCTTCAAAATTCGAGGACGAAGTTTAATCAAGTGGGGGAGAGTTGTAACATTCAAAAATCCAGGTATTCCATTTAACCCCCTTGATGTATTTTATTTGTAGCATTGAGGACCCTTCGTACGCTGGGCGTATATATGTGTACGCTTAGCGTACATGAGCGGATGCATCGCGTGACTTAGGCTCGTATGTGGCGTGTACAAGCTCATACGTGAAGCGTACGAGGCCGAGGTCTAAAACCCTAATAAGCAGACTTGTGACCTATTTAAACCATCTTATAACCTTTGGACCTCATTTATATCAGCCTCCTTTGCCTCTCAACGTCCCTAGAAACCCTAATAGCCATTGGAAATGAGTTTGAGCTTAGAGTGTCAAAAGGAAGCCATTTTTGGATGTGCTTTCAAGGAGAAGAGCTTGTGGTGTAATTCTTGAACGTGGTGAAGCTTTTAGATCCAACATTTTCTTCATCTTAGGGAGTTTCAGGAGGTATAAAGTCATACCTTGCTCATCTTTTAATTCGATCTCCTTTTTGGTCTTGTTTTGTTCTCTTTGGTCCTTTTTTGAGGGTCTTAATGCGTCAACACCATTTGTGATGCCATAGTTGTAGATCTAGTCATTTATTGGCATCTTCTAGCTTAAAGGTGCAAACTTTTTTGTGCTTGTGACCTCCATGCAAGTATTAAGTCAAGTATTAAGTTCTTTTGGGCTTTTGGACTTCATTAAGCCATGCATTCACAAAAAGTTGGAAACTTTACATGATTTCCCACCTCAATGAGGTCAGATCTGGGTATTGGAGCAAGTGTCTGAACCAAATAAGAGCTTAGTGGCATAAAAGGAAAATCAGAGGAGTACGCTGGGCGTACAAGCTCGTACGCGCAGCGTAAAAGCCCTTATGCGTGTACGCTTAGCATACAAGCTGAGTACGCCCTGTGTACTCAGCAGAGGGTTTCAGTATTTTGGGCTTTCGGTGTGGGCTTCACATGTGGACTTAGAAGCTTAGGGATGCATCGTGGGTTATGGCATGCTTAAGTTAGGTGGGCCAATTTCCATTGTGGGCCTTTAAGGTAATGAGTTGGACCTTTTGGGCCTTAGACCCATTAGTGTAAATGGGCCAAATTGGATTGGGCCCATTATAAGGAATTTTCTTTTGGGCCTTTGGGCCTTGTGGCCCATTGTAGTTTTGGTCTTTGATGCTAGGCCCATTAATGAAGTAAAGACTTTAGGGTCATAATGGAGGGACATGGACTTAGGATTTTGGGCTCTTTGATTAGGTTGTGTTAAAATCCTAATTAGGTTTATTTTTATATTTATTCAGTGTGAGATTTTAGGCTGGTAGTTGAGCGACTATTGTTTTCAGAAGACTGAGGTGGGTCTTCTCACTATACCAATGGGTCGAAGGCACCAATGCTGGCCCATTACTTGATATGAGGTTTCAATAGTTGAATATGTAATGGTTTTTTTATTTAGCATGTTATGACTTATGTGAAGACCATGGGAGGAGCCCATGGCACTCGGTAAAGACCATGGGGGGAGGCCATGGCTCTTGGATGTGAGACTAGGGGGGGAGCTCATGACATTCCGGATGATGACCATGGAGGGAGTCCATGGCAATCCTATGTATATATGTTCCATGGCATTATGTGGTTATAGGTTTTGTGTATTTTGGGAACCCACTATGCTTTTTCTTACAGTTTTGTTGGGTGCCTCAGGTACTTTTGGTTCTAAGGGCAAGGTCCCGGCTTGATGGCGTGACATGCACTCTCCAGTATTTCCGCATTCACTGTTTTGGATATTCTGATTTTTTGGACATGATTTTATGTAATGGAATTTTGGAAAACAAAATATGGTTGTAGTTTTGAAATATTAAATGAAAAATTTTATCTGAATTTTTGGGCTGTTACATGAAAACCGTTGGGATTTTCTGGAATCCCAATTGTTTTGATGAACGTTTGTTCGGAAACAGGAAGAATTCTATCTCCAATGATTTTTGTCTCCAGAACACCGTCTTGAATTTTGATTCTCTCGAAGGCTGTGTGAAAAATACGTAGATGGCTTTGAGGGTTTATGGTTTTAGTGAGTGGAATTTAAATAGGGTGACGGGAGATGAACTCGATCATCACGCGAATGGATTCATCATAATCCATTGGATCGATTGAAAATAATTGACTTGTTTCACATAAGAACGGTTCGGTGGATGAAGATGATGCTGATCCCTTGGTTGATTTCTTCTTTGTGGCAGGTTTTGAGGTTTCATGGATGTTTTGAGAGGAGGCCATTGTTGCAGGTATGAAAGCTCGAAGAACAGTCGCAGAGTGAATTTTGGAGAAGAGGGTGAATAGAGTGTAAAAAAGGAACAATTGGGGTTTGAAAACCTTATATAGGTCGGATATTCGGGTCGGGTTAGAAAAAGGTAATGATGACACCCGATGGAAAAAATGGGTCGCATTTAATGTTTTTCCAATATTGGCATGCTTATAACTTACAAGAGCAAAAGAAGCGATGACCATACATGCGATAAAGAAAACCGCCGTTTCAGTTTAAGTTGATGTGCACTTTATCAAGACGTGTGCAAAAAGCACGATTATTTAGGAGTTATGGATAATCATTAATAAAAAAATTACTGTTAATTCAATTAAGAAAAATGTTTTCAAAAAAACTTTAGTGAAAACCTTTGAACTTGTTTTTGCAACGGATGATCTCGGAAAAAGGAAAATTTGAGATGAGATGTCATAAGATACTTTGAAGAAAATATGAACAAATCATTAGTACATAATATAGAGTTCATTATGGCACAATATTAGACTGAATATCAGAGGTAAAATGCATGAAGATCTTTGAGGAAGATTTTTTTAAACAGATTTGAGATTACGAGACATGAAGGATCAGAGCTCGGACAAAGATAAGAGATGAAACTCTCATTACCATTTCAGATTGGAATTCCGAGGAGAACTTCATAACACTTTATATGAGGTAGATTCCGAAATAAGATAAATGCAAACACACCAATGTAACTATATTGGTCATAATCTTCAAGAGACGAGGAAATCTGTACAACTTAAAACTGGAAGAAGAGGTCAGAAAAAAAGACACGTAAAATGATCCTTTTTATTCCGAGATGAAAAGATTTTGGCTTCGAAATTATTTCACCTTCTGATGTTTCCATCAGAGAGTACAAGACTCTTGGAAGAACTGAGGATCAGGCATCATCAAACCCATTTTGTTCAGGAACCCATTAAATTTGGTTTCGTTTAATGCGTTAGTAAAGACATCAGCAATTTCATCGTCATATGGAACAAAGTTTAGTTCATTGTTTCCTTTTAAAATATGATCTTTATTAAAATGGTACCGAATATCGATGTGCTTCGTCATGGAGTGTTGAATTGGATTGTGATAAATCACAATGGCACTTTGAGAATCACAATAGATTGGAATTTGTTGAAATCGATAACCATAGTCCAAAAGTTGAGACTCCATCCAAAGAACTTGCAAAGTGCAACTAGCAGCAACAATGTATTCCACTTCGGTTGTTGAAAGAGCAATGCAGTTCTGCTTCTTAGATGACCAGCTAACCAATCTTCCACCCAAAAATTGACAACCTCCTGAGGTGCTTTTTCTATTCAATTAAAGACCACCATAGTTTGAATCGGAGTATACCTGAAGAAGGTACTCTCATTTCCCGGATACAAAATTCCAAGGCTCTTTGTTCCTTTGAGATAACGGAAAATTTTCTTGACCGCCAGAATATGAGACATCTTCGGGTTGACCTAAAATCTGGCACATAGGCATGTTGAGAACATGATGTTCGGACGACTTTCTTTGAGGTAGAGTAGTGATCCAATCATTCCTCTATACTTCTTTTGATCAACAACAATGCATGATGGGTCCGAGAAGATCTTGTGTCCGAAACCCATAGGAACCTTTGCAGAGGCGCAAGTGTCCATTGAATACTTTTTGAGAA
Source organism: Lactuca virosa (assembly GCF_052849685.1). Classification (NCBI taxonomy): domain Eukaryota; kingdom Viridiplantae; phylum Streptophyta; class Magnoliopsida; order Asterales; family Asteraceae; genus Lactuca; species Lactuca virosa. Next base: position 214,029,079 of record NC_136427.1, read on the forward strand.
GCTCGGAAATGTATTTTTCTTGATGAATAAAGATTCCTTAGTTGGGTTGCTTGACTTGGAGTCCGAGGAAGAAACTTAATTCACGATTCACTCTCATTTGGAATCGACTAATCATTAACTTGGCAAAATCAACAACCATTGATGAATCCATGGATCCAAAAATGATATCGTCAACATATATTTGGACTAACATGAGGTTGTTTCCATTTGATCTTCGGAATAGGGTAGGATCGAGGATTCCTATTTGAAAACCGAAATGCTTGAGGAAATCGGTGAGAGTCTGCTTAAGGCCATAAACAGCTTTTCGGAGTTTGTAGCAATAGTTCACCATTGAGAAAAGCACTTTTAACGTCCATTTGGTAAACCTTAAAGCCTTTGTGAGCTGTATAAGAAAGAAAAATTCTGATGGATTCAAGACGAGAAACATGAGCGAAAGTCTCGTCATGATCAAGTCCTTCTATCTGAGTGAATCCTTTGGACACCAATCTTGATTTGTTTATGATAATTACTCTAGCATCGTCTAGCTTGTTTCGGAAGACCCATCTTGTACCAACAACAGGGTGATCCTGAGGAGGAGGGACGAGAGTCCACACTTCATTTCTATCAAATTCTACTAACTCTTCTTACATGGTTGTAATCTAGTCAACATGTTCTAATGCTTCCTTGATGGATTTTGGTTCAAACATTGAGATAAACGCCGAGAAATCACATTCTTTTTGGATGTTAGTAGCAGAACGAGTTTGAACACCAGCGTTGAGATTTTCGATGACCTGATTTGGAGGATAATCCTTTGTCCAGATATGTAATCTCGGAAGCTCTTGTGCAGCGGACGATCCGACGTCAACAATGGGGTTGTGTTGCTCCCACTGAATAGTTTGAAATTGAGGATGATGGTCCCCTTGAAATTCTGAACCGGATATGTCTACATCGTCGTTGTTCGGAAAGTCAAAGAAGTTGGCATCGTCTTCATTGTTGTTCGGAATAGGATCAAATTCAACGAATTGATCTGCTGCATCTTGAAATCCCTCAACCTGAGAATGTTGAAACAGATCGAAATCAAATGGAGGAAAGGTGGGGGTCGGACCAAAAACATTTTGAGAGATTGGAGTTGCAGTTAATGAGGACGGTCTTGATCAAGATTCCGAATCAAGAGCAGTTTCTAGAGGTCTGAACATGCTTTCGAAGTCAACTTCATGAATGATTTGGAATTTGGACATCCTGGAGATGGAGCATCGGACTCCATGATGTGGATTGTGACATGAGTTGGGCCAGAATTCCGAATATAGTTGTTATTGAAGGTGACATCAAAGCTTTCTTCAAGAACACGAGTTCGACGATTCAGAACTCGGTAGGCTTTGAATTTTTCTGAGTATCCCAAGAAGATTTCTTCATTGGCTTTGGGTTAAAACATCGTGAGTCGATCACGGTTGTTTTCGATAAAGCACCTGCAGCCAAAAACAAGCAACAAAGAGTTACTCAGCTTGTGACCATTCATGGCTTCATACGGTGTCATGTTGAGGCGTCGATTGATGATGCTTCGATTTTGAGAGAAGAACGCAATTGACATAGCTTCAGCCCAGAGATAAAGTGGAAGATTTTCAAATTTGATCATCGATTGATCAGCTTCAACGAGAGTTCTGTTTCTTCTTTCAACCACACCATTTTGTTGAGGAGTGTAGGGAGAAGATAAATTTTGATCGATGCCTTTGTCGGAGACGAATTTCTTAATGGTGACATTGGTGAATTCCGAGCCATTGTCACTTTGGATTCTTCGAACAGGCAGTTTGACAAGAACTTCAATTCCTTTGATGAAATTAATAAGTTCCGAGGCTGTTTCAGATTTGAGCCTGAGGAAGAAGACCCAGGTGAACCTTGTGTAGTCATCAAGAATCACAAGAATGTACTTCTTGTGATGCAGAATTTCAACTGTGGAGGGTCCACATAGATCTGTATGAAGCAGTTCTAATGGTTCCAAAATTGATTTTTCAATGATAACAAAATGAACTTTCTTGGATTGCTTCCCACATTCACATGCAGTACATAAGTGATCACTTTCGAACTTGAGGAGTGGCAGACCTTTGACCATTTCACCGGAAACAAGATCATTCATATATCTGAAGTTTAGATGAGAAAGCCTTCGATGCCATAACCAACTGACGTCAGGAACAGCCTTTGAGAGAAGGCAGAGTTGAGGCTTGCCAATGATCATGTTGATGTCTAAAGGACACATGTTTTTATTGCTATTTGACATGATTATACATTCTTTCCGATCTTCTGTCATGACGTAGCTATGATTTTTGCAGAACTCAACTATTCGGTTGGAGTCAGTGAGTTGAGCCACACTAATCATGTTGTGTTGTAGGTCAGCTACATATGCCACATTGGAGACAGAGAAGTTGCCATTGGTGAAGATGCTATAACTTCAGATCTGAGAATTGGAGTTGTTGCCATATGTCATGTAACCAGCATTTTGAGCAATTTTGAGATCACGCAGAGAGTCTTTCTGTCATGTTATGTGCATGGAATAAGCACTATCAATATGCCATATTTTATCTTGTTTCGAAGCACAGAGTGCCTGCAAAATCAGTGAGTTTTGGAGTTTTTAGGCTCCGAGTTAGGTTTATGGACTTTAGCACGGGCTTTAGACTTCAACTGTGACTGTGGAACAATGGGTATCTCGGAGGGTGTGTTCCGAGAATCTTTGGGAAAGAAGCAAAATGCCATAGTCTTTTCATTGATCCAAAAATCATATTTTCAACCAAGGGTTGTTTGGGCATTGTTTTTCTCGGACCAACAGTTTTCTAAGACGTAGGAATCACTGTGTTACCAGAAGTTACAGATGTATTTTCAACCTTTTTAATTTTCCACTCAATTTTTTGTTTTGAATCTTTTGAGGATTGTTTAACAACAGTGTTCTCACTAACTCGTTCTTTGCTTGCTACTTTTAATGGTACATTTGATTTCGGAAATTGTTGTGGTTTAAAAACAGTACCATCGGATTTAGCAATGATTACATAATAAAATGTCCGAGAAGAGTCAGTGTTGGTGGAATGAGTATCAACAGTAACCTTTTTTAGATTAGGACTAAAAGACTTGTTTTGAACGACCAAACTAGGAATATTGGATGGCCTTTTAAGGATCTTAACAGGCGCAAATGTATTGTGGTTCCTAGTGCTTGGGCTAAATGTCTGAGATACTTTCTTTTCAGATCTGTCAATGAATTTGGAATCATGACTTGATCTAATTTCCTTTTTGAGGGCATTTTTGGCTTTGATCTTAGGATCGACAATATCTTTCTTATTTAACAACGGTTTCTTCCGAGAGTCAGATGATGACTTGGAAGTTTGTCCAACTGATGGATTGTCAAACTTAGGCTTGATTAGCACTAGGGTTGTTTTTCAAATCCCTTGAGAATTAGAAACACACGAGTCAGATGAATCATCACACATAATTTCTTCATCAACGTCACTATCTAAGGATGCCCAAACAAAATATGATCTATCAGAGTCAGGTCTAGTTGTCTCTGGAATTATTTCGTCAACAACACAACTGTTAGGAGGTCCGAAGTTCGGAACTTGAACTCCAGTATGGGTGAATCTAGGGAATGATTCCGAGGTCTGATTCAGGTCTAGGTGTATCAGAGGCGGAAGAGGCGTGGAATCAGGACATTTGACAACTATGGATTAAAACTCAGAAATCAGAGATTGAAACTGGTCTGAAGTCTCAGGAAGGGGCGAAAATGGTGAGACAAGGGTATCCGAATGTGTGTGGTTCGGAATGTCTCCCATAAAAGTTATATTTTCCAACTCCTTCAACGGACGAGCAATAGAAAACTAGGTTCTGAGGCCTAGTGATTTGGACCATGGATGACAAAAATTATAAGTCATTTGTTCATTTGATTCAAGAATATCTATTGCATGATGTAAAGCATCAATTTTGGCATTCAGACGTTTGTTATCAGAAATTAAAACATTTCTTTCAAAATAAGTGATTTCACATTTGTCTTTTAAAATGATACATTCATCTTGAGACATTACAAGCTCTTTTTCTAGTGAGTCAATCTTAAGCTTCCTATCTTCGAATCGTAATCTAAGGCTAGTCAGTTCACTTTCCAGCTTCTCACTTACTTCTATGGAAGACTCATAGGATTTATGGATGATGGTCATATCTAATTGGATTTGGGTTAGATATGGTTCACAATGAGATAAATCAAAATTATTTTCAGTAATCATAGATCTTACCTGCTGAACGGTGCTTATGCCTAGTGGATCATTGGTTTCCATGTAGCAAAAGTTTGGCTCAGCATCTTCATCGTCTCCTTTTGAATCTGATGACCAGTAGCCTTCTTCACATTCGATCGATTGTCTTGCCATAATACATATATTTCTTCTAGTACTCACATCATCCTCATCTCCAGAAGACCAGTACCCTTCAACATCTCTTGACACAGTAGTGATAAACGCTTTCTCACTTGCAGCCATCTCTTGAGCTCTGTGGGCATAATATGCAGAATCTTTGATTTTTGGTTTCTGAGTGGTTTCAGCCATACAATATTTGGAAAAATGATTACCATGACCACACTTGTGACAAACTATATTGGGTTTGTCTGACTTCGGATGATCATGGGATTCCGAGGGATGACTTGAAGACGAGATGTTGGGTTCGTAAGCAGGTGGGTTCTCTGAAGGTTTAGGAAATGGTTTACGATAATTTGGTGAGGGGCATGGAAACTGTTTTGATATGGTTTGTGAGTGGGATTCCATGGACGCTTGTATTTCATGGACAATAATGAAAACTCTTGTTGAAAGCGAAGTTCGAACTCAGCTGCATCAGGATCGAAATTCTCTGGATGGTTCGGAACAGGTGGAGTTGGCGGAGTTGGAAAGGTTGGTTGAACTTGAATAACAGTGGGATAGTTCCAAAGAAATCTGACACGGATGGGGTTAGAATGAGTGGGTTAACATGACTAACCAAGGCAATAGGACCTCCTGACAGTTCTCGTAACGTTTGTGCAACGTTTGATTAGTGGCCTTTTAGTTCGTCAAAGAGTTGGTAGGGATTTAGATTTTTCAGAGATCCATTACTCTGAAGACACGATTTTTACATTCCCCCAACCTTTTCTGAGGCTATTGATACACTTCAGTTGGTACTGTAAAGGAGTTCTAGTTATTCCGTGTGTAGTCATGTTGTTTACAACAATATGATACCTATTTGAAGGCGAGGCTACAGATTCACCTGGAGTAGTGGTGAAGGTATCAAAATCGTTAATAACCGAAGTCATACGTTTATCTTTCATATTTTCGGACCCTTCAAACAGATCCTGAAGTGTATCCCAAATCTATTTTGCAGATTTGCACAACTTAATGTGCTCAAAGAGAGATGGAGGAACAGCTAACACCATCCCGGAAAATGCAACCTGATCTGCATGCAATTTTTCGATGTCTGTAGCAGTGAGAGGTGTTGCGCATTGTTCGTCTTTCCCCATGAGAGTTTCAACGACATCTCTCACTGTTTGTCTGACCGGAACATGTGGACCATCTTTCACAGAACTCCATATTTCTTCACCTTTTTCCTTACCAAGTAAAAATCTTTCCATTCTAAGTTTCCAGTGATCATACTTTTCAACAACTAGCAGTGGGGCACTAGAAGGGCAACCCACACTATTTGCTATTTGCATTGAATACATTTATTGAGATGAATTAGGAGGAGCCATTGAAGTTAAGATATTAGAGCAGAAGCGGTATATAGAAGAACTTTTATCCTGAACACATAAATGATTCAGATACCAAGCTAATCTCAGATCAACTATAATATGTTCTTATGGATTCAAAGTACAACCACTCAAGCTCTGATACAAATTGTGAGAACAAGAATCAATACGCAAGGACAAGGTTTGAAATCTCAAACCTTGAGTTAATCTTTAATATCAATGTGTTCTCTTAATATGTAGTTCCATATTGAAGTAATAAATGAAGTAAACTTGAGTATAATCAATGCAAATACTATTTAAGACAAGAAGAATGTAAACAAAAGAAGTTTGACTTGCAAGAGATAATAGATTGATGTGAAGAGAATATTGAGTTCTATTCTTGGATTAATACTTAGATGATTACACAAGAAACATTCACTCCTTAAATAGTAAAGGAGGAACTTGGTACAAACCACTAAAAATTTCTAAGCACTAGATACTAGTAAGTGTCTGACAAACTGACACTTAAAAGATAAACACGATTTTGTCCAAGGAACTGTTACATCAAGATAAAGACAAAATGCAATTAATGCTAGTACAGACTTCTGACTTCTGAATATCTTCGTCTCAGAATTGTTCTTCACTTCAGAACTTATCACATCTCAGACACAGGTTGACTTTGGATTTTGATTGCTTCGGATTGCTAGAGGTTCGCTTTGATGGGTTTTAAGCAAAACATACAATCCTATGCGTGCATGCAACCCTAATTGATTTGGCTCTAAGTTTTCTCTAATTGAACATGCAAACTTGAACACAAAAAAAAAAAAGAAACCCTAGGTACTATGTATTTTAATTGAAATTCACATAATAAAGATTGAAATACATACTTGATTGTTATATTGTAATAACAATCTAAAAACCTTGCTTGAAAGACCTTTGGTAGAAAGCGCCACAAGTGTCGCGCCTCTAATGGCTCACAAACAAACCTAGCAACCAAGGATCACTTTTAAGAGAGAAGGCAGGTGCAAAATCCGGAATCCCTCTAAGGAATCAAGTGGTGGACGAAATCAAACCCTATAGGTGTTTATATAGGTGATAAGGAAGGTATTGGATAAGGCAGGTGTATCCTAGATAACCCTAATCCATTAACTTCCTCCCTAAGGCATCCAAGGCACCCTTAGAGCCCAAGGAAACCCTAGGAGTATCTAGATTTCGTTCACCCCCTTTAGGGAGGTTCTAGAATTGCCCAATCCTAAACTATTGAACATTGTCACCTTTAGTCCCTGCAGCTTCAATTAATTCCTTTAATCCTAAAATTAATTCCAAATTAATTTATGATTAAATATTAATAAACAATATGATTTCTAATTAATATATGATTTCCATAATAAATTAATAGATCATTTATTTTTATTTCTAATCAATTTATTAACCAAGTAATAAATTAATAAATCATTCTTCTCTCTCTAACAATTATCCTATTCAATTTGTAGGTTTGAAGGCAACCCAAAAGGACATTGCTACTATCAATTCAAGTTTATATGGGCTTAGACACCTAATCCAACAGTCTCCCACTTGGATAAGTCTAATAACTATAACTGTCAGTATAACTACTAAATTAACTAGCAAATTGTAGCTACCAAAAGCCACTGTCGAACTCTGACCTAGTCAGTGACGTGTCCTTAGATAAGTGATCAAATATTCCTCCGTTCTACAAGATATCGTATGAACATGATACATGGATTATAATCATTCTCTCTATCCAAGATTTGTTTCCTGATTTCTGATTTATGACGATTGATATCAGACTACTAATTGAACACATCAATTTAGTCCAGGCTTGGCCAAGCGCTTTGGATGTCATCATCAAATCATCAAGAGGCCCATAGATATCTCTTTTCCCCATTAGGGAAAATGGAACGGATAAACTTCGACTCATATGCTTGCACTATTCACTCATCAAATCACGCACAACAATGCGTTTTATAACATCAAGTTACTGATGTGTTTACGTATTATCAATGTGCAACTGACTCGTAAACAACAACTCATATGTCTCCGTTTCAAGAATATAAGATATTATCGTCTCAAAATTACTCGTGATAAAATCCATGATGTAATTCTATGAGCGTGGGTTAATCCAATACTTAAATCACCATTTCAAAAGTACTCACGAACACTGCAGCAAACCATTGCTATGTCTAACTCCTTAGACAATCTACAGTCTGATTCATGACATTCTTAATTCACTACTTACTTCGAAAAGTATGATCGACTGTGGATGTTTGAATAATCCAATTATTCGGGAAGTAAAACATGCAAAGTGAAACACAATAATAACCTAATTAACTATAGTGTCAAACTATTGAATATAAATAAAACACTTATTATTTAATCACCATATTAATTAGACTTTATTAATTGTACAATGTTTCGATTAATCAACTAAATACTTGAATTAAACATCAGTCATGCCATGTTCTAAACATGCATACTATGTTTCTATATATGGTCCTTCTTTTGTGAACAGATCATAATTCCAATGATGCTCATTTCACAATTCCAAAATCCTTATTACAAGTGTAAGAATTCCAAATTCTTGTCACCACTAAATGTGTCAGATTCTAACCTTGCATGCAATATCCTTTTGTGACGACGTGGCGTTAAAGTCACCAAGACTTAGTCAACCATGTCACAAAATGCTCCATTGAAACTTTATTAGTTAAAACAATTTTATGGAAATGAAGTTTCAAATTTAAGATACAATTCTTAAACACCTTCCTTGCATTAAGGTTTCTAACTCACATGTATATTTAAAGACTCAACTCCCATTATAGAAACATTTCCATATTGCCATATGACAATCCATTCTGATCAGGAATTATCCTAATCTGAAACATGTCACTATGGTCCTTCTGAATTTATACTTCCAACTGTCCACAAGCAACAAATCTGTAGCGAATCTCAAATTGTCCTTTAACAGTTGTTTAACAACTTTAGTAACCAATCCTATATCTGAAGCATATGGGATTTCATACACAATGTCTTAAATAAAGACTTGATACCTGATCAGTCTCTTGCTATAATATTTCCATATATTGAATTTCCTATGTTGAATCACCTCAACACGATATTCATATATGTTCATGACTAAGTTCCATTAAAACTTCAATCTAAACTTTTAGATTTGAAATGAAGTATGAGTGTCCTCTCCCCTGAATCTTAATTATAGTGAAAAAACTTCCAAACTCTACAGCTTGCAATTTGGAAAATTTTGTTTCCTATAAATAGTGTTACCCACTTGCAATACTTACAACAACAATTATGTTCCCACTAGAATAATAATTACACTCTTGTCATCATAACAATTATGATCCCACTAGCTTTGACATGTATCCAGAAATCAACTGTACTTCTAGAAGTTAAACTATTTACTTTCTTACTAAAGTTCAGATTTCTGATACGTGATGCTTCGATAACTCTTCAACTAGACTTCTCAAGCTCATACACCTTCATTAGATAGCATATGTGTGTATCTAAACCCTTTCAGAACTACAACACCTGAAGGTTTAAACAGTTCCTTGCCATTTCTCACAATTTGAAATATGAAAAGGGATTTTGTAATCGTATACGAATTTTGAGAACACAATTATCACTACTACTAACCATAATGATATCAATCATATTTAAAATCTACTAGCGAAAGTGTTTCCTCATAATCATTTTCATGAATCAGAGTGAAAGCTTTTTCCATTTAGATTTTATGGTGTATGTGTTATTATCCATGTGAATTTGTCATTTCCAACCTACAATCATAAGATAAGGTTGAGGAAAAAGACCCAAAATCAAATTTTGTTTTCCCTTCATGGACTAAACTTTGCTTATTCTTAATTTCTTGCATTCTGGTAGCACAAGGGCCTACCAATGCTTCCAAGTTGTTAATCAGCTCATCCATATTGACCAATGTACTATCACTGACCAATGTGCTCTGCCTTCTGCAGTCAAATGAGAACTATAGAACTCACATGCATAGTCAACTTAACTGGAAGGTGCACAGAAACAAGAATGTGTCAGCTTAACACGATATGTTATTAACCTCTGGTCGTGTGCTAGTGATAACTAAAAGCTTTATTCTTGATTGACTCCTGAAACTCTTTAAGATCAATAAGACTCCCACTGACTTCTTGACATATAAGTTTCTTTCTTCAAGGAACATTCCTCGACGAACTAAGCAGATATTGAAAAGTTAGTGTGGATTCTTACCAAGAAAACACTTCACTTAATTGGTCTTAGTTTATCTTTGTTTTAACCAAAAACATCACAACTACCAATTTCAAATGTGCTAGAGCAAGAAAACATTTCTACTCGACATTTCATGAGGTGTTATAAACCTACTTAGTTTGAGATGGGATTCGTAGTCACTAGAGTGTGACTCAAAAATTGATTTCATACAAAGTATGACTCATCTTTTGATTAAACCATTTCAACAATATCTAATTCCTCTTCTTAGTTGAAATAATTTTACCAATATTGCTTCAGAGGATCAATTGTGACATGGTTCCATATTCATTAATATGATCATAAAACATAATACTAAAGTATTCTCCTTTCCTTTCAGATTGGAGAAACCTTTATCTTTCTGCCTAATAGATTCTCCATATTCGTTCCACTACTCTTTGAAACTTTTCAAAGTGTTAGAATTATGCTTAATCTCATAAACACAACCATATTTATTGAACCATCAGTAAATCATGATGAATAAACTTATCTTCCTTTGTGGTGGATCTGACCAGTCCACATCAATGTGTACTAGATCTTTTAGTCCTTCACTTTGATTCACATAGACATGTGATCAACGAATTAGTATTAATTTTATAAAGATCAAGATTCTCATACACCACACAATTCGAATTGTATGACTCCAAGTTTTTATCCAATTGAAACTTAGGTGATGATAATTCATTTTCACTTGGTCAATTATGACATTACCACAAATGATATAACAAAGAATCAAATCCATATTTAACATTGCTAATAATGGAATTATAACCACAAATTTTCATTAATACCATTGCAAGGAAATATAAAGTAAATAAGATAAAACGCAAAATTTACTTTATTGATAATGTGCGGAAAATTTTATCATTACAATGCAAATATATATATGAAAACTATGTTTCTAGATATCTCCTAAGCAATCTATCATAACTCTTAAGCATTAGCTCAAAAATCCGATCATCGAACCATGTGACCGAAATCCATCTCTCACGATCAGATTCAACTTACTCTTCTTAAGCTTCCTTCTTTCTCTTAGATTCTGCAAAACATTAAAATGTGACTATCACATTGTGTATTAAGAATCTATGAATAGGAACTTAATGGAGTTAGATAATGGATGTACCTGAAGTAAAGTCACACATCTTGACTTTACTATCTCTAAGATCTTTCATGTAGTCTGGGCAGCTTCGCATCCAATGTCCCTTCAAATGGCAATAGAAACATATGGAATCTTCAGGAATGGCACATGGAACTATCTCAGAATTAGCCTTTCTCTTTACCATATGGTCAAACAATTTGTCCTTGGCCGATCCCTTTCTATTAGGAAGAAAAAACTTTTCTGGACTACCAATGTTGCTCTTGTCCATGGAGTTTTGGGAGACAGATCCTTCAACCACATTTGCTTAACCAATGCTCTTCAGCATTTCTGCTTCAGTAGCAATTAGAAAATATATTCGATCAATTAGGGTCACGTCGTGGTCAGTCAGATAGTAGTACTTAATGAACTGACTATACGACTCAGGAAGCGAGTGAAGAACCAAGTCAACGGCTAGCTCCATTGGGAAAACGTTACCCAACATTCCCACTCTATCAATGTGCGATTTCATTTTCAGAACATGTGCACACACAGAATCTCCATCATAGTGTTTGCATGCCAAAAGGGCTTGATTAACTTTGAACTTTTCAAGTTGACAAAAATGTGGGTCAAGCAGAATCACTGGAGGAGGTGGAGGAAGAGTTGGAGAATTATGATTTTCACCTAGATCAACTTGTGGAAGATCATCTTCAGATCGATAAGGAAAACCATTTCCAGGAAGACCATTGATGTCTAAACTCGACATCTATTAAGGGAGAAAAGAAAATTCAAGTTGGTTGATTTATTTAATCCTTAATTATTAACCCAAAATTTAAATTAAGGCTAGGATCCATATTTTAGATTTGAACTCTGAAGAGGGATGCCGTAATCAAATTTGAATCTATTTTAGGTAGGTAAGCATTTACCAGTTTCAATCTAATGAAACTCCTAGATCTTTGAGATTCATTGAACTATTCAATGGCATGTTTAATCTCGATTATGCCCTTTCCATTTGTGACTGGGATACTGAGGATCACAAACAAGGTGTGAATAACCATGCAAATTAGCTTGGTACTCTCGATGTCATTTATCACCCAATCAATGTGTCGGTTAACCACACACGCTCCATCGATCAATGATAATTTACGAGATACCCATTGCCAATAATATTAGTCCATATTAGTGTGCCGGTTAACCACATACGCTCCACTAACGACCAATAAGGTGCAATGTGCAATTTCATGGGTTAGCATCAAATTCACATTTTTCCTAAAGTAACTAAGAAATGGATTTTTTTTAGAAAATGGTTTAGTTACTTTATAATTCATTATACTTTTAATGAGAGTTTAGAGTCCTATCAAACCCGTTCGGCTAACGACCCTCCATTAGTCAAGAGAGCGGTGGGAAAGAGTGTATACCCAATGACGGTCATTTTATAGGCCGCTTCCTTAAACTCCCCTTATAGACCAGCTTCGTGAATGAGGCCTACTAGCGGTAAGACTGACTTTTCTTATACATATATATAAAAATTGAACTCTTAATCTTACATATAATATAGGGTGTATTTTAAACATTTTAAAATACTAAGGGTTTAATATTTTAATAAATTAAACTTTTAATTTAATTAAATTTAAACCTTTTATGAATTTATTAATTGTCTTTTAATTAAACACTTAATTAATTTATTAATAAAATCCATGAGGATGTATTTTAAGACTTTTCAAAATACTAGGTTAAATTTTTAATACTTAAATTAACAAATTAATTTTGTCTTCATCAAAACTTTAACCTAATTATGGATTCAAGATAAGGATACAAATTACTTATTAAAATATCCGATTTTAAACAATTAAAACGAATTTAAGGAAATTATCCTAATCAATCCAAGAGACAATTATCAAAACCGAAAATTTTGGATCTGACAGTGCAACTCGTCGAGGCTGGGCAATGCACTCGTCGAGTTGATGCCAACTCGTCGAGTTCCAAGATGAACTCGTCGAGTTTGATGAACATAATGACGATTATGTTCCCTTCTCCTTTGAACAATTCACAATTGCATCATATTCAATAAAAAACTAAACCTGACTCTGATACCACTGATGGGTTTTAAGCAAAACATACAATCCTATTGGTGCATGCAACCCTAATTGATTTGGATCTAGGTTTTCTCTAATTAAACATGAAAACTTGAACACAAAGAAATAAACCCTAGGTACTATGTATTATAATCAAAATTTACATCATAAAGATTGAAATACACACCTTGATTGTTATATTGTAATAACAGTAAAAAAATCTTGCTTGAAAAACCTTTGGTAGCAAGCGCCACAAGTGTTGCGCATCTAATGGCACAAACAAACTAGCAACCAAGGATCACTTTTGAGAGAGAAGGGAGGTGGAAAATCCGGAATTCCTCTAAGGAATCAAGTGGTGGACGAAATCAAACCCTATAAGGGTTTATATAGGTGATAAGGAAGGTATTGGATAAGGCAGATGTATCCTAGATAACCCTAATCCATTAACATCCTCCCTAAGGAATCCAATGCACCCTTAGAGCCCAAGGAAACCCTAGGAGTGTCTAGATTTCGTTCACCCCCCTTTAGGGAGGTTCTAGAATTGCCCAATGCTCAATTATTGACCATTGTCACCTTTAGTCCTTGCAGTTTCAATTAATTCCTTTAATCCCAAAATTTATTCCAAATTAATTTCTGATTAAATATTAATTAAACAATATGATTTCAAATTAATATATTATTTCCATAATACATTAATAAATCATTTCTTTTTATTTCTAATTAATTTATTAACCAAGTAATAAATTAAGAAATTATTCTACTCTCTCTAACAGTTATCCAATTCAATTGTCAGGTTTGAAGGCAACCCAAAAGGACATTGCTACTATCAATTCAAGTTTATACCAATTATATTTTTGGGCTTAGACACCTAATCCAACACACTTTTCATGTATCAACATCTATGTCCATGGGTTATAAAGCCATGAAAGAAATGTAATTCACAAGACCACCTAGAACAGCCAAGCATTGATCATCTACTCTGGTCGATGACCAAGACATACCGTCCGGTTGTCTGATCAGGACCCACCATTTCAGGTCATCCCAAGACAAGGAGGATTACACTCCGATCTGGTTCCACACTCTAACCCAACTATGCGACCTAATCGATGTCAAGCCTATTCGACACTAATCAATTCCTAATCCAAATATTACTATCTTATCTTTACAAATAGCACATAACACAGATAATACAAGCAACATTTATTATATGGATATTTTTAAGTTAAGGTTAGGTTCTTGATAATAACTACACACTCACTTGACAAAGTGTCTGGTGATTAGTGAATCGGGCAGAGCTTTGCCTTACACCTTTCTCGAAAGACCTAGATGTACATAACGCTACGTCTTAGTCTAGTTTCATACTAACTGGAACTATTATCTTAAGAGTTTAGATTCCTCAACAATTCCAAAGTCTACTTCAAGATCGAACAAGTAAGGATCAGCCCAGCAGGACAGTCGGGAGGCAGAATTATTTTGACATATAGTCTTTCTGAAATCCAACAACCAAGCCAAAGTGACCATTCTAGATACCTCTCCCATAGTAGATCAATCAACATAACAACTTAGAATCGTTGATAAATCATAGTTATTATGATCCTAGTAACGACTTACAACTATAATTATAAATTACATAGGGGCAGAGTAAGTGTAGCTCACTTACAGAGTAGAATAGACGAGAATCAGGATCTAAACGGACAGAATACTGACTTAGGTCCTTCCTACACAAAGATCATGGCAAACGAAGCACTCGAGGGTGTCGTAAGGCATCACCGCAGGCTAGAATGAAGAAAATTGGGCTAACTATCAAATTTTTAGAGAGATATCGACTGGAGGGTATGGGGAGGAGTGAAAGAATGAGCTGGTATTTATAGGTGATTTTGGAGTCTTGTGCGTCGTGCAACAGGAGGCAAGCGGCACATAAGGGTGACGTCGATCCACTGGGCTGCCGACACGTGGCACGATCTGGGTGGGGCTACGTGGCTGACTTCGCGCGCAAGCGACGTGCGACGTGCGTGCGTATGTGACATTTTCCAGATTTTCAAAATTGTATAACTCTTTCATACGAGCTCTGTTTTTGGTGGTTTTTATATCCACAAAATTCTCTAGACGAGATCTACAGCTTTCCTTTAGACTCCATCGGCTATGTTTGACTTTTTTTTATTTACACAGGCTTAGCCTATTAAAGCCCGTATAAAATGTGTAACTCTCACATCCGCCGTTCGTTTTTTATGGTTTTTATATCGTTGGAATCCTAACAATGAGATATTCAACTCTCGTTTAGATTGTTTTTGCTAACAGTCTATCGATTTAAAACTCGATATGGGTGCGCACACTGTTGCGCCGAATTTTAGAAAAATCATAACTTCCTATAATGAAGTCAGATTTAGACGATACCTATTCACACAAATTCACTTTTACAACATCTAAGAATTCCGTTTAGATTTACTAAGCTAAAAATTAATCTATACCAGATTCACTTTTTATGATATCCGTAGCCGTGTCGGTTTTATCGCGAGACTTTGGCGCTTCCTAACTTCTTCATTCTACGTCGGATTGAGGCGTTCTATATATGTACGGGATCCTAATTACGAATAGTATAACTAGGTTGAGATTATTTTCCTTAAGTGATCTTTTATTTTTGACGTGTATTTTAAATCTTATTTATTTTATTATATAATATATCTTAATATCATATAAAACACATAAGCACAAAATATATGGAGAATCCTGTCTTATTCATTCACAAAATGACTACATGAATTGACCACAAAGGTATCATGTTTGATTACTAAGCCTAGCTGGAAATGCGGGCGTTATAATTCTCTCCCCCTTAGGATGATTCCGTCTCGGAATCACGCGTCAGCAAACAAATATGGATAGTGACTCTTCATGTCACTTTCTGTTTCCCAGGTGAGGTTTGACCCTGTTGGGTGTTTTGCATTGCACTATCACTAAGTAAATCATCTTACGACGTAACTTCTTTGTCTTACAGACAACGATTTCTACAGGCTCTTCAACCAACTGCCTATCTTCATCGATCCTTAACTCGGCAAGTGGAAGCACATCCACTTCTTCTCCCGAGTACTTCCTCAAATAACAAACGGGAAATGTATTATGGATACTTTCCAGTTCGGCGGGAAATTCAAGCTTGTAAGCTTGATTCCCTATCCTTTGAAGTACCTTGAATGGCCTATAAAACGAGGACTCAACTTCCCACGCTTTCCGAATCTAATAAGTCCCTTTCATGGTGATACTTTAAGTAACACTTGATCACCTACATCAGATGTTATCAGTTGTCATTTATTATCTGCGTAGCTCTTTTGACGACTTTAGGTAGCTAACATTCTTTCCCTAATGACTTTAAGCTTCTTGGTGATTTGATGTACTATATCCGGACCCGCAAAATGCTTCTCTCCCGCTTCTAGCCAACACGACGGCGTTCGACACTTCATTCCATATAGTGCTTCGTAGGGAGGCATCTTGATGCTTGAGTGATAACTATTGTTGTAGGACAATTCGGCCAAGGATAGATGGTCATCCCAACTACCCGGAAACTATAAAGCACATTCCCGAAGCATATCCTCCAAGGGTTGGATAGTTCACTCACTCTATCCGTCTTTTTGCGGATGATAGACAATACTCAAACACAACTTCATGCCTAACTCCTCCTGCAGACGTTTCCAAAATCTGGAGGTGAATCTATTGTCCTTATCTGACACGATAGATAAGGGCACTCCATGAATCCTTACGATTTCCTGTACATAGGTCTCTGCCAACTTCTGCATAGACTAATATTCTCGTGCGGCTATGCAATGAGCACTCTTCATAAGTCGGTGTACTACAACCCATATCATGTCGTGACCTCTCTTTGTCTTTGGAAACTTTGTTATGAAGTCCATGGAAACATCATCCCATTTCCCTATGGGTGTTGGTAAGGGTTCCAGACTCCCATATAGCCTCTGATGTTGTGCCTTCACTTTACTCTCGCACAAGTTACACATTCTTCTATGTAAGTTGCTATGTCGACCTTCATTGTCGGCCACCAATAATAGGGGTTCAATTCTAAGTACATTTTGGTGTTGCCTGGGTGTATATAATACATAGTCTTATCTGATTCTTCCATGAGAAGATCTCATATCCCACCCATCTTTGGCACCCAAATGCGATTCTTAAACGTCTTCAACCCTTGTTTGACTAGACGTTCCTCCTTCAGATCACTCTCAACCAGAGCCCTTGTCTGGGCTTCTTTGATCTTATCTATAATCATTGAGATTACTTCAATCTTCAACGATCTAACTATCTTTCCTTCAGGAATCACCTTTTCTACTCAGGGTATCGGCTACGATATTTGCTTTACCCGGGTGGTAAAGTATCTCACAATCGTAGTTCTTGAGTAGCTCCATCCATCGCCTTTGTCTCTTATTCAACTCCTTCTGAGAAAAGAGATATTTGAGGCTCTTATGATCTGTATAGATTTTGCATTTGGTTCCGGAAAGATAATGCGTCCATATCTTTAGGGAAAAAATCACTACTGCAAGCTCTAGATCATGAGTCGGATAATTCTGCTCGTGGGGCTTTAGCTATCTTGAGGCGTAAGCTACTACTTTGTCCCTTTAGGTAAGGACACATCCCATTCCAATCTTAGAATCATCACTGAAAACTGTGAAATCTTCAGTTCCTTCTCGTAGGACGAGGATTGGATGAATCTTCGATAGTAGCCTGCCAATCCCAGAAAACTACGAATTTCAGTGGGAATCTTTGGTGTCTCCCAGTTCATTACAACTTCTATCTTTGTTGGGTCAACCATAATGCCTTCTTGGTTAACTAAATGACCCATGAACTGAATCTCCCGTATCCAAAAGTCGCACTTGGAGAAATTTGCATAAAGTTTCTCCCTCTTAAGGACTTACAGTACTTCTCAGAGATGTTTTCCATGATCTTGATTGTTCTTGGAGTAAATCAAGATGTCGTCTATGAAAAACATTACTAATTTATCGAGAGAAGGTTGACAAACTCGATGCATCATATCCATAAATGCTGTTGGAGCATTTGTTAGTCCGAACGACATAACGAGGAATTCATAGTGTCCATATAGGGTTCTAAAGGTTGTCTTCTCGATATCTTGCTCCCTAATCCTTAACTGGTGATAACCTGAGTTGAGATCAATTTTGGAGAAAACGGTTGCTCCCTGAAATTGACCGAACAAGTTATCTATCCTAGGTAAAGGATACTTATTATGGATCGTAGCTTTGTTTAGCTCCCGATAGTCAATACACATTCTCATAATACCGTACTTCTTCTTTAAGAACAGTATTGGAGCTCCCCAAGGTGATGAACTAGGTCTTATAAAACATTTGTATAATAACTCCACGAGTTGTGTCATTAACTCCTTCATCTCCGTCGGCGCTAAACGATACTGCGCCTTCGCAATTGGCGTTATGCCTGGCAACAAGTCGATTCTGAATTCTACATGCCTCTCTGGTGGAAATCCTGGTAATTCATATGGAAATACCTAAGGAAAGTCTCGCACCACAGGTATATCGTTCATTGCCCTTTTCTCCTTCTTCACGTCGATTACGTATGCTAGGAATACCGAACATCCCTTCGATAAGCATCTTTTGGCCTTCATCATCATGACGATTCTAGACTTCACTCTACTCTTATCTCCATAAACAACGAATGGCTTTCTTCCAGGTGGACCGATGTGCACCATCTTCCGTCCACACAAGATGTCTGCGATATTCTCTCCCAACCAATCCATGCCGAGAATGACGTCGAACTCACTTAACTCAAAAGGTAAAAGCTCTCGACGGAATTCATTCCCATCTAACTCTATAGTTACGGCCTCTAACCTATTGCTAATAGGTATATTCCTACCACCAACTATTCTACTAAGATAGGGGTATTTAGTCTAAGCGGTGATAGTCTAAGTTTCCTACCAAATTCATGCGATATAAATGAATGATCCTGCTCCTGAATCAAATAATATCATTGCAGGAATTTGATTAACTAAGAATGTACCTGAAGCAACATCAATTTCTTCCTTAGCCTCGTTGACGGTCATCTGGTAGCTCCGACCCTTAGGCTTTCGTGGCAAGATCCTCGGGATCACCTTCTCCGCTTTCGGGCACTCCTCCTTCATGTGATGTCACACCCCCAAACCAGAACGGCAGAAACATTCGGGGGTGGAGGACGTCATGTATAGTATCACAACAATTGCATAATAGTAATTCAAGTACAACAACCATGCATTTAATAAAGTATAAGTTTTACATATGTGTTAAAATTATTGTATATTGACACCAAAATATATATATATATATATATATATATATATATATATATATATATATATACAAAAGTTAAGAGTCTCAATGCTCCATCGTCAAAAACTTGAAGGTGTACCTGATTAACGATTTCCTGAGAATAGAAGTTATTTGAGAAAAAGTGTCAACAATTAAGTTGGTGAGTTCATAAGTAGTTTTATGAAATTAAAAATACCATTAAAGAGATGAAATCGCATTTGTTTCCAGAAAATCCGATATTTTCTATAAAATTGAGTTGTAAACTGTTTATTTGTAAGAAATTGTATTTATCCAGGAAAATCCTATATTTTCCATAAAACTAAGTTGTAAATAGTATTATTAATTATATCCAAGACTAAAACATGTACAAGTAATTCACCATATTTGAATTAATGATATATAGATTTATTCGAAAATAAAACTATTGAAGAGAAGTGTTTATGTATATATTCATTTTCCCTATGTGAGTTTTTATAACCGTACTAACAAATGATTTGCCTGCCTCGACGTTCTTCAGGCATCGTACTGTTTGATATTTGTCACCCCGGGGACTGTAGCTAACAGTCAGGGTGCGGGGTCATCAAACCCGTATAGATCTATACACAAGTATCACGCTCTCCAGGAGGAGACTCGAGTTATAAAACAGGACTTGCTGTTATACCTTGATAGGTACTGTGAAGACAACTGACTCACAATTTCCCAACAAAATATATATACTTGTATATGAGAATATTCATATATAAAGTTGTTACTCTTTTCGTAATGTTTATAACATATAAAAATAATCATATTTTTATATAACTGTTTTATTTGTTCTGGAAGAGTAAATATATTGAGAATGTAATCCAAACTATATCTATTATAGTTTACAATATATATTTCAATTAAATCGATAATTGTTCTGTCATAAGATGTTACATATGTATATGTTTTGATGTAAAAGTTGTATAAAATGAAAGAAAACATAATCCACGATTTATATTTAAACACTAATATTCTAGTGTTTTACTTGTATTTTCCTCCTTTAAAACTTATAAAAAGTTATAAAAAGTATAGGAGTATGAACTCACTTGATAGTAGTGAAGAACTGAGTAGCACTTCGTTACTAGAAAAGCTTTATTTCTGAAAATTGAGCCTTGCGAGGGTTCGTATTTTGAAACCGAAAGACTCTATTTTTGTTGACTTCTTGCGTCTCGGGACGTTTCTTGAGTGTTGAATATGATATCGGGGTTTTAGGGGGTTGTAAAGAAGTTTGTAGGGGTAGAAAGTGTGAAATTTGGGGTGAAATTGGTGTTGGAACCGAGTAATCTCGCACATATATAGGGCCGAAGCCTCGGATCCGCAGGGAGGGGCAGGCGAGACACGCGGCTCGTAGGCGAGGGGGACATGAGGCGGAGCTCAGAAGGCGACAGCGCGAAGCCACGCGTCGGACCAGGAGAGGACAGCGTCTCGGATGTGAGGGGAAGCTGACAAGCATCGGACACCGGGCTTCTTCGGATGCGAGGTGACGTGGCCGGTTGTAGTCCATGCGAAATTTCCCGGTTTTCAATTATTTCTCGATTTTTGAGCCAAAAACTTCCGAAATTCATAATTTTCACATACAAGCTCCGTTTTTGACGTTCTTTATATGCACGTGTAGGCGAGGATATAATCTAGAACTCCCCTTTAGACTTTGTCGGCTAATTTCGAATTATTTTAAATATTATTATTTTTAACAGACCGGGACAGGAAAATCCGTTAAAAATTCATATCTTCTTTATCCGAAGTCCGTTTTCGTCCGTCTTTTTACTGTTGTACTGCTATTGACGAGACCTTCGATTCTCCTTTAGGCCGTGTCGGCTAAAAATCATCTGATCTTTATTTCGAATTTTGGGTTGTGTACTGCTATATCGATTCTTAGAAAAATCATAACTTCCTCATACGAAGTCAGATTTTGGCGTTCTTTTTATGAAAGTTCTTGGTTTAACGTATTCTACAACTTTTATTTAGAGACTTGAGGCTAAAAAGTAGTTTATTGAAAATTCGCTTTTTACGCTTAACAGTGTTTTGCCGGTTTTGTCGCGGATCTTCGATTGGTCATCAATTCTTCGTTATAACTCGGATTTCAGTGTTCTTTATATTTTTGGAAACCTTGTTACGATCTCTACCACTTTATTCATCCCAATCAAGATTATTTAATACTTCATTTTTTACGCTACTTTTAATCTCAATTCTTATTATTTCAAAATAAGTTACAATTTGACCTAGACTATTACATTGACCTGATATATCGGCTTGTTACATTATCCCCCCGTTAAAGGGAATTTCGCCCGGAAATTAGTTCTAAGGTAATACTCATGGACTAGGGAAAAGATGTGGATACTTTTGTTTCATCAGATCTTCCCGTTCCCAAGTGAATTCAGGTCCCCGCTAAGCATTCCAGCGAACCTTCACTATTGGTATACGGCTTTGTTTTGTTCGTTTGAGTTCCCTATCCATGATTTCTACTGGTTCTTCCACGAAGTGCAGACTCTCATTTAATTCAATTTCATCGAGTGGAAGCACAAGAGTCTCATCAGATAGGCATTTCTTTAAATTAGATACATGGAAGATAGGATGTATGTTACTAAGTTCTCGACGTAGTTGTAATTTGTAAGCTACAGGACCAATCCTTGCGAGGATTTCAAATGTTCTAATGTACCTTGGATTTAATTTACCACGCTTTCCAAAGCGTATCATGCCCTTCCAGGGTGAGACCTTTAATAGAACACAGTCACCAACCTGAAATTCCAAGGGTTTTCGTCTTTTGTCTGCATAGCTCTTTTGTCAATCTCGAGAGGCTTTCAGACGTTCACGAATTTGAACAATCTTTTCGGTAGTTTCTCTGATGATTTCCGGACAAGTGAGAGTGCTATCTGGAACTTGACCTCTAGCTAACTGCGTGTGACCCATCTCAGCCCAGCATAGAGGGGATCTGCACTTACGACCATAAAGGGCTTCGAATGGAGCAGCATTGATGCTATTATGATAGCTGTTATTGTAAGAGAACTCGACCAGTGGTAAATGAGTATCCGAGGACATGCCGAAGTCGATAACACATGCTTGCAGCATGCCTTCTAGTTTTTGAATGGTTCTCTCACTCTACCTGTCGGTTTGTGGATGATAAGTTGGACTCATGTCCACCTTAGTTCCAAGAGCCTTCTGAAGTGTCTGCCAGAATCGAGAGGTAAACCTACTATCTCTATCTGAGATAATGGATATAGGTGCACCGTGCAGTCGTACTATCTCCTGAATGTAGATTCTAGTCAGTCTCTCCATCTTGTATGTTTCTTTGATTGACAGGAAGTGGGCGGACTTGGTCAATCTGTCAACGATCACCCAAATAGTGTCATGCCCACTCGGGGTTTTGGGTAATTTGGTGATTAAGTCTATTGTAATTCGATCCGACTTCCACTCAGGTATTTCTGTCTGTTGAAGTAAACCTGAGGGCTTCTGATATTCCACCTTCACATTGGCGCAAGTTAGGCACTTGCCCACATAGGTAGCAATTTCAGCTTTCATGTTCGGCCACTAATATAATTTCTTAAGGTCCAGATACATATTGTCTGAACCTAGATGAACAGAGTATCGAGTCTTGTGTGCTTCGTTCATGACAACTTCTCTGAATCCACCAAACTTTGGTGTCCAGAATTCGATCAATGAAATAATGAACTCCGTCACCCTTGATTTCTAACTTCTTTTCCATTCCCCTTAAGGTTTCATTCGTTATGTTTTCCGGTTTTAAAGCTTCCAGTTGAGCCTCTTTGATTTATGTGGATAAGTAAGAATGGATAGTCATGGTCAGAGACTTTACTCGACGACCCGAGTATTCTTTCCGACTAAGGGCATCTGCTACCACATTGGCTTTTCCTGGATGATAACGAATTTCACATTCATAATCACTAAGTAGTTCAACCCATCGTCGTTGTCTCATATTTAGCTCCTTTTGATCGAATATGTGCTGAAGACTTTTATGGTCTGTAAAGATGGTGCACTTTGGGCCGTAAAGGTAATGTCTCCAGATCTTTAGAGCAAATACTACTGCTCCCAACTCAAGGTCATGAGTAGTGTAGTTGACCTCGTGCGTTTTTAGTTGTCGTGAAGCATAGGCAATAACTTTTCCTCGTTGCATGAGTACACATCCCAGTACTTGATTGGATGCATCACAATATACAACGCAGTCTTTCGTTCTTTCAGGTAGAGATAGAATAGGCGCGCTGCACAGAGCTTGTTTCAGGGATTAGAATGCAACTTCTTGTTTGTCTCCCTAGTTGAAAGTTATACCCTTAGCGATCCTTGAGAAGTTCCATATGAATCTACGGTAATATCCAGCAAGACCCAAGAATTGACGAATTTTTGTGGGTGTTTTTGGTGCTGACCAATTTTTGATTGCTTTAATGTGGAGGGTTCCACGTGTATTCCTTCTTCGCTGACCACGTGACCAAGAAATTCTACTTTCTGAATCCAAAATTCACATTTTGAAAACTTTACATAAAGTTTTTCTGCTTGCAATGTTTCCAAGATCTGGCGAAGGTGTTGACTATGCTCCTCCTTGCCTCGCGAGTAGATGAGTATATCATCTGTGAACACAATCACAAATGTTTCTAGGAAAGGACGGCATACACTGTTCATTAAGTCCATGAACACGGCAGGAGCATTGGTTAGACCAAAAGGCATCACTACAAATTCGTAGTGACCATAACGTGTTCGAAATTCCGTTTTAAAAACATCTTTTTCCTGGACTCGTAATTAGTGATACCCCGATCTCAATTCGATCTTTGAAAAATAGTTTGCTCCTTGGAGTTGATCGAATAAATCGTCTATTCATGGAAGTGGATATCAGTTTTTAATGGTGAGCTTGTTTAGTTCTCGATAGTCGATGCACATACGGAACGATCCATCCTTCTTCTTAATGAACAGAACTGGTGCTCCCCATCGTGAGAAACTTGGTCGAATGAATCCCTTACTGAGTACTTCGTTTAGTTGGTTGGACAATTCTTGCATCTCAGCTGGTGCTAGTCGGTACGGGGATTTGGCTACTGGGGTAGCTCCAGGGATAAGATCGATTCTAAATTCGACCTGTCGTGTAGGAGGCACTCCTGGAAGATCCTCAGGAAATACGTCAGGAAAATTACAGACTTCAAGAATGCTCTTGAGGTCTTTTACTTCTTGTTTCTCTTTCACGACGTTAGCCAAAAATACTTGGTATTCTTTGCGTAGGTACTTACGAACTTTAATACAAGAAATGAGGCAAAGATTTGTATTGGGTTTATCACCATAAATGATGAGGGTTTCGCCATTTGGCATATTAAGGCGAACGGCCTTTTCATAGCATAAAATATCAGCACGATGGGGACATAGCCAATCCTTGCCGACGATGACATCAAAACTTTTTATTGATATTGGCATGAGGTTGATTTGAAAAGAATGATTGTTTAGTGAGAGGGTACAATCTACGTATATATCGTTAGTGTTTTCCGTCTTTCCATTTGCCATTTCGACGGTGAATGTTTTGTTTAATGGTTTCGGTGTTTGATTGAGTAAATGTTTAAACTGGTGGCTCACAAAACTCCTCTCCGCTCCACAATCAAACAATATACATGCGTAAGAGTTATTGAGGAGAAATGTACCCGTAACCACAGTTGGGTCTGCCACGGCCTCCTCATGTCCTATTTCCAGTACCCTTTTTACTCCTCCTGTATTCTTTTCTTTTGGGCAATCCTTCTTAAAATGCCCTGTCTCTCCACATTCATATCAAGCACGGCTTACTCCTGTATTCGAGGTTGAGTAATTTTGTTGATCTGGTTCTTTGCATAAATGGACAGTGTGTCCTTTCTTTTTGCACCTCGTACAATACATTTCTCTACACGCACCAACATGGTGGTGTAGAGTCGAAATATCTTGTAATATGTCGAAGTCTGTGTATTTGTCACTTTTGTATGTTTTCTATGTATTTTCTAAGGCAACTTTTTAACGAAGCGTAATGTCTAGCCTTAGTATTTTTTGTACTTTCAGCCTCCTATAAATAGGAGTTGAACATAGAGTTGATAGGAGAGTTTTCCCATCATTTACTATACTCTTGTTCTCTGAAAGTAATATGAGCTAAACAATACCTTATTTACTTCTTGTTTTCATCTTTTACTCTGATTTGATTCTCATACTCGATTTAACACAACTACAATTGGTATCAGAGCAGGAATCAATACTGCGAAGATCTGATTTTCAATTGAATCTCTAGTTTTTGAGTCGCGAGTTTGTCTCAAAAGTTTCCGCACTGTTTGATTCCGAAAATCATCTCTGATCCACAGTTTTGATTTGATTCTGCATTTGAATTGTGTAATCGAGTAATTGATTTTGAGTTTCTGATCAATTCATTCATTCAATTTTGAATTCTTTCAAGTTCTTCTGAAAAATCTCATCCATACGTTAATGGCGAATTTCAACATGAACACGATGACTTCATTTTCTCATCTGTTAGGATCTTCTACGAAGATTCCTATGTTGATTCCAGAGTACTATGATCAGTGGGTTGATCAAATGGAGGATTACTTGAATGGATTGGATGAGGAACTCTGGAGCTGCATTACAGGAATCGCTCAACCTCCATTGAATGTTCAAAATATTGGATCATCTGGATCAACAACTATAGTTACTGATCAATCCACCAGGCTGAAGAACAACGAAAAGCGTTGTTTGAGAGAATTGTGAGGTGCCTTGCCACCTGTTGTTTACAATTACATCCGTGGTTGTAAAACTGCAAAGGAAATTTGGAATACTCTTAAGGAAAAGTATAAGGGAAGTGAGAAAATGAAGATAAATTCTGTTAAGCAGTGTCTTGTGGAGCTGAAAGAGTTCAGACAAAAAGAGAATGAAACGATTGAAGTGTACTATGATTGTCTTAATGTACTGATCTATAGATGCAATCGTTATGGAATCAGAAGGTCATCAATGGAGTTCAATCTCACTTTTGTGATGGGACTTCGGAAGGAGTGGAGAAGTGTCACCATGATGGTGAAGAATCAACAAAGCTTCGATACTTCATCACTGAATGAGTTGTATAATCAGTTGAAAACTCACGAAAGTGAAATGAATGAGATGGCTGAAGAGTCAAAACTTAGTTTGGGAGGTCCTTTAGCTCTTGTTTCGAAAATGTCTGAGAAAGATGATTATGATGAAGAAGGCTTTCTAATGAATTCTTATGATGAAGCGATTGCATTTTACTCGAAAAACCTAGTTAAAAAGTTTTTCAAGAAACCTTTCAATCCCAAGGTGAAGTAGAGTGATGTGAAAGGAAGTTTCACTAATAAGTCTGTGGGTGAGGAGAAGAAGAAATTGGAGAAGAATGATGTGAAGGCAACTGAATCCAAAATTGAGAAGATACTTAACGGAGATTCGGGCATTGACTGTCATTACTGCAACGGAGCAAATCATTTGGCAAATGATTGTATGCTTCGTAAGAAAGAAGAGAAAAAGAATAGGGTCAAGGACGAAGCCTATTATGTTGAAATATTGGAAGAAGTTCGTACAAAGGAGAAGGGGATGTCTTTGGTTGCACGAGGCGAAGGTGAAGAAGATGGAACGTATCAGATCTGGTCTTCAGGATCTGATGACGAAGAGATGCGTAATCCGATGCATGGGGCTATGTTCGCACAATTTGAAGAGGATGAGGACGAAATGGTGATTGGTCGTTGTTTCATGACCAAATCAGGAGACAAATCACCGATGACAACCAAGGTACGTTCTATACTTCAATCTTTTAATATTCCTTTACAAGCTTACGATTTTGAGATAATTGCTTTCAATGATATTGTTGCTTATTTCGATACTATTGTTGTCTCTGCTAGTAACGAAGCTAAGAAACTTAGTACACAGTTGCTAGAGACCCAAAAATTGATAGATTCAAAACGAAGCAGGGTAGAGTATCTGGAATTGCAATTGAATAATGTGAATAATGATAGGGAATGTATAGATAATGAAGTTCGAATGTTACTTGCTCAGCGAAACATTTACTGTAATTCAGCAAAAAGATTATATGCCAAATTGACTTCATTGCATCATTCATCTGACATTAGCAAAGAACAACATAGGAAGTTATTGCCTTTTCTTACTTTCGAAAAAGAGAAGATTGATAGCTTGTCTTATGACTGTGAGAAAACCATAGCAGAATTTGATAAAGTTCCAGATAATCGATTTGCTTATGTTATTGTCAAGATAGATGAATATTTGAATGCTGATGAGCTTGTTGAAATTGTGAATGATACCTTAACTAAAAGTGAACAAATCAAAATTTTGAAAAGAACTGAGAATTCGAAACTTGACTCTCAATCTAATTTTGCTGATATCGATGATAATTCTGATAGTTTTAGCGAAATCAGTGAAATTGAGGAGGAGGAAAGTATTGATTGTTCTCAGTTATTTGTCATTAATGTCACATCTAAGTCAAAAGGTAAAGAAATTTGTGATGTTTCGGTGGTTGAGGATAACACTGATAGACCCTTTACTTCGAATGCTTGTGACTTTGATCATGTGAGTGTAAGAGACAGTCAAACGGATAGTAGTGATGATGAGACTGAAGAAAAATTTTCGAACAATTCTGAGCCAGAAAAGAATGTTTCGAATGAAACATCCATTCCACGAGTTGTTGTTGATCAAGTGTTTGGAGACACTAAAAATTTCGACAAAATCTTATCTGAAAAAGGTACTCATTATTTGGAAACAAATACAGTTGTGTATCCAAATTTTAAGTGTTCAGATGATGTTGTATTTCCGAATCAAGTGTTTGTCACTACTGGAAATGTTCAAAAACATCAAATCGGAGTTCAACAAAATGGTCGAAGAAGATAACCAGAAAACATCAGACGAAGGATTCTTTTCAAACCAAAGCACTGTCGAAAACAATCTAATAAAGAATTCGTATGTTTTTCAAAGACAAAAGCGACAAAGAAAATGGGTTGATAAACAAGAAAATACAAAAGAGATTTTGAAACAGGAATCTAGTGAAAGAAATGAGAATGTGAAACTTA
Organism: Lactuca virosa; assembly: GCF_052849685.1. Lineage (NCBI taxonomy): Eukaryota > Viridiplantae > Streptophyta > Magnoliopsida > Asterales > Asteraceae > Lactuca > Lactuca virosa. The sequence continues at coordinate 214,057,542 of NC_136427.1, forward strand.
ATTCACAAGAATTTAAGGATCTTGTTGAAATAATTTCGAATGAAAAAGGAATTTCGAAAAGACAGGCACGAAAGAGAATTTTTGGCAAGTAGTGTCAAATGAAAAGCAATCAAAAATACCAACCAAGAAAATGTCTGAAAATGGGTTCTCTAAATCAGTACAAACAATGTTTTCAACTCATTCGAATAAAAAGGAAAATCCCGCTCAACCAATTTCGTCTAATTCTCAAAATTATTCAACGAAGTTTTCAAAATCAACATCTTCAAAGACTTTTCAAACAAATGTTCAACAAAAGAATTTTCATTCAAAAAGCCAACAAAAGTTTTCAAATTCAAATTCATCTTTTCCAAAACCAACAAATAATCAAAACAGCTTTTCTTCAAATAGAACAAATCGATATTTTGCTAATGATCGTCAATTTGAAAATGTTTGAAAATTTGAGAATATTCGAAAATTTGACAATGTTCGAAAATTTAAGAATGTTCGAAAATTTGGCAATTTCGAAAATTTGAGAATGTTCGAAAATTTGAAAACGTTCGAAAGTTTGTAGACAATCAAACATTTGAGAATGATAAATCCAAAACATCTGCGATGTTTATTCCACAAAAACCAAATTTTCTGAATCCGTCTGCAAATAAAGCCACTAAAGTTTCGTACACAAAAGGTTCATCTGGGGTGGAAACAATCAATCATTGGCTTGAGGAATAAGGGAAAAAGTATCAATCGGGAAAGATTTCTCAACATCAAATCAAGAAGGCCTATGAACAATATTTGAATGATACTTCATCTGGAACTTCATCTTCGAAAGAATCAAATACTCGAGTTCAAAAATGGCAACCAATCTCAAAGGAAAAACACACTGAGAAACACGAGAAGAAAGTCAGTGAAAGTCCAAAACTATCGAAAAATTATATTTCGATATCTTTAACTGGTGATGTCGACTTAATTGATAATTTCAAAAACAAAGTTCGAAATTGGGCTTTAGGTTCTAAATTTCATTCACTTTTTCAAACTAATGACCAAGGACCCAAACAGCCTTGGGTACCTAAATTCTTTTAATGATTGCAGGCACTGAGTGCGAGCAATATGATGAAAAATGGTACATTGATAGTGGTTGCTCACGTCACATGACTGGAAGGAAGGAGAATTTGCGTGATTTTAGAAGTTTGGAAAATGCAGGAGTAGTGAAGTTTGGAAATAATCACAAGTGTCAAGTTAAAGGTTATGGCAAAGTATCAAATGGATAATTTACAGTGAATCATGTTGCTTATGTTGAAGGTCTTAAACATAATTTGATAAGTGTTTCACAACTTGTTGTGGGCACTGGCAATAAGGTTGTGTTTAACGAAGAATGAAGTATCATTTCTAATGTTGAGACGCACGAAGTTTTGCTGAAATCAAAAAGATATGGGGATATGTTCACTCTTGACATCAAACCTATTGTTGGGAAACCCTTAGTTTGTTTACTTTCGAAAGCTTCATCTGATGTTAGCTGGTTGTGGCATCGACGTTTATCACACTTTAACTTTCGAAATCTAAATAAGCTGGTAGTAGAAGATCTTGTTCGAGGTTTACCTGTTCTAAAGTTTGACAATGATACTTTATGTGCAGCTTGCGAACAAGGAAAACAGCATCGTAAAGGACATCCAATTGTCATAGATTCGAAAATTGTTGAACCGTTGGAACTTCTTCATATTGACCTTTGTGGACCATCAACTGTTTAAACCCTCAACAAGAAACGGTACATTTTGGTTATTGTTGATGATTTTTCACGATTTACTTAGGTGTATTTTCTCAGGTTAAAATCTGAAGTCGCTCAAACAATGATTGAATTTATCAAGAAAATTGAGACAAGTCTGAAAAAGAATGTTCGTAAAATCAAAAGTGATAATGGTTCCGAGTTTAAAAACAACGTGCTTGATTCGTTCTTAACTGAGAAAGGAATTTCGCATAATTTCTCTTCGCCGTATACACCACAATAAAATGGTGTGGTTGAAAGGAGGAATAGGTCTCTTTGCGAAGCAACAAGAACAATGTTGACTTATGCGAATCTTCCTCAATATCTATGGGCAGAAGCAATTTCGACAACATGTTTTACTCAGAATCGATCTTTCATTCATTGTCGTTTTAATATAACTCAGTATGAAATCATAAATAACTGAAAACCTAATGTCAAATTCTTGAATGTTTTTGGTTGCAGGTGTTTTATCATGAATCTCAAATATAATCTTTCGAAATTTCAAGCTAAGGCTGATGAAGGAATATTTTTGGGATATTCAAATAACTCGGTTGCATACAGAGTCTTAAATAAACGAACACGAAAAGTTGAAGATACATTTAATCTCACATTTGACGATTACTATGTGAAACAAGTTGAAAAACGTTTTGAACAAAAACCAATTGTTAATGAATCAAATGATGAGACTGAAAGTCATAATTCATCTGATTTTGATTATGATTTACTTTTTGGTGTTCCAGACAGGGCTGCTGATGCTGAAGTAAATGCTGCTGATAATCAAACTTCTGAATCTTCGAAACATACCGATGATTCGACAATCACATCAGATACAATTGTTAATAGTGAAAGTATGCTAGATGCTCACGTGGAGGGGGAGCACTTGAATATACCTTCAACTGTTGAGAGGGAGCATCATTTCGAGGGGGAGAAGTGCAGTATGAATGACATTTTCGAGGGGGAGCATCAAAATAACAATTATGTTGAGGGGGAGCATAATGATACTGAAACCATAAATCTTGATCAAAATGATGAATTTTATGAACTAAATGATAATAATTCTGTTGCAGGATCTGAAAATGAAGAAATGTACGAAGATGCACCATTGGACTTTGATCCAGCATATCCACCATTGGAAAAATGGACAAGAAATCATCCAAAAGAAAAAGTCATTTGGAATCCACAAGATGGAGTTTTGACTAGAGCTCAAATTCGTGCAAAGAATGAGGTATTGAATGCTCATCAAGAATTTTACATGTTTAATGTTTTCATTTCGAAAATAGAACCAAAGACAGTTAAGGTTGCAATGGAACACTCAGATTGGGTTGTAGCAATGCAATCTGAACTAGCTGAGTTCGAAAGAAACAAGGTTTGGAGGTTAATTCCTAAACCTGAAAATGTTTCGATTGTCGGATTAAAATGGATTTTCAAAAACAAAACCGACAAAGATGGAAATATTGTTCGAAATAAAGCATGATTAGTTGTTAAAGGATATTCGCAACAAGAAGGTATAGATTATGAAGAAACATTTGCCCCTGTCGCAAGACTCGAGGCTGTTTGAATATTTTTGGCTTATGCAGCTCACAAAGATTTTGGTGTTTATCAAATGGATGTGAAGTGTGCTTTTCTCAATTGTGACTCAAAGAAACAGTTTATGTTGAACAACCTCCAGGTTTCATAGATCAAAAATATCGTGGTCATGTTTATATTTTAGATAAAGCAATATATGGGTTAAAACAAGCACCAAGAGCCTGGTATGAAACTCTTACCAATTTCTTAAACCAATCGAAATTTAAACAAGGATCAGTTGACCCGACATTATTTTGAAAGAAAGTTGGGAATCATCTAATGCTTGCTCAAATTTATGTCGATGATATTATTTTTGGCTCCACTGACCCTGCTTTGTCTAGTGAATTCGAATGTTTGATGAAAAGCCAATTTGAAATGAGCATGATGGGTAAAATCAATAATTTTCTTGGTTTAAACATTCATCAAAGCAGAGAAGGAATTTTCATCAATCAAGAAAAATATACCAGGAATTTGCTCGAAAAATTTGGAATGACAAATAGCACGAAGTTAAGAGTACCACTGGCGGTTGGAACAAGGCTAACACCTTCGTTAGACACACCTGCTGTTGATCTTACTTTATACAGGAGTATGATAGGTTCATTGCTTTATCTTACAGCAAGTCGACCTGATATCATGTTTTCTGTATGTAATTGTGCTAGGTATCAAGCAAATCCAAGAGAACCACACTTGCATGCGGTGAAAACTATTTTTCGTTATCTCAAGGGAACAACTTCGTTAGGATTGTGGTATCCTTCGAAATCAGAATTTTTCATTCAAGCGTTTTCGGATGCAGATCAGGGAGGATGTACACTTGATCGAAAAAGTACAAGTGGAGGATGTCAATTGTTAGATGGGAAGCTTGTAAGTTGGCAATCGAAAAAGCAAACTTGTGTTGCAATTTCTACTGTTAAAGCTGAGTATGTTGCAGCTGCTACTTGCACGTTGCAAATCATATGGATCCAGAGTCAATTGCGTGACTATGCAATTAATATGAAAAAGATTCCATTGTGTTGTGATTCACAAAGTGCTATACGCATTTTTCATAATCCAATACAACATTCGAAAACCAAACATATTGCACTTTGTTATCATTTCATTAAAGATCATGTGGAAGATGGCAATATTGAAGTTCATTTTGTAAAAACAACTGATCAGCTTTCTAATATTTTTACAAAAGCATTGGACGAAAAATAATTTGTTAGAATTTTGACAGGATTGGGAATGATTGAAGCAAGTTCGGTTCCAGGACAACTTTCGAAAGAATAACAAAGAAATAAGATGAAAAAGTGTCGATTTAGAGGCATTATTGAATGGTTCAGAGGCATATAGTATTAACCATTCAGCGGTTACTATTCATATTCAGCACTTCGATACGCTTCGTTTTCGACATTTGGGAAAGAAAAGTTTCGTTAGTTTGGTACATTCTTAAGTTTTCGTTTATTTTTTTTAATTTCGAAAAATTGGAAAAACCAAAAATATTTTCGTTAATTTGTATTCTTTTTGAAAAATCAAAAATACCAAAAAGATTTTATTTTGTTATTTGTTTTATTTTTCGAAAAACTTAAAAACACAAAAATATTTTCTTTCTTATCAAAAACATAAAAGACCAAAAATATTTTTGTTATTTTGTATTTTGTCTTTTCTTTCTTAGTGCGATTTCCAAGGAAGTTTTACAAGGGTCATGCTTGCGTTTCTAGGGTAAGGTAAATTTTCGAAACTTTGTACTAGTTAGAATGTCCCTAGAAGCATGTTGCAGCATGTCGACCCAAGCCTCCATTGACTCAATGTGTGATTTCGAAAGCCTTAATGAAATCTTTCATCATGAAAATTTCTTCCCAATCAGGCTTGCATTCACATTAGTCTACTGAGCTACCTAACTCTTTTCAAATGCGTTAAGAGTTTTCTGCTTGGTCCAAAAATAGCAGAGGTACAACTTGATTCATGAACCAATCTTTTTCATCTCAAAATTCTTACACTTTCACACACAATGACATATGTCCAAGAGATCTCTGGTCAAACCAATCAGGATTTAGACATATCAAACTTCTGTGTTAATGATCTAACATCATGAAACCGTGATGAAAGTGAAACCCACATTATCGAACTCATTTAAAGAATTGACGGGGAACTATGTTCCAGACTTAACGAAACATTTGTTTCAGTACCAACTTTCGAAACTCCTAATCATATTCAATTCTTTTGTGTGATCTTGATTAAATAGTCGATACCCACGATATTTGTTACCCAACAGGATCCAGCTCAAATTTTTTTCTTGAATATGATTTCCAGGTGAGTTTCTTTGAAATTCGAAGTTACTTCAAATATTTCAATCAATGCATACTTGTCACTGACTACACTGGTCGAACAAGTAATTTCTGTTACAATTACTCACCTTATGTTTAGGTTGATATGTAACGAAATTTTTAAGCTACCCACGAAGCCTTGAAAAAGAAGCCCTTTAATACTTCTTTATAAGTATTCGATTGTAATTCACGGGAAACCACACAAGTTGTTGATTATCTCTCTTGATAATTAACGAAGTAACCTTTGCCCGGGGTTTAACTGCCTTTGTGTTGAAATTTTATTTTTCGACATCACAGATCCCAAATTTTCGTTAGTTTGCTTCTTATCTTATTCTATTGGCACACTGCACTCACGAAATCCTTGAGGTTCTGAGTATAACCAACTCAGGCTGATGATTTCGACAGTCTGGCATATGACTTCGTCTCTAATCCCAAAGATGAAAAAGCCTAACCTCCATGTCGAAGGTTTTCGATCTTATCCACTTGGTACTCACGAACAGTTTTATGTGACAGTTTGGCAACGTGGTCCGACTTTCAAGGTACTTTATCTGACATGGTACACATTACAGCTAATGGTGCGAGTTTCAAGGACAGATGTGGCTTACTCTTTAAAGAAAACGTTTGGAATTCCATTGGAGATACATATAAAAGGAAGTTATTATCTCCTTTTATAATTACGACTTCAAATTCTCAAATGATCAAAAAGCCCTAAATTTCTCTGTTCTTCAAGAATTTCTCAAAACTGTAATCAATGGATGCTGCTCCAACCGACACTACTGACAAAATTGCATCTCAACCAATTGAAGATTCAAAGCACCAACTATCAGGTTGAAGGAGATGTGTCAATGTATCCTGAAGAACTCAAGATGCTGATTGTTGCTCTTTAACATTTAGGTCTCGCAACTGCGATGCTCAATGCTTTTGATGTTCCGTTATCATGGTTATATTTGGCTGGTTCCACTGCTTCTTACAGCAAAGCCACTGATGTTATCACATTTAATCTGGTGAATGAAAAGAGAATTCATCTCACGAAGAGGATGTTTACTCAAATCTTGGTGATTCTGAATTCACCTCCATTCTTTAAACCTACTTGTGCTCAGATTATGTTCATGTTTAACGAGATGGGTCATCAGCCACCGCTCGTCAAGATCAGTGATTTCAAGAAGTCTGGTCTTCCTTGCATATGGAATTTCTTGTTTGGGATTAATCTTCGTTGCTTAATTGGGCGAAGTGTAGGGCTTGACAAGGGGAGAATGGAAGTCTATGCAATGATAGCAGGGTTGTACTATGATCTCAATGTTGATTATGCCACTCAGATTTGGAAAGAGTTTATAAAGAGCCTGGAAAACACGAATGTAGTAAAAGGAATTTCATGTGCACGCTACTGGAGTTTGATTCTTCAGTCTGTATATGAGAATGAAGGCATTCCAATTCCTGCTGATGAGGCTAAGGCAGAATTCATGAAGTATCATTTTCCAAAGTCTGTTGAAGATGATTCAGAAATATTCCCAAATGTTGCTCGAATTCCTGATGGGATGCTGAAGAAAGTTAATCCAACAAATTCAGTATTGGTGGCATACTTACAACATGTTAATCCTTTAGTCGAAACTGGGGTTTTGCTAAAAATAAGTGATGAAGGATCATCTAATAAAGTGAATAAATCGAAGAAGGGAGCTGATGATGTTGTTCATGAAAGCCCCAAGAAACAAGCTAAGTCTAAGTCTCCTAAGAAGATTGTAAACGAAACTGAGACACCTAAGGAGAAGGTTGTTCCAGAATCTTCGAAGGAATTGATCCCTTCGAAATCTCGTGTGTTTAAAAGATTAAGGAATTTCTCTTAAAAGAAACGAACTTCATCAAAAGATCAATCTCCTACTATTCACAAACCTCAGCTTAACCGACAAGGAGTGAAAGTTCATGAGACTCCTGCACCATTTTCACCATCATCCAATAAGCGAAGAGTTGAGGATATGGCGAAGCACATCAACAAGAAGAGAAAGAAACGAAAGCTGGTGGTCCATAATGAGTCATCAGATAGTGAGATCGTCCCAGAAACACCTTTGGGTTTGAATTCCCCAAAACTCTCAAATGTTTCATTTCCAACAACAACAGTTCCACTCGAAATTGTTGTAACCAAATCAGTTCCTGGGGAGGTTCCAATTTCTACCATTGTTGCAAACGTATCTGATACGGGTACACATGTTGTGGTGAGTGTTGATCCATCATCTCAAGGTATTCCTACTACATCTTCTTCTGAACCTATTTCAAGTACTTTTGTTTCACTTCCACCTTTTATTCAACACATTTCCACTACCACTACTTCACCAACTTTCGATCAAGTATTATAACAACCCTTCACTACACTTTTCCCATCACAATCCACCGATCCACAAAAACCAAATTCCAATGATGAAACAGATGGAGGAGGTTTCGGAGGAACATTTGATGATTTGGAATTTGATTCCGAAGAGGAGAACATACCTGATCATATGCTGATGTCAGGGAAGCAGTTCAAGATTCTCAATCGAAAACTCAATTCTATTCTTCAATCACAAGCTGATTCCGGAGCAAAGAATTCAGTGTTAGGGATAGAAGTTGAAGTGATGCTCAAAGTTGTAGAACTTCGAATGCAACATCAATTGGATGTTATCGATAAGAACAACGAGTTGAGAGTCAAGGCTCAGACTGATTCGTTTAATTCTAAAATCAAAGATCTTCGTCTGACAGCAAAATAACGACATGTTCTTTTTGTTAAATATGTCAAGACTGTACGAGAAGATGTCAATCGAAAACTTGAGGAGCTGAAGGTTGAAGTCTTAAAAGAGATAAATGAGCTAAATTCCAACTATTCGATAATCAAGTCGAATGTTGACACTATAGCGTCTGCAGTCAGAACGATTGTTGAATGGTATCAAGCATTAACTCCCATGTTTGACGCAAAGGCTACAACAGATGCTCAAAATTTCGACAAGATGGGTGTTTTGCTTGGTGAACTGAAAGAGTTAGTATCGAAACCGGCTCCAACTTCGTTTTTAACTCCTGAGTGTTTAACTCAGAAGTTACAAAGTTTGGATCAAGCTATTCAGAAGGCTGTTTCTCCAATTTTGAAGTTTGAAAATATGTTACCTACTGGTGCCCCACCTGTTATCACAGGGGTGCAAGGGGGAGGAAAAGAGAAGAAATCTCAAGGAGCTACAAAGGTAGTATCAACTCAAATCATCACTCCAATTGTTTCGAATGTCACCACAACACAAGCCATCAAAACCACAACAAAACCTATAGTGAAAGGAATTGTAATTGGTCCAACAACTGAAGGAGGGAGTTCAAGTTCTTCAAAGCCAAAGGTTTCTGAAGCTGTAAAAGATAAAGGGAAAGTGATTGTGATTGAAAAATCAAAAGAATAGAAGAAGGACGAAATTGTAGCTTAAATGGAGAAACAAAGGCAGATACAGAGCATACTAAGAGTTCGTGAAAGTGATCCACCTGGTATGGATAAGGGAGATCCAAAGAAATTGTCCATCTATGAGAATATTGAAGCAAGAGTTGCTTTCAATCACATGTATGCGTTTGAGAAAAAGCCTAAGAAAAGCTATTCAATCACTAACACTGATATGAGTCAGCTTGATTTTCCGGTGAATGAAATGATGTTTATCATGGCTCAGTACAAGATAGTTGAGAAGTTCAACAACGAGGATGATTTTATTCATATGAAACTTAGGTTTGATGCGGTTGTTGGAAAAGAACCAGAAGAAATATGGTCATTAGTGAAGATCAAGAAGGTTATCAGTATAACAAAAGATGTAATGTTCAAGAATATGATACAGAATTTTCGATATCATGTTGTAAGAGCGAACAATCAAGTATGTGATTTCTCGGTTACTAATTTTCCTCTAATGAACTTGAATGACCTGATTCAAGTTGCATTAATTTTAAAAGACATGGAGGCTTCGCAACTTCAAGGGACTGACAAAGATATATTGAGGCTTGGTCTTGCCCATATAAAAATCTTCATAGACAATTACTATGATTGTCTAGCATTGACTGATGTGGAGTTAGCATCAGTAATGGAAAAGGAAGTGAAAGTTTCTATGGAATTGTCGAAGACTCAAGCTGAACTGAAGAAATATGCAGATGGGGAGATATGCTTAAAGCCTTTTGGATTTGTCTTTGCTGGAAAAGATAAGAATGGCAAAGCTAAGAGGTTTTTATTCCAGTCTTCAAAGATAGAAATATATACTACTTCGCAATATAAGAACTTCATTGTTCGTATGAATAATTGCAAGAAGAACAATGAAGGAGATAAAGTTGAGTTAAGGAAGATAATGACATGGTACTCGGAGATACGAAGGATGATGCACTTTGCTGCACAGATTCTCACGAATTGAGTAGTTCGACATGATTACAAAGGGGGAGATTGTAGAGTCAAAATATATTGTAATATGTCGAAGTCTGTGTATTTGTCACTTTCGTATGTTTTCTATGTATTTTCTAAGGCATCTTTTTAACGAAGCGTAATGTCTAGCCTTAGTATTATTTATACTTTCAGCCTCCTATAAATAGGAGCTAAACATAGAGTTGATAGGAGAGTTTTCCGATCATTTACTATCAGTTTTGTACTCTTGTTCTCTTAAAGTAATATGAGCTAAACAGACCTTTTTTACTTCTTGTGTTCATATTTTACTCTGATTTGATTCTCATACTCGATTTAACACAACTACAGGTGGTAGTTACACTTATCACATTTCGGAAGACTCCCAACATATTGTTTAACAGGTGTTGGGGCTGCTGGGGCAGTGATTGTGTGAGCGGTCACCACTTGCTGTCTTTTAGAGTTTTCTTATGTTGCTTTGTTCTTCCTTTTATTCCATGGCTTTCTTTAAATGTTACTTTCCTTTGGTTGTTCATGGGCGGCTGTTATCGATCCTTGACGAATTCCATGATCGGTGAGCTGTTGCGCCAAACGTTTCGCGCTGTCGAAATTAGCAGGTTTGGAAGCCATTACATACCCTTGAATTTGAGGTGATAGTCCCCAAAGATATTTTTCCACCTTTTTCGATTCCGGGGTTATCATCCCGGGACATAGTACAGAGAGATCATAGAATCTGGTCGTATAAGTAGCAAGATCAGATCCATTCATTCTAAGAGTCCACAATTCATGTTCCAATTTTTCCACTTCACCTCTTAGACAATACTCTTCTAACATCAGAATTTTCCGATCATCCCAGCTCACGGAGTTTGCTACTAGGAGAGTTACAGCCTTGACATGGCTCTTCCACCAAGTAAGAGCTCTGCTAGTGAAAGTACATGTTGCATATTTAACCTTACTTGCTTCTGGGCAAGTACATATTTCGAAGACTGTTTCAGTCTTCTCACACCACTGCATTAAGTTGATGACTCCTCCACTTCCGTTGAAATTGATGGGTTTCCCATTAAGAAAGTGTTTGTATGAACACTCTTTAGGGTGTCCATGATTCGGAGGATTAGCACCATTGCCTGTTCCACTGGTATTGTTTGTGGTTATTTGATTCATAGCTGCTGTTACAGCAGCTGTTACTGCTGCTTGAAACATGGTAGCATCAAACTGAGGTGGTGGAGGTGGATTATTGTTGTTAGGTCTGGGATTCTTTCTTGGCGGCATCTTTTTCTACAAGATTTTATGAGGAAATAATGATAAGTTCCTTATGGTAGTTATAAGTCAGGTGATATTGAACAAGATACATCTTAATTTTAATTGTATCATATCCTGATTGATATCATTTTTTATTTAGTGATTTAATAAAAATCTACTAATGTAAGTAAACAATCACAAGCAACACTTGTAAAGAATTTTGTCATGAGTAAACAAAATTTTATGAAAGTTTTCCTAATTTCTAATGAAATAAAGTACTTGTTATTTGATACATATATATTTTTGTTACATACTATTGGAAGCAAATATATATCTAAGTAATTTATATAAGGAAAATTACATCATTGAGGATTACAAGTAGTGTAAACACTACCTACGGAGAGTACTACGCCGATTACTGGATTCAGCCTCATCTTTATTCTTCCAATACTTTTCTTGGGTAGTGTGATATTCTCTTAGTGCCCTTATCTCTGCTTGGGCATCATTCATTTGCCTTTGAAGTGCTTCATTATGATTTTTGGTATCGTCCTGAAGTTCATCAAGACGAAGGATATCCGTAGTGTTAACCTGCACAACAGCACCTACTTTTAGGATTCGGTTGATCGAAATCCTTGCTTGATCGGTTTGACGGGCTATTCAATGTACTATAACCGGAAGAGCTCTATCAACTGTTCCTCCTTTAGAGACATCATAAAAACCTCTTGCCATCCCATAAGGAGGGCGTTGTCCATCTTGCCGACTCCAGTAGTTTATATACTCGCCCCATTCTGGTATAGGTTCTGCTTCACCTTGTCTCAGGAGGCGTTCCCCAGGATTGTAGACTTGTGGTTCCGTGTCGGTACCACTCGATTCACTATCTTCAAAAGGTTTTTCATCTGAATCTGGATTGCAACCCACATCTTGTTGATTATAGGGGTCTCCAGGTAAGTTATATTCAGCCATATTGTCTGTACGAGAAGTAAGGATAAGAATAGTAAAATACTCCTAAAGTTCTTTATATAGTTTATTGGTAAGTTTTAGACTTGTCTTTCACTACGACTATTTCTTGGCATATACTAATCATGTCCCGGATAAATATAGTTGATCAGGCTATATTCATCCCAAACATGATTACCTACCCCGAGACTTAATCATAGTGTCCAACTTATCATAAAAACATTTTAAAATGTTACTTCAGAAATTTTTCGTCCCTTTGTATTTATAGTTTGTATATCTTATGTGGTTAGATATACTTAGTTCACTATAAACAATGCTCTGATATCAATCTGTCACACCCCCAAACCAGAACGGCAGAAACTGTAACGACGTAAAATTTAAAACAATTTTTCATTTTTCAAACATAATAAAACTCATATAATATTCTCAAAATCTCATGTATCAGTGTCATCACAATAAAACATATCCCAGAATCTCAATTACATAATCCTCTCTCAGTGTGTACAAATCATGTCGGCGCCTTCCCGCGATCCTCGCTAGTACCTGAAACACATATCACATAACACGGTAAGCATAAATGCTCAGTGAGTTCCCCAAAATACCACATACAACACATAAGCCACTCGAGGCTATAACTCGGTATGACCCTCTGGTCAATGTGTCTCAGCGGGACCCTCCAGTCACGTAGCTCGTTGGACCCTCCAGTCCGGTCTAGCTCGTTGGACCCTCTGGTCCGGTCTAAATCGTAGGACCCTCCGGTCCAGTCTATATAACACATAACATACATATATCACAATGCACATAACTCAAACATACACATAACACATAAGACCCTCCGGTCTGCATATAGTTACCACTCTAGGTAATGTATATTGAGAAGACTCACCTCAGGTAATCTCGGAAAGTCTCGAACTCGAAATACTGATTTAGCCTCCGCCTAATCACATAAAGTAAATTACCTCTAATTAACAACGATTCTCAAGGGCTAGACTAATCCCTTCCTATAATCTCTCAGAAGGGGAAAACACCATTTTACCCCTCCAATGGTCCAAATGTCCAATTGTTGACCAAACCCTAAAAGTCAACGAAAGTCAACAGAGGGCAGTAAGCGGGGCGTACCAACTCTGTACGCGGGGTGTACCCCGGCTATCCAGAATCGAGGGTCTTAACCCTTACGCTGCGCGTTCTGAGATTTACGACCAGCGTAACTCTCACTTTCATGCTCTTAATGTTTTTGGTCTGAAACGCTTTAGACACAAGCTCATATTTCAGATCTAGTCCTTCTAATGCCTCTTAACCCATAAAGTCGAAACCTTTAAGCCATTGCATGGCTGTAAAGGCCACCAATCACTCCAAACTCTTATCTTCTTTCCTCATTAAGCCCTAATCTCATGCATGACTTAATAGTAACGATCAAGATTGGATTTTTATGGATCTACAACACATTTTATACTGAAATGGGGCAGATCAAGGATTATGGAGACCATTTACTCATAAAGTCTCCATCTTTGGGACAAAAACCCTAAAAATGGTCCATAAAGCACAAATCCAAAAAGGTTAAGAAAGCTTTGAGCTTTTTACCTCCAAAAGATGCTCCAACCTCTGTAAAGCTCAGATCCAAGGCTTGCACTTCATCTCTAGCTTCTATAATGGCCCTTCTTCTCTTCAAAATCTCATAAGAACACTTAACAAGCTCAAATACACACACACAAGTTAGGACGAAGGTTAAGCTCTTTTAGGGTTTCACTCTCTGGAAATGGTGGCTGGGATGGAGGCCATAGCATTCCTTTTATAGTGTCCAAGTCTCATTTAGGGTTTTAAGTCTGGGCCCATTACGCCCAGCGTACCTGGGTAGAGTCTGCGTAAAAATCACGCCCATGGGTACGCGCAGCGTACTCCTCTGTACGCCCAGCGTACCCACTTGCCATCAATTCCTAATTTGGGCTAATTTCGACAAATTGGAAAAGAAGAAGGGTTAAAGAGATATACGTGAATTTCGGGGTGTTACAATTCTCCCCCACTAGAATCAGACTTCGCCCTCGAAGTCTCCTGCCGTAAATAACTCCGGATGCTGCTCCCGCATCTCCGACTCTGGCTCCCAAGTCAGCTCGGACCCTCTCCGATGTTGCCACTGGACCTGAACCAGAGGCACCTCCTTGTTCCTCAGAACCTTGATCTTCCTATCCAAGATTGCGATCGGCCTCTCAATGTAATTCAAGCTCGCATCCACCTGAATATCCTCTAGCGGCACTACCGCCGTCTCGTCGGCTATACACTTCCTCAACTGGGATACGTGGAAGGTATCATGGATCTGACTCAACTCCTCAGGTAAATCTAAACGGTATGCTACCTTGCCCACTCTTGCGATCACCCTGAAAGGGCCAATGTATTGGGGCCCCAGCTTGCCCGGGTGGTACATGATTTCACAGTCGTAATCCTTTACCACATCCAACCATCTCCTCTGGTGCATATTCAGGTTGGGCTGATCCATCAGGTACTTCAGACTCTTGTGGTCCGTGTATATGGTACACCGAACCCCATATATATAATGGCGCCATATCTTGAGGGTGAACACCACTGCCCCCAACTCCAAATCGTGGGTAGGATACCTCGTCTCATGAGGCTCAGCTGCCTCGATGCGTATGCTATCACGTGCCCTCTCTGCATAAGCACCGCACCCAACCCTGATATAGACGTATCACAGTAAACCACAAAATCTTCCATTCCCTCCGGAAGGGCTAACACCGGGGCTTCGCATAATCTCTGGCGAAGTGTCTCGAACGAGGTCTGCTGCTCTGAACCCCAAGTAAAAGCAACACCCTTCCGGGTTAATCTGGTGAGGGGAACGGCAATCTTGGAGAAATCCCTGATAAATCTCCGATAATGGCCGGCCAACCCCAGAAAACTCCTGATCTCGGTGGGGGATCTCGCCACCTCCCAACTCATAACAGCCTCAATCTTGGCCGGATCGACCAGTATCCCATTTTGATTAACGAGGTGCCCCAAGAATTGGACCTCTCGTAACCAGAAATCACACTTGGAGAATTTGGCATAAAGCCTCTCCGATCTCAAAACTCCAAGGAAACCCCTCAGATGCTCCTCATGCTGCTCTCTGGACCTCGAATACACTAGAATATCGTCGATGAACACAATCACCGATCGATCCAACATCGGCCTGCATACTCGGTTCATGAGATCCATGTACGCCGCTGGTGCGTTGGTGAGCCCAAAAGGCATCACCACGAACTCGTAATGCCCATAACAAGTCCTGAACGCCGTATTCTGGATATCCTCATCACGCACCCTCATCTGGTGATATCGAGACCTCAAGTCTATCTTGGAAAACCAAGACGCTCCCTGCAACTGATCAAACAGATCGTCTATCCTCGGTAGTGGATAACCGTTTTTGACCGTCAACTTGTTCAACTCCTGGTAATCGATGCACATCTAGTGTGAACCATCCTTTTTCTTGACAAAAAGGATAGGCGCTCCCCACGGCGAGCTACTCGGTCGGATGAATCCCTTCCCCAACAGCTCCTGAAGCTGCGAGGATAACTCCTGCATCTCTGGCGGCGCAAGGCGATAGGGTGCCTTGGCAATAGGCGCTGCCCCCGGAACCAAATCGATGCGGAACTCCACCTACCTCTAGGGAGGCACACCCGGCAACTCCTCGGGGAAAACATTCGGAAACTCTCGTACGATCGGTACCTCACCGACAGAACTCGGCCTCTCTGCGGAAACTCGTGCATCCATCACATAGGCTACAAACCCCCTACAGCCCTGCTGTAGACTCTGTCTCGCTCTGGCAGCCGAACAAAAAGCTGACCCAGATCGGGTACCCTCGCCATACACCGTAAGTACTCCCCCACTAGGGTCTCGTATGGTCACCAACTGTCGCTCGCAGTCTATGACAGCTCCAAATCGGCTCAACTAGTCCATGCCCACGATGACACAGACATTCCCCATCGCAATCGGTACCAGATCTATCGGGAACTCAACACCGAAAATCTCGAGTACACATCCTCGAATCACATCAGTAGCATCCACCGCTCGCTCATCGGCTATAGAAACTCGTAGGGGTCGACTCAACGCCTCTCGTCGGATACTGATGTGCTGACTAAATGCTAATGACACGAAAGATCGACTCGCAACCGAGTTAACTAACACCAAGGCAGGTACAGAACTCAACAGAAAAGTACTTATGCATACCACAATATAAACACAAAATCTCAAACTCAGAATAAGTAAATAAAAGAATACATACCAGCCACGACATCGGGTGTTGCGCGAACCTCCTCCGCTGTCAACTGAAAGGCTCTCCTGCGAGCCTTTGGTGCCTCGGCCTTCGCTGGCCGGACCTCGGTAGCTCTAGCCGCAGGTGCAGATCCATGTGCTGATCCCTGAAGTAGCTGGGGACACTCGGCCTTCCGATGGCGAGTCTGGTTGCAGTGAAAACAAACTGCAAACCCCTTGGGGCAATCCCTCGTGAAATGCCCCTCCTTGCCACACTTGTAGCACATACCCGCTCTGCACACCCCCTCATGGCTCTTGCCTCACTTCCCGCAAGTGCGGCCCTTCGGACCTACAGATCTTGAATCAGCGGGCTTTGCCCACTTGGCTGCCGGCTGAGACTGCACCGGCCGCCTATCCCTCCTCTAAGACTCGGCCTCCTCCCTGGCCTGAGTCTCTAGCTCAATCTCCCTCTTCCGGGCATTTTCCTGGAGCTCGGCAAATATCTGGTATGTCGAGTTCGCCATGAACTCACGAATGTCCCTCCTCAGTATGCTCAGATATCGTCTCATACGTGCCTGCTCGGTAGACACGTGCTCAGGGCAAAACAACGCCCTCTCATGAAACATCCATGTAATCACAGTCACGGACTCTGTCCCCTGCTTGAGGGACAAGAACTCATGCGCCAACCGTTCCCTCTCCACCGGGGGAACATACTCATCTCAGAACTGTTGGGTTTTGAGCATTCTAACACTCCTATGGTGTACATGCAACCCTATAAACCTTGGATCTATGTTTTCTCTATTATACATGCAAATATTAACTATTCCAAGGTTTCATCCTAACTAGCATATTATGAAGCACCTATACTACAAAGTTCTAGTTGGATGACATAACTTTTGATGTAGCTTGATGTCTTCAAGCTTTAAGAGCTTATCCCCAATAGTTTGGAAGCCTCAAATGGAATCACAAATCACCAAAACACCTTGGAAGAACTTGAGAGAATATGTATGCACACTAAAATCGGCCCACTCTTATTTTCACACACTTGTGCCAATTTTGTGAGCCAAGGACCCCTTTATATATTATGGAGGATTAGGGTTACATCCATGTAAACCCTAATACCCATGACCTTTCATTTATATAGGATCCTTGGGTTAAAAGCTCCATGGACCATCCATGAAAGCTTACCCAACCTAAATGAACTTGGCCCATTCCATATATATAAGAGTCCATATTTAATTAGTTCTTTTTGATCACTTAATTAATTCTAAATTAATTCTTGATCAATACTAATTAAATAATATGATTCCATATTAATATATTAGAACTTATAATATATTAATATAAATCATAAATATACAATTCTCAAAAGACTATCCATATAAATTGTGCCGGTGAAGTGCAACCCAAATGGACCATGCCGGGTTGGGTCAAGTACATACCAAATATAGTTATGGACTTAGACATTAATCCAACAGTCTCCCACTTGGATAAGTCTAAAACTATTATTGAGTATGACTTCAAAACCTAACTGGCAATCGTAGCTCTTAAAGCCGTTGTCGAACTCTGACCTTGTCAATGACTTGTCCATTAGATAAGGGATCATATATTCCTCTATTCTAGATATCATATGGACTGAGACATGGATTATAATCATTCTCTCTGTCCATTTGTTGTTTCCCGATTTTCGATTTATGATGACTGACTGATTGAACAAATCAAATCAGTCCTGGCTTGGCCAAGCACTCACATGTGTCATCGCTAAATCATCGAGGGGCCCACAGATATCGCTTTTATCCCGAAGGTAAAAGGAATGGATAAACTTCGACTCATATGGCTTGTTCTACTACTTGTTGAATCATACACAAAGGCACGTTTTATAACATCGAGTTACCAAATGCGTTTTCGTGCAATCAATGTATAACCAACTCATAATAACAACTCATATCTCTAGGTTTGAAGAATATAAGATATTATCGTCTCATGATCACTCGTGATAAAATCCATGAAGTGATTCAAATGAGCGCGGGTTGAATCCAATACTCAGAACTTATGAGCACTCATGAGTGTTGTAGCACCACTTTGTCCACCAACTTGGACCTCTTCAAACCAACCCATGACAGTCTTGATTCATATCTACTTCCAACATATGACCGACTGTGGATGGTTTGAATAACTTAATCATTCAGGAAGAGCGACTTAGTTATTCTGGAAGTCAAAACATGCAAAGTGAAACACAAGAATAAATGAATCAAATATGGTATCAAACCCTATGAATATAAATAAACACTTTTATTTATCACCATACTGATTACTCATTATTCATTGTTTCGGTTTTATCAACTTTATACTTGAATTAAAAACACTAGTTGTCCCATGCTCCAAGCATGTACACTATGTTTTTCTTAAACAATAGCTTTGCCATACACCAAGTATGCACTCTATGTTTGTCTATGATCCTTACTTTGTGAAATAAACCAATTGAACATAATTTCAATGATTCTAATTTCACACTCCCAAATCCTTATCGAAAAATGTGAGAATTTCAAATTCCTATCATTTATCGAAATCTGTTTAGATTTTAAACTTATATGCACTGACCCTCCTGTAATGAATATGTACAAAGTCACAAAGACTTGTCAACAGTCATTATAAGGTATTCCAATGGAGATCAACTCCATGGAAACTAAGTCTCATATTCAAAGTACATTGCTTTGGACATGCTTCTTGCATTAAGTTTTCTAATCTTACACAAATAACTTCCACCTATTGAGACAACTCCATATTATCATTTTGACTATCACTTCTGAATAAGAGATGCCTCTTTTCAGAATATGTCAATATGGTCCTTCCAAAATTAGCACTATACTTCCAACTGTCCCTGAGCAACCAATCTTTGGTAAACCTCAGATTGTCCTCGATAATTGCTTAATCATTTTAGTCATATCCAATTCTAGACCCTTTCCCTTCTTAATGCCTCTGGGCATTTGGAAAAATTTAGAAATGACAAATATTATAGCACATGCAATCGATCCTATACCCAAAGCAAATGGTACACGATTCATGATGTCTCATATAAAGACATGATTCTAGACCAGTCTTTTAATACAATATTTTTATTTGTCATGTTTTCAAAATTTGACTATGAAGAGGGATGCCGTAATCATAATCGAATTTTGAGAACGCAATATATAGAATTTCCTTAATTTGAACCAATCCAACATGAAATTCATATATATATTCTTGACTAAAGATGATTAAGGTCTCAATCTAAGCCTTTAGAACTGAAATGAAGTATATCCTCTCCCTTAATTATAGCAAAACAACTTTTTCAATCCCTGCAGCCTCACGAATTGAAACTTTTGTTTTCTATAATTAACATTGCTAACTTGCAACACTAACAATAATTATCATGCTCCCACTAACATGATGATTATTAGCATAACACTTATGCTCCCACTAGCTTTGACATGTACTCAGAAATCAGCTGGACTTCTAGAAATCAATACTTTATTGACTTTCTTACCAAAGTTTAGATTTCTGATACGAGATGCTTTGATAAAACTTTATCAAAATCATACACCTTTCCTTAGATAGCATGCATGTGTGTCTAAACAATTTCAGAACTATGAAAAGGGATGCCGTAATCATAGTCTCAATTGTTTAGACCTTTTGCCATCTGCTTCAAATCTACTTGGTGGAAGTGTTTCCTCACCATCATTTTCATGAATCGGAGAGAAACCTTATGACCCTTAGATTTTATGGTGTATGTGTTCTTATCCATGTGAATCGTCAAAACCATAGTCACAAGACAAGGATAATGACAAATCCAAACTCATATGGACTGAACTTATGCAATCTTAACTTCTTGCCACCTGGCAGTACAGGGCCTGCCATTGATTCCAAGTTGTTATGCAACCAATTGAGAATTTTCAGAACTCCTATGCAAAGTCAACTTGAATAGGCACAGAAATGTCAACACGATAGGTTATACACCTCAAGTCGTGTGCTAGTGAAGAATTCCAGGTTTTATTCTTGATTAGGTCTTGGAACTTTCAAGAGATTTAGGGCTCCTGCTGTCCTCTTGACATATAAGACTCACTTGCCAAATATACAAGAGATAGTGCGGATTCTTTATCAAGACAAACACTTCACACACTTGGCCTAAGTTGGTCTTTGTTTAACCCAAAACATCACAACTTACCAATTTCAAATGTACAAGAGTAGGACACTTTTACTCTTACATTTGACAAGTGTTATAAACCTTTCTTTAAGATATGTCACTCAACTTATAGTCTTGGAGTATGACTCTAAGACTTGTTTTGGAACGAGGTATGACTCATCTTCTTGATTTAACCATTTCAATAATTCATGACTCCTCTTCTTAGCCATAAGAATGCACTAAGATGTCCTTAGAAGACCAATTGTGATGTGGTTCTTTAATCATTAAGATGATCACAAAAGATTATACTAAAGTACTCTCCCATCTTTTCAGATTTGAGAAACTTTAATCTTTCTGCCTAATTTGATTCTTCCCATTCGTTCTGCCATACATTGAGACTTTTCCAATGTTTCAGAATTATACTTAAACTTGTAAGTATAACCATATTTACTAAACTTTAGTAAATCAAATAGTCTTAACGAGCTTTGTGGTGGACATGACCAGTGCACAAGAATGTGTACTCGATCCCTTTAGTCCTTCACTTGATTCACACATGCATGTGAACAAGTCTTAATTTTCCAATGCTTGAAAGTTCTCATTCATCATACTATTTAACTTGCATGATTCCAAGTTTCTATCCAACTGAAGCCTTGGGAATGAGAATCTTTCCTTATTTGGTAAATTATGACACTACCACAAATGAAAGAATTAAGTCCATTTTTCCAATATTGCTATTAATGGAATCATATAAACAACCATTTTTCACAAATGCCACTGTAAGGATATTTAAAATAAATATAAAATTAAAACCTTTTATTTTATTTCAAAACTTTGCGGAAAAAACTTATCCTTACAGTGCAAATGCATATGAAAAACTTGTTGTTACCTATTCCTAAGCAATATATCATAACTCCTAAGTAACAGCTCAAAAATTCTGATGCGATCGAAATCCATCTTCGTGATCAGAATCAGCATGTACTTCCTTTAAGTTTCTTCACTTTTCTTTGATTCTTAAAGCATCAACATGTGACCCAGTCACATCATGTAATGAGAATCTCATAACAGAAACTTAACAGAGTTAGATAGTTGACTTTTACTTGAAGAAGAGTCAAACTTCTTGACTTGATCAACCTTTTGATCTTTCAGGTAAATAGGCAGCTTCGCAATCAATGCCCCTTCCTTTGGTAAGGTAAACATATAGACTCTTTGGTAATGGGACTATCTCAGGCTTAGCCTTTCTCTTTACCATTTGGTCAACCGGGTTGACTATGGCCAATCCTTTTCCATTGGGAAGAGAATGCTTTTTCCGGATTTCTAGTGTCACCATTGTCACTGTCCATAAAGTTTTTGGGAAGTTGATCTTCTAATCAAATTTGCTTTACTATCGTTCCAAATCATTGCTGATTCAGCAGCACCAAGCAAATAGATATGATCATTAAGGTTCATGTCATAGTCTGTTTCATAGTAGTCCCAAAGGAACTCACTATGTGACTTAGAAAGTGATTGAACATCCAACTTTCTCAAGACTTTGACACCCGACTCTCCCGGCTTGTCAATATGTGACTTCATCTCCAAGATGCGATCACACATAGACCTTGCTTGCCAATAGGGATTGAGTGACCTTTGAACTTGTGGGTTACGGAGAATAATTGGAGGAGGTGGAGGAAGAGAAGTATGAATTCCATGAGCCAAACTCGGGAAGTCATATTCATTAGGAAAGCTTGGTTTGGGAAGATCATTGTTGTCTAAACCAGACATCAACAATGGGAGATGTTCAAGATAGTTGATTTAAAGTCCTTAATATAACACCCAACATGAAATATTAAGGCTTGGATCCAACAACCTATTTATAACTGGAAGAGGGATGCCGTAATCCAAGTTATAAAATAGTTGAAGGTAGGTAAATGACGATTTACCTATTTCCACCATGAAAAAACGAAATATAATTAAGTTTTAATTGGATTTGAAACTCTTAGATCTTTTGAGATTCATTGAACTTTTCAATGGCATGTTTCAATCTCGAGTGTACCCTTCAGGTTTTGTGACTGCTATGCCGAGGATCACAAAACAAGGTGTGAAGTAACCATGCAAATATACTTGATACCCTTAATATTTACCCCTCAATCAATGTGCCGGTTAACCACACACGCTCCAACGATACTATGATAAACATTAAGTTACCCTTTGCCTACCTTGTTAAGTCTAGGTTAGTGTGCCGGTTAACCATACACGCTCCACTAACAGCTTAAACAAAGTGCAAAGTGTAATTTCATGGATTAGCACCTTATTCACATTTTCCTAAGTAACTAAGATTGGGAATTTATAAGTGTTTAGTTACTTAGTATTTATCATTAATACTTTTAATGAAGGGAGAATTATAGTCCTTGTCCTACCTGTTCGGCTAACGACCCTCCACCAGTCAAGGAAGCGGTGGGTGAGAGTGGACACCCATTAAGCTGCCATTTTATAGGCAACAACCTTATACCCCCCTTATAGACCGGCTTCGTGAATGAGGCC
Organism: Lactuca virosa; assembly: GCF_052849685.1. Lineage (NCBI taxonomy): Eukaryota > Viridiplantae > Streptophyta > Magnoliopsida > Asterales > Asteraceae > Lactuca > Lactuca virosa. The sequence continues at coordinate 214,080,626 of NC_136427.1, forward strand.
TACTAATGGTAAGACGACTTGCTCTTATACATATAATATATTAAACTTTTAATATTATAATAGTATAAGGGTGTATTTTAGACATTTAAAATACTTGATGGTTTAATCTATTAATTAAACTAGACTTTTAATTTAATTAAACTCAAACCATATATTTATGGATTTAATAATACTCTTTTAATTAAACGTTTTAATTAACTATTAATAAAGTCCATAAGAGTTAATTTGAACTATATTAAACTCTAAATTAAAACCATTTAATTAATTGTTTAAGTTATGAACCCAAGAGTTTTAGAATTCAATTCTTTTTTTCATAAAAAACTTTTCTCAAATTCCAAAACTTGAGGGCAAGTTTTGTAATTCTTGAAAACCTTTGGATTCCATAACTTATGGAATTAATGGTGTTTTATGATGAAACTTTCCATGTTCCATAACTTAAGTACAAGTTATGGAATTCTTTAAAACATTAACACCAAATTTTGTAACTCCATAAAAACTTTGAATCAATTTTTTTTTAAAAAAAAACTTTCATATCCATAACTTATGGAAGTTTCAAAAACCCTTAAGATCACAACTTTAAAAAAAACTTTTGAGCTCCAAAATTTTATGACAAAATTTGTAACTCCTTAAAACATTTAGATCAAACTTTTAAAAGTAATAAAATAATCATATCATTTTATCTTTTACTAAATTTGACCTAATTCAACTCATATAACAAATGATTCAAATTTGACAAATAATTCGTTTTTCACAAAACAAGTAATTATCTTAAAATTTGACAAACGTCATGTTTTTTTTTCCTTTTTTTTCAACTTGAAAATAAAACATTTGCATCAATATAACAGAAAACAACCCATGTCTCTGATACCACTGTTGGGTTTTGAGCATTCTAACACTCCTATGGTGTACATGCAACCCTATAAACCTTGGATCTATGTTTTCTCTATTTTACATGCAAATATTAACTATTCCAAGGTTTCATCCTAACTAGCATATTATGAAGCACCTATACTACAAAGTTCTAGTTAGATGACATACCTTTTGATGTAGCTTGATGTCTTCAAGCTTTAAGAGCTTAGCCCCAATAGTGTGGAAGCCTCAAATGGAATCACAAATCACCAAAACACCTTGGAAGAACTTGAGAGAATATGTATGCACACTAAAATCGGCCCACTCTTATTTTCACACACTTGTGCCAATTTTGTGAGCCAAGGACCCCTTATATATTATGGAGGATTAGGGTTACATCCATGTAAACCCTAATACCCATGACCTTTCATTTACATAGGATCCATGGGTTAAAAGCTCCATGGACCATCCATGAAAGCTTAGCCCAACCTAAATGAACTTGGCTCATTCCATATATATAAGAGTCCATATTTAATTAGTTCTTTTTGATCACTTAATTAATTCTAAATTAATTCTTGATCAATACTAATTAAATAATATGATTCCATATGAATATATTAGAACTTATAATATATTAATATAAATCATAAATATACTATTCTCAAAAGACTATCCATATAAATTGTGCCGGTGAAGTGCAACCCAAATGGACCATGCCGGGTCGGGTCAAGTGCATACCAAATATAGTTATGGACTTAGACATTAATCCAACAGGAACATGGTAGTGAACCTCTCCCAAGTCACCACTGTAATCTCTGCAGGAGTGAAGTCTGCCGTCACAAACTTCCATCAGTCCTTCGCTCCCAAGCAAAGCTGGTTCATCGCGAACCGTACCCTCAGATGCTCAGGGCAAGAACATGTGTAGAAACACCCCTCAATGTCAGAGATCCATCTCATCACGGCTATCGGATCCTGAGTCCCATCAAACTCTGGTGGCTTCGTGTTGCTGAATTCCCGGTATAGCAACGAATCACCCCCCTGTGGCCTAGCAGCGGCAACGGCTGTGGTGGTCGCAGCAACAATAGCATCGGTAAGAGCAGCATACCGCTCGTCAAATGTCTCAATCAGCATGGTCTTGATAGACTCAAACATCTCTGGTATCTCAGCACGAATGGCTACTGCCACCTTATCATGAATCATCCTGCGAATCTCATCATCGCTAACACCGCTGCTCTCTGGAGTGTGGCGCGTACCCACCATAATGTCTCTGAAACACAACACAAAAGAAATCAGAGACTCGCTCGAGTATACTCGCACTCGATAACTCAACCCTACTCGTTCCTTAGTATCCTAAGGATTCTTACTTGGGCTGCTCGCTGATCCGGTATGTCCAGTAGTACGGGCCCTATACTACCTTCCACAACGCATCAGTATTCACCCCAAGTCCTCCTCCTAGGATCCCAGATCACAAGTACTCTATATCTCGCTAAACACAGGCTACCCTCCAGTAGACCACTCATAAGCTCCTCGCTGCTACCTACTCACTCTCGAAGTATCTCATAGTAGCGGTAATCTCCTAGGCTAAGGCATCACAAATCAGGCCACTCTAGTCCTATATAAGAATACCTAGCCTACTCTAGCATGCATAGCGTATCACATAATATCTCAAAACACATAATGTAAGGGTATTTTGGGAAATCACCGTTCGGGCGCTGGCTGATCGTACACACTGCTCCACTCTACTTTTCTCAAAACCTCTTACTCTTTTATAAAAATTGTTTCTTTTATGAAAAAATTTCTCAAATCCTCAGTTTGAGTTCAGATACGCCCGAAGGTGCATCCGAATCCCTTAAACCAAGGCTATGATACCAACTTGTAACGACGTAAATTTTAAAACAATTTTTCATTTTTAAAACATAATAAAACTCATATAATATTCTCAAAATCTCATGTATCAGTGTCATCACAATAAAACATATCCCAGAATCTCAATTACATAATCCTCTGTCAGTGTGTACAAATCATGTCGGCGCCTTCCCGCGATCCTCGCTAGTACCTGAAACACATATCACATAACACGGTAAGCATACATGCTTAGTGAGTTCCCCAAAATACCACATACAGCACATAAGCCACTCGACGCTATAACTCGGTATGACCCTCTGGTCAATGTGTCTCAGTGGGACCCTCCAGTCCCGTAGCTCATTTGACCCTCCAGTCCGGTCTAGCTCGCTGGACCCTCTGGTCTGGTCTAAATCGTAGGACCCTCCGGTCCGGTCTATATAACACATAACATACATATATCACAATTCATATAACTCAAACATACACATAACACATAAGACCCTCTAGTCTGCACATAGTTACCATTCTAGGTAATGTATAATGAGAAGACTCACCTTGGGTAATCTCGGAAAGTCTCGAACTCGAAATACTGATCTAGCCTCCGCCTAATCACATAAAGTTAATTACCTCTAATTAACAACGATTCTCAAGGGCTAGACTCATCGCTTCCTATAATCTCTCAGAAGGGGAAAAGACCATTTTACCCCTCCAATGGTCCAAATGTCCAATTGTTGACCGAACCCTAAAAGTCAACGAAAGTCAACAGAGGGCAGTACGAGGGGCGTACCAACTCTGTACGCGGGGCGTACCCCGGCTATCCAGAATCGAGGGACTCAACCCTTACGCTGCGCGTTCTGAGATTTACGCCCAACGTAAGTCTCAATTTCATTCTCTTAATGTTTTTGGTCTAAATCGCTTAAGACACAAGCTCATATTTTAGATCTAGTCCTTCTAATGCCTCTTAACCCATAAAGTCGAAACCTTTAAGGCTTTGCATGGCTGTAAAGGCCACCAATCACTCCAAACTCTTATCTTCTTTCCTCATTAAGCCCTAATCTCATGCATGACTCAATAGTAACGATCAAGATTGGATTTTTATGGATCTACAACACATTTTATATTGAAATGGGGCAGATCAAGGATTATGGAGACCATTTACTCATAAAGTCTCCATCTTTGGGACAAAAACCCTAAAAATGGTCCATAAAGCACAAATCCAAAAAGGTTAAGAAAGCTTTGAGCTTTTTACCTGCAAAAGATGCTCCAACCTCTGTAAAGCTCAGATCCAAGGCTTGCACTTCAACTCTAGCTTCTATAATGGCCCTTCTTCTCTTCAAAATCTCACAAGAACACTTTATCAAGCTCAAATACACACACACACAAGTTAGGACGAAGGTCAAGCTCTTTTAGGGTTTCACTCTCTGGAAATGGTGGCTGGGATGGAGGCCATAGCATTCCTTTTATAGTGTCCAAGTCTCATTTAGGGTTTTAAGTCTGGGCCCATTACGCCCAGCGTAACTAAGGTACGCCCAGCATACCTGGGTAGAGTCCGCGTAAAAATCACGCCCATGGGTACGCGCAACGTACTCCTCCGTACGCCCAGCGTACCCACTTGCCATCAATTCCTAATTTGGGCTAATTTCGACAACTTGGAAAAGAAGAAGGGTTAAAGAGATATACCTGAATTTCGGGGTGTTACAGAAACATTAGGGGGTGGAGGACGTCATGTATAGTATCACAAAAATTTCATAATAGTAATTCAAATACAACAACCATGCATTTAATAAAGTATAAGTTTTACATATGTGTTCAAATTATTGTATATTGACACAAAAAAAAAAAAAAAAATATATATATATATATATATATATATATATATATATATATATATATATAGATATATATATACAAAAGTTAAGAGTCTCAATGCTCCATCTTCAAAAACTTGAGGGTGTACCTGATTAACGATTTCCTGAGAATACAAGTTATTTGAGAAAAAGTGTCAACAATTAAGTTGGTGATTTCATAAGTAGTTTTATGAAATTAAAAATACCATTCAAGAGATGAAATCACTTTTGTTTCCAGAAAGTCCGATATTTTCTATAAAATTGAGTTGTAAACTTTTTATTTGTAAGAAATTGTATTTATCCAGGAAAATCCTATATTTTCCATAAAACTGAGTTGTAAATAGTAGTCTTAATTATATCCAAGACTAAAACATGTACAATTAATTCACCATACTTGAATTTATAATATGTAGATTTATTCGAAATTAAACTATTGAAGAGAAGTGTTTATGTATATATTCGTTTTCCCTATGTGAGTTTTTATAACCGTACTAACAAATGATTTGCCTGCCTCGACGTTCTTCAGACTTCGTACTGTTTGATATTTGTCACCCCGGGGACTGTAGCTAACAGTCAGGGTGCGGGGTCATCAATCCCGTATAGATCTATACACAAGTATCACGCTCTCCAGGAGGAGACTCGAGTTATAAAACAGGACTTGCTGTTATACCTTGATAGGTACTGTGAAGACAACTGACTCACAACTTCCCAACAAAATATGTATACTTGTATATGAGAATATTCATATATAAAGTTGTTACTCTTTTCGTAATGTTTATAACATATAAAAATAATCATATTTTTATATAACTGTTTTATTTGTTCTGGAAGAGTAAATATATTCGGAATGTAATACAAACTATATCTATTATAGTTTACAATATATGTTTCAATTAAATCGATAATTGTTGTGTCATAAGATGTTACATATGTATATGTTTTCATGTAAAAGTTGTATAAAATGAAAGAACACATAATCCACGATGTATATTTAAACACTAATATTCTAGTGTTTTACTTGTATTTTCCTCCTTTAAAACTTATAAAAAGTTATAAAAAGTATAGGAGTATGAACTCACTTGATAGTAGTGAAGAATTGCGTAGCACTTTATTACTAAAAAAGCTTTATTTTTGAAAATTGAGCCTTGTGACGGTTCGTATTTTGAAACCGAAAGACTCTATTTTTGTTGACTTCTTGCGTCTCGGGATGTTTCTTGAGTGTTGAATATGATATTGGGGCTTCAGGGGGTTGTAAAGAAGTTTGTAGGGGTAGAAAGTGTGAAAAAGTGTGAAATTTGGGGTGAAATTGGTGTTGGAACCGAGTAATCTCGCACATATATATAGGGCCGAAGCCTTAGATCCGAAGGGAGGGGCAGGCGAGACACGCGGCTCGCAGGCAAGGGGAACACGAGGCGGAGCTCGGAAAGCGATAGCGCGAAGCCACGCGTCGGATCAGGAGAGGACCGCGTCTCGGATGCGAGGGGAAGATGACACGCGTCGGATACCGGGCTTCTTCGCATGCGAGGTGACGTGGCCGGTTGTAGTCCATGCGAAATTTCCTGGTTTTCAATTATTTCTCGATTTTTGAGCCAAAAACTTCCGAAATTCATAACTTTCGCATACGAGCTCCCTTTTGAAAGTTATATATATGCACGTGTAGGCGAGAATATAATCTACAACTCTTGTTTAGACTTCGTCGGCTAATTTTGAATTTATTTTAAATATTATTATTTTTAACAGACCGGGACAGGAAAATCCGTTAAAAATTCATATCTTCTTTATCCGAAGTCCGTTTTCTTCTGTCTTTTTACTGTTGTACTACTATTGACGAGACCTTCGATTCTCGTTTAGGTCGTGTCGGCTAAAAATCATCCGATCTTTATTTCGAATTTTGGGCTGTGTACTGCTATGTCGAATCTTAGAAAAATCATAACTTCCTCATACGAAGTCAGATTTTGGCGATCTTTTTATGAAAGTTCTTGGTTTAATGTATTCTACAACTTTTATTTAGAGACTTGAGGCTAAAAAGCAGTTTATTGAAAATTCGCTTTTACGCTTAACAGTGTTTTGCCGGTTTTGTCGTGGATCTTCGATTGGTCATAAATTCTTCGTTGTAACTCGGATTTCAGTGTTCTTTATATTTTTAGAAACCTTGTTACGATCTCTACCACTTTATTCATCCCAATCAAGATTATTTATTACTTCATTTTTACGCTATTTTTAATCTCGATTCTTATTATTTCAAAATAAGTTACAATTTGACCTAGACTATTACATTGACCTGAAATATTGGCTTGTTACATGTGACCCTACTCTCCATAATTAAAACAAACTCTTCCTTTCACAGGGCGATTTGTGGAAATATGTCCTGGCTTCTTACACTTGAAGCAAACGACACAGTTGCTGAAATGCTTCTTCTTGCACTGGTCGCACCACTTCCCTTCTTGGTTGCTTCCAGATTTGTCATTTCTTTTCGTAAACTTCATCTTCTTATTCTTCTTCTTGTTGTTAATTCCCTCAACCATTCACTTCTCACCAACCTCAGTTCTGTCGGTAGCTCTCTTCTTCATCATTCGTTCGACAAACTTTGCCGCCCAGACGACCGGTTTGAAGGTAGGTACCTGCTTTACAGGCACAATGTACTCCCACGGTAGCCACATTGCATACCAATCAATATTGGTCAGTTTGTCTGGAACGAGACGTAGGGAGAACTCCATTTTGATCAGTGAAGGAGTTGATGTGCTCATCCACTGACATGCTTCCTTTTGTCAAAGCCAGGAATTGATTCTCCCATTCCAGCATCATCTCATCCGAACAAAACCTCCTCTTGAAATGGGTCAAGAATTCATTCCAAGTCAGCTGTAACAGTGTATTCGGGTTCAAACCAACGTGTTCCACCAAAAGCATCCCCGTACCCTTAAACTGCCTCACAACATAGGTGTTTTTTAGCTTTCCTGTGCATCCACACGTCAGGAAAGTCGACTCCATCTCCGATATCCAATCTATGATTCCTACGAGATCTTCCTTCCCATTAAATGATGTTGGTTTGCAACTCATAAAATCCTTATACTTGTAGTAGCCTCTGGGTTCGTCATTTTTCTGAACTCAGGCTGCTCCAGTCCCTCATAACTCTCTTAGTCATCATTATTTCCTTCTTGGACCATTGTAGCATGTGAAGGAATTGGTCCGTTGTTGACTTGTTCAACAACTACCGACTCATTGACTACTGGCTCTCTTCCTCTAATATTAGCTAGCTCCTGAGATAATAACTCCCCAAACTCACGTTGTTGTTGATTGGGCATTTCTTGCATCATCACCCGAGCTACATTCATCGGGGTTTGCACAACATATGCTCCGACGTTTTGAGGTGTTGGACCTCCTTCGTTTGTGACGACACTACCGCTCTTCATGATGGTCATGGCATTCAAGTACTAAAGGCGTAGAGGCAAGAATTTTAGGAAAAAGAAGATAGACTATCTACCACATATATTTAGCACATAGTTAAGGCATCTTCCTATATTGTCCTAAGGCAAGTGTCTAAAGCAAGTAAGGCATCTATCACACATTTTAATGATCATACTTAGTATCTAAGTTTATGTCTAGAATTTTCCTAAATTCCTAGTTCGCTTAAACTAATGCTCTGATACCAACTGTGACATCCCCCATTTTTCAGAACCAATTTAAAAAATTTCTTTACGCTTTTAAGTATTGAAATGCGGAAGTTACCAGTTAAATAAACATTTCTGAAATAACAAAAGTTATTTTATTAAAACCTTCGGGATGTCATTTGTTTATATCCGAACATACGTTACAGCGTAAATGAAAAGGTCCTTAAATAACTAATGCAAGCCTATATTTTATTCCACTCAGCATCCTAACTAGGCAATTTCAACTTTGGCTCCACTACATGTGATACAATAAAATGAGTGGGTTTGGTTTGGGAAACCTGGTGAGATATGTAGGGTTTTCAAGCCCATAACATTTTAATGATAAAATATCATTCCTGCAAGACATATATCATGTGTAAATATATAACTTGTCCTAAGACCATCTACCCAATCCCAACCGATCCTCACAGATCCTAATTTGATAATCATCTGGAAGAATCACCTTACCATATGAACTGTCTAAGCAACTATTTAACTACACCTGTTAGGGGAGTCCTTGGCTAGTGTAAGTCATATAAGGCAACCAATGTTCATAGATTTTGATGAATATGGCTTCCCATTTCATCTACGTCCATGAGTTATAAAGCCATGCTAGCAATGTAATTCACAAGACCGCCTGGAACAACCAACCGTTGGTCATCAACTCTGGTCGATGATACAGACATACTGTCTGGTTGTCTGATCGGGACCCACTATTTCTGGTCATCCCAAGACGGGGAGGATTACACTCCAATCTAGTCCCATACTCTAACCTAACTATGAGACCTAATCGATGTCAAGCCTATTCGACACTAAGCAATCGTTTATAAGTCTTATTCCTACTCTAAGGCAATGCCTATATCTAAAGGAAATTGATTTCTACAACAATTCCCAATGCAAATGTTACTATCTTCTCTTTATAAATAGCACATAACACAGATAATACAAGCAACATTTATTATATGGATAGTTTTAAGTTAAGGATATGTTCTTGATCATAAATATGCACTCACTTGACAAAGTGCCTGGTTATTGGTGAATCGGGCAGAGCTTCACCTTGCACCTTCCTCGAAAGACCTAGATGTACATAACGCTACGTCTTAGTCAAGTTTCATACTATATGGAACTATTATCTTAAGAGTTTATATTCCTCAACAATTCCAAATTCTACTACAAGATCAAACAAGTAAGGATCAGCCAGACAGGACAGTCGGGAGGCAGGATCATTTCGACATATAGTCTTTCTGAAATCCAACAACCAAGCCGACGTGATCGTTCTACACACCTCTCCCACAGTAGATCAATCAACATAACAACTTGGAATCGTTGATAAATCTTAATTATAAGATCCTAGTAACGACTGACAACTATAATTATAAATTACAGAGGGGCAGAGTAAGTGTAGCTCACTTACAGAGTACAATAGACGAGAATCAGGATCTAAACGAGCATCATACTTACTTAGGTCCTTTCTACACGAAGATTATGGAAAGAGGAGAACTCGAGGGTGTCGTAGGGCTTCGCCAGAGGCTAGAATGAAGAAAGATGGGATTACTATCAAAATTTTCAGAGAGATATCGACTAGAGGGTGTGGGGAGGAGTGAAAGAATGAGCTGGTATTTATTGGTGAGTTTGGAGTCTCGCGCACTGTGCAACAGGAGGCACACCACACATAAGGGTGACATCGATCCACTGGGCTGCCGACATGTGCCATGATCTTGGTGGGGCTATGTGGCTGACTTCGCGCACAAGCTACGTGCGGCGTGCGTGCGAGTGTGATGTTTTCCAAATTTTCAAAATTGCATAACTCCTTCATACGAGCTCCGTTTTGACGTTCTTCATATCCATGGAAAGTTGTTACGAGATCTACAACTTTTCGTTAGACTCCGTCGGCTAATTTTGACTTTATTTTATTTACACAGGCTTAGCCTATTAAAGCCCGTATAAAATGCATAACTCTCACATCCAGCGTCCGTTTTTTATGGTTTTTATTTTGTTGGAATCCTAACAACGATATCTTCAACTATCATTTAGATTGTTTTGGCTAACTGTCTATCGATCTAATTCGATATCAGTGCGGACACTATTGCGACGAATTTTGGAAAAATCATAACTTCTCTAGTGAAGTCGGATTTAGACGATACCTATACGCACGAATTCACTTTTATGACATCTATGAATTCCTTTTAGACTTCATAAGCTAAAAATCAATCTATCCCAGTTTCACTTTTTATGCTATCCATAGTTGTGTCAGTTTTATCGTGAGACTTTGGCGCTTCCTAACTTCTTCGTTCTAAGTCGGATTGAGGCGTTCTAGATAAGTACGGGATCCTAATTACGAATACTATAACTAGGTTGAGATTATTTTACCTAAATGATCTTTTATTTTTGACATGTATTTTAAATGTTATTTATTTTAGGGAAAACTGCAATAAAGTCTCTACATATTGGCCTCATAATCGACTTAGTCCCTATCTTTTTTTTATTCAATTATGTCCCAAATACCGGTAATCGTATTCAATTTAACCCTTTGACCGGGTCAACAGGTCATCCAACTTTAAAAAATTACATTTTCGGCCCAGATTTCAAAATTTATTACAAATTTGGTCCAAAATTTACACTTTTGGCCAAGATTTTAAATTTTGTTACAAATTTGGTCCAAATTTTACCCTTTTTGCCCAAATTTTAGAATTTTATTATGAATTCATCCCAACTTTAGTATTTTTTATAACTTTTTTTCTCAAAAAATTGATTCTAATATGTTTTTTTTTTATAAAATCATATTTATACAAAAAAACGTATTTTCAAAAAAAAATCTTCTATTTTCTATATAAAAACTTTTTTTAAAAGTTTTTTGTATATGAAATATCTAGTTATAAAAATATGTATTTATTAAATATATAAATAAATACAAATCCAGTTTTATAAAAAAAAATGTATACAAACACCTATCACCTTTATATATATATATATATATATAGGTTTAGGTTCTATGGAAAACAAAAAACCCTAAAAATCATAAAATGCATAAAAAAAATACTTAGAGACCACAAATCTATTTTTTGACTTTTTATATAGAAACATCGCTACTTTTACTTTAATTTCGCTGAAAAATATTTTGAAAAAAAACAAAATAAAAATGATTTTTTATTTTTTTTCAGCGATTTTATAAAAATACGTACGATTTTTTCATAAAAAAATTCAAAAAAAAGTTTTGTGATCTCTAATTATTTTTTTATGTATTTTTATGATTTTAAAGGTTTTTTTATGGTTTTTTTGTTTTCCAAATAACCCTTCCCTATATATATATATATATATATATATATATATATATATATATATATATATATATATATATATATATATATATATATATATATATATATATATATATATATATATGAAATATCTAGTTATAAAAATATGTATTTATTAAATATATAAATAAATACAAATCCAGTTTTATAAAAAAAAATGTATACAAACACCTATCACCTTTATATATATATATATATATATATATATATATATATATATATATATATATATATATATATATATATATATATATATATATATATAGGTTTAGGTTCTATGGAAAACAAAAAACCCTAAAAATCATAAAATGCATAAAAAAAATACTTAGAGACCACAAATCTATTTTTTGACTTTTTATATAGAAACATCGCTACTTTTACTTTAATTTCGCTGAAAAATATTTTGAAAAAAAACAAAATAAAAATGATTTTTTATTTTTTTTCAGCGATTTTATAAAAATACGTACGATTTTTTCATAAAAAAATTCAAAAAAAAGTTTTGTGATCTCTAATTATTTTTTTATGTATTTTTATGATTTTAAAGGTTTTTTTATGGTTTTTTTGTTTTCCAAATAACCCTTCCCTATATATATATATATATATATATATATATATATATATATATATATATATATATATATATATATATATATATATATATATATATATATAGGTGTGTCTCTCTATTTTGTTTTTTTTTATAAAATCGTGTTTGTTTATATTTTTTTTTATAAAAACGTGTTTAAATAATTTTTTATATAATATGTGTTGTATACATTTTATACAATCGTGTTTGTATACATTTTATAAAAACGTGTTTGAATAATTTTTAAATATATACAAACACGTATTATAAAAAAAATTATTCAAACACGTTTTTATGAAATGTATACAAACATGATTTGATAAAATGTATACAAACACGTATTATATAAAAAATTATTCAAACACGTTTTATAAAAAAAAAATATAAACAAACACGGTTTTATAAAAAAAAATATAGATACACACCTATTTGTGCGCTTATATATATATATATATATATATATATATATATATATATATATATATATATATATATATATATATATATATATATATATATAAACGTGATAGATGTTTGTATACATTTTGTTTGTAAAATACGTTTTTGTATACATTTTTTTATAAAAACGGATTTGTATATATTTATATACTTATTAAATACATATTTTTATAACTGGATATTTCATATACAAAAACTTTAAAAAAAAAGTTTTTATATAGAAAATATAAGATTTTTATGTGAAAATACGTTTTTTTTTATAAATATGATTTTATAATGAAAAAACATATTAGAAACAACTTTTTGAGAAAAAAAGTTTAAAAAAACTAAAGTTATGATGAATTCATAATAAAATTCAAAAATTTGGGCAAAAATGGTAAAGTTTGGACTAAATTTGTAACAAAATTTCAAATCTGGGCCAAAAGTGTAAATTTTGAACCAAATTTGTAATAAATTTTGAAATCTGGGCCATAATAGTAATTTTTGAAAGTTGGATGACCCGTTGACCGGGTTAAAGGGTTAAATTGAATACGATTCCCGTTATTTGGGACTTAATTGAATAAAAAAATGTAGAGACTAAATCGATTATGAGGCCAATATGTAGGGACTTTATTACAGTTTTCCCTTTATTTTATTATATAATATATCTTAATATCATATAAAACACATAAGCACAAAATATATGAATAATCCTCTCTTATTCATTCACAAAATGACTACTTGACTTGACCACAAAGGTTACATGTTTGATTATTAAGCCTAGCTGGGAACGTGGGCGTTACCTTTCTTAACATTGAAAAACATCTCTTAATTGTTAATGCAATTGAATTGCTTACTTGTTATGTAAGAATCCAAAATTTAGAAATATATATATTTGACTTTTAGTCTAATATTGACCAAAAGGTCAAAGTGGTAATTTATAAGATTTTTATAAGTTTATGAAGTTGTGACTTCATGAAATTGCCAAATATAAGTTTAAGAAACTTAGATGAAATTAGATAAGTGAGTTTATGAGACGGAATGCATGAGAAGATGCATTTTGGACAAAAGGGTAAAATGGGGAATTTTATGCTTTTTGGGCCAAGTTTGTGACCTAATATAATAAGACCTGTATTAAGTCAGTGAGAAGTGACTTTATGGATTTGCAGAACGCATCCCCACCTTCGTGTGGATATAAAGATCACAGAAAACGGGTTTAGAACGAAGAAGATATGAGTGCTCGAAAATTGGAAGAAAGTTCTCCAAAACTGGAATGGAATCAACTAAGGGTGTCACATCCCCGGCCTATGGCGGAAACGTCGGGCTGTGCGACGTAGGGATATTGGATCGCGACAAACAGATATATTGAACATTACACATAAATATAACATAAACAATACTTTTATTTGTTATAACTTATTCGGGGTTACATTGTTCGATTGATCAAGCACACATGCTGAACATAATTAGGAATGACAAACATATAGAAATAAACTCCAGCAAGCTTCCATGACGACATCCTCCTCTCCATGACTATCTTCCACACTCATCTCCCTGAGAATATATGTCTTTTGAAAACATCAACATAATGTTGGTGAATTCACAAGTTTTTTGATTTGATTAAAATAAGAATCCTTTTTTCTTTTTAGAAAAACCTTTCTTTCTTTGTTAAAATAATTTACCAATCTTAACTTACTATCTTCATAGGATATTTTACCGACCCTATCTTAATTTCTTTATAAGATATTTTCCAAATCCTATCTTACAATCTTATATTTTAGGATGTTTTACTAATCCTAACTTATTTTATTAACTATTCGGAGGCGTCCCTCTAGGTAGTTGATTCTTGTCGGGATGTATTACCATGAGCCCCCATAATCGACATTGGGGACTAATAATTTCCCCCGCACAACGTTTCATCGGACGTCGAATGATACTTGTATAATAAAGAAAGTTATCCTACCAGGATTGTAGCTAACAATCGCAGGTAGGGTGTCAAACCCCGTATAGATCTATACGTATCTTTCTGACTCTGGCAAGATTAACGATTATAGGTTTGGGGTAGCCAAAGTTAATCAGGTTAAGGATGAATAATAATAGCTCACTAACACATTAACCTTAGATCTTTTATATTTTCTTTAACCTTTTTACTTAGTGATTCCTATAGCTATCACAATACAATTCTTTTACTTTATATTTGATAATTATAGTTTATATATCTCATACTTATCTTCATATATATATATATATATATATATATATATATATATATATATATATATATATATATATATATATATATATATTACTTTGCTATATGTATATACCCTAATTATGGTTGATTTGAAAACATGATATTAGGGGAGAGTAACAATTAAGTACGCTGCATGTCCCTATAATTGATCAACATTGCTTCTGAGTACTATGTGATCCTAGGAAATTGGTCAGCATAACATCTAGGTAATATCTCTTCGTAGACCATCGTACATCATAACTCTTAGACATAATATCACAGCTTACAACTAGGTAGAGTATCTATGGTTATATTATCCTAAGGTTTCATGCTTTATAAGACTTATATATATATATATATATATATATATATATATATATATATATATATATATATATATATATATATATATATATATATATATATATATATATATATATATATGGGAACATTCAATCGAGAACATTTTCTTATTGAGAGAACATTTGAGAACAAATTTTGACAATACAATTTTTTTAAATTAAACTCATCATATAATATTAATATAAACCAAGAAATAGGTAAAAAAAATTAAAAAACTCACTAACCGACACCACTCACCACCCAAATAATACCATCCACCACCACCACCCGTCACCGCCACCCACCTCCACCACCCATCACCACCACCCACGAAAACCACCACCCAACATCATCACCACCATCTGCCATCCTTAACCAGGACCATCATCCACCACCACCACCACCCGCCACCACCAACCCCACCCACCACCATCACCACCACCCGCCAGCACCACCCACCACAACCACTACCCACCCACCACCACTATCTACCTCCACCACACATCACTACCAGCCACCCACCACTATGACCACCACCTGCCACTACCACCACCCACCACCCATCACCACCACCCGGCACCACCACTCATCACCATCGACCACCCCCACTCGCCACCATCACCCCACCTACCACCCACCATCATCACCACCACCCACTACAACCACCACCCACCCACCTCTACCACCCATCATTACCACCTAGCCACTACCCACCATCATGACCACCACCCGGCACTACCACCAACCACCACCGAACACCCATCACCACCACCCACCACCCACCACCACCATCCATCACCACCGACCACCACCACGCATCAACACCACCTGTCACCATCACCCACCCCCATCACCCCCACCCACCACCCACTAAAACCCCCACACAACACCCACAAAAAACCGTCCACGCACCTCTACCACCCATCCACTACCCACCATTATGACAACCACCCGTCATTACCACCAACCACCACCCACCACCCGTCACCACCACTCGCCACCACCACCCATCACCACTGTTGGGTTTGAGTGTTGCGTCTTTGGGCTCGGTTAATAGTTCATTTTGTTTACCCGGTTTGGGCCTGTCCAACCGTGTTTTATTATTAGGGTTAGCGTATATATTATGCATGCATGTATAACTTTTAGGTTATCGTTCTCATTAATAGCTTTTGCATTGTAACCCTTACACACCTCTACAGTCGAAGTTCATCATCGAGCTCTTCTGAGGTGTGAGATATTAATCATTCGACACCATTTGATCCATTCACGTGTTCTTTATTTGATTAATATTGTTTTTCTGTTTAGAATCTATCGATCTATAACGCAATATTCCCATCAATTGGTATCAGAGCAGGAGACTGTGTAATACATACACATCTCTTCTGTTTGAAGAATCCTTTAGGGTTTCCGCTTTTATCAATATATAGAAGTTGTCTTCTTCTTGTCGACGGTTTCTCTTGTGTTTGATAAAACCCTAAGTTCAACTTTACAAGTCTGATTCTAGCAGATTCAAAGAAAAGGTTCATCATGTCTCACGACGACTCTCAAATCAATCCGATTAACATCTCCAATAGTATAGGATCCACTACAAGGGTTCCCATTCTTTATACTCAAGATTATGAAGTATGGGCGCATCACTTCGAAGACTATGTCGTTGGATCTGAAGACAATGGCTATCTAATCTGGGAAGCAATAACATTGGGTCCGTTTGTTCACTCTGGAACGAACAGAACGGTCAAGACTCAAAAAGAGTACAACCAACTCTTGGCTGACGTAGATAAGATCCCTCAAGACGAAAAAGATAAGGTGTTATGCAACGTTAAAGTCATGAGGATGATCAGATTTGCTTTGCAATCTGACACTTTTCGTCTGGTAAGTTCATGCACAACAACTAAAGAAATATGGGATAGGTTGAAAGAACTGTATTCAACTGATGAGGATCTAGAGCACTCGATCCAAACCCTATTGCTCTCTGAATTCGGTGCTTTCGAACAAAAACCTAAAGAGAAACTCATTCAAACATTCGATCGTTTCAACCATTTGCTTAGCAAGATGATGAAGCATGGTATTGAAAGGAAGGTAATCGAACAAAAGGTTACATTCATGAATGGCTTAAGGCCCGAATGGATGGCAGTGGTCTCAACAGTGAAGGATCATGAGCAATTTAAATCATATTCACTGGCGAAACTGATGGGTATACTCAAATCTCATGAAAGCGTGGTGACAAAGGAAGCAAAGGTAGTTTCGGGTGTGGGTTCACTGGCCCTTGTTTCTAAGAGCAAGAATGTAGCAGATGAAGAGGAGGAATCTGATATGTCAGAGTGTGATATGTCCAGTGAGGAATATGCAATGATGGTTAACAAGAACCGAAACTGGTAGGGAAGCTACAGCTCAGAAAAGGTGAAAGAAGAAACTAAGAACACCTCTCAAAAGGACGACGAAAAGAAGGAGAGCAAGATTGTGGGAGACTCTGGGTACGATTGCAACTACTGTCATAGCAAGAACCACTTTGCCAAGGATTGTATGCTAAGGAAGATGGCTGAGAAGAAGGATGGTGAAGATGACGAAGCGTACTACTTGAGAAAGCTGGAGGAGATAAAGAAGAAGAAAGCAACTAACGTTTCTATGAATGCTTTAATTGTGCAGGAAAATATTATTGATGATGATTTTGGTGGAGTAGAAGTCTGGTCAACAGACTCTAAAGAAGAAGAGGTACCCAAACCCTCGCATGGAAGAGCTTATGTGGCAAAAGAAGGTGTTGCTGAGTCGGCTGGGAGATGCTTAATGGTCACAACCGAAAGTAAGCATGAGGAAGCGAAGCTTAAGGAAGACAAATGTTTCACTGCCAAGCATGTGAGTGAAAAGATCAGCGATTGCGATCAGTTGATCAAGAAGGTACAATATATCCTAGAATCACTTAAAGTACCAGTAACAAACTACGAAAAAGAATTAAATGAATTAAAATTCAAATTTTCTAACTTAAGTGGCAGCCTTATGCAAACTCGCTTAGCAAATTCTAACATAACTGACTAACTCAGCAGGGAGTCTTCCAAGAGTGAGGAAAGAAGGATGTGGATACAGCAGAAGGAGTTAGAGTTAGTTAGGGCTAGGGATGAACTTATTTATGTGCAACGAGACAATTTGAAAATTTTAAAACAAAGAAATGTTTTCTGTTTGATTGCTAACGCTTATATACTAACATCACACAGTTACATCTAGATTGTGAGATAGGTAAAAAGATTCATAAAATGATTTTGCCCTTCCTTGAATTTAAGGAAGACGAAGTCATTGCTGAATATGAATCTATTATGTATTCAGATGAAATTTCGGTAACCTACAAATATGGACTGGACAAAATTGAATCGTTCATTGAGTCCAAAGAACATAAGTGCATGCTTAAGAATTTACTGGAGGAAAACGATAAATTAAAAATCAAGACTGAGACTATACAGAAGTTTGACTCATCCAACGCCAAATTAAGTTCAGAAAATAAAATAAATTTAGAAACCACTTCTGAATTTGATGAGGACAGTGAAATGAGTGAAATCTCCGTAGAGGACGAGGTCGATTGTTCAGAATTCCTTAAGAGCGAACCCGAAGCAGCAAAACCACTCATATCTGAAAATTCAGTTGAGTACGCTCGGGTGTTAAAGGACAAATCCAAGAAACTCAAAGAAAAGGCCGTTATCTATCAGAAGGTACAAACTACACCAAACCAAGTGTATGCAGTCACTAGAGTAACTAAGAAACAAACGGCGGAGTTGACGTCCATGGTTGATATAGATCATGCTGAAGGGTGCGATAACCACTTCTGGTCCGCTCCTATCGACAATGCAGACGAAACAGTTGGTATGTCAGAGCAAACCTCATGGAGAGTTAAGGGACGATACATTCCCGAACCACTCAACAATCCCTCAAGCTTTGATAAACCTAGTACAAGTGGTACAAAAGAAATACCAAACGAACCACTGAAAGCCTCCAGCGAGTCATCAACAACAACCGAAGCTCATGAGAAGAAAACGAAACCTAAGGCCAACATTCACTTGACTCAAGAGCAACTTGTTGAACAGAAACGCCAGAGGAACAAAAGATACATGAAGAATCTCAATGAGAGAAAGCAGTTTTGGCAATCCCAAAACCCCACTTATGTTCGCTCTGAAAAAGCTTCCAATCTCAAGGTGCAAAAGGAAGCACAGGTCAATCACTGCCTGTCATACAGTCAGGTGAGCCGAACGACCCGTTTCGGTCGTAATTCTAGTAATCACAAGAACCGAAAGTCAAGTTTCAGTCCGAACTCTTACTACGCCAAGAACCGAAAGTCATGTGTCGGTCCCAACACAAGTGTTCAGAACCAAAAGTCAAGTTTCGGTCCAAAATCCCATCCTCCTCACTCTCAACCAAAGTCCAACTCTGTGAAGGATGTCAAAGGAAATGGAAAGATGTACTCAGATTCTGAAGTTCAAAATACCAAAAAGTCAACTAACCTTAGGACTCCAAAGAAAACCTCAACTGTGAAACCAACTAACAAAAACACACTCCTGTTAAAACAAGATAAAAATAAAATCAAAGTTTACACCATCAAATGAAAAGATAAAACCACTTTAATAAAAAGAACATATATGGTTGATCTTTCGGTTGCAGTTCCCTATTCTATAAAAAACTCACCAGGGCCCAAGAGACTTTGGGTTCCTAAATCTGCTTAATTTTGCAGGTTATCAGTGACGAGAAGTTTGAAGAAGAATGACATATTGACAGTGGTTGCTCACGTCACATGACTGGAAGGAGGGAAGAGCTAAGGGAGTTTCGGTCCCTTAAGGATGATGGATGTGTTAAATATGGAAACAACTCATACGGCACGATCAAAGGGTATGGCATGATCACCAACGGAGAATTCTCAATACTAAAAGTAGCCTACGTAGAAGGATTGCAGCACAAACTCATCAGTGTTTCTCAACTACTCATGGGAACCGGTTTGAAAGTCTCGTTTGATGATAAGGGCTCAGAGATAATCGAAAAGCAAACAAAGAAAGTTCTGTTGAAATCTGAGCGCAAAGGGGAAATGTATCCTCTAAATCTCAACCCGATAAAAGGAAAGCCAGCAATATGCTTTCTATCGAAGGCGAACTCAGATGAAAGTTGGTTGTGGCACCGAAGACAATCGCATCTGAATTTGAAAGATATTAACAAACTGGTGCTTGGTGATCATGTGCGTGGACTTCATGTTCTCAAATTTGACAAAGAAAACCTATGTGCAGCATGTGAGATGGGCAAGCAAAGCAGAAAGAGTCACCCTTCTCGTATCAATACAAAAATCATCGAACCCCTTGAACTTCTGCACATCGACTTATGTGGTCCTTCGGCTGTTGAAAGCATAGGTGGTAGTAAGTTTATACTTGTTATTGTAGATGATTTTTAACGCTTGACCTGGGTTTTCTTTCTTAAACAGAAATCAGACGCGACTCCCAAGCTGAAAGTTTTTATCAAGCAAGTGGAATTGCAGCTGCGAAAGGTGGTAAGAAACATAAGAAGCGATAATGGTCTAGAGTTCATAAGCAAAGACTTTGAAGAGTTTCTGGCTGAAAAGGGAGTAACTCACAACTTCTCTGCTCCCTATACTCCACAACAGAATAGGATCGTTGAATGGAGAAAACGTTCTTTATGTGAAGCCGCCCGAACCATGCTGAGCTTCACTTCTCTTCCACTACACTTCTGGGCTGATGCAATTGCTGCTGCATGTTACACACAGAACCGGTCCTTCCTCAACAAGCGATTTTCTATCACTCCATACGAGATTTTGAACAATCGCAAGCCCAATGAAAAGTTTTTCCACGTGTTCGGTTCAAGATGCTTCATTTTCAACTCCAAAGAAAACCGGAACAAGTTTGATGTAAAGGCAGACGAAGGGATCTTTCTTGGCTATTCGCTTACTTCAAAAGCATATAGGGTTTTGAATAAACGCGCAAGGAAAATTGAAGAAACCTACTATGTAAATTTTGATGATAATTACATGAAGAAGATTCAAGCAAGCAAACGTTCAACTGAAGAAATCTTTCCGGAGTCAGGACAAGTCTCAATTCCCATTTTCAATCTGTTTGAAGAGTACATGCTACTCTTTGATGAACTAGAGAAGGCGATCCATTCAGAAGCGAAAGCAGCAGATAACAAAATCGATACCTTGAAGAAAATCATCGATGAAGCTGCTAAAGTCATGGAAAGCGAAACTCAACAACCAAACGAGAAGTAGACTCAAAGCGAACCTACTGCATCAGGTGATTATCCATGTACTGATGACCCTCCAAGCGAAAGCATTATACTCCAGGGGGAGGGTCGTCTACACCAAAAACAACCGACATGCCTTTCCAGGGGGAGAATCCATCAAAAACCCCAACCCATGAAGATCCATTTGAAGGGGAGAGTACTGAACCTGACATGGGATTCGGTTCACCATTTGAGGGGGAGAATGAAAATGCAAATAACGAAGGCGATGTGTCAGAACTAGAAGAAGAAGTCAACGCTGAGCTGGATCCTGCCTATGATCCAAGTTACCCTCCTCTCATAAAATGGACAAAGGATCATCCTAAAACTCAAATCATTGGTGAATCATCTGAGGGTGTTCTCACACGCTCTCAAATGAAAGCGAAGCAAACTGCTTTATTCTCTCAAGTAGAATTCTGCATGTTTAATTCGTTTTTCTCTAAAGTTGATCCGAAAATGGTAAATGCTGCTCTTGATCACTCTGATTGGGTGCAAGCTATGCAAGACGAATTCCATGAGTTTGAACAAAATCAGGTTTGGAGGCTGATTCCCACACCAAAGGATGTATCAGTAGTCGGTTTAAAATGGGTTTTTAGAAATAAGTTAGATAAAGAGGGAAACGTTATTCGCAACAAAGCGAGACTGGTGGTGAAAGGATATTGCCAGGAATAAGGAATAGATTATGAAGAGACCTTCGCTCCAGTAGCAAGGTTGGAATCAGTAAGAATATTTTTGGCATATGCTGCACATAAAAACTTCGAAGTTTTCCAAATGGATGTAAAATGTGCTTTCTTGAATGGAGAACTAGAAGAAACGGTATACGTTGAGCAACCAACCAGATTTGTGAACGAGAAGTATCCTGATCACTGCTACATTCTGGATAAAGCAGTCTATGGATTGAAGCAAACCCCGAGAGCCTAGTATGAAACTCTAACATGTTTTCTTAAAATGTCAAAGTTCAAACAAGGTTCGGTCGACCCAACCTTCTTTCGTAAGAAAGAAGGCGAACACTTAATGATTGTTCAAATTTACGTCGATGACATCATCTTCGGCTCCACGAATCCTAGCTTAACAGCTGAATTCAGGAAGTTGATGGAGACTAAGTTTGAAATGAGCACAATGGGTCCGATTAACTTTGTCCTTGGACTGAATATAAGACAGGGACCAGAAGGCATCTTCATTAATCAGGAGGCATACACGAAGACTCTATTGGCGAAGTTCGGCATGACGGTAGATTCCAAAATAAAGGTTCCAATGGCATTTGGCACGAAGCTGACTCCATCTCTTGAGAAACCGGCTGTTGATATGACTCTTTATCGTCAAATGATAGGATCTCTAATGTATCTAACAGCGAGTAGACCGAATATAATGTTTTCTGTCTGCTATTGTGCCAGGTTTCAAGCAAATCCTAGAGAACCTCATATGCTTGCAGTGAAAAATATCTTCTGTTATTTGAAGCGAACCTCGTCTCTCGGTCTTTGGTATCCAGCAAAATCCGGCTTTTTTGTCCAAGCTTTCTCGGACGCTGATCTTGGTGGATGTGGATTGGATCGAAAGAGCACAACCGGCGGGTGCCAATTCCTTGATGGCAAACTTGTCAGCTGGCAGTCAAAGATACAAACTTGCGTGTCTCTTTCCACAACCGAAGCTGAGTACATCGATGCAGCATCCTGTACATCACAGGTCATATGGATACAAAGCCAACTTAGAGATTATGGCTTAAGCATGAAGAAGATCCCTCTCTATTGTGACTCTGAAAGTGCGATTCGAATATGTCACAATCCAGTGCAACATTCCAAGACCAAACATATTGCACTAAGATACCACTTTATTAAGGACCACGTTGAAGATGGTAATGTTGAAGTTCACTTCGTTCGGTCCTCAGATCAACTGGCTGACATCTTCACTAAGGCCTTACCAGAAGCAAGTTTTAACAAGATACTCCAAGGCTTGGGAATGATGGAAGTTGAGTCAGTACCGAAACCTCTTTCTTCTCACTAAAATTGAAAAAGCGAAATAGAGCGAAAGCCCGGTCTATTTCGGTTCTAGAATTTTTCGGGAACCGAAATGAACCGAACGCTCGGTCTATTTCGGCTCTAGTTTTTTTCTGGAACCGAAATGAACCGAACGCTCGGTCTATTTTGGCTCTAGATTTTTTCGGGAACCGAAATGAACCGAACGCTCGGTCTATTTCGGCTCTAGAATTTTTCGGGAACCGAAATGAACCGAACGCTCGGTCTATTTCGCTTCATCTTTTCTAAGGTATGGTTTCGGTTGTATATTTTTGTAAAGCCTTCTTATTCTTTCGTGTGTTTATACTAAGTATTTATTTTCTATTTTTGTTTCTATTCTTTTTCAGAAATTCCAAAAATCCAAAAATATTTTATATTTCTGTTTTTATTCTTTTTCAGAAATTCCAAAAATCCAAAAATATTTTCATTTCTGTTTTTATTATTTTTCAGAAAATCCAAAAAAAAAAAAAAAAAAAAAAAACTAAACATATTTTCTTTTCTGTTTTTATTATTTTTCAGACAAATCCACAAACTACAAAAATATTTCTATGTGTTTTTATGTTTTACCTCTCAATTCTCAAAATATACTCAAGTTCACAGATGCGAAACACAATCACGATGGGGCAGGTATAAAATTCTTATCTATGTATTAGTTTAGTGTCCCTAGAAGCATGCTGCTGCATGTAGACCGAAGCCTCCATGACTCTGAGTGAAGCCTTAATGATTCGATAAACACTAATCGTCTCTTCC
Source organism: Lactuca virosa (assembly GCF_052849685.1). Classification (NCBI taxonomy): domain Eukaryota; kingdom Viridiplantae; phylum Streptophyta; class Magnoliopsida; order Asterales; family Asteraceae; genus Lactuca; species Lactuca virosa. The sequence continues at coordinate 214,104,747 of NC_136427.1, forward strand.
CAATCAGGCTGCTAAAATCACTCATGTCACGAGCTACCTTAATCTTCTCATTGTGAGTTAAGAGTTTTCTGCTTTGTCATTTTTATATAGCAGAGGTACTTTCGGTTCTTTCACCATCTTCTCAGATTTCTCCATTAAGTTTCGTTTCATAAAAGTAACCCTTGAGACTCTTAGCTATGACCGCTGAGGTCTATGGTTACACAATCTCTGTGTTAATGATCTTAGTTTCGTTTACCACGTGCTAAGTGAGACCCAACATCCAAAACCTTGAACGAATTGACGGTGAACGCTAAACTGTTCAAGCTGTTACTTGTTACCTCACGAAATCTCTTTTTATTTTTTGCGTGATCTTTATGAAACTGTCTAACACCAGGACATTTCTTCCCATAAGACCCACTTTTATTTTTTTTGATATTTCTAAAATACATCCAGTTACTGAATATTTTAGCAAACCTACTTGTTCAACAGGCCACATCGGTCTCACAAGTACTTCATCCAACTTTCGGTCTTATTTTAAGTATCGATGTTCGGTTGAAGATAAACTACCCACTAAAGCCTATAATTGAAAATATGCCTTTCAATGTTTCTTAACAAACATTTGATTGTAATTCACGGGAAACCACACAAACATTTCTCAGTCTCTCTTGACTTTGAAGGAAGAGATTCGTACCCGGGATCCACAGTTTCGTGTCTAGATAGACATCACTTAAATCCCACATATGTTTTGCTTTATTTCTTTTTCTTTGGCACACTCTTGCACGAAGATCTTTATGATTTTCTAAACTCTTGTTTGTGGTACTAATGGCACTTTTCAGATTTATGCTTTCGGTTCTAACAGATATGATGGTTCCCTTTATTATGGAGGAGTGACGGTTGCTTAACATGAAGCGAACGAATGAGTCTCGTTTGTGACTGCTTGTATTTTCAAAATTAAAGAGACGGTTATTGGATAAGCATTTGAATTGGGCGCGTGAATTTGAAACGGTTTTTACACCCACGCCTGTTGACGTACATCTAGGGAAACCAAGCTGTCAAATCGCGATTTTTCACGCGACGTTTCAGAGATCGTATAATCATCACAACGGATATTTTCTCTCTCCTGGCAACGGTATAAAAGGGGTTTCTCACACCTACTGTATCTCCTTACCTTCTTCATCCTTTCTCTTTCAAACAACCGACGATATACAACTATTCATCTTCTTCTTCACTACAACAATGGCAGAATCATCCTCTTTTCAAGATCAAACAGTGTCATCATCTTTGCTTACGATAAAACCAAATCAAAATCTCATCATTCAACTTGACCCTTTTCTTTATGATTCGTACATGCTTCACGTTGTAGAGTGTCTCAAGTATTCTCCCTTGGTGATTGCTCTCACACAAGTCGAATCAGTTCCCATGTCACTTTTGTCACAGGTCTATTTCACCGCTTCATACGACAAGCACAAGGAATGGATTTTCTTCGATATCTTTAATCAAAAGACATCTGTTTCCAAAGCACGTTTTTGCTCAATGCTAGGGCTTGGTGCAGATGCTTCTGTCATCTCACCGGATTTCATAACAACGACTCAGTTGTTTTCAATGCTCTATGACATGGGATACACGGATGTTCTAACGACGGTGACGAAATTCAAGAAATCATGTTTACCACCTCAATGGAATGGTCTTCTTACACTTCTCTACAAGGGGTTAGCAGAAATGGTTGCAGGGTTGGATGGGGTGAGTAAAGGTTTCCTGACCATTCTTTATGGTCTCTACAATGGCATAAATTTGGATTATGGTTCACTGATCTGGGCACAACTGGTGCAGAGTCTCAACTCTTCATCAAAACATTCTGAGATTTCTTGCGGTCGTTTCTGGACTCTAGTCACTCACAGAGCCACTCAGACTTTTTAGATTCCTGTTATGGAGGGTGCTCTACGGTCTTCTATTGCTACTTTTCACACGGTCAAGATTATTGTGACCGGCCCTACAAAGTTCATGTACACCGCTTCTATTCCTGAATCAATGAGCCGATGTGTCTCCAGTGAAAGTAAAGTCATGGTTGATTACAGGAAGTTGCCTCCTTCGGGTCCACGCCAACTCACTCCTGAGATGCAGAGTGCTTTGAAGGTAGCTGACAAACCTGCCAAGAGAGGAAAGAAACCAGAGTCTAATAAAGCCGAGACCGAAGGTCCCTCATCTCCTAAAAAGCATAAGGCTGATACTGATGTATCTTTGGCTTCCAAAAAGAAAAAGGTCAAGAAGATGGCTAAACGGCCAAAGGCATCAAAGCCTTCTGCTACCAATGAAGAGGAGCAACCAGCTGATGATGAAGATGAACTTCAAAACGAAGACTCACCAAGGGGAAATACTCCTCCCCGATCTCCAACTCCTGAGGTACAGATTCCTTTTTCTACTCCTTCTCCTTCTCCAAATCATACAATAATACCAATCACGGTTGTTCCCGTTCCACCACCTGTCACTTCACAACCTACTTCTACTGCTCCACTACCACCACCAATCTTTTCTCAAGCTACAACAATCACAACCACCGGACCTACGGTGAGTGTCAACGTATCTGATACGGGGGCACATACCGTTGGCGTTAACACCCCTGTTACCACCGAACCTCTCTCACCATCACCTTCAACAGACTCTGAGCCTATTCTGGGAGGAGAAAACTTTGAGTTTGACTCCACTTATTATAGTCCTTATCGACTTCCAAGTGAAGATGAGGATGATGCTCCGGTGACAAAGCTCCATTTACAAGCTCTTCATGATAAGCTTGACAAGTTGATTGGTTCCTCAGCAACTTATTCTAAAGTTGTTTTAAAACCTTTTCTTGATACTGCTCTTCAGCAATATACATAATCAATTGACAAATCTACAAAGGTTGTGGATGCTTCCACATCTACTTGCAAGCAAGCCACAACAGAAGTCACAGATCTCGTTCATGAGTCCAAGATCTTTTTGGAATCACTCAAAGCCTATGCCGATTCCAATGCTACAAAGGTTACTGCTTCTGTTGATTCTCTCTCCAAGTCCCTTCAAGAAGAGACAGCAAAATTTGATTTTGTTCGAACTGAGCTCCAAGCTAATCACACTTCTCTTCTCACTTCGGTCAACTCTCGCCTTGATAAGCTTCAGGCTGACCTGGCCACAAAAAGAAGATTACGGACGAACTTGCCCAAAAGACTACACAACTTGAAGCCCAGTCAGCTCTTCTTTCTCAAGCCCAGATGGAAATAGCATCACTCAAGAAATGTGATAAGTTTTTAAAAGTTGTGCTGGGGATGTTCTCTCCATTCTCAGTAATCTTGTTAACGCTCATGATCCTGTTCTCACCCTTACAATCCGGAATCACTTGACAGCTAAACTTCTTCCAGCAATTCAGATCTTGAGTCAGATTCAGGGTGTTCCGGAGCTCGTGGTCACTCCGCAACAAGGGGGAGAAGCTACTCAAAATCCTCCAGTTCCACCTAAAGTTATTATCAAAACAGACCCGAAGGTTAATGTAACTTCGAGTTCTGGTGCACAGGAAAAGTTGAAGGGTGTTGTGGAAAATAGTGATGACGAAGAAGAAGAAACGATTGCTGAGGCTTTAAAGAGGAAGAAAAGGGATAAAGAGATCAATGAAAATCTGAGGGTAGCTAGAGAGGAAGAAGAGAAAGAGCGAAAGCAGAAAGAAGATCAAGATGCTCTTGTGTGCAAGCAGGCTCTTTTTCCCCCTTGGACCCAGGAAAGATTAACCAAAGAAGCGATTGGGTCTCCTAGCACTCATTGACTGGAACCTGTTGCTTCGTTTGAATGTGAAAACACGAGGGATTCTCAATTGGACATGCACATCACCTGTAGGGCATTCGTGTTCCATTGTTTTGATTCAACAGTTGAAGTCCCTTCTCCTCACCCACAGGTTGATCGAGATCTAATCGACTATTACCTTGAATTTGCCCAACCCCAATACTTGACTTGGAGTGCTCAGAAAATAACTTATGTCAAGGTATTGAAACTGAATGTTGCTGGGAAATTTATCAACGTGAAGTTCAGGGTGACCCGAGGTTCTGATAACTCGGTTCATATGATTTCGTTAGCTGATCTTCCCATCCTGAACCCACACGATTGGATTCTGCTATTCAACATTCTGCTTACCAATAAACAACAATATGAGCCAATCCTCGATCACATTAAAAGAATGTTGGGTTCCTACATCCATGAAGTTGCTAAGATGGATCAGGAGATTGCACATGTTATGAGAAAGAAGCCGATTGTGAAGAATATCGGGAAGCCAAGTGATATAAATAAGATGCAAATGGGAAAGATTGATCCGGTTCATCACACTGTAATGTTCACTAGAGGCGAAGGTGAAAATTTCTTTTCGCTCTTATTGACAAACACCTATTCTCCACAACCTGTTTGGAGCACGTACTTGATATAACTCACAGGTGTAAACAGAACAGTGATTCGGATAAGAAGAACTTCTCTGACATGATTCGGTGGTATATAGCATTTTGTCACACTCTTTTGGCCATTATACCGAATGTATTCAAGACAGTGAATAAGTCCACACTTGCTCAACCAAATTGATCTCTTGCCTCTATTGACGCAAAGGGGGAGATTGTTGGGTTTGAGTGTTGCATCTTTAGGCTCGGTTAATAGTTCATTTTGTTTACCCGGTTTGGGCCTGTCCAACCGTGGTGTATTATTAGGGTTAGCGTATATATTATGCATGCATGTATAGCTTTCAGGTTATCGTTCTCATTAATAGCTTTTGCATTGTAACCCTTACACACCTCTACAGTCGAAGTTCTTCATCGAGCTCTTTTGAGGTGTGAGATATTAATCATTCGACACCATTTGATCCATTCATGTGTTCTTTATTTGATTAATATTGTTTTTCTGTTTAGAATCTATCGATCTATAACGCAATATTCCCATCAACCACCACCCACCTCTACCATCCATCATCACCACCCATGTGACATCCCCAATTTCACGGCCATAAAAGACCGATTTAATTTATGCTTTTAAAATAAAATCAGAGTAATCCTTTGATTAAAAGAGTTGCGGAATTTGTTCCCAAAACAAAATGTGATAAGAATTTATCAAAGCATTTCTTAAAGAAATGTATTTTCAATATATAAAAAAATTTCGGGATGTCATGTTCCGATATAGACCAAAAGCATAAACAGTACAAAATAGACCTTACAACAGTTATTTACAACTACTGGTCTATAATCCAAAATATCTCAATAAGTCATCCAACTTATGCTCTGGTGCCATTACCTGTAATACAAAGAAAAACTGAGTGGGTCAGGCTTGGGAGCCTGGTGAGCATATAGGGTTTTCAACCCACAATAAATAATTATATTAAGTTCATCAACCAACAATAACCCGATTACCCATTCCCGTTATTCTCACTTTACGTCCCTAAAACAACTATCACAAGGGACCTAGTCTAAGGATTTTAATCGGGATGGACACTACTGCAAAGGGGGTTCCTCATCAATAAATGTCCTAAAGGCAACCATGAGGGGGATAGAGTACACCGGTGAACACATCGTTCACAAACACCTATAGGTTGCGGGCCTGCCATCATTCCACTAAACTGTCTAGAAAGAGTCCGTGGTCGTCATCCATACTCTGCTAGATGACTAGATCAACAACAACATTGAGGCCTCTCAACATTTTATTTCATCACACATCAACTATCTACCCATGTTCTACCCAACATATTTGTAGATAAAGATACATATATAGTTCCAAAAACATATATAAAACATTCATTCAATATTATCTCAAATAAACAAATAATATATAAACACATAGCATGTATTTTATATCAAATACTTCATATCTATGTGTTAGAAGAAAATGACTATACACTCACCTGATAAGACGATGATCAGACAGCACTACGGCTCTTAAAGTAATATTCTTCGATGAAACCGGAATGTCTTCTCAGAAACCGGGCTTCTCGCAGGCAGAGTTTCGGCTCAAAAACTCTTTTTCTCGGGATCTTTAGGGCTTCGGGACTTGCTTCGGGTATCGGGACGAGACCGGGACTTCGGGGGGTTAAAAGTAGGCTAGAGAGGGTATAGAGAGTGAAAGAGAGTAAGAATTAGCAACCATTCCCGGATACCCTCGACTTCTATTTATAGGCTGAATTTTCAAGATTCACGTCGTGAACCACTAGTTCACGTCGTGAACTCGGTCGTCATCACGTGTGTAATCGCGACTTTAGTCAGTCAGGCTCTGGGAGACGTCAATCACCTGTTCACGTCGTGAAGCTCCTGTCCACGCCGTGAATCCTGACAGGCCTCGAAGTTTGTGTTCCGAACTACATAAATTCATATCTTTCGCATACGAGCTCCGTTTTCGACGTTCTTTATATCCACGCATAGGTGAGATTACGCTCTACAACTTTCATTTAGACTCCGTCGGCTAATTGTGACTTTATTTTTAATATTATATTTTTTGTAGGTCGGGACATGAAAACTCCGTTAGAAATTCATAACTTCTTCATCTTACATCCGCTTTCGTCACCCTTTTTACCGTTGCACTATTATTAACGAGATCTTCAAATTTAGTTTAGATTGTTTCGGCTAAAAATCAATCGATCTCATATTCGAGTTTTGGGCTGCATACTGCTAAGCTGAAGCTTAGAAAAATCATAACTTCCTCATACGAAGTCAGATTTGGACGTTCTTTTTATGCACGCTGTCGGTTTAACGTATTCTACGACTTTCGTTTAGATCGCTAAGGCTAAAAATCGCTCTATCGTAAATTCACTATTTACGTCGCGCAATGTCGTATCAGTTCTGTCGCGAAACTTCGACAGGTCATAACTTCTTCGTTATAACTCAGATTTCGGCATTCTTTATATACCCGAAATCCTTGTCTCGACCACCACCTCTTTATGTATAAATATCGGCTTTATCTAACATTTTATTATGACGCTTATTTTATCCTTAATTCATTTAAGTCACACAATTAAGCACAAAACACATAATACCCATATAATACATTTTTATTATTTCGAAACGGGCTACAAAGGTTAACCTAGACTGTTACATCATCATTAGTGTCTAGCCTAGAAACACGGGCGTTACAACCCATCTCCACCACCACCACCCATCACCACTACCCACCACCATCACCTCCATTCACCACCTACCACCCACCAAAACCATCGACCACCGACAACCAGCCATCACCACCACCGACCTTCACCACCTATCAAAACCAGCCTCCACCACCACCCCACCCATCACCCACCAAAACCACTATACACCATCACCACCCTCACCACCAACCACCATCCACCACTACCGCCTATCACCCTCACCCGTCTCCACCATCCATCAACACTGCTCGCCACCGCCACTTGCCACCCACTATAATCAGCACCCTATATGTCACCCCCACCACCAGCACCACCACTTACCACCTACAACCATCAAACATCACTACATACCACCACCACCCATCACCACCACCCGTGATTATGTATATATAATCACATGTGATTATTTGTATTTAATCACATATGATTAGATATACATAATCAAATGTGATTTTATATATATATATATATATATATATATATATATATATATATATATATATATATATATATATATATATATATATATATATATATAATCACATATGTCATTATTGCGTTCTCGATTCAATAATTATTTTTTTGTCAACTTTAATCATATGTGATTAGATACATATAATCAGATGTGATTATATGTATCCAGTCACATATGATTTATATGAACAATATTCATATTTGAGTTTTCGTTTCAATAACTTTTCTCATATATTTAACCACATGTGATTATAAGTATTTAATCACATATGATTAATGTGGACATAAATATTTTTTAATGTTCTTGATTCAATAGTTGTTCTCGTGTATATAATTACATTTGATTATATATATTTCATTACATATGATTTACTGAATCAAGAACGTGAAAAAAAAAAAATTTCACATAAATCGTATGTGATTAAATACACGAGACAAACTATTGAATTAAAAACGCAAAAATGAATATTTTCCACATAAGTCATATGTGATTAAATATATATAATCACATGTGATTATATGTACCTAATCACATATGATGTATGTGGACAAGATTCATTATTTCTTTCTAAATTCAATAGGTGTACTCATGTACTTAATCACATGTGGTTATATGTATCAAAACACATATGACCTATATTGATAATATTCGTTTTCGCATTTTGATTCAATATTTTTTCGTATGTATTTAATCATATGTCATTGTATGTATTTAATCACATATGATTAATGTGGGAAAAGAAACACTATTGAATCAAAAACGCAAAAATGAATCTTGTGTACAAAAATCATATGTGACTAAATGTACAAGAACGATTATTGAACGGGAATGAGAAAATGAATATTTTCCATATAAATCATATCTAATTAGATACATATAATCTCATGTATCTAAATACACAAGAACAACAACTGAACCGAGAACGCGAAAATGAATATTTTCCACATAAATTCTATGTGATTAGATACATATAATCACATGTGATTACATGTGTTTAATAACATATGATATATATAGACAATATTTATCTTTGTGTTCTCGATTTAATAGTTGTTCTTGTGTATATAATCATATGTGATTATATGTATCTAATCACATATGATTTATGTAGACATCATTATTTTTTGTCCATATGAATCATATGTGATTATATGTATTAATAACATATAATTACAGTTGACAAAGAACAATTGCTGAATTAGGAATGTGACAATGAATCTTATCCACATAAATCATATACGATTGGATACATATAATCACATGTGATTATATGTATTTAATCACATATGATTTATGTATACAATATTTAATTTTGCGGTTTCGATTGAATAATTGCTTTTGTGTATTTAATCACATGTGATTATATGTATATAATCACATATGATTTGAGGTGGACAAGATTCATTTTTGCCTTCTCGATTCAATAGTTGTGGTCATGTACTTAAAATACATGAGAACAACTATTGAATCGAAAAAGAAAAAATGAATTGTGTCCACATAAATCATATGTGATTATATTCATATAATCACATGTGATTAGATGTATTTAATCACATATGATTGATTTGGATAAAGATTTTTTCGTGTTCTTTGTTCAATATTTGTTATCGTGTATATAATTATATGTGCTTGTATGTATCTAATCACATATGATTTATATAGACAATATTCGTTTTTTCCAAATAAAATCATATATGATTAGAAACATATTATTACATCTGATTAAATGTATTTAATCACATATGATGAAAGTGGAAAAAAACAATCATTGAATCGAGAATGCGAAAATGAATCTTATCCACATAAATCATATGTGATTAGATACACATAATCACATGTTATTATATGTATCTAATCGCATATGATTTATGTGGACAATATTCATTTTTGTGTTCTCGATTCAATAGTTGTTCTCGTCTATTTAATCACATGTGATTATACGTATCTAATCACATATGATTTATGTGAATAAGATTCAAATTTGCCTTCTCAATTCAATAGTTGTTATGATGTATTTAATCATATGTCATTTTATATATTTAATCACATACGATTAATATGGACAAAGAACAACTATTGAATCGAAAACACAAAAATGAATCTTGTGCATATAAGTCATATGTGATTAGATCATATAATCACATGTGATTTAATACATGAGAGAAATTAATGAATCGAGAACGCAGAAATGAATCTTGCCTGCTTGTCTCACTAGAAAACAAACTACATTCTGTGTTTCCTTGTTCACTCTACCGGATTAGGGAATCCGTGAACAATAACATAAAACAAGTAACGCCTATATCATATGAGAGTTATTGTAACTCACCTCCTTGAACTTGAAAATTACCTAGCGTGAGCAAGATGGATCATTTCCTTTCCGAGAACCTACACAACAATTATAACATTATTTAGCTTGTCCTTTGTTGTATTACTCTTATAAAACTTATGTATATATTTTATTATTTTCTCCTTGATTGTAGTGCTCTATTTGGGATCTATTTTCTTACCTTTCAACCCATTCTTAAATTTCGATAAAATAATAGTGCTAAAGTTCTCCTTTTTATCTATTCACAAATATAAAGATCTCGTTCTAATGATTTTTGTTGATTTTATATTAAATTTAGAAGTTAGTAACTTTAAGTTGTCACTTTCTGGGCCACTCAATACTCTTGGAATAAATTGTACCAATATACTAAGAATTAAATCAGTCCCTTTATATGTGGGAAACTATACATCCATATCTAACTATAGGATTTGGAATTTTGGCATTTGGAGTTATAATAAATTTATTATGATTTTTTGAAAACAATGCATGAAATCTGTGACAACATGGACCAACCTGAGAAGATTGCCAATTTTACCCCTCAAGGAGTTGGAATTTCAAAATATGATTAAAAGTTTGAAGAAACTAGACACATTAAGATTTCTAGAAAACTAAGTCTCATGATTTTTAGGAGTTCTTATTGACTTGCACAAATTTTAGAAGTTGGAGGACAGATTTGGAAAAATTAATCATAATAGCTTTTAATCACTTTTGGAGTTATATTAAGGACTTAATGGTTAAGCCTTGAGTTGATCACTTTTTATATGGTTTTTGGTTACTTATTAGGCTACTAAGATGTAAAATTCAATTCAAAATAAGGGCCTTAATGCCTGGCTTAATGACAGTTCAAAGTAAAGGATTTTCACATAAAATGCCACTTTTACACTTATTAGGGTTAACTTGCCAACTTAACCTATTAAGCTCTTTAAGTCACCTCTTGGAAGGAAAAACGAGTCCTACACAGAGGCAAATTAAACAAAGACATCAAAATATGTTTCGGGAAACTATGCAAGAATATAAAATCCAGTTTATAATCTCAACAACCAAACATTCAAGTTGTTGAATATGTTTTGGGAAATAAAGTCTAGTAAAAAAACAAAGGCAAATTAAACAGACATAAAAATGATGCTATTTCAGCAAAAAACAGTCAACAAGCACCTATAAACTGCAACAATAAATACACCACATTGTTCTTGATGTATTTATGATGGTTTTTTCATTGAGGTATTTCATCGAACACTTGGCGTTCATAAAAAAATCTATAAGTTGTCACAAACTTGAATGTATCAAATGGATAACAATAAATACTTCTAACAAAAGTACATACATTATCTATGCACAATTAGAGTTCTGCTTATTTATATACTTCATGTCTTCGACAGTTTGCTAAATCATGTAAACAATATATTGCATCAGAATATGTTGAAATCGATTATCGATTTGGAACAATGGACTTTTTATTTCAGTAAACAATAGTTTTATTGAGCGATAAGCATAGGGTAAGTACTAGCAGAGCACATATAGAGGTACCTAGCTTCCACGCTGAGTGAAGTTGAGCTCGGAGTATATGATGGCGAAACCGCAAGTAAACCATAAGCCCAATAAAATCGATTGGAGATGAAAATTTTGAGTTGAAATCCCGTCGCCATCCCTCCAACAATTTGTAATCGAGCAAATTTGAATGTATCAAATGGTACCTGACTCAAATCATCGTTTTGTTGTAGTAGAGAAGCCTCATAGTGAGGTTAGGTTAAATAACACATAAACCCCTCTCTTCGTTAAAACTTAAACGACGTGCTTTTTTTTGTTCTCAAATGTTCTCAAATACCATTTTGTTCTCATTTAAGACAGTAAAGTGGCGCATTGAACTCACCCTTCACGCGTGAGACCGTTGATGTAGGCTTGAATCAGTCTCGGGGCTCCTTGGATCGCCTAGGGTAGCAACCATTTCGAGGATTGAGAGAGAGATGCAGAGAAAGTTGTGCATAAATTGTTCTACACTGCATTATATTTATAGGCATGGATTTGGAGTGCGCACTGCGCAAAGATTCGTGTGCATCGTGCGTGGTCATCGTGGTTTGATCTAGAGGTTTCCACTTGTCATCTCCCCAGTTTCCCACGTCTCCTGCAATCTACTCGAATTCGGTGTCAGGTGCGTGACGGGCATAGGCTCGCACCTTTCACGCCCAAAATGATTTTGTAAAAATCATATCTCTTTCGTGCGAGTTATGATCTAAGCCCCCTTTATATCTATGTAATGATCTCAAGGAGTACTACAACTCTCCTTTATGTCGTTTTAGCATGTTTTGAATTTAATTTTCGTGGATAACAGGGATAAAAATTAATGATTTTACAAAAATCATAACTCTCTAATACGGATCCCGTTTTCGGCATTCTTTGTCCTAAAGTTTATATCTCAAGGAGTACTATGACTCTCTTTTTGCACTTTTAGTCAAAATTCAACCAATCTCTAATTGTTTTAACGTAATTAACTTTAATTACACGATTGCTTTTTACTTTTTATTAATTCCATAACTCCTCCATTTGTAGTCGGATTTTTACGACTTTTATATCATTAGGATCACGTTAACGAGTACATTTTAAATAAGATAACCATTTTAAAAGATGGTACAACTTTTTTTTGGACGCTTATTTTTGAGCCTAATTGTCGAGTTAATTATAAATGTTACAACATATTTTATTTTTATTGTCTCGTAAATCAAATATTACAATATTAAGCTATCACATTTATTTTCCTACTCTCTCCTAACGATAGTTAGTGACATAATCTTCTCGGTTGTCACATTAGGAAATTTCGTCCCGAAATTTTATCTTATCGTCGGGCTTCCTTCGAACAAGTGAGGGTACTTGTCCTTCATTTGGTCCTCTCGTTCCCATGTGTACTATGGTCCTCGCTTACAGTTCCATCACACTTTGTCTATGGGAATCCAACTCTGCTTGAGTCGTTTGACCTCTCTGTCCACGATTTCGACTGGATCCTCGACGAAGTTCAGTTTAGGCTTAATATGAATTTCATCAAGCCAAATGACAAACGTATCGTCATAAATACACTTTTTAAGATTAGACACATGCAAGACACCATGCACGTTATTAATCTTTTGAGGTAATTTAAGTCGATATGTAACTGGACCTATCCTGTTGAGGATTTCGAATGGTCCTATGTACCTCAGATTTAGCTTGCCTCGCTTTCTGAATCTTAGAACTCCTTTCCAAGGAGATACCTTGAGCATCACCATATCTTTGACTTGGAAGTCTAGGGATTTGCGCTTTATATCATCGTAGCTCTTCTGACGGTCATGTGTTGCCTTCATACGCTCTTGAATTTGCATTATCTTTTCAGTCGTCTCGTGAATGAACTATGGGCATGTTCGACGGGTATTCCCTACGAATTTATTGAGTAGTTGGTGTCGCCAACTTCTTCCCAACAAATAGGAGATCGAGACTTTCGTCCATATAACGCTTCAAACAGTGCAACCTTAATGTTTGTGTGATAACTATTATTGTATGAGAACTCGATCAATAGAAGATGAGTGTCCCATGCATTTCTGAAATCTATCACACATGTTATGATCATGTTTTCCAACATTTGGATGGTCCTGTCCCTTTGGCTATCGGTTTGAGGATGGTTGGCCGTACACATATCTAGGAGAGTACCAAGGGATTTTTTGCAAACTTTGCCAAAATCAGGAGGTAAATCTGCTACCTCTTTCAAAGATAATCCATAACGGTACCCCATGCAATCTGAAAATCTTTCTAAGGTATGTCCTAGTTAGCTTTTCCATCATATCCGTCTCTTTTTTGGTATGAAGAGAGAAGACTTGGTTAATCTAACTTCTTAGCATGCAATTCATACTATAGCATCACTAACGTATCAAACATGTATGTGTATTTTTGGGAATCACTTAAGTGAGCTCCGGATGATTGTACGCATCACATCCTTTTTCTTTTATAAAACCTTTATAGAAAAATATTTCGTAAAAAGTGTAACATCCCAAAATCATAGTAATAATTTTCATTTTCAAAGCCATTTAATAACCCATAAATCATACAAATCATTGTTTCCAAAAATCCATAGTCATAAATCAAAGTATCCCAAAATCATCTATCGATAAAATATACAAGGATGATGTGCACAATCACGCCTTCGCCTTGCCCGATCACCTAATGTACCTGAAACAATGAAATCAAATATAGGCAAAAGCTTAGTGACTTCCCCTAAAATACCCCTCATAGCAAAATACATACAATGCACGTAAACAAGGCCTACAATACAAGCCTGGACCGCCATCGAGCCTACAACATAAATATGGACCACTCTCGCGCCTACAACATAAGATGGACTATTCCTTTGGGACTACAATATTAATTTGACCGCCCGGGTTATCTTGGACTTCAGCACAAAGCATGATCGCCTCAACCCAACCCATAATAATAGACAATAACCAGCAAGTACAAGTAATCATATAGATCTAATAATCTAACATGTCACTACAGCATAACAACATCCTATACATAAGGATACATAACACAACCTAGTGGGTCGGCATTGGTGCTTTCGACCCACGCGTACACTGAGGAAAACTCACCTCAAAGCCCAAAAGATAGCTGAAATGATCACTGCTCCAAATATCGGCTCTACAAGTCACCTATAAATCAAACAGGGACCAAATCTCAATCCACTACTCAAAATGACGTAAAAGACCTAAAATCAAACTTGGTCAAAGTCAACGGTCAACAGTCAAAAAGTCAAAAGTCAACATTCAACTAAATATATGTCGTACGTAACTACTCTACGCCCTGTGTAAAGCCTAATGCAGCAAAAATGGGAAATTATGGGGCTACACACTGTGTAGCCTAGATTACGTCATACGTAACTACGTTGATGCCAAACTTCCCATTAAGTGCTTAATACAGAAAGAAACCACATCCAACTCTCAGATGTAGGCCTAATAAATGTGCTAAGAGATAAAGTTCCAAAGTTTATGCATTTTCCAGGACCAAGAAATCATGACAACTTCTAAGGACCAACAACATATGCATGGGTGGTTAGAAGTGGCCAAGATCCTATTTTTTTACATAACAACCTCAAACATGTCTGGAAAATTAATTAACAAGGTCAAGAGTAGCTGTAAGTCCCAAATCTGCTTGTGTATCAATCAGATCCGTTTGATGGTGTGGAATCCCGATCAAACGGATGATGCCATATCAAAATAGAAGAAGGAGAAGGTGAATAATATGAATCTATGATGTATTCAAGATTGGAATGATGAACAATACACAAGATTCACACACACTTGCACCTTCTCTACTTTCTCTCTCTAGAACACCTTAGAAAACACACACCTAAGCTCCTCTAGCCGTAAACTCATCACCCACCTAACATTTATATATATGACAGATGGGCCGTGAATGGGTTCACGGCCATAAACACAACCGTAAACACATATTACTTTACAGAAAAATACATTTTCCTAGAAAAATAAAGTATAAACCAATATTTTAGAGCCAACAATCTCCCCTTGGTTTATAGCTTTCTTCTCTAATTGACCCAACAAGCTCCCCTAAAAATGTAGCTGGCTTTTCTTGTCAATCTTCATTTGGAGCTTGGGTTCAGCATTAATCTTCAATTTTTCACAATTTCAAGATGAACTTGATGAATCTTCAATGAATGACTTCATCTTGAGCAGTTGGGCTTTTCTTCAAAATTTGACGTTGAACGCTCGTCAGGTGAGGAGGCTTGATGTACTGATTCTTGAAAGATAGCGCTTTCAGCTTGAGAATCTTCAGAGAGAATGATAGAGATGATGAATCTTCTGGATCACTTCAGCAGGTACAAGATAGCAGCAAATTGATTGAGGAGGCTTCAATTCAATCTGTCACATAATCTTCACGTCAGCTTGACCTTCCTTCTGGGGTTGAAGGATTGAATGTTAAAAGAATAATCTTCATTTCTTGCTCCTTCGAATGAGAATTCTTCGATGATCACGGATGAAGCCTTGCCTTAAAAAATCTCGATACAATCTCCATGAGTCTCAACTACATCTGAATTCACTTTTCAAGACAAAACAAAAACTAAAAGAAAACTTAGCACATAATATTTTTGGATTTTTCATATTTTCTGGAAAAATAAAAACAGAAACAAGAATATTTTTGGATTTTTTTAATTTTTCTGATTTTTGTTTATTTTTTGAATTTTTTTAATTCTCCCCCTAAATTAGTGCATAGAGGAAAACTATGAACAAATTTAACAAAACCAAAAATACTTGGGATCAAAGTTGTGAGTCAGTCTTAACTTTGTTTATCAGTACCTTCACCTTCATGAATAGATCTGGTCAATTGCTGATATTGTGGTCCACTTAAACACAAAAAATATTGAAAACTTTTCCAAATATACCATTCAGCTGACGACGACCACGGGTAATGTTGTCCACTTAAATTAAGCAGCGCGATCTACAGACAGCCTCTAAATGGTTCAATTTTAGTTGCACTAGAACGTGTTCCCCACTTCTCGATATAACCTGGTTATCAAGGACTTCCAAAGAACTCCTTACTTTAGGTGAGTAAACAATTTTTAAGGAGGAAGTCAGATTTAGAGATAGGTGCATATGCTGTGTTCCAGGTCGGATCATTTCAATCATGCAGAAGAGACAACATATGACTAACAGATAGAAAGAATTGCACAGATAAAGAAGATGCATAGAAATAGAGTTGCATATGGTGCATTCCAGGTCAGATCTCTTCCAATCACGCAGAGGAAGCAACATATGAATGACAGATAGAAGCAAGAAAATAATTTCCTACAGACTTACTTTATTAGAACCCCCCAGTTGCCATATCAGAACCAAAATTATGGACATAAGTCTGTACATTAAGGAAAAGATGAATCACAGTTCTAGATGCGTGTTAATTTAGTGTATCCAGTAGGTTCCTGTGTTTATCTCACTGCTCAATCTACCCGAGCGTCGTATGGTCAGTCCAAACAATCCTATCTAAATCCACACTGTCAAATCCTTCGTGCCTACCAGCACATTGAACACAGAGTCTAGACAATTCAGATCCAATCCCTTACACATGTTTAGACTGCCTGTTATCACTTTCTTGATATCACTTCCCAAATAATACCTACAAACGAAAAACTATAAGAAAGAAAAGATTGTCTTTGAAACGAATCAGTGTAAGAAAAACTCAGGAGTATCGAGAGGAAAACTCAAACCGTAATTCACCGATTGAATTTGCATCCAGAAGGTCTGAGAACAGCATGCATAATCTCATAACAGATCCGAAAATTCTTCATGTCATTAAGCACTGACCCCATGAGTGATCCCTTCCTTTTCTTCCTTTCCCGCAAAGGACACATACTCTCAAACAAAGTTCTGAATGTTGTACAGTTGAGATATGCCTCCTATCATGTGCCTGGAATAGCCACTACCAACAAACCGAAGTCTGATGATATGCCTCCATAGTTGTTCCGACACAGAGCAGGATCAGTTGGTCTTTGGAACCCAGTCCATTTTGAAACTGGGTCGACCTTTTTCATCCTTGCAAGGTACTTTCTCCCATGACATATCCTGCTTATCACAAACAGAAGATGCAAAAATATTAGAATCATTTGAAGATTTGGGAGATTGAACCTTTGGTACCCATCTGTAGTTGGGTTTAACCCATTCCTTTTTCGAGTTGATGGGTGCCTCGGTACTTGCTTTTGAACTGGAAGCCAATCGTTGGGATGACTTTGATTTGACTGATCTTGATTTCGCTGGAACATCTCTTGGATTGGTCTTCTTGGCTGGCATTCCCTTTTTGCCTTTGGGATTTGGATTCTTGGCCTTGGGAGTTGAGCTCTTGCCCTTCGTGGCATTCCAGTCGCCATTGTCTGAACGTGACCTTGAGGGATTTCTTTTGGAAAATCTCCCTATTGGTACGTTCTGCCAGCCATGTGCGTAGTAGGGAACGTATGCGCGATTTGGACAATGTCTGGCAATGTGTCCAGGTGTTCCACAGTGAAACATGTCCTTTTCTTCACTGGGAAGTTGTTTCTTACTGCCCCTGGTGGCGTACTCTTGCCTCTTTTCTGGTTGTTCCCACAAGCACACTTGCAACAGACACTCTGTTTCACTGGAATTGGTGGCATGTATTTCTCAACAACAGGTTTGTTAGGAGTGACTGAGTTAGAAGCAACAGGTTCAGAGTTCAAGGAGACATTGGTTTGTTCAATAGTGTTCTCTTTGTTCTCTTCTTCTACTACTTTACCCGCACATGAAGTGGAAACGTCAGTATTTTTCATCTCAGCACCCTCAATTGGCCCTGATTGTTCAGCCTTAACTAAAACTGGAACAGGGGGTTGGCCATACTTAAGGTGTGCTTCATTTTCAATTTCTTCCTTAGTTAGAGGGGTGAAAGTGTAGTGATCATTAAAAGGAGGTGGAACATCGTGATACCCTAGACCCTTGTTTTGATTATCTTTAAATGTTAATTGTTTTTCTATCATGGACACAACTACCTCACTTGACACATCAAATTTTTTAAAGTTGAATTCAGCATCTTTATATTTGGCTTTTAATGCATCCAGTTCGGCAGTCACAGCATCAAATTCTTTCTTAAGATATCTATAATGGACACACTTGTCACTGTACTCTGCCTGTAATTTCCCAAAGTCCTTAGTCTTGGGCTCTAGTTGTTCTTTTAATGGTTTTAGGCCTTTCCTAAGTTGGTTACCCTCATATTTAAGTTCCTCATTTTCTCTTTTTAATAAATCGATGTGTTCACGTAAAAAATTGATAGTTTTAATACAAGATGGAGAACAAGTGATCTCACTGACCTTTGACTTTTCAGACTCTGGCGTAGTTTGAACCATGAATGCAAACTCCTCTTCAGGTTTTGATACCACTTGTAAGTCCTAAATCTGCTTGTGTATCAATCAGATCTGCTTGATGGTGCGGAATCCCAATCAAGCGGATGATGCCAGATCTAATGAAGAAGAAGGAGAAGAAGAATAATATGAATCTTGTATGATTTGATTAGAATGAAGTTCCCTTACACAAGATTCACACACTTAAGCTCCTTTCTCTCTCTCTCTTCTCTCTCTTGGCCGTAAACTCATCGTTTTATACATGGACCCTACCCGGTCCATCACCTATGGGCTGCAACCCAAGATGCCTTAAGTTCAAGCCCAATATAATTCATTTTAAAAATAAAACATTTCGAGGACTATAAAATTAAAAATTAAAAAAATCTAAAAATTTCAAACTAAAATAGAAATAATTTTGATTTTTTTAGCAAAATAAAAATAAAAATAGAATAATAAAAAAAAATTGGAATGAACTAACCTTAATTTCTCCTATTCACAACTCCAGATAATAATTTCGTGATGAAGGGATCAAAGTTCTTAAACAGCCTTAATCCGTTTATCGGTACCTCCACCTTCATGTCTAGATCTGATCGATCGCCGGTATTGTGGTCCACTTAAACACGAAAGATTTGTGACAAATTTAGACAGACTATAAGTGACAAAGTATTTGACCCTATGTTCCTAGATAGAATTCCTAAGGACCATTCATCTTGATATATTTTTCCATTCGATACTTCCATTCTGGGAAAGCTTCGGCAGATAGCAGACGAGGAATACCTGTAGTTGTTCTGATAATGGAATCCAGTTCATGATGAATTGTTGAGTTTTGTGAATCCATTTTTTAATTTTAAATGATTTTCTATTTTCTTTAATTGATTAAACAAACAAGCTACGAAGAAAAATATTAAAATCTTCAAATAATCAATAATGGGTTTACAGCCGTAATGGGTTCATGACCGTACACACTTCACGGCTGTACACAACGGTCACGGTTAATGAAGAAATTTTCACAGTCAATGAAGGGAACACGATCAGTGAAGGGATTACGGTCGAAAATGTAGTTCACGGTCAAAAGGACTTTGATTGGTTCACGGCCGTACACTTGATCACGGCTGTAAAAGCTTCAACAAAGTGTACCGTAAACACTTAGAACAACCAATTCCAAGCAGAT
This sequence comes from Lactuca virosa, assembly GCF_052849685.1. Lineage (NCBI taxonomy): Eukaryota > Viridiplantae > Streptophyta > Magnoliopsida > Asterales > Asteraceae > Lactuca > Lactuca virosa. The sequence goes on from NC_136427.1 coordinate 214,124,690, forward strand.
TTTGATCCCAACAGCTTTGAAAGTCGATCAAAAAAACAAGTATCCAACAAATATACTCGAAATAACCACAGTAATGAAGAGGAACTTGTAGCCGTAAACACCAATCACTTGAAGGAATACGTAGCCATAAACACCAATCACGAGTTTGACACTGGATTTGCTCTGATACCAATTGTAAGTCCAAAATATGTTTGTGTATCAATCAGATCCGTTTGATGGTGCGGAATCCCGATCAAACGGATGATGCCAGATCAAAATAGAAGAACGAGAAGGAGAATAATATGAATCTATGATGTATTCAAGATTAGAATGATGAACAATACACAAGATTCACACACACTTGCACCTTATCTCCTTTCTCTCTCTAGAACACCTTAGAAAACACACACTTAAGCTCCTCTAGCCGTAAACTCATCAGCCACCTAACATCTATATATATGACACATGGTCCGTGAATGGGTTCACAGCCGTAAACACAACCCCAAAACTAAAACAAAACTTAGCATACAATATTTTTGGATTTTTTATATTTTCTGGAAAAAATAAAACAGAAACAAAAATATTTTTTTGCAATTTTTTTTAATTCTCCCCCTAAATTTGTGCATAGAGGAAAACTATGAACAAATTTAACAAAAAAAAAAAAATTGGGATCAAAGTTGTTAGACAGTCTTAACTTGTTTATCAGTATCTTCACCTTCATGAATAAATCTGGTCAACTGTCGGTATTGTGGTCCACTTAAACACGAAGGATATCGAAAAAATTTTCAAATACACCATTTAGCTAACGACGACCACGTGTATTGTTGTCCACTTAAATTAAGCGGCGAGATCTACAGACAACCTCTAAATTGTTCAATTTTAGTTGCACTAGAACGTGTTCCCCACTTCCCGATATACCATGGTTATCAAGAACTTCTAAAGAACTCCTTACTTTAGGTGAGTAAACAATTATTAAGTAGGAAGACAGATTTAGAAATAGGTGCATATGTTGTGTCCCAGGTCGGATCTCTTTCAATCACGCAGAGGGGACAACATATGACTAACAGAGATAGAGGGTTATAGAGATAATAGGGTGCGTATGCTTCTCTGACAGAGCCCTTAGATGGTGGAATAGCCATGTCAAGTCATTGACTCTTCCGATAGCAAATGCAATGGGATGGGAAAAATCTAAAAGAGATGATGCTGGAAGAGTACTGCCCGAGGGGCGAAGTGCAAAAACTAGAGCATGAGTTGTGGAATCTTACCATGGCAGGCTCAGACATCGAAGCCTATACCGATAGATTCAGCGATTTAGCTGCACTATGCCCTGGGATGGTTACCCCGGAGAGTAAGAAGGTAGATAGATACATATGGGGACTACCTTCTCCAATCCAAGGAAACGTATTAGCAGCGAAACCTCTTACGTTTGACAGTGCCAAACGCCTGGCTTGAACATTGGTGGACTATGGGATCCGCCAAGGCATAATGGGCCCCGTTCATGGGTCAACGAAAGGAGGTGATGATAAACAAAGGTCCGAGATCGGGAAAAAGAGAAAATCAACACAAGAACCCTCCGAGGGACAATAGACGGGTGCAACCTATGCTGCCACGACACCAACCACTTCATCACCTGGCAGTCGTTATGCTGGAACCCTACCTAAATGTAATAAGTGCAACTTCCATCATATCGGAAGGTGTCGAAAGCTGTATTGTAAGAATTGCCTCAGAAGGGGGCACACCATCCGCTTCTGTAGGGCACCAGTGCGACCAATCTCTCAGGTCCCATTTGAGGAAGTAAGTCATACCTGCTACGAATGTGGTGAAACGGGACACTACAGGAGAGATTGTCCATTGTCCAGAGACTCTGGTGAAGAAGGAAGAGTGCTAATGATCACTGCAGGAGAGTCTACCCCAGAACCACCTGAGAATAGTGGTACATTTTCCCAACTAAATCCTATCTATAATAATTTCTTCCACGTCTAAACAAAGCACATAGTTTATGTAGAAACTAAATACTCTTTCTGGTAGGCTATAATGACTTGGTGTAAACATTAGGGCCATATATAATTAAGAACCAACAGACTTAGAGTGCGTGATTCCGCCTTAATTCCTGTTCCTTGTCTGGTTGTGGATTTAGAGCAGAGTCACTCAGTCGACTGTCTTATCAATCTTAATTATATATGACTTGTAGACACCAAATGATTATATAGAGACTGGATAGGGATCATAATATCAAGTATCATTCACTAGACCAATCTTTCAGTTAGTACACTTAATACAACACAAAACATTTGCACTAGTAATAACAAGGTCAAAACAGAAAGCACTAGAAACGTACACACACACACAGATGCACTAATGTTATAACAAAACAATCCTTCCGAACTAACTTAACACGCGATCCTATGATGTCATCCCGCTTAGTCTGACTGAATCCACGCTATACCAAACCCACGTGTCACCGAGGAGACCCTTTGCCTTAAACCGACCGAATAACAAAACTCTCGTCACTCATAACGACAAACTAGATGCGAACCTCAGAATTGTCTCTCGCTTCAAACCTCCGAAGTACGCATGCGAGGAGTACGGTATCCTCCTGTAACCTTCCTTAAGTATTCCCAGCATACCACTTGGGAGATACCAATTGCGTAGCAAGTCAAGTTCAAGCTCAGAGGCTAGGGAAGAATACGGTTAACCTATCAATGTTTTGTGTATGCGTGAGGGTAGTATATAATTAAGATTCTACGGGCTTAGGATGTGTGTTTCTGCCCTATCTCCTGTTCCTTGTCTGGTTGTGTACCTGGGGCAGAGCCACCCATCCGACCGCCTTATCAATCTTAATTATATACGACTTGTGTACGCAAGCCGATGATAGATGAAGCATGTATAAGTCCTACCATAAACTTCAGGACAAAAGCGGCTCAGGACTACGAATGGACATCCTACCAGTTGGATGAACATAGACGAGCAAGTCAAACGTACACACCCTTTACAGACCAGAACAACAGATACAACAGTGAAGATCCGCTGAAACACCCAGCGAGGATCTGAATTCACTGAATAACGCAAGGGTTAAATGGAACCAAAGTACCCACCTCTTTTTCTTATCCTTAACCAAAAACTCGGAATCCGAATTTCGGGACGAAATTTCCTCTATCGGGTGGATGATGTGACAACCCGGAATCTCTACCTATAAGTCATCTCGATCAATGAAAGTCAGACTTGTTTCTGTTACCTTTTAGCCCTGTTAAGGGTCTGTTTGAGAGTTTCTGAGCCTACTGTAATGTATGAATGGATGCTAGGATGAGTTAGCTTGTGATCGGGAGGATTAATCCGAACCAGAAAACCACTCACAAGGTGTTCACGGCCGTAAACTAGGTTCACGGCCGTGAACCACCTCCTATATATAAGAGTGTCCCCTTTTCCTCCTCACTTCTCCTCCTCCCAACCGTGAACACCCCCATTATCTCTCAAAAAGCTTCGACCGTGAACCCTCCAAAGCTCCAAAAATGTAAGTGTTTCAACCTTAAATTTGTTATACTTCAAAGATTACTAGATCCTAGCCTTGATTCTTCATGATTGATCACCAACTTCATGAACTTGAAGGGATCACAGCCGTGAACCTTTCATAAGGGCCGTGAACCCTTCATAGGTTCATTGGACCGTGAACACCTCATGAGACCGTGAACCTCATGAGGCCGTGAACTCTATAGGGCCGCAAACCCATCCTTGGGTGGCCGTGAAACCCCTTCCAAGCTTCCATTTGTGAGCCTAACACTTAATTTAGGGTGTTTCCTACAACCTTAGGTAGTTCCCCATTCTAGTTAGTAGTTATAAACAATAATTGAATACCCATATATGTGAATATATGCCTTATAGGATCCAACAGTGCTTCGGGACTTCATTTGTGACCTCAAGCATCCTATATCTATCTTACCTTCCAGATAACTCACAATCTAGTGAGTTCATACCCCTATATTTTCCGAGCTTTTAATGTTTTAATGGGGGGGGGGGGGGAATACAAGTAAAAGCACAAGTAATCTTGTATTTGAAAATATAATTTGGTTTAATATATTTTCCTATCGTTAGCATACATTGAACGTAGAACATACTAAACATGGTAAACATTGTTACTACTAGACTTAAAATCAGTTTCACAAAAGATGTTAAGATACAAACATTACAAACACCGTTTTAAAAACAAAGGAAACAAACTTATGAATTATGAAATAAAAGGTACTATTTTATAAGGATTCATGTTAATAACAAAAAGGGTTTTCATAGTATTATTCGTGGATTCGTTGAGAGAACTACACTTTGAGACACGTCTTCTGGGAAGTCTACCCCTTGTAACCAGAGTCTCCTGGAGGGAGAGCGTGAGTTTGTGTGTAGATCTATACGGGAGTGACAATCCCGCACCCTGACTATTAGCTATAGTCAACCTAGGGTGACAAACGTCATTCAGTTCACGACGTCCGAAGTATGTCGTAATGTTTATCGTCCATAGTATGGTTATAAGAACTCATAGGGGAAACAACGACTTGTTCACGTATTAATATACCTAACAAACAGTCAACAGGGTTAGTAACTATGTGATGACTTAGTATGTATACTAGGGTAATATGAAATTAACAATCGACTTGTTCACGTATTAAATCAACAATACGACATGCAGTGGGATGTATGATCTCCGCCTCATTTCCTGTTCCATTTTTGGTTGTGGGCTTAGGGCAGAATCACCCAATCGACTGTCTGTTCGATCTAGATTTCTATAACTTGTATGTACTAAGTGATCACAGGAGGGTATTAACAACACTTTCAGTTTACAGAACATACTATACTTACTGGTGGTAGCCAGGGTTTTCATACAAAGGTTTTCGTACTGAATATACCATACATTACTGGTGGTAGCCAGGGTTTTCAAACAGAACAATGCTTAAACAACATAAGTAAGGTAGACACTTGTACTCTTCAGTTTTGAAACAGTTAAGACAATAGCTTACACTTAGGGAAAATATAGGATTTTCCAGGATAAACATTAGTACTCTACAAACAATCGGCTTATCATTTCACTAATGAACATTCATTGTTAATTTTGTAATTCCTTAGTTTATGCATCCAGGCTATTTATGAAGAATATCCGATAGACCATGGAATGTGTGGTTTCCGCCTCATTTCCTGTTCCTTGTTTGGTTGTGGGCTTAGGGCAGATCCACGTAATCAATTGTCTGTTCGATATTGGTTTATACATAGCTAGTATGAGCTAAGTAGTTATAAAAAGGATTGGTTAATATGTATCAAGGGGTGGAAACTAGCGATAAAAAGTCCCTCAAGGGGTTAGAGACCTTAAATAGGGCTCACAACCCCGAAAATTAGGCTTTGGCAATTACGCGGCTACGCCCTGTATAACCAACTCAACACCCAGCGTAGATCATCTGAGTCCTGTAACATCCCGAGTCCCAGGTATATTATTAAATCAATTTTATCCATTTTGGCAGGTCAACTCGACGAGTTAGATGCTCCAACTCGCCGAGTAGAGGGGTTAATTGGCCGCGTAACTTTAGAGTCTACTCGACGAGTCGGAGGACCCTGACTCGACGAGTAGGAGCTGTGTGAGGAAACCCTAATTTTCCGAGTTTGTGTCATATTTAAAGGACCTTAAGCCCTCATTTCTGCCACCCTTGTCACCCTACTACACTGTGAGAAACCCTAATCGAGCTGTAACCTTGTGTGAGGGAAAGAGAGGCTAATTTTGTGGGTTTTAGTGCATTCTTGGGGGAGAGTTGAAGAGCAAGAGACCTTGGATGAGAAGGAGCTTCTGGATCTGGTGTTCACTGTAACATCCCGTAAATTTCTATCTTGTAAAGTCAACCAAAGTTAAACAAGGGTCAACTAAGGTCCTTTTTATCGTTTGGGTTTTTATGTAGGTTATAATAATAACCTTTATTTAATAAAAATCCTTAAAATAACTGTAACTGAATTTAGAAGGAAGGGCTTAAAGCCTCGGGATGCAAAAGATTCACATACGCAAACCCTCGCAGCAGTGAACGAGGTCGTGAACGACTTCGGCCGTAAACTCTCCGAACCTTATCGCCTCGGAAACCGAATCTTATCGCATTGGGGCACGTTCTCGGTCGCAAACCCACCTCGTACCGTAAATGAGGTTCACGGCCGTAAACCCTCGGACCGTGAACCCTCGCATATATATATATATATATATATATATATATATATATATATATATATATATATATATATATATATATATATATATATATATATATATATATATATATATATATATATATATATATGTTCCAGCTAGTTTTTACTTCATTTTTCACTTCCACTCGAGATTTCAAGCCTTTTCTCTTAATTATCATCCACCAAGAACATCATATCTCCTCAAGAACACATCAAGATCATCCTTATTCATCATATTCAAGTGTTAAACACTAGTTCTTCACAAGATCTAACAGGTATCAATTCTTGATCTTGTTATCACTTCAAGAACACCCTTCCATCTTCATATACTAGGCTAAAATCCATTGATTTCGCTAGTTTTCATGAAGAACACGAAGAACAACCACCTGAAAACCTTTGAATCTCCTTAACAAGCTGCTTAGATTCATCAAGTGTTCTTCATTCATCAAGAACACCTGGCCGTAAACTCCTGGCCGTAAACCCATTTCAGCCTCTAATCTAGCTTCAAACACTTCTATTTGTAAATTATACTTACAAATTAGTCCGGTTTCTAATCATTCCTATGATTATTTTAGCTAATTGGATGCATATATGCTATACAAATCACTATATAGGACTTGTTTTCTTGCGGGATATCACTCGTGGAACTAAGCATCCTATATCAAATCATCATTTGAATCACCCTCCAAAAGGTGAGTTCATACCCCCCGTATTTTCATAGTTTTTACTGTTTTAAGGGGGGGGGGGGGGATACAAGTCTAACACAAAGATTTTGTGTTACAAACAAATAGTTTCAAAATATCTTCTCAAAATGGATTTCAGTTATCATCAAATCAAATGGTTTCAAAAATTTGTGTTAAAACGACATCAAATCACCAAAAGTATTTCAAAATATTAAACTTTTTAAATGATTTTATAAACTTATATTTTTCCCCAGAAATCATACATATATATATATATATATATATATATATATATATATATATATATATATATACATATATATAAATATATATATATATATATATATATATATATATATATATATATATATATATATATATCTATATATATATATGTGACAACCGTCAAAATTGAGTCAAGTAAAAAGTCAAACAAAGTCAACAAGTCAAAACCAATCGACTCAATTAACCCTTGTATATTAGGGTTTACACTATGTAATTGCTGTACAATGCAATATCTTAATGAGAGAAACATCATTTCGAAAGTTCGTGTGTTGAATTTCCTAAGTAAACATTGAACCAAAACGATAAAACATTATTGCACACTCATCGGGAGTGTGTACGACACTAAAACACGGTTTAACAGGGTTTATGGACCTTGCGTTGCGAAGCCGCACACTCAAAAAGATCACAAACGAAACCTCTCTCAATCTCTTTCACTCAATCTCTCTCTATTAAAATCTCTCCCAAATCTCTCCCGAATCTCTCTCAAAAGTTACTTTAACTTTTTGTAATCATTTGGGTCATCTCGACCCTTAACCGGGTCAAAAACCACTTGAAACGGGGTAAAAACGGGTAAAATAACCTTAAGGAACCAAAACCCTCCTATTAGAAGCGAAGCCTCTCATGAGAAGCCTCTCAGGACCGAAGCCTCTCATGAGAAGCCTCTCAGGACCGAAGCCTCTCATTAGAAGCCTCTCAGGACCGAAGCCTCTCAGGACCGAAGCCTCTCATGAGAAGCCTCTCAGGACCGAAGCCTCTCATTAGAAGCCTCTCAGGACAGAAGCCTCGCATGAGAAGCCTCTCAGACAGCCCATGCGAGAGGTCTCGCAGACGGCCCCTTTTTACCGGTTTTTCGACTACGACTTCGTTTTAACTCCGTTTTTCATTATTTTAACGTGGGATTTTCACCCAAAACTTTATTTTATAAACTAAGGCCCCAAAATATATAAATCTCCAGGGTTTTTATAAAAATATATTAAAAGAATTAGTGGTTGAACTAATTATTGAGGGAATATTTGCTTTTCCTTAATTTATGGCAAAAGCAAACCACCACCACCTCACTCTATGATTAGCCACTCTTTCCCACTACCCCTTGTCACCTTAGTGGACCTTTACACCCAATCTCCAGCTCTTCCCACGTTCTAAGAGCTGGAGAATTGGTCATCTCTCCTCATTCTCATTAACTTCTTTCATTCTACACTTAGCAACCAAAGAACACTCTCCAAAATTCTCTCATCTTTTCTCTCAACTTCAAGAACTTCAAGGCTTTCTCCAGGGATTTCTTTCTTCAATTAGTAAGTATCTTCATCATTCATATAATTATTACACTCCATTCTACTCAAATCATTGATATCTTACACAAATTCCATCTTATTCGGTGTTAGATTCTCGAATCATCAAGACATCTTCTTAGTGTTCTTGGGTTGAACACTTCCTCTCTCTTACTTTCACCTACTGAAACCACATAGGGTGAGTTCATACCCCTACATTTACATGTTTTTCTTAAGTTTTAAGGGGGGAATACAAGTAAAATCATCAAGAACACAATTAAACTTTTTCTATCAGATTACATCAGAAAAGATGAACTTCGATCACGGACTGTTTTGGTCAACTTAAATATTTTAGTTTTCAAAACTGTTCCAGGTGCGAGTAGTTCAAACTCTTAGCTTTACAATGGCTACTTGCACATCTCCATATGATTTTTCTACAATTTATAGTGATTTTTACAAAACTGCCTATCATTTCAGAGGCAAACCCGGACCAGTCTGTGATTATGAACATTTTCACCTCTGTTAGAGATCACTAAAAATCATGATAAAATTTACGAACAAACTAGACTCATATTCCAAACTCTCAGAATTTGCGGATTTGGGTTTAGAGCTTTGATGATTTTTCTATAAATTTTCTAAGAACAGTAACAGAAACTGTATACAACAAAAAGTTGCTGTCAATTTCATTTCACCTTGTAACATGTTGAGCAAGGTGTATATCTTTATGTGATTATATGTTATTGCAATATATGACATTTTATCTTAATATTTAGACACACATCAGTTTACAAATGGATTTGGACATATAAAATATAAAGAATAACAAGTGATTATAATCAAAGTACAACCGATACATTCAAACATTTAATAAACTATTTTGAATATAGTTTGCATACATTACTACGTACTACCCTTGGTTGATAAACTATAATAGGTATAGTTTATGATACATTACATAATACATACATTTAAAAAGGGTACATTTATACAAAGGATATTTTCATTAAGCAAGGTACGGCCATACGGTACCAAGTTTTCATAACACGTAATTCCGTTAATGACTTTATGAAACATTACATAACACATACATTTAAAAAGGGTACATTTATACAAAGGATATTTTCATTAAGCAAGGTACGGCCATACGGTACCAAGTTTTCATTACACTACACGTAAATTCGTTAATGACTTCTGTGAGACATTCGATTCAATTTACAAATAAGTCCTGTATTATAACCAGAGTCTCCTCGAGGGAGAGCGTGATACTTGTGTATAGATCTATATTGGGTCTGACAAACCCACACCTTAGCTGCATGCAACAGCTAGACCGACAGGTCTGGGGTGACAAATGTCATAACATTTCCGACGCCTGAAGAACGTCGTTTCAGGCCAACTAGGTCATAGCATGGTTATAATAACTGACATGTGGTATTAACAAACATAGAATTTACGGGGATTTCACTAAAATCAAACGAGTTTATGTCGATTTAAACTTGCATTGTTTTACTATAAGGAACGAACACTACTTGTACATTTCGGTCTTTGGGTTTTAAGACTACATTTACACATTAAGGAAAATATTGGATTTTCTGGAACGAACACTACTTTTACAATAAAAGGCTTTAATAAACTCACATAAAGTATTAATGAATATTGGAATTTACGGGAACTTCATTAAAATTAAATGAGTTTACGTCGATTTAAACTTACATTATTTATTATAAGTAAGAAAAGTTACTTATACATTTCGGTCTTTGGATTTAAGACTACCTATACATTTTAAGGAAAATATTGGATTTTTCTAAAACAAATACTACTTTTACAAACGAAAGGCTTTTAATAATACCAAACAAAAGCTTATGAACTCACCAACCTTTGTGTTGACACTTTTTCAAACAACTTGTATTCTCAGGAAATCATTAAACAGGTAACCAAGTGCTTTTGAGGATGGGACGCTAAGGCGTCTACTATTTCATATTTTGTCAACATATTGTAATTGATTCGTAAACATGTAATTCATACAATGATGTAACTTTTTCAATTATATATATGTTGGTTGCGTTTGCTTGAATTACTATTACAATTGTTGTTATGATACTATACATGAAGTCCTCCACCCCCGGACATTTCCGCCATCCTTGGTTTGGGGGTGTGACAATATATATATATATATATATATTTATATATATATGTATATATATATATATATATATATATATATATATATATATATATATAAGGTTTAAAAGGATTAGTACTAATAACCCACTTTGGTTCCTTTTCCTTGTTTGGATGTGGGCTTATAGTATCGGTTATTTGTCCGAATTTCATTTAAATTTTACTTATATATATATATATATATATATATATATATATATATATATATATATATATATATATATATATATATATATCGTATAGGTATATAAATATAAAAGTTATTTCATTCAGTTCAAATACCCTTTGTAACATGTTGAGAAAGGGGTTGCATTCATGAACAGTTAGTATCAATTCGGAAAGTACATATAAATTATAATAGGTATAATTTATGATTCATAGAACATTAATTCACGATTCAAGTATACTAATGTACATTGTACAAGAACAAGGGTTTGATTCAAAACTAATCAAGAGTATACATCTTTCATATACTAATTCAGGGGCATAATATCAATCATTCATTTCAGAATGTTTGGGTTTTCATATCCATTATACATGTAACGTCTATATGCTTTTTATGAGTCAATTGATTCAGGTTGTTTAGTTCATTTACACAACATAGTTAAAGTCCTGACATTATAACCAGAATCTCCAGTCGGGGATCGAAACAATGTGTGTATAGATCTATATTGGGATTTACAACCCCGCACTCAGACTGCTAGCTACAGTCAGGCATACACGCCTACGAGTGACAGTTGTTATCAACAGCTTTCAACGCCTTCAATGCGTTGGGTTAGGCCATCTAGTCTCAGTATGGTTATAATAACTCATTAAAAAGATATTAACAATACGTTAGTGTATAATTAACTAAACGTAAGTACATTTTCAAAGTACCAGTTTACCATGATACAGTTTTTATAGTATTACATCTCAGTATTCAATAACAACTGGTGAAGCCATGCACACTTTCACTTATACAGTTTTTACAAAAAGGAATTCAATAACAAAACACTGGTTTACAAATAGAACGGTTTTATTTGATTAAAACTACTTTTCATATACAACATAAAATATAGGATTTTCTGGAACGGTTTACATATTCAAGAAACAGAAAACATACATTCAAACATAAATACTTATGCACTCACTCAACTTTATGTTGATACTCTCTCTTTCAAATTATTTGTATTCTCAACGAATTAGTAGACAGGTACTCCCCGATCTTTTGAGAAGATGGAGCTATTTTGAGTCATGTCTTCTTCTTTTGTATAACTATTTTGGTTTCAATATACAATGATTGAACACATGTAAATACTTATACTTTTTAAATACAATGGTTGTTTGTACTTTGATTACTATGATGCATTTGTGATACTACAAATGAAGTCATCCACCCCCGGATGTTTCCGCCGTCTGGTTTGGGGGTGTGACAGATTGGTATCAGAGCATTGTTTATAGTGAACTCAGTATATCAATCCATAAAAGATATACAAACTATAAATAAATTGGGGCTGAGAGCTCTGACTACATGTATACTTTTTTAAAATTTAAGTATTTTTACAAGAAGTATACTAACACTCATACCTAAAAGTACAGTATCACAGTCATAAGAACTTAAAAGTATTTGGATGTTGGACACTACAGTCAAACCTGGGCAGTTATGTAATCATATCTGGGATTCATATAGCCTGATCAACTATATTGGTTTGAGATATGACCAACATGTGTTTGGGAGTGATGGAGGTGTTGCGACATGTCTAAAACTTACCAACTAGACATATATAGAAGAACTCCAGAACATAAATATTAAAATACTATAGGAGTATTTTAGGGACTATATACTAATAACAAACATGTGAATACAAAAGAACCATTGTGAGTAGAACTATAAATACTAAGGGTATATTATAGTTATATATAATTAAAGTTTTATAGACTTAGAATATGTGATCTAGCTTCATTTCCTGTTCCTTGTTTGGTTGTGGATTTAGAGCCGGATCATTTAATCAAAGTTTTATTATACCCAAGTTATATATAACTAGTATACACTTTGTAGTTATTGTAATACCTAAAACAAGTTATACAAAATACATTACTTGTTAACTGTAAGTTTCTCTCGGAGAAACTAGTATTTGTAATCTATCGTTACTAATTATATTCTATATCTCTTATCCCCATTCTCGCTTAGATATCAATGGCTGTATTTCATCTACCCGGAGACCCGTACTTTCTCGATCAAGGGAAGGGTGGATGGCTCGATGCAGAGCCAGAAGAGAATCATGAAATTCCCTTAGATGATGATTTTGCAGAGAATTTTCCTGAAGACATTGATTCGGAATCAGAAGCCTATAATCCACCACCGGTTGCCCAGAATCCTAATCCACGATAAAACTTTCAAGGCCCGACGCCTTCGTGGGCTGAGAACTTGGATAGGTGGAGCCGGGAGCAGGGTCAACCCTTACCCTACAACAGAGACCAAATCTTCTACAACCTAAGTGAGGGAGGCTCCGCAGACAGAATTCTTCCCATCTTGGTTCGCCGAGTGACTCGAAATGTTGAGCTAGGAATGAAAGCCATTCAACAAACCGTTGAGCTTGATGCTGACACGAACGCCAATACGGATCGTATTTGTAATCTTGAACTTGCTCATGGGAGAGCTATGAGAGACAATGAGGCTCTGCAGCAAGATCTAGCTGCAATTAGAGCTGAAGTCATAGAGCTCCGAGCACGCCAGACAGTGTATGAAAGACACCTGCTTGATGTGGAGGGTCAGCTGGCCGAATTAAGGGTTCATCCGAATGGTGCCCGTCACCAGTAGGAGATGCTCTACACATCCTTTCTTTTGGTTTAAGAGATAGATTATACTCCACTCACCCTCTGTTTACTCTTTTGGTTATAGTTAAGTCTGCGGATATGTTCAAGCGTTATTTTTGATGTTTTTCAGTACGACTTCAAAAATTTCATTTTCGGTAGGTCGGTTTGAGGTCGATGTTTTTCCAGTAATTTGGTGTATTGTAGACCTGTTTAGGGTCAAGTTTTCCAGACTCTATGTATTCAATATACCAATATAATCGACATGCATTTTCATACTCTTTGGAAAATAACCATTCAATTTCATATTATCCTATTGCAAGTTGTACTTGTAGTAGACTTCTATTTCCAATTCATTACAAGATTCATATTGAACTAAATGTTTTAGTTCAGAGATATCATATTCATGTTCACTCTTGATATCTTACCATCTTTTCATCTTTTAACTTTTATAGTAAAAGATGCCTCCTCGGAGAAACCCAAGGTGTGTCAATGTTAATGAAGCGCCAACACCACGTCCACCACCACCTCCTCAATTCAACGCTGCCATGTTTCAGGCGGCGGTCACGGAAGCTGTTGCAGCTGCTATGTCTCATATAAACACCCCTGGTGTAAGTGGATCAGGAGTTGGTGCGCATCCCTCTAACCACGGCGAGAGTCACGGGAACTCACGAGAGTGTACCTATAAGGATTTATCGAACGCCAAACCAAGGACCTTTAACTGGACTGGAGGAGTGATGGCGTTAAGACAATGGATTGAGAAGACAGAGGCAATTTTTGAAATCTGCTCCTGTCCAGAGAGTAGAAAGTTCAAATTCGATGTTTGTACCTTTGCTGATAGAACCCTAACATGGTGGAACGGCCATGTTAAGTCAGTAACCCTGGTAGTGGCTAATTCTATAAGTTGGGAGAACTTAAAGACCATGCTGATGCGGGAGTACTGTCCGCGAGGGGAAATTCAGAAACTTGAGCAAGAGCTCTGGGGTCTTACTGTGGGTGGTTCAGACATAACAACCTACACAAATCGATTATGTGACTTAGCGATACTTTGTCCAGAAATGGTTGCTCTGGAGAGCAAAAAGATAGAGAGGTATATTTGGGGGCTGTCACCCCAGATTCAGGCAAGTGTCATTGCTTCCAAGCCTGTTACCTTTGACAATGCCAAAGAGCTGGCACAGTCGCTCATTGACCATGGATCTCGTCAAAACTCTGTGGTAGCTACCCCAGAACAACCCAAGGGAAACAACAACAACAGCAAGAAGAAAGGTTGGAATAAGAGGAAGGGAAAATTTTCATAGGAACCTACGAAGAAGCAACAATTAGTGGGAGTCCATGCTGCTACTGTACCTGCTGCTGTTCCTGCTAACCCTGCACCAGCTAAGCCTTATGCTGGTAATCTCCCCAAATGCAACAAGTGCAATTTTCACCACAATGGAAATTGTTGGGAAATGCAGTGTCGTAACTGCAACAGAAAATGGGCCTACTGCTCGATTCTGTAGATCACCACCCCAACCGATTAACCAAGTACATGCCGCTGGAGTAGGTCAAGCATGCTAGCAATGCGGTGATGTGGGGCATTTCAAGAGAGATTGTCTGAAAGATGGAAATGTTGGTGGAGTTGGGAGGATTCTAGCTTTGGGTCACGAAGAAGTGGTGGCAGACCCTGCGGTGGTCACGGGTACGTTTTTCTCAACGATACTTATGCATGCATTCTATTTGATTGTGGTGCTGAGAAAAGCTTCGTGAGCCATAATTTCAAACACCTGCTAAATCAAAATTTCCAACCACTAAATGAAACTTTCACAGTCAAAATGACTAACGAGAAATCCGAATCTACCAACGATATATATATATATATATATATATATATATATATATATATATATATATAGGATGTACCCTTACCTTGAATAACTTTTTGTTCCAAATAGACTTTAAGCCAGTCTCTATCAAAAGTTTCGACGTCATAATAGATATGGATTGGTTGTGCTCTAACCATGTTGACATCCTATGCTATGAAAGAGCCATTCGTCTGAACTTGCCAACTAACGAAACTCGTATTATATACGGCGACAAACCCGGAACGAACCTTCAGATCATTTCTTGCATCAAGGCACAAAAGTACCTTCACAAGGAGTACTGTGCTTTCTTGGCTCACGTGGTAGACAAAAAGCAAGAAATAAAAGACATCGCGAGCATTTCTGAGGTCTGCAACTTTCTCGATATTTTTCCCGACGATCTTCCAGGAGTGCCTCCCGAACGACAAGTCGAATTCAGAATCGACTTAATCCCTGGGGCTAACCCAGTAGCCAAATCCCCCTATCATCTTGCGCCTCCTGAAATGCAGGAATTATCCTACCAGCTGAACAAACTCCTTAGCAAGGGTTTATAAGACCAAGCTTCTCACCCGGGGGAGCACCGGTTTTGTTCGTGAAGAAGAAGGATGGATCATTCCGTATGTCCATAGACTACCGCGAGCAGAATAAACTTACCATCAAGAATCGATATCATTTTCCTCGCATTGACGATCTGTTCGACCAACTTCAAGGTGCGAGCTACTTCTCGAAAATAGACCTAAGATTCGGGTATCATCAGTTACGGATTTTGGAGGAGGACATTCCCAAAACCGCATTCAGAACTTGATATGGTCATTACGAGTTTGTAGTGATGCCATTCGGATTGACGAATGCACCTGCTGTGTTCATGACTTGATAAATAGAGTGTGTCGTCCATTCTTGGACAAATTCGTCATAGTCTTCATTGATGACATCCTTATCTACTCAAGAAGTGAAGAGGAACATGGCCAACATCTTCGTCAAGTATTGCAAACTCTTAGGACAAAGAAACTCTATGTGAAGTTCTCAAAGTGCGAGTTTTGGATCAGGAAGGTTGATTTCCTAGGTCACATGGTCAGTTCAGAAGGAATACACGTGGACCCTTCCAAAATAAAGGCAATTGAGAACTGGTCAGCACCTAAAACACCTACAGAAATCCGTCAATTCTTAGGTCTTGCTGGCTACTATCGCAGATTCATCCAGAATTTCTCTAGAATTGCTAAACCTCTTACCACCCTGTGTCACACCCCAAAAACAGAACAACGGAAACGTTCAGGGGCGGAGGACGTCATGTACAGTATCACAACAATGCATAATAGTAAAACAAGCAACAACATCATCCATTGCATTAATAATATAATTTAATACAAGTGTGTTCCGTATAGTTTATAAGACACCAAAATATGAATCAAAATAAGAGATGAGTCTTGAACGTGCTCCATCTCCTCAAAACATGGTCATCGGTACCTGTCTACTGGTGACCTGAGAATACAAGTCATTTTGAAAGCGTAGATCAGCATTAAAGCTGGTGAGTTCATAAGTATTTTAGTGTCATTGTTTGTATAAGTTTGAATAAAGTTTTTGTAAATGTTTGATGTAAAAGTTTGTAAGTGTTTGATGTAAATGTTTGTAAACTTCCTAGAAAATCCTATATTTTTTACTAAAGTAGTCTTCTACCAAGACTCAACTGTTCTTTATGTTTGTTCTTTTGTAAAAGTGAGTATTTTCCCAAAGTATGACTATCATTACCAAAATATAGTTTTCATTACCGTTTATGTGAGAAGATCACAATGTGAATGAAATGGGAAAAATAAAGATGTACTGTAGTTTTATCTATGTAACTACCAGTGTACTAACTACCTTAAACATGTTTGTTTAATTAAGGTAAAATGTGATAAGATTGTAACCATACTTGATTGACTAGTATAACACGACGTTCGAGATGCCGAAATGGTATGATATTCGTCACCCGTAGACCTGCAGGTCCCACTGTAGCTAGCAGCAAGGTGTAGGATGGTCAATCGCATATAGATCTATACACAAATTCACGTTCTCCCTTCAGGAGACTCTAGGTACAAAACGTGACACAACAGTATTTTTCCGCGCCATGAAGTAGTGGCTCACATTATTGTTATAGTGTTCTTGTATTTGTATAGTATGCTCTTTCCGTCTAGTGTGTAGTATGTTCTCTCTGTCTAGTATATAGTATGTTCTCTCTGTCTAGTATATAGTATGTTCTCTCTGTCCAGTGTGTAGTATGTATTGTTTCTCGTTATAGTATGTACTGTTTATAGTAAGTATTGTTTCTCATTATAGTAAGTATTGTTTCTCGATATAGTATGCTTGAACTGATTCATGTATGAACTGACTCTTGTATGTGTCATTGTTCTAGAAATAGTAAGTAGTGACTTCCTAAACTATACCTATTATAGTTTACTAGCAATGTTATTTGTATGATTGAACATGTTTGTTATACCTTTGCTACCCAAAGGTATTGAAATGAACGAAGAACTTTTATATATTTATATATACATATACATAATATATAACTAAGATTCAAACGACATTCGGACAAACAACCGACACCCCAAGTCCACAACCAAACAAGGAACAGGAAATAAGGCGAGTTATCAGTCCTAAGCCCTTTCAATCCTACTTATATAACTATATCCATATAGGCATGATTTTGACAAAACATAAGTTTAAAAGAGTTTTGATAAAAAGAGTTTAACATATAGAAGAGTTTATAAAACGATTTGAAGCAGTTTGTTTTATAACACAGTTTGAAGTATAAGGAATCCATTTGTTTGATAGTTATTAATCACATATGATTTGATACAATAACTATAATTGTTCTACTTGTATCCCCCCCCCCCCCCATAAAAGCATTTAAAATCATTTAAAAGATAAGTTAAGGGGTATGAACTCACCTGCAGTGAGTGATACGAATGGAAGATCGATAAAAGGATGTTAAGTGTCAAGTGAAGCCTCGAGCACAACGGATCCTAATAAGCATATAATGACACATATATGTATTTAATTAGTGTTTATACAACTAATCATGTAAGGAAAACACCTAATGGACTAGGAAACACTTATATTGAAGTGTTACAATCACAAACGATTGCATCAAAGGGGTTTAAGGCCACACATGAGTGTGTACGACCAAGGTGTGTACGGCCACCTCGGTGTACGGCCGCCTGGGTGTACGGCCCTGGAGTGTACGGCCGTAAACTCCTTGCAGAACATGCCAAGAAGTGTTTTAAGGCCCTATCTAGCATCCTCTAAGTGTCCATGATCTAATGTTGGGACATAACATGATTTGAAGGCCTAGATATGCACTAAACAAGGGGTGTACGGCCATATGAAGGGTGTACGGTCGTACACTCCTTGAAGTTCTTGCTTTGGACGATTTTAAGGTCAACATCTAGTAGGTAACAAGCATAGAAAGAGGTACTTACGATTTAGAAGCCTTTAAGGGGGTGTTTAAGGTCCAAGAACTAGTAGTTGTTCTTGGTGAAAATGTTGAACACTTGAAGATCTAACCAAAAGAAGTAATGTCATGGAACTTCACTAGATAGTGTATAGAATCAACTAATCAAAGGAAGTAACACTTACATTCTTGAAGATCTAGGTGAAAACCCCGATGATAGTTGAGAGAGAATCGATTTCTTGGCTTGAATGGGTGAAAAGTGTTTAAAAATGGCTAAGTGTCACTTATATATGTGACAGTGTACGGCCATGAGGGGGTGTACGGCCGTACACCCATGTGTATAGTCGTACACCCCTCTTGAAGGAGTGTTTGGCCCGAATTTAAAAGTATGAAATTTAGCAACTCATTCCTATGTCCTATTCTTGAATGTATAAGACTTAGAACACTCAAACAGACCCTAAACAATGCTAAATGATAGCAGAAACGAGTCTGACTTTGATTGAATTGAATAACTGTACAAGATAGAAATTTCGGGTTGTCACATCATCCACCCGTTAGAGAGAATTTCATCCCGAAATTAGAGTTTAAGCAATTAAGCAATTAGAAATAACTAAGCAAAAAGATGAGGATATTTTAGTTTCATTTGATCCTAGCGTTCCCAAGTGAATTCAGGTCCTCGCTTGGCATTCCAGCGAACCTTCACTATCGGGATACGGCTTTGCGTCGTTTGCTTGACCTCTCCGTCCATGATCTCTACTGGTTCTTCCACGAAGTTGAGGCTCTCGTTGATCTCTATCTCGTCGAGTGGGATTACAAGAGTCTTGTCGGACAGACACTTTTTCAAGTTCAAGACGTGGAAAGTAGAATGTACGTTACTAAGTTCGCGAGGTAGTTTGAGTTTGTAAGCTATAAGGCCGATTCTAGCGATAATCTCAAAAGGCCCTACGTATCTTGGATTTAGATTTTCAAGCTTTCTGAAGCGTATCAAGCCCTTCCAGGGTGAGACCTTCAATAGAACACGGTCGCCCACCTGGAATTCCAAAGGTTTCCTTCCCTTGTCTGCGTAGCTTTTCTGTCGGTCTCTACAGGCTTTCAATCGCTCACGAATTTGAACGATCTTCTCTGTCGTTTCCTGAATGATTTCCGGACCTGTGAGAGTGCTCTCAGGAACTCGTCCTTTAGCTAACTGCGTGTCGCCCACCTCTGCCCAGCACAAAGGGGATCTACACTTACGGCCATAGAGGGCTTCAAATGGAGCAGCCTTTATGCTCGTGTGATAACTGTTATTGTTGGAAAACTCGATAAGGGGTAAGTGAGTATCCCATGCCTTCCCAAAATCTATCACACAGGCTTGCAACATATCTTCTAAAGTTTCAATAGTCCTCTCACTTTGTCCGTCGGTTTGCGGATGGTAGGTTGTACTCATGTCCAACCTAGTTCCTAGGGAACTTTGTGGCGACTGCCAGAATCTTGAAGTGAATCTACTATCTCTATCAGAGATAATGGATATGGGAACACCATGCAGTCGTACGACCTCCCTAATGTATGTTCTCGTTACTTTTTCAATCTTGTCAGTATCTTTGATAGGCAGGAAGTGTGCGGACTTTGTTAACCTGTCTACGATCACCCATATGGTATCGAGACCACCCGTCGTCTTGGGCAACTTGGTTATGAAGTCCATTGTGATCCGCTCCCACTTTCATTCAGGTATCTCCGGTTGCTGAAGTAAACCTGATGGTTTTTGGTATTCGACCTTAACCTTGGCGCAAGTAAGGCATTTACTTACGAAGGTAGCAATCTGTGCTTTCATGTTAGGCCACCAGTATAGCTTTTTAAGATCCAGATACATCTTATCTGAACCTGGGTGGACGGAATAGCGAGTGTTGTGTGCTTCTGTCATGACCAAGTCTCTGAAACCACCGTGTCTTGGTGTCCAGATCCGATCCATGAGATACAAGGCTCCGCCACCATTGACTTCCAAGTTTTTATCCATCCCTCTAAGGGATTCACCCGCCACATTTTCAGGTTTCAAGGCTTCAAGCTGAGTCTCCTTAATTTGTGTGGACAAGTGTGAATGGATAGTCATAGTCAAAGATTTGACCCTACGACCAGAGTATTCTTTCCGACTTAGGGCGTCAGCTACTACGTTGGCCTTGCCTGGATGATAACGAATTTCGCATTCATAGTCACTCTATAGCTCGACCCATCGTCATTGTCTCATGTTGAGCTCCTTCTGGTCGAATATGTGTTGTAGGCTTTTGTGGTCTGTAAAGATAGTGCTTTTTGTACCATACAGGTAGTGTCTCCAGATCTTCATAGCAAATACCACTGCTCCCAACTCAAGATAGTGTGTGGTGTAGTTGACCTCGTATGTCTTTAGCTGTCTTGAGGCATAGGCGATGACCTTACCTCGTTGCATCAGAAC
Source organism: Lactuca virosa (assembly GCF_052849685.1). Lineage (NCBI taxonomy): Eukaryota > Viridiplantae > Streptophyta > Magnoliopsida > Asterales > Asteraceae > Lactuca > Lactuca virosa. The sequence goes on from NC_136427.1 coordinate 214,145,773, forward strand.
ACAGTCGAGCCCTTGGTTGGATTCATCACAATAAACCACGAAGTCTTCTATCCCTTCTGGGAGGGATAGTATCGGTGTGGTGAATAAGGCTCGCTTTAGCGTTTGAAACGCTTTATCTTGCTTCTCTTCCCAGTTAAAGGCCACGCCCTTCTGGGTTAATGTTGTAAGCGGTTTCGCAATCCTTGAGAAGTTCTGAATGAACCTGCGATAGTAGCCAGCGAGGCCTAGAAATTGACGAATTTTTGTAGGCGTCTTCGGTGCTGACCAGTTCTCAATGGCTTTGATTTTGGAAGGGTCCACGTGAATTCCCTCTTCTCTAACCACGTGACCCAAGAATTCGACTCTTCGGATCCAAAATTCACATTTCGAGAACTTCACATAAAGCTTCTCTGATCGCAGTGTTTCCAAGACCTGACGTAGATGTTGACTATGCTCCTCCTTACTACGAGAGTAGATAAGTATGTCATCTATGAAGACAATGACGAACTGATCCAAGTAAGGACGTTACACCCTATTCATTAAGTCCATGAATATTGCGGGCGCATTGGTCAATCCGAACGGCATCACTACAAAATCGTAGTGTCCATAACGAGTTCGGAAGGTTGTCTTCGGAACATCCTCCTGTAGCACTTGTAATTGGTGATACCCGGATCTCAGATCTATCTTTGAAAAGAAGTTCTCCCCTTGAAGTTGGTCAAACAAACCGTCTATGCGAGGCAGAGGGTAACGATTCTTGACGGTCAGTTTGTTAAGTTCCCGGTAGTCGATGCACATACGGAACGATCTGTATTTCTTCTTGACGAACAAGACCGGTGCTCCCCAGGGTGAGAAGCTTGGTCTGATAAAGCCCTTGCTGATCAATTCGTTAAGTTGACTGGATAGCTCCTGCATCTCAGCTGGTGCTAGGCGATAGGGAGATTTGGCTACTGTGGTAGCCCCTGGAACTAAGTCGATTCGGAACTCGACTTAACGTTGCGGAGGTAATCCTCGGAGTTCTTCTGGAAAGATGTCGGGAAATTCGTGTACCACTGGGATGTTCTTTATGTCCTTCGTCTCTTGGCTCACATCGACAACATGAGCAAGGAATGCAAGACATTCTTTTCGCAAGTACTTCTGGGCTTGAATGCTCGAGATAATACGAAGGTTCGTGTCAGGTTTGTCGTCGTAGATCACTAGGGTTTCGCTAGACGGTAGATTAAGGCGAACAACCTTTTCGTAACACATGATGTCGGCACAATGAGAACTCAACCAATCCATGCCGATTATGACGTCAAAACTTTTAATTGAGACCGGCATGAGGTCGATTGGAAATGAATGGCTATCTAGTGTTAGTGTACAACCTATGTATATGCAGCTAGTACTCTCTGTCTTTCTGTTATCCATTTCTACAGTGAACGGTTCTTTAAGTGCACGTGATTTTTTCTTAAGCAAGTGAGCAAATTTCTGGTTCACGAAACTCCTCTCCGCCCCACTATCAAACATAATGCATGCATATGAGTTATCGAGGAGAAACGTACCAGTGACCACTGTGGGGTCGGCAACCGCTTGCTCGTGGCCTATATCCAAAACTCTTCCCACTCCGCCAACATTCCCTGCCTTCGGGCAGTTTCTCTTGTAGTGGCTGACCTCGCCATATCTGTAGCAAGTTTGACCTACACCAGCGCCGGGGACTTGGGTGATTGGCTTTGCCGGAGCCTTGCAGAAATGAGCAGTGTGCCCCTTCCTGTTGCAGTTAGTGCAATGCAATTTCCGGCAGGGTCCGTTGTGGTGGAAGTTGCATTTGTTGCACTTGCGCAAGCTTCCAGCGTACTGCTTTGCCGGTGCAGCAGCAGTAAGTGCTATCGCAGCATGAACAGCAACGACATGTTGCTTTTTAGCAGCGCCCTGCACCGCGTTCTTCTTTTTGTTATCCCAGAACTTCCGCTTGTTGTCAGCGGCTTTGGAGCGTTCTGAGATGGCTAGGGTTGTTGTTGTTGACGGGGTGCGGACTCCATGGTCAATGAGTCGATGTGCCAACCGTTTGGCACTGTCGAAGGTAGTGGGGTTCGAAGCTAACACGTTCCCCTGAAATGGAGGCACCAGCCCCCAGATGTACCTTTCCACCTTATTCGCTTCAGAAGGGACCATTCTCGGCCATAGTGCTACCAGATCGCTGAATCTGGCAGTGTAGGAGACTATGTCGGAGCCCTTCATGGTTAGGCTCCAGAGTTCCTGTTCAAGCTTCTGAGCCTCGCCCCTCGGACATTATTCCTCGATCATAAGCTCCTTCAGAGCTTCCCAGCCCATAGCATTTGCCACTATAAAGGGTTAGTGACTTGACATGGCTATTCCACCATGTCAGGGCTCGGTCCGCGAAGGTGCAGGTGGCAAATTTTACTTTGCTCCCTTCCGGACAGGAGCAGATCTCAAAGCTCGACTCCGTTTTCTCGAACCATTGCGATAGGGCAATGATTCTGCCAGTCCCATTGAAGTTCCTGGGTTTGTAGCTGGTGAAGTCCTTATACGAGCACTCCCTAGAGCGCACTGGAGCATCACCATGAGTGGAATGCACAGTAGTTCCACTCCCGCTAGTACCGGTAGTGGTGAATTATGCTAGGGCTGTCGTAACAGCCGCATTCACTGCAGCTTGGATAGCTTCTGGGTTGTATTGAGGAGGAGGAGGAGTTTGATTCAGAGTTATTGGAGTAGTGTGCCTGTTCGACCTACGAGGAGGCATCTTGTAGCTAAAAAATCACAAGATGAAGATATTGGTAAGCATTCAATAGAGATAATGATGAGAGTGAATCATGGACTAACTCTCCATAGCCCAATAAAACAGATGAGAGTATGATTGAAATAGAGATCTAGCAATAGAAAGATGAAAGCATTTGGATAAGAATTTCCATGAGATTAGATATCTGTCAATAATATTGGTATTACAGATGTAACAAGTTCGGGAAAATGACCTAGGAGTAGGTCTTACATCAAACCAAGATAATAAAATTTTGACAGAATAAGACCTAGCGGACTGAAAGTCCAAGGTTTTTAAGATAAACAGGAAATTACAGGGAAAAATGCTACTTAGAGCATAGATTAAGAAGGATAATCCTTAGATCAAAAGGAAAGATGAACAGAGCATCTCCTACTAGCGACGGGAACCCCTTGGGCGAACCCTTAAGTCAGCCAGCTGACGCTCCATTTCGAGAAGGCGTCGCTCATACACTCGCAGGCGTACTCGGTGTTCTGTGACTTTAGTTCGAGTCACAGCTAGTTCTAGCAGTAGAGTCTCATTGTCTCTCGCAGCTCTCTCACGAGCATCCTCCAGACGACAAATGCGGACAATATTGACTCCCGCATTAGCATCAACCTGCATGATTCGGTTGAGGGTTGTCCTACCCTGTATTTCATTACGAGCAACCCTGCGTACCAGAATAGGCAGGACTCTGTCCGCTGAACCTCCTTCGCTCACGTTGTAGAAGCTTCTGTCTCCGTTGTATGGCATGGGTTGACCCTGTTCTTGACTCCACGTTTCCAAACTTTCCAACCACAAAGGCGTCGGGCCTTGAAAAGTCGGACGAGCGTTAGGATTTGGGATCGGAGCTACCAGGGGTTGATCATTGACTTCTGGCTCTGGGTCAGAATCCTCGGGAAAGTCTTCTGCGAAATCATCGTCGAATGGAATTGCAGGCTCCTCTTTTGGCTCATCTTCGAGCCATGCATCGTTACCTAGGTTGGGAAAGTGCGGGTCGCCAGGGAGATTGAATCCAACCATGTTATCTAAGCGAGAAAAGGGGTAAAAGGAATAATTAATAGACGTATTAATTAAGATAATTATATGACGATCCTTACCAGTTACTCCAACATTTGTGTAGTGTATACCAGTCATATGTAACCAAAATAGGATAGACCTTCGAATAAGTGATCCTAACTCTAAGTCCACAACCAAACAAGGAACAGGAAATAAAGCAAAGATCACAGATTCTATGTCTATGACACCTTAGTTACATATAACCTTAACGTATCCACTCAGCAACTATTGACATACTAATAAAGATCTTTTTTGTTTGCACATAAGTAATTATAGTAACACAAAATACTCCTATAGTATTTTAAGTTTATGTTCTGTTCTAATGTTTTCATTGTAGTAGTGTTGGTAAGTTTTTAGACTTGCTGCAACACCACAAATATTCCTAGGCACATGCTAATCACTTCTCGGAAAGATATAGTTGATCAGGCTATATTACTCCCAGATCTGATTATATGTCCCCAAGCCTACTTGTGTTGTCGAACAATCGTAATACTTTTGTTCTGTCCTAGTGACACTGATTTTAGTATGAATTTCAGGTATGTATACTTTGGTTAAATATTTTATTATTTAAAAGTATAAACTCTTGATTAGAGTATTTTAATCTCGTTGTGTTTATAGTTGTATATCTTTTATGGGTTGATATACTCAATTCACTATAAACAAAGCTCTGATAGCAATCTGTCACACCCCTAAACCAGAACGGCGGAAACGTTCGGGGGCGGAGGACATCATGTACAGTATCACAACAATGCATAATAGTAAAACAAGCAACAACATCATCCATTGCATTAATAATATAATTTAATACAAGTGTGTTCCGTATAGTTTATAAGACACCAAAATATGAATCAAAATAAGAGATGAGTCTTGAATGTGCTCCATCTCCTCAAAACCTGGTCATCGGTACCTGTCTACTGGTGACCTGAGAATACAAGTCATTTTGAAAGCGTAGATCAGTATTAAAGCTGGTGAGTTCATAAGTATTTTAGTGTCATTGTTTGTATAAGTTTGAAGAAAGTGTTTGTAAATGTTTGATGTAAAAGTTTGTAAGTGTTTGATGTAAAAGTTTGTAAACTTCCTAGAAAATCCTATGTTTTCTACTAAAGTAGTCTTCTACCAAGACCCAACTGTTCTTTATGTTTGTTCTTTTGTAAAAGTGACTATTTTCCCAAAGTATGACTATCATTACCAAAATATAGCTTTCATTACCGTTTATGTGAGAAGATCACAATGTGAATGAAATGGGAAAAATAAAGATGTACTGTAGTTTTATCTATGTAACTACCAGTGTACTAACTACCTTAAACTTGTTTGTTTAATTAAGGTAAAATGTGATAAGATTGTAACCATACTTGATTGGCTAGTATAACACGACGTTCGAGACGCCGAAATGGTATGACATTCGTCACCCGTAGACGTGCAGGTCCCACTGTAGCTAGCATCAAAGTGTAGGATGGTCAATCCCGTATAGATCTATACACAAATTCACGCTCTCCCTTCAGGAGACTCTGGGTACAAAACGTGACACATCAGTATTTTGCCGCGCCATGAAGTAGTGGCTCACAGTATTGTTATATTGTTCTTGTATTTGTATAGTATGTTCTCTCCGTCTAGTGTGTAGTATGTTCTCTCTGTCTAGTATATAGTATGTTCTCTCTGTCTAGTATATAGTATGTTCTCTCTGTCTAGTGTGTAGTACGTATTGTTTCTCGTTATAGTATGTACTATTTATAGTAAGTATTGTTTCTCATTATAGTAAGTATTGTTTCTCATTATAGTATGTTTGAACTGACTGATGTATGAACTGACTCTTGTATGTTTCATTGTTCTAGAAATAGTAAGTAGTGACTTCTTAAACTATTCCTATTATAGTTTACTAGCAATGTTATTTGTATGATTGAACATGTTTGTTATACCTTTGCTACCCAAAGGTATTGAATTGAACGAAGAACTTTTATATCTATATACATATACATAATATATAACTAAGATTCAAACGACATTCGGAGAAACAACCGATACCCTAAGTCCACAACCAAACAAGGAACAGGAAATCAGGCGAGTTATCAGTCCTAAGCCCTTTCAATCCTACTTATATAACTATATCCATATAGGCATGATTTTTATAAAACATAAGTTTAAAAGAGTTTTGATAAAAGAGTTTAACATATAGAAGAGTTTATAAAACGATTTGAAGCAGTTTATTTTATAACACAGTTTGAAGTATAAGGAATCCATTTGTTTAATAGTTATTAATCACATATGATTTGATACAATAACTATAATTGTTCTACTTGTATCCCCCCCCATAAAAGCATTTAAAATCATTTAAAAGATAAGTTAAGGGGTATGAACTCACCTGTAGTGAGTGATACGAATGAAAGATCGATAAAAGGATGTTAAGTGTCAAGTGAAGCCTCAAGCACAACAGATCCTAATAAGCATATAATGACACATATATGTATATAATTAGTGTTTATACAACTAATGATGTAAGGAAAACACCTTATGGACTAGGAAACACTTATATTGAAGTGTTACCATCACAAACGATTGCATCAAAGGGGTTTAAGGCCACACATGAGTGTGTACGGCCAAGGTGTGTACGAACAAGGTGTGTATGGCCACTTGGGTATACGGTCGCCTGGGTGTACGGCCCTGGAGTGTACGGCCGTATACTCCTTTCAGAACATGCCAAGAAGTGTTTTAAGGCCCTATCTAGCATCCTCTAAGTGTCCATGATCTAGTGTTGGGACATAATATGATTTGAAGGCCTAGATATGCACTAAACAAGGGGTGTCCGCCCATATGAAGGGTGTACGGCCGTACACTCCTTGAAGTTCTTGCTTTGGACGATTTTAAGGTCAACATCTAATAGGTAACAAGCATAGAAAGAGGTACTTACGATTTAGAAGCCTTTAAGGGGGTGTTTAAGGTCCAAGAACTAGTAGGTGTTCTTGGTGAAAGTGTTAAACACTTGAAGATCTAACCAAAAGAAGTAATTTGATGGATGAAATCATGGATCTTCACTAGATAGTGCAATAAATCAACTAATCAAAGGAAGTAACACTTACATTCTTTAAGATCTAGGTGAAAAAACCCGATGATAGTTGAGAGGGAATCGATTTCTTGGCTTGAATGGGTGAAAAGTGTTTAAAAATGGCTAAGTGTCACTTATATATGTGAGAGTGTATGGCCATGAGGGGGTGTACGGTCGTACACCCATGTGTATGGCCGTACACTCCTCTTGAAGGAGTGTTTGGCCCGAATTTAAAACAATGAACTTTTGCAACGAGTCTGACTTTGATTGAATTGAATTAATGTACAAGATAGAAATTTCGGGTTGTCACACCCTGACGCAAAAGGGTGTAACTTTTAGCTGGGAAGAGAAACAAGAAACAGCGTTCCAAACGCTGAAGCGAGCTCTGTGCAGCGCACCGATCCTGTTTCTTCCTGAAGGGACAGAGGATTTTGTAGTGTACTGTGATGCTTCTAATCAAGGGCTTGGATGTGTTCTTATGCAAAGAGGAAAGGTTATATCCTACGCCTCAAGACAGCTAAAGACACATGAAGTCAACTATACAACACATGACCTTGAACTAGGAGCAGTGGTATTTGCTCTGAAGATCTGGAGACATTATTTATATGGCACGAAATGCACAATATTCACGGACCATAAAAGTCTTCAGCATATCTTCGATCAGAAAGAGCTGAACATGAGACAACGACGATGGTTGGAGCTACCGAACGACTACGAATGTGAGATTCTTTATCACCCTGGTAAAGCTAACGTAGTTGCTGACGCCCTTAGCAGAAAAGAATACTCGGGACACAGAGTAAAGTCGTTGACTATGCAATCCATTCACATCTGTCCACACAGATCAGAGAGGCTCAACTCGAGGCCTTAAAACCCGAAAACGTGGCAGGTGAAACCCTGAGAGGAATGGATAAGAACTTCGAAGTCAGGGATGATGGAGTCTATTGTTTCATGAACCGGATCTGGACACGAAAGTTTGGTGGTTACAGAGACGTGGTTATGAACGAAGCACACAAAACCCGATACTCCATACATCCAGGTTCAGACAAGATGTACCTGGACCTCAAGAAACTATGCTGGTGGCCTAACATGAAGGCCGAGATCGCTACCTTTGTGGGCAACTGCCTTACTTGAGCCAAAGTCAATGTAGAGTACCAGAAACCTTCAGGTTTATTGCAACAACCTGAAATCCCTGAATGGAAGTGGGAGCGTATTACGATGGATTTCATAACTAAGTTACCCAAGACATCGGGTGGTTATGATACTATTTGGCTAATCGTCGATAGATTAACCAAATCCACACACTTCTTGCCAATAAAAAAAAAGCGACAAGATGGAGAAGCTAACAAGAACTTATCTCAAAGAGATTGTTAGACTGCATGGTGTGCCAATATATATTATTTCAGACCGAGATAGTAGATTCACCTCTCGTTTCTGGCAGTCTTTACAAAAATCTCTGGGAACTAGGTTGGACATGAGTACAGCCTACCATCCACAAACCGATGGACAAAGTGAGAGGACGATTCAAACTTTAGAACACATGTTACAAGCTTGCGTGATAGACTTTGGAAAGGCATGGGATACTCATTTACCCCTTGTCGAATTCTCTTACAACAACAGTTATCACACTAGCATAAAAGCTGCTCCTTTCGAAGCCCTCTGTCGCCGTAAGTGCAGATCACCTCTGTGATGGGATGAAGTGGGTGACACACAGCTAGCTAGAAGTCAAACTCTTGACAGTACTCTCACTGGTCCGGAAGTTATTCGCGAAACTACGGGGAAAATCGTACAAATCCGGGATCGACTTAAAGCTTCCAGAGATCGACAGAAAAGTTACGCTGACAAAAGAAGAAAACCTTTGGAGTTCCAAGTTGGTGACCGCGTCATGTTGAAGGTCTCACCCTGGAAGGGCATGATACGCTTTGGAAAGCATGGAAAGCTAAATCCAAGGTACATAGGACCATTCGAGATTTTTGCTAGAATCGGTCCAGTAGCTTACAAACTCCGACTACCTCAAGAACTAAGTAACATACATCCTATCTTCCACGTCTCTAACTTGAAAAAGTGCTTATCCGACAAGACTCTTTTTATCCCACTCAACGAGATCGAGATCGACGAGAGCCTCAACTTCGTGGAAGAACCCGTAGAGATCTTAGATAGCGAAGTAAAGAGAACCAAACAAAGCCGTATCCCGATAGTGAAGGTTCGCTGAAATGCAAAACGGGGACCGGAATTCACTTGGGAACGGGAGGATCAAATGCAACAGAAGTATCCACATCATTTTCCCTAGTCTTTCAGTATCTCTTTAATCCTAATGTCGGGACGAAATTCTCTCTAACGGGGGGGATAATGTAACATCCCGTATATTTCTATCTTGTAAAGTCAACCAAAGTCAAACAAGGGTCAACTAAGGTCCTTTTTATCGTTTGGGTTTTTATGTAGGTCATAATAATAATCTTTGTTTAATAAAAATCCTTAAAATAACTGTAATTGAATTTAGAAGGAAGGCCTTAAAGCCTTCGGGATGCAAAAGATTCACAACCGCAAACCCTCGCAGCCGTGAACGAGGCCGTGAACGGCTTCGGCCGTAATTTCTCCGAACCTTATTGCCTCGGAAACCGAATCTTATCGCATTGGGGCACGTTCTCGGTCGGAAACCCACCTTGGACCGTAAACGAGGTTCACGGTCATAAACCCTCGGACCGTTAACCCTCGCATATATATATATATATATATATATATATATATATATATATATATATATATATATATATATATATATATATATATATATATATATATATATATATATGTGTGTGTGTGTGTGTGTGTGTGTGTTCCAGCTAGTTTTTACTTCATTTCTTCACTTCCACTCGAGATTTCAAGCCTTTTCTCTCAAGTATCATCCACCAAGAACATCATATCTCCTCAAGAACACATCAAAATCATCCTTATTCATCATATTCAAGTGTTAAACACTAGTTCTTCACAAGATCTAACAGGTATCAATTCTTGATCTTGTTATCACTTCAAGAACACGTTTCCATCTTCATATACTAGGCTAAAATCCAACGATTTCGCTAGTTTTCACGAAGAACACGCGAAGAACACGAAGAACAACCACCTGAAAACCTTTGAATCTCCTTAACAAGCTGCTTAGATTCATCAAGTGTTCTTCATTCATCAAGAACACCTGACTGTAAACCCATTTCAGCCTCCAATCTAGCTTCAAACACTTTAATTTGTAAGTTATACTTACAAATTAGTCCGGTTTCTAATCATTCCTATGATTATTTTAGCTAATTGGATGCATATATGCTATACAAATCACTATATAGGACTTGTTTTCTTGCAGGATTTCACTCGTGGAACTAAGCATCCTATATCAAATCATCATTTGAATCACCCTCCAAAAGGTGAGTTCATACCCCCGTATTTTCATTGTTTTTACTGTTTTAAAGGGGGGGGGGGAATACAAGTCTAACACAAAAATTTTGTGTTACAAACAAATAGTTTCAAAATATCTTATCAAAATGTATTTCAGTTATCATCAAACCAAATGGTTTCAAAAATTTGTGTTAAAACGACATCAAGTCACCAAAAGTATTTCAAAATATTAAACTTTTTTAAATGACTTTATAAACTTATATTTTTCCCGACAAATCATATATATATATATATATATATATATATATATATATATATATATATATATATATATATATATATATATATATATATATATAAGGTTTAAAAGGCTTAGGACTAATAACCCACTTTGGTTCCTTTTCCTTGTTTGGATGTGGGCTTATAGTATCGGTTATTTGTCCGAATTTCATTTAAATTTTACTTATATATATTCGTATAGGTATATAAATATAAAAGTTATTTCATTCAGTTCAAATACCCTTTGTAACATGTTGAGCAAGGGGTTGCATTCATGAACAGTTAGTATCAATTCGGAAAGTATATATAAATTATAAGAGGTATAATTTATGATTCATACAACATTAATTCACGATTCAAGTATACTAAAGTACACTGTTTTACAAGAACAAGGGTTTGATTCAAAACTAATCAAGAGTATACATCTTTCATATACTAATTCAGGGGCATAATATCAATCATTCATTTCAGAATGTTTGGGTTTTCATATCTATTATACATGTAACGTCTATATGCTTTTTATGAGTCAATTGATTCAGGTTGTTTAGTTCATTTAAACAACATAGTTAAAGTTCTGACATTATAACCAGAATCTCCAGCCGGGGATCGAAACAATGTTTGTATAGATCTATATTGGGATTGACAACCCCGTACTCAGACTGCTAGCTACAGTCAGGCATACACGCCTACGAGTAACAGTTATTATCAACAGTTTTCAACGCCTTCAATGCGTTGGGTCAGGCCATCTAGTCTCAGTATGGTTATAATAACTCGTTAAAAAGATATTAACAATACGTTAGTGTATAATTAACTAAACGTAAGTACATTTTCAAAGTAACAGTTTACCATGATACAGTTTTTACAGTATTACATGTCAGTATTCAATAACAGCTGGTGAAGCCAGGCACACTCTCACTTATACAGTTTATACAAAAAGGAATTCAATAACAGAACACTGGTTTACAAATAGAGCGATTTTATGTGATTAAAACTACTTTTCATATACAACAGAAAATATAGGATTTTCTGGAACAGTTTACATATTCAAGAAACAGAAAACATACATTCAAACATAAATACTTATGCACTCACTCAACTTTATGTTGATACTCTCTTTTCAAATTACTTGTATTCTCAAAGAATTAGTAGACAGGTACTCCCCGAGCTTTTGAGAAGATGGAGCTATTTTGAGTCATGTCTTCTTCTTTTGTATAACTATTTTGGTTTCAATATACAATGATTGAACACACGTAAATACTTATACTTTTTAAATACAATGGTTGTTTGTACTTTGATTAATATGATACATGTGTTGTGATAGTACAAATGAATTCATCCACCCGCCGGATGTTTCTGTCGTCGGGTTTGGGGGTGTGACATTCACTCATTCTTAGCTACTATTGGAAGGTAAAAAGTCACTATCTTGCTCATTGATTAGTTAGATCTCGTTTTAGGGAATTTAGGACCTTTTTCCCCGTACTTCTTTGAGATCTAGAGTGTTAAGAGCTTTTCATGGAGTTGAGACTCCATATCTCGACATAATGAGGTCCCATGAGCCCAAAGATCCAAGCTTTATCAAGCTTTGGACAAGTTTCCATGCATGAGACCTCTTATGGAGCTTGTTTTGGCATTTTGAGCCATAAATGCCATGCAAGAATGTAAAGCTTGCTGATTTACGTGAGAAGTGAGCCTTGGAATGCTAGATCCAGAGTATGAGCCACCATTTCTGCCCAAAATCGTCTGAATGAGAAAAGGGGCTGAAGGGACTCGAGTGAGTCGGTAAACAGACTCGACAAATCGGTTAGGGTTTTCCGTGATAAGTCTGGACACATGTGACTCGACGAGTTAAGATGAACATTCATGACACTTCTGAGGAAATAAGGGGACTCGACAAGTCACATAGATGCACTCGACGAGTTGGGTCAACATGGACTGTTGACTTGTGTTGACTTTTAGAGTTGGTCAAGGCTTGGATTATGGAGACCATGGAAGGGTAAAATGGTCTTTTACCCATTCCGGGAGTTAGAGAGAGGGGTTAGCTTAATGTATTTAGAGTTGCGGTTATAAGTGTTAATTAGAGATGATTATGACATGTACACGGGGATTAGACCGTTCGAGGGGTACGAGGGTTACTTGATTACTTACGAGGTGAGTCTTCTCACTATGCTTACCATGAGTGGTAACTTTGTGTGACTGGAGGGTCTTGTATGCTATTATTGAGTATTGTGATATCCTGCATTATGTCTTTGTGATTTATGTTGTGTATTATTCTGAGCTTCATTGAGTTAGGACCGGAGGGTGCAACCCGAGTTGTGGGACCGGAGGGTCTTCACTGAGACATATTGACCGGAGGGTCATTATCGAGATATAGCCATGAGAGGCTAATGAGATATGTGTGGTATTTTGGGGAACTCACTAAGCTTCATGCTTACCGTGTTATGTGATATGTGTTTCAGGTACTTCTCAGGATCGCGGGAAGGCGCCGACTTGATTGTACACACGAGATGGAGTTATGTTTTTGAGGATCCTGGAGTTTTATTCAAACAATTATGGATTTTTGTTTTTGATAATTTAACACTTTGGGGTTTTGTGAAACGTGTTAATGAGAATTATGTGATTTAAAAATGAAAAAATTTGTTTGAAAATTTACGGTGTTACAAGTTGGTATCAGAGCCTTGGTTTGAGGGATTCGAATGTACCTTCAGGTATTCCTGAACTCAAACTGAGGATTTGAGAAAAAATTTCAAGGAGAAATGATTTTTCTAAAACGAGTAAAGAGTTTTAAGAGAAAAAGGAGATGAAGTAGTGTGTACAATCAGCCAGAGCCCGAACGGTGATTTCCCAAAATACCCTTATTTGTTTATATTATGAGATATTTATGTGATGTTAGGGATGCATGCTAGAGGATAGGCTAGGTATTTCATATCTTAGGGCTAGAGTTGCCTTATTTGTGATGACTTAGCCTAGGAGATGTTGCTATTTGTTATTTTCCCTAAGTATATGTTGAGTAGGAGTATCTAGCAGGAATCTCTTAGAAAGTTTTTGAGAGGATGGATAATCTAGGAGAGATACCTAGATGATGCATAGGAGGAGCCTACCGAGAGGGTAGTTTGTTATTTATGAGAGATAGAGTACTTGTGAATTAGGATCCTAGGATGAGGACTTGGGGTGACTACAGGTTGGTGTGGAAGGTAGTATTGGGCCCGTACTACTGAAAGCACCAGATCTGTATGCAACCCAAGTAAGAATCCTTAGGATACTAAGGATCATGTAGGGACGGGAAATCGAGTGTGAGTATGCTCGAGCGAGTCTATGACAATTTTTCGTGTTGTGTTTCAGAGACATTATGGTGGGTACATGCCACAACCCCGGGAACAATGGTACCAATAACGAGGAGATCTGCAGGATCATTCATGATGAGGTGGGCACAACTATCAGGGAGGCCATACCAGAGATATTCAGGTCTATGAAGACCACGTTGATTGAGACCTTCGATGAGCGCTATGCTGCTGTTACTGAGGTTGCTACTGCCGCAGCCACCGCAGCCCTGGCTGCTTCGAGGCCACATGGGGGTGACTCGTTGTTGTTCCGGGAGTTCAGCAACACGAAGTCGCCAGAGTTTGATGGGACTCAGGACCCGATTGCTGCTATGAGATGGATCTCCGACATCGAGGGGTGTTTCTATACGTGTTCATGCCCAGAGCACCTTAGGGTTCGGTTCGCGCTGAACCAAGTTCGCTTGAGAGCGAAGGACTGGTGGAAGTTCGTGACTGCCAGCTTTACTCCTGCAGATCATGCTGCAGTGACATGGGAAAGGTTTACATAGTTATTCTGAGATGAGTATGTTCCCCAGGTGGAAAGGGAACGGTTAGCCCAGGAGTTTCTGTCTATCAAGCAGAAGATAGAAACTATGACTAAGATCACGAGGATGTTCCATGAGAGGGCGTTATTTTGCCCTGAGCACGTGTCTACTGAGCAGGCACGTGTGAGCCGATATCTGAGCATATTGAGGAGGGATATATGTCACACCCCCAAACCAGAATGGCGGAAACGTTCGGGGGCGAAGGACTTCAGGTAAGTATCACAACACATGCACTATAGTAATCAAAGTACAAACAACCATTTCATTAATATGTATAAGTTTTACATAAGTGTTTAAACATTACATATTCAAACACTAAAGTAGGTATAGTAGAAGACAAGAGTCGCGGTACGGTACTAGGTAGTCTTCTCAAAAGCTTCGGGAGTGTACCTGTCTACTGGATTCCTGAGAATACAAGTTATTTGGAAAGAGTAGATCAACATTTAAGCTGGTGAGTTCATAAGTATTTTAGTTCTGTTAAGTATACCCTAAGTTCTTTGGATAAGTTCACTGGTTCCTCCAGAAAATCCTATATTTCTTGAGATGATAGATTGATAACCTCAATAGTTTCCCTCTGTAATTACTTAGTTTATACTAATTATATTTAATCCAATATCGAATGGACAGTTAAATGGGTGTATCTGCCCTAAGCCCACAACCAAACAAGGAACAGGAAGTAAGGCGGAAGTCACACATTTCACTGTCAATCGGATATTACTTATGTATAACTATGATGTAGCAACTAAGGAATTATAGAATTAACCACTAAAGGTCCTTTGTGTTATACTAGTTTAAAGCGATTGAATGACTAAGTTCCATTTGATAAGTAGTTAAATTCCATAAACCGATTCATTTGTAAAAGTGGTTTAATCCCATAAACCGTTTCATTTGTAAAAGTGGTTTAATCCCATAAACCGTTTCATTTGTAAAAGTGGTTTAATCCCATAAACCGTTTCCTTTGTAAAAGTATTCTTAGTTATATCTATTCTACAGTAAAACATTAATATTAATCCTGGAAAATATTATATTATCCATAATACTGCCTTGTGGTTTTAAATGTTCAAAACCAGAAGTACAAGTATATTTACCATACTTGATTCCATGATACATAGCTTTTACTGTAAGTAAAAACTAACAGAAGGTATATTTGGTCGGGATGTAATTATCTTTTCTTACTGTTTTAAGAGAAGTATATTACTTAGTAATTTACTCGTTGTTTTATCCATGTGAGTTCTATTAACCATACTAATATGACTGATATGCCTGATGCGACGTTCTTCAGGCGTCGGAAATGGTATGATATTTGACACCCTAGGCCTGCCGGCCAAACTGTAGCGAACAGTAGAGGTGTGGGATTGTCAGTCCCATATAGATCTATACACAAATTCACGCTCTCCCTACAATAGATTCTAGTTAATAAGTCAGGACTTAAGGTCGTACTTACATAAGTACACCATGAAGTGTCTCACAAATTTATTGTTTCAACGAGATTTACGATGTATTATTACCCCGTGATTGCTAACCCTGGTACTGTGTATTGTACCTTTGTTAATGCAAACCCGGTATGATGTATTATTACCCCGTGTTTGCTAACCCTGGTACTCTGTATAGTACCTTTGTTAATGCAAACCCGGAATGATGTATTATTACCCCGTGTTTGCTAACCCTGGTACTTTGTATAGTACCTTTGTTAATGCAAACCCTGGTATGATGTATTTTTACTTCTTTAATATGTTGTTCATATATTAAAAGTATTATACATATCTTGGTATAGTTAAATAAATTTTGGTAATTTCTTTGGAAAGTATACAGTCGTGAATCATACTTATATATTTAGTTTTGAATCATAAATTATACCTATTATAATTTATATGTTCTATCTAATTAGCATGATTTCTCATGGATGAACACCTTTGCTCAGAATGATACAAAGGTAATGATACCGAATGGAGTAACCTTTTATACTCGTATATGTATAATATATATATATATATATATATATATATATATATATATATATATATATATATATATATATATATATATAATTAAGAAGGAAACGACCTTCGGACAAATAACACAACCTTAATTCCACATCCAAACAAGGAAAAGGAAATAAGATAATTCATTAGTCCTAAGCCCTTCAAATCTTATTTATATATTTATACATATATAAACATGATTTTGGCATTTATAATTTGAAATAGTTTTTAAAACATTTTTCAAAGAATTTAACGGAGTTTACATGACTTTAAAGATTTAACATGGCTTTAAGGCATTTTGAAAGTATTTGGTAATCCTTAAAAGCATACGGAAACCCTTTGTGTGATTATTATCACATACAGTTATTAACACAATTTATTATTGTGTTAAACTTGTATTCCCCCCCCCCCCCTAAAAAGCATATAAAACCATTTAAAAAGGTATATTATAGGGGTATGAACTCACTTTGATAAGCGGTGATTCGGGCAGCGTTTCGTTTCCTGGAAAGGAGTTTGTTTGACGAGAAACCGGCTTAAATTGAGCAGAGTTTCGACTGGAGAGAGGTTAACTTCTCGAGAATTTTGGGGCTCCGGGGCTTGCTTCGGGTCTTAAACACGATACCGGGGCCTTGGGGGTCGTGAGAAAGTTTACGGGGTGAAAAGGTGAAAGAGGGTGAAAAATGGAGTGAAAAACCTCTCAAATCCGAGAAGTCTCGCACCCTTTATATAGGGGTGCAAGGGTTCGGCCGAAGGGTGAGTCACCGGACAGCTGGCGAGGGCGAGGAAGGAGTCAGCAGCCACGCATCATCAGCTGCGAAGGCCACGTGCGAGGCTCGGACAGGTGGAGGCTTTGGACTGGACCGGACTTCGGTCCAATGGGAAGAGGGCACGAAGGTCCGAAGGGTGTCTGATGGGTATCTGCGGGGTGTCTCATGCGACGGTGTCCGATGCTTAGTGGACCGCGGACTTGGTCGAATCAGAACGCGACAAGACGAACTTCGGTCCTATCAGGAGGTGACACGTGGAGGCTGCATGCGAGGGTGACGTGTCCGAAGCCACCTATGTGAAATTGCCCGGTTTTCAAGATTTTCTTGATTTTCGTGCCAAAAACTTGCGAAAATCATAACTTTTGCATACGAGCTCCGTTTTCAGCGTTCTTTATATGCACGCGTAGGTAAAATTATACTCTACGACTTTCGTTTAGACTTCGTCAGCTGATTTTGAATTCATTTTTAATATTATTATTTTTAACAGACCGAGACAGGAAATCCGTTAAAAATTCATAACTTCTTCATCCGACGTCCGTTTTCGCCTGTCTTTTTACCGTTGTGCTACTTTTGACAAGACCTTCGATTCTCATTTAAGTTGCGTCGGCTAAATATCGATCGATTTATATTTCGAATTTTTAGCTGTCTACTGCTAAACCGAAACTTAGAAAAATCATAACTTCCTTATACGCAGTCAGATTTTTACGGTCTTTTTATGAACGTTCTCGGTTTAACATATTTTACAACTTGCATTTAGATTGTTAAGGCTAAAACGTCTTTTTATCGAAAATTCACTTTTTACACTGAACAGTGTTTTGCCAGTTTTGTCGCGGATTTTCGAATGGTCATAACTTCTTCGTTATAACTCGGATTTCAGTGTTTTTTATATTTTTGGAAACCTTGTTACAAACTCTACCACTTTGTTCATCCCAATTACGATTATTGATCAATTTATTTTTGAACAAAATTTGACTGGTGTCACAATATACGAGTGTTCGTGGTGAACTCGTCATACCGGACATTGGCTGAGCTTCATACCAATGCCCGGCGGAGGGAGATTGAGCTAGAGTGATAGGATAGGGAGGAGGGAGAGTCTTAGGGGAGAGACCGGAGACCAGTGTAGTCGCAGCCTGCAACAAAGCGGGCTAAGCCCGCTGATGCGAGAGCGAGAGGCCAGAAGGGCCGCACTTGTGGCAAGTGCGGCAAAAGCCACGAGGGGTCTTGTTGGGCGGGGATTTGCTACAAATGTGGAAAAGAGGGGCATTGGCGAAGGACTGTCCCAAGGGATTCTCAGTCTGTTTTCATTGCAACCAGACGGGCCACCGAAACGCCGAGTGTCCTCAGCTTACTCAGAGATCAGTTCAGGCCTCCGCTCCCGCCGACTTGCGTACTACTGACAGCCGGCCAGCGAAGGCCGCGACCCCAAGAGCTAGTGGGAGAGCATTTCAGCTGACAGCGGAGGAGGTCCATGCATCACCTGATGTCGTAGCCAGTACGTATTTCCTTATTCCTATTATTTTGAGATTTTTTTATGCTTATACTGTGTTGTATATAGGTACTTTTCTTGTGAGTTCTGTGCCTGCTTTGGTGTTATTTGACTCGGGTGCGATTCGATCCTTCGTGTCCTTATCCTTTAGTCGACACATTAGGGTTAGACGTGAGGTGTTGAGTCGACCTTTGAGGGTTTCTATAGCCGACGAGCGTGCGGTTTTTGCCACTAATGTGTTTCAGAGATGTGTGTTAGAGATTTTCGGTGTTGAGTTCCCTATAGATCTAGTGCCGATAGCGATGGGTGATGTCTGTGTCATAGTGGGCATGGATTGGTTGAGCCGGTTTGGAGCTGTGATTGAGTGTGAGCGTCAGTTGGTGACCATACGAGACCCTAGTGGGGGATTACTTACTGTGTATGGAAAGGGGACCAGATCTGGATCAGCTTTCTACTCTGCCGCCAGGGTGAGGCAGAGTCTACAGTAGGGATGCATGGGCTTTTTAGCTTATGTGACGGTAACGAGAGTTGCCACTGAGAAGCCGAGTTATATCTCCGAGGTCCCGATAGTGTGCGATTTCCCAGATGTTTTCCCCGAGGAATTGCCCGGTATAACTCCCGAGAAGCAAGTGGAGTTTCGAATCGATTTGATTCCGGGTGCGGCGCCTGTTGCGAAGGCACCTTATCGCCTTGTGCCGCCTGAGATGCAGGAGTTATCCTCACAACTTCAGGAGCTGTTGGGGAAGGGTTTTATTATACCGAGTAGCTCATCGTGGGGAGCGCTGATCCTTTTTGTCAAGAAGAAGGATGGTTCACACCGGATGTGTATTGATTACCGGGAGTTGAACAAGTTGACGGTCAAGAACCGCTATCCACTACCGAGGATCTACGATTTATTCGATCAGTTGCAGGGGTCGTCTTGGTTTTCCAAGATTGACTTAAGATCTAGATATCATCAGATGAGAGTATGTGAGGAGGATATCCAGAAGACAGCCTTTAGGACTCGTTATGGGCACTACGAGTTTGTGGTGATGCCTTTCGGACTCAGCAACGCACCGGCAGCGTTCATGGATCTCATGAACCGGGTGTGCAGGCCTATGCTGTACAGGTCGATGATCATGTTCATCAACGACATCTTGGTATAGTTGAGGACCAGAGAGCAGCATGAGGAGCATCTTCGGGGGATTCTTGGAGTATTGAGGACGGAGAGGCTTTATGCCAAATTCTCCGAGTGTGATTTCTTGTTACGAGAGGTCCAGTTCTTAGGGAATCTCATTAATCATGATGGGATTTTGGTCGACCCGACCAAGATTGAGGCAGTTATGCGATGGGAGGTTCCGAGGTCCCCATCCGAGATCAGGAGTTTTCTTGGCCAGACAGGTTACTACCGGAGATTTATCAGGGATTTCTCCAAGATTGTCGTTCCTCTTACGAGATTGACCAGGAAGGGTGTTACTTTTTCTTGGGGGCCCGAACAGCAGGCCTCATTCAAGACTCCTCGCCTGAGATTGTGCGAAGCTCCAGTGTTAGCCCTTCCTAAGGGAATGGAGGACTTCGTAGTTTATTGTGATGCATCTATATCAGGGATGGGTGTCGTGTTGATGTAGAGGGGACACGTGATTGCATATGTATCGAGGCTGTTGAAGCCTCATGAGAGAAGGTATCCCACCCATGATTTGGAGTTGGGGGCGGTGGTGTTTTCCCTCAAGATTTGGCGCCACTATCTGTACGGTGTTCGGTGTATCATATATACGGACCATAATAGCCTGAAGTACCTTATGGATCAGCCCAACCTGAATATGAGACAGAGGACATGGTTGGATGTAGTGAAAGACTACGACTGTGAGATTTTGTATCACCCTAGCAAGGCTAATGTGGTAGCCGACGCCCTGAGTCGCCGAGCAGTGAGTGCTCCGATCCGAGACGTGTGCATGAGGATGACGGTGATGACTCCAGTCTTAGATGCCATCCGAGAGGCCCAAGTGGAGGCCATGAGACTATAGAACCGTAAGAGAGAGCGAGTGATTGTGCAGATTTATGAGTTTGAGACCGATAGTCGTGGGCTTATGACCTATCATGGGCGGATATGGGTGCCGTATACGGGTGGAGCTCGACGTATTTTGATGGAGGAGGCCCATCGGTCGAGAATATCGATCCATCCAAAAGCCACCAAGATGTATTTGGACTTGAATAGGGATTATTGGTGGCCCTGTATGAAGAGGGATGTGGCATGGGTAGTCGAAAGTGTAGGGTTAAATAGTGTTGCGTCATGGGCTCGGTCCTTAGCCCAGTTTTGCTATCCGGTTTGGGCCTGTCCAACCGTGATTGTTTTATTTAGGGTTTAGTATTTAAAGTGCATGCATGCAGCCTTTATGGAGAGCGCTTTGATAATTATTAATTGTATTGTACTACAAACCCTAGCTCGCCTCTACAGTGGAAGTTCTTTGTCGAGCTCTGCTGAGGCGTGACTACATTTGAATCATTAATCATCATTTGATTCTATATTGTGCTCATTGTGTTTATTTGATTTTATTGTTCAACCTGTTGAAGATCTAATCGATCTAAGAGTTTTTCAACTCAACAATTGGTATCAGAGCAGGAGACTGTGTAATTCATACACATCTCTTCTGTTGAAGAAGATCTTAGGGTTTTTCCGCTTAGATTGATGTGGTTCTTTGAATATTCGATCATATTGACGTGGTTCTTTGAATATTCGATCGTATTCTAACGTTATTTACAAGTCTGATCTTAAGCAGGTTTTGAAAAAACATCGACACATCCATGGATGATTCTCAGTCAAACCCAATCAACATCTCAAACAGCATAGGATCGACGACAAGGATTCCTATTTTATACACTCAAGATTATGAGGTTTGGGCGCATCACTTTGAAGACTACGTGATTGGCTCAGAAGATAATGGATACTTAATCTGGGAGGCGATCACTGTTGGTCCATTCGCTTATGCAAGTACCTCAAGAGTGGTTAAAACTCAAAAGGAATATAATCAACTCATCGGTGACGTGAAAGATATACCTCAAGATGAGAAGGAAAAGTTTCAGTGCAACATCAAAGCTTTAAGGATGATTAGGTTTGTGTTACAGTCAGACACGTTTCGGCTGGTAAGCTCATGCACGACAGCAAAGGAAATATGGGTCAGGTTGAAGGAATTGTACTCTACAGATGAAGATCTTGAGCACTCAATCCAAACATTATTACTCTCAGAATTTGGTGATTTCAAGAAGAAGCCTGAAGAGAAGCTTGTTCAATCCTTCGATCGCTTCAATCATCTCTTAAGCAAGATGATTAAGCATGGGATCGAAAGGAAGGTCATTGAACAGAAGGTAACATTCATGAATGGCCTTAGATCGGAATGGATGGTTGTGGTGTCAACAGTGAAGGCACATGAACAGTTCAAAAGTTATTCTCTTGCAAAACTGGTGGGGATACTAAAGTTGCATGAGAGTGCCTTGACTAAAGAAACGAATGTGGTTTCTGGCATGGGATCCTTGGCTCTAATCTCCAAAGGTAAGAATACTGCTGAGGAAGAAGAAGACTTAGATCTCTCTGAATATGATCTAACAAGCGAAGATTATGCTATGATGGTATCAAAGCCCAAGAAGTTCATCAAGAGAAGATTCTCAACAAACAAGAACCGAAACTGGCAAGGCAGTTACAGCGCCGAGAAAGCAAAGGAGGAACCGAAAAGTGTTTCTCAGACGGAAGAACCAAAGAAGGAACCGAAACTTGGAGGTGACTCGGGCTTTACCTGTCACTATTGTGGAGGTAAAAATCACTTCGCCAAAGACTGCATGCTGAGAAAGATGTCTGAGAAGAACGAAGATGAAGACGAGGAAACGAACCTCACAAGGCGTTTGGAGGAAATCAGGAAGAAAGCAAGATCTAACAACACTATGAATGCTCTCATTGTGCAGGGAAATGTTGCTGATGATGAATTTGGAGGTGTTGAAGTTTGGTCGACTGATTGAGAGGACGAAGAAGTGAGGAAGCCGACTCATGGAAGGGCTTTGTTGGTAAGGGAAGAGGATACTGCAGGAAAGTGTCTGATGGTGACCTCTGAAATGTCACACATGCGAGGCTATACCACTGACGGGGGACATGATGGAGATAAGGAGAGAGAAGACCGTTGTTTTGCAGCGAAGCCTGTCAGTCAGCAGATCAATGAATGCGACAAGTTGATCCAGAAGGTACAATCTATTCTTATCTCTCTGAAAATTCCAATCACTAACTATGAAAAGGAACTCAATGGATTAAAATCTAAATTTTCTAGTTTAAGTGGAAGTTTAACTCAAACTCGTGTCACAAACTCTAACCTAATTGATCAAATCAGCAGGGTGACATCGAAGAGTGAGGAGAGGCGAATGTGGATTGAGCAGAAGGAGAAGGAGTTGATTAGGTCTAGGGATGAAACAATTTATTTGCAAAGAGATAATTTGAAGCTTTTAAAACAACGAAATGTTTTTTGTTTAATTGCTAAGCAGTTATATACCAATATTACTCAATTGCATCTTGATTGTGAAATAGGGAAGAAGATACATCGCATGATTTTACCCTTCCTTGAGTTAAAGGAGGATGAAATCGATGCTGATGCATACAACTGCGAAAACGTTGTTTCTTCTGAGGATATTTCTCCTGCTTACAGAATTGGTCTTGACAAAATAGAGTCCTACATAAAGTCCAAAGACCATAAGGACATGCTTAAAAATTTGTTGGATGAAAATGACAAATTGAAAATCCAAACCGAAACCGTACACAAATTTGACTTGTTGAATGCTAAGTTGAGTTCAGAAAATAAAATTGATGTAGAAAATACTTCTGAATTCGATGAGGATGGTGATATGAGTGTCATTTCTGTGGATGATGTGGTTGATTGTTCAGAATTTGTCAAAAGCGAACCCGAAACTAACAAAAATCTTATTTCTGAAAATTCGGTTGAGTTTGCTCGTTTGTCCAAAGACAAGACCAAAGTCCTTAAAGAAAAGGCCTTTGTGTATCAAAAGGTCCAAACTACTCCATATCATGTGTACAAAGTTAATGGAGTTACTCTGCAACAAACAGCCGAACTGACGGCAATAGTAGCAGAAGATAACGCTGAAGGCTGTGATGAATATTTCTGGTCAGTACCCATTGATAATGCCGATGAAACAGTAGGTCTGTCACAGAAAACTTCGTGGAGAGTGAAAGGAAGATATGTAGCCGAACCACTTAATGATCCTACTCGTTTTGATGAGTCTAGCACAAGTGGTACCAAAATGCCTTCAGACGAACAAGTCGTAGTCTCTTCACTTAAGAGCGAAGCTTATGTTCAAAAATCTGAGAAAAAGGCTAACATCCACAGAAATCCAAAACAGGTGAAAGAACGAAAGCATCAAAGGAATGTGAGGTACAAGAAAAACCTTACTGAAAGGAAGCAGTTCTGGCGATCTCAAAATCCCAACTACGTTCGCTATGAAAAACCTTCTAAGCAAAAGGAGGAAGGAAAAGAAAACTCCAACAGTCACACTCGGCATGGCGAAGACAACCGAAAACAGTGTTTCGGTCCTTAAAATCAACCTAACCGAAAGAAGAGTTTCGTTCCTCAGAACCATCTAGACCGAAAGAAGTATATCGCTCCTTATCAACAGTCCAACCGAAAACAGAGTTTCGGTCCACCAAAGAAAATCAACCGAACACAAGGCTTCAGTTCTCGAGATGAGAAAAACCAAAAGGGTGGTTTCGGGTCTAGACTAATCAGTGAGAAGAACCGAAGGGAAAGTAATTTTGGCTCTCAATCACAAAAGACTTATATCCGAAAAGCTAACTCCGTTTCAAAATCACATTTCCCTAGTTCTAACCTTCACTCAAAGACTGATCAAAAGGGAAAAGAAAAACTTTCTCCAGAAAATGCAAAGAGGTCGTCAATTAAGCCTGATGTTGATCGAAAGTATGCTAACGTGAAATACACATATTCGGCAACTCCACCTAAAGTGCTTAAATCAGATAAAATCAAAGTTTTCACCTTAAAAAGAAGAGATGAAACAACGTTAACAAAAAGAACCATTTTAGTTGATATTTCTCTTACAAATCCTTGTTCTGTAAAAGGCTCACAAGGACCCAAGACACTTTGGGTTCCTAAATCTGCTAAATTTTTGCAGGTTATACGTAACGAGCAGTTTGATGATGAATGGTACATAGACAGTGGCTGCTCGCGTCACATGACAGGAAGAAGGGAAGAACTGAGGGAGTTTCGATCTCTTACAAATGGTGGAAGTGTCAAGTATGGCAACAAATCTTATGGCACAATCAAAGGTTATGGTATGATTACCAATGGCAAGTTCTCGATAAGAAAAGTGGCGTATATTGAGGGTTTGCAACACAACCTTATCAGTGTTTCTCAACTGGTGGTTGGAACTGGGCTAAAGGTGTCTTTCGACGACGAGGGATCATAGATTACTGAAAAGAAGTCAAACAATATTCTGCTGAAATCAAAGTGAAAAGGAGAAATGTACCCTCTTAATCTCAATCCCATATGGGGAAAACCAGCAATCTGCTTGCTATCAAAGGCTCAATCAAACGAAAGTTGGCTTTGGCACCGAAGACTTTCCCATCTGAATTTTAAAGACATCAACAAATTGGTGCTTGGGGATCTTGTTTGAGGTCTTCCTGTTCTGAAATTCGATAAAGAACACTTGTGTGCTGCATGTGAAATGGGAAAGCAAATTCGACAGAGTCATCCTTCTCGCATCAACACAAAAATTATTGAACCACTTGAATTACTTCATATTGATCTGTGTGGTCCATCTTCAATTGAAAGTGTTGGTAGCAACAAGTATATACTTGTCATAGTGGATGACTTCTCTCGATTTACCTGGGTATTCTTTTTGAAGCAGAAATCGGAGGCCACTCCTAAACTTAAACTATTTATCAAGCAGGTCGAAGTCCAGCTGAAAAAGGTTATTCGTAATATAAGAAGTGACAACGGATTGGAGTTTAAGAACAAAGATTTTGAAGAGTTTCTTGCAGAGAAAGAAACAACTCACAATTTCTCGGCTCCGTACACTCCACAACAGAATGGTATTGTCGAAAGGTGAAACCGTTCTCTGTGTGAAGCAGCCCGAACTATGCTGAGCTTCGCCTCACTACCTCTGTATTTCTGGGCTGATGCCATTGCTGCTGCATGCTTTACGCAGAACAGATCTTATCTCAACAAACGCTTTTCGATTACTCCATATGAGATCTTGAACAACCGAAAGCCAAATGTAAAGTTTTTTCATGTGTTCGGTTCAAGGTGCTTCATCTTTAATTCAAAGGAACACCGAAATAAATTTGATGTGAAACCAGATGAAGGAATCTTTCTGGGTTATTCCTTAACCTCCAAAGCATATAGGGTTCTCAACAAGCGTTCAAAGAAAATCGAGGAGACCTATTATGTTACCTTCGAAGATAACTACGTCAAGAGGCTCAAAACCACCGGAGGTTCTGTGGGGGATATATTTCCAATCTCTAGTCAAGTTACAATACCTATTTCGAACCTATTTGAACAATACATGCTGCTGTTTGATGAGCCCGAAAAGGCTATTCTCTCTGAATCAGAAGCTGCAGACAACAAGGTAGATAACTTGAAGAAAATAATCGATGAAACTGCAGAAAATATGGAAGAAGAACAGCCTGTGGAAACCAACAAGCCAGATACAAGTGAACCTCAAAAGGATTACTCTCATGCTCAAGGGGAGGGTTCGTCTGATCTTTCCAACCAAGATCCAACATTTCAGGGGGAGAGCTCTGCAACCGAAAGTCAAGTCCAAGGGGAAAATTCTGAGCCTGAAACTGAGGAAGTATCATCTTTCGAAGTGAAGGATTCTAATCCTGCAACAGAGGAAGTATCATCATTCGAGGGGGAGAATGCGAACATAAACGATGATGATACTCAGTCGGAGTTTGAAGTAGAAGTGAGCGCTGAACTGGATCCCTCATATGATCCTAATTATCCTCCACTCATCAAATGGACCAAAGATCATCCCCAATCACAAGTTATTGGTGATTCCACAGAAAAAGTTCTCACACGATCTCAACTAAAAGCGAAACGAACAACACTTTTCTCTAAAGTAGAATTTTGCATGTTTAATTCTTTCGTCTCAAAAGTCGAACCGAAGACAGTCAAGACTGCACTTGATCATTCGGATTGGGTACAGGCAATGCAGGACGAACTACATGAATTCGAATGAAATAAAGTGTGGAGACTGATTCCAACACCAAAGGATGCTTCTGTGGTTGGATTAAAATGGGTGTTCAGGAATAAGATGGATAAGGAAGCGAATGTGATACGCAACAAGGCGAGGTTGGTTGTGAAAGGTTACTGTCAAGAAGAGGGCATAGACTATGAAGAGACCTTCGCTTCAGTAGCAAGGCTAGAATCGGTTCGTATTTTTCTAGCCTATGCTGCACATAAAAACTTTGAAGTCTTCCAAATGGATGTAAAGTGTGCCTTCTTAAACGGAGAACTGGAAGAAACTGTGTATGTAGAGCAACCACCGGGCTTTGTGAACGAAAAATATCCAGATCATTGCTACATCCTTGACAAGGCGGTCTATGGTCTCAAACAAGCTCCACGGGCCTGGTATGAAACTCTAACTAGATTTTTGAAATTGTCTAAATTTAAACAAGGATCGGTTGACCCAACCTTCTTTCGTAAGAAAGAGGGTGACCACCTTATGATCGTTCAAATTTACGTTGATGACATCATCTTTGGCTCCACTAATCCTAGCTTAACCGTTGAGTTCAGGAAGCTTATGGAAACTAAATTTGAAATGAGCTCAATGGGTCCTATTAACTTTTTCCTTGGTCTGAATATAAGACAGGGAGCTGAAGGCATTTTCATTAATCAAGAGGCCTACACGAAGACATTGCTTGCCAAGTTTGGAATGATGGGAGATTCAAAAGTGAAGGTTCCTATGGCGTTTGGCACAAAGCTAACACCTTCTCTGGACAAACCAGCTGCTGACATGACTCTTTATCGTCAGATGATAGGGTCTCTAATGTATCTCACTGCTAGTCGGCCAGACATAATGTTCTCTGTTTGTTATTGTGCCAGGTTTCAAGCAAATCCACGCAAACCTCATCTGTTGGCAGTAAAGAACATCTTTCGGTATCTAAAACGAACTACTTCTCTCGGGTTGTGGTACCCAGCCAAATCAGGGTTCTTTGTCCAAGCATTCTCAAATGCTGATCTTAGGGGATGTGGACTAGACCGGAAGAGTACCACTGGAGGATGTCAATTTCTGGACGGCAAACTCGTAAACTGGCAATCGAAGAAACAAACAAGTGTATCTCTCTCCACTGCCAAAGCAGAATACATTGCCGCTGCATCATGCACATCTCAGGTCATCTGGATACAAAATCAACTTCGTGACTTTGGCCTGAATATGAAGAAAATCCCACTATATTGTGATTCCGAGAGCGTAATTAGGATTTGTCACAATCCAGTGCAACACTCAAAGACGAAACACATAGCACTAAGGTATCATTTTATCAAAGATCATGTGGAAGATGGTAACGTTGAAATTCATTTTGTAAGAACCACTGATCAATTGGCTGACATCTTCACTAAGGCCTTGCCTGAAGCAAGTTTTAATAAAATCCTGCATGGCTTAGGAATGATGGAAGCTGAATCTGTACCGAAATCTCATATGCTTCAATAAAAGTTAGAAGCGAAATAGAGCGAACGCTCGGTCCATTTCGGGTTCGGTTCTTCTGGGAACCGAAATGCACCGAACGCTCGGTCCATTTCGGGTTCGGTTTCACCGGGCTCGTTTCGTCTCTAATTTATATCTTATGGTTTCGGATGTATAGTATGTATACTCTTTTATTGCAATTTCTTTATGCATTTCTTTCATATTTTGTAAAATCCAAAAATATTTTTTTTTCTTTCTGTTTTTAATTCTTTTTCAGAATAATTCATAAAATCCAAAAAAAAAAAAAAATTCTTTCTGTTTTTAATTCTTTTTCAGAATATTTCATAAAATCCAAAAATATTTTTTTCTTTCTGTTTTTAATTCTTTTTCAGAATATTTGTTAAAATCCAAGAATATTTTTCTTTTCTTTTTTGTTTCTTGTTATTATATTCCAAAATCTATTTCTCCTCTGCTTACTTTGTCTACAAGAATTTCTCTCACTAGTGAAGCTGGGGCAGGTATCAATCTCAATCTATGTACTACCTAAGTGTCCCTAGAAGCATGATGTTGTATGTTGACCAAAGCCTGGAACGATTTTGAGTAAAGCCTTAATGACTTGATATATACAAATCTTGTCTTACCAATCAGGCTGTCAAATTTACTCTAATCATGAGCTGCCTTACTCTTCTCAAATTGAGTTAAGAGTTTTTCTGCTTAGTCAATCTTTTATGGCAGAGGCACATTCGGTTCTCTAGCCCACCTTATTTTTTCTCCATACCGGTTCGTTTCACATTTTGTAACCCTTGAGATTCTCAGCAATAACCACTGAGGTTTATGGTGACACAATTTCTGAGTTGATGATCTTAGTTTCGTTCACCACGAATTAAGTGAAACCCAAAATCCAACTCCCATAACGAATTAACGGTAAAAACTTCAAAGTTCTAGCTATTCTATGTCACCTTGTGAAATCTCCATTTTCTTTTTGTGCGATCCTTATGAAATTGTTTTTCACCAAGACTTTTTCTTCCAAAAGGATCCAGGTTTTCTTTTTTATTTGAGATTTCTTGTTAACGATTTTCAACGAGTCGTTGAATATGTTACCTACCTACTTGTTTAACAGGCCTCATTGGTCTCACAAGTACTTCGTTCTGTTTCGATCTTATATCAAGTATCGAAATCAAGAATTGAAGCGAAAGCCACCCTTAATAGCCTTAATTAAAAAGATGTCTTTCAATGCTTCTTAACAAGTACTTGATCGTAATTCAACGGGAATCCAAACAAGCACTTTGAAGTCTCTCTTGGCTTTCAAGGAAGAGATTCGTGCCCGGGATCAAATGCTTTATGTCTTAATAGACATCACAAGTTCCCACAAAAAGTTTGCTTTATTTCTTTATCTTTTACACTCTTACGCACACACATTCTATATTCACAAAGAGGACTTGTTCGGTTCTTAACGAATTAATGCAGACGGTTTCAAAATTAAAAGCGATGGGTTGGTGTAACGTCTTTGGGTCATTATGGTCATAGCAATTTTATTGAAGATCCAACCGATGACTCAGCAGGAAGTTTACACGCATGATAATTTGAATTAATGGATAAGTTTGGAAGGCGCCAGAATTTGAATCGGTTATCATCATGCGTCATTCCTACTTTATCGGGGTTGCAAGATGTCAAATCACGCCTTTTCAGGAGTCGTTTCCAAGATTTAAGCAATCATTACTCACGATTTTTCTCTCTCTCCAAGATCGTATATAAGGACTGATTTCCGTGAGATTATTCCTTACCACACTTCAATTCTCTAGAGCAAAAGCAGGCGATCAATTTTTCACTGTTCATCTTCTTCCACGACAAGCTTCATCAATGGCAGAATCATCATCAGTTCAAGAAACTTCTGCACACTCCACTCTTCTTGCAATCAAGCCCAATCAGAACTTGTTGATCGATCTCTCACCTTTTCTCTATGACTCGTACATGATTCAAGTGGTGGAATACCTTAAATATTCTCCACTCGTTAAATCCCTGGCCACAGTCGAAGTCATTCCGATGTCCTGTCTCTCTCAAATCTATTCCTCTGCAATGTATGACAAAGGGGCAGACAAAATTTTCTTTGACATTCTTAACCAGAAAGCCTCGATCTCCAGGAATCGTTTCTGCTCTCTTCTAGGGCTTACGTATGAAGAATCCATGGTTAATCCCGATTCCATTACCACAGGTCAGCTTTTCTCAATGTTCTACAACATGGGTTATACTGAAACCCTAACCACTGTGACAAAGTTCAAAAAGTCTTGCCTTCCTCCTCAATGGAATGGCCTCTTCACTCTACTCTTCAAAGGGCTTTCTGAACGGAGTGTTGGATCTGACTGTGCGAGCAAGTCCTTCATGACTCTGCTTTATGGTGTGTACCACGGTCTTAATCTGGATTATGGAATGGTCTTGTGGCTTCAGCTTATTCAGAGTTTATCATCTTCTTCTCGCCACACCGAAATCTCTTGTGCTCGCTTCTGGACTATTATCACTCAGTGGGTAATGGATCGTTTCCATGTTCCTATAATGGCCGACTCAATGCTTTCTTCCATTGCTACATTTCATACTACCAACATCACTGTTACTCATCCTTCAAAGTTTCTTTTTGTTGGGTCCATTCCTGAGTCGATGACTGCTTCTGTATCTCCTTCAAGCAAGATTATTCAGGAATACAAGAAGCTTCCGTCTTCTGGTCCAAGGGAATTCACTACTGACATGGTGAAATCAATTGAGGACGCAGACAAACCTGCCAAGAGAGGCAAGAAACCAGAAGTGAAAAAGGGGGATAAGGGGGGTCAAGTCTCAAAAGTTCAAACCCCTAAGAAGCTAAAGTCTGAGAAGGCAGCACCATCTCAACCTAAGCCGAAGAAAGGCAAGAAACCCGCTCGCCGGCTAATTCTTCAATCCTCTAGTGATTCTGACTCAGAATACGTGCCTCCTAATCATCCCACAACTCCTCCTGGTGAATCTGACAGCGAAATCTCAGAGGATGAAGGTTCGGTTCGTGTTAATACACCACCTCGCTCGCCTACACCAGAGGTACCTGTTCTCGTTCCACAGCACCTTCTCCTCCACCTGTTTCTGTTCTTGTTTCCATCCCTCATATTTTTCCTATCATCACATCTCAACCATCCTCTACCATTCCCATTTCTGCACCCATCTTCACTGAGGCTACTACTACCACCACTACTGGAGTTCGAACCAACGTATCTGATACGGGGGCTCGTTCTTCAGCTCCCGAAACCCCAGTTACTACCAAACCACTTTCACCTACCTAATCCACTAAAACCTACACTGTTCTGGGAGGAGAGGACTTGGAGTTTGATTCCACTTACTTCAGTCCCTACCGTGTTCAAAGTGACGATGATGACGATGCTCCTATTACCAAGCGCCATCTCAAGACGGCTACTGATAAGCTTGATCAGCTACTCTCTTCCTCCTCCACTGGTGCTTACTCAGAAACTGCTCTCAAGGCTTTGTTTTCTTCGATTGTTCAAGAGCATGCTACCTCTCTCTCTGACGCTGCACAGGCTATCGATGCTTCTAGATCTCAATGTCAGAAGGCCTCGCTTGCTGTTGAGGCCTCCACAAAAGAATGCAAAGATGCGACCGCAAAAGTAGAAAAACTAATTTCTGAGGCTCAACTATTCCTAGATTCTTTGCAAGCTGCCGCTCAGAAGGACTCTCAGACTGTGAATGCTTCGGTTGATAATCTCACGCGTTCTCTCGAAGCTGAAAGGACTAATCTTGAAGTCGCTCGCAGAGCCATTGAAACTGCCAACGAAAACCTTCATACTAATGTTAATGAGCGTTTGACTCAGCTGGAAGCCGAACTTGCAGTTGAAAATCGGATTATGGATGAGCTAGACAAGCGTATTTCTCAGCTAAAAATTCCAAACCTAAAGCTTCGTTCTGCCACAAAAGAGCTTGATGATTTAAAGTCTGAAAGAGAAGTTATTCGAAGCTCTGTGGGTGACGTCCATTCCATTCTGTTACACCTTCTCGACGCCCATGACTCTATTCTGACTATATCCATTAGACGCCATTTAGCCGAAAAACTCAGACCTGCGTTGGATATCCTTAGTCGGATAGAGGGTGTTCCGGTGCCTTCTGTCAAGCCGAAACAAGGGGGAGAAAAGGTTACTCAAGCTGGCAAGGATGATACTCAACCTCCTCCCGAACCCAAATCAACAGCTGCACCGAAGGATAATGTAGCTTCGGTCAGCAAAAGGGATAAGAGGAAGAAGGGGATTGGAGAAGATGATGAAGATGATGATGACAATTTTGAGGATATCCTGGGTGAAAATCCCTCTAAGCCTTTTCAGAAAACTAAGTCCACTAATAAGGAGATTGAGGAAAAGATTGAGAAGGAAACGGTTGAGTTAGAGAAGAAGCTAAAAGAAAAGGAGCTCTTGGAGAAAAAGAAGTCCATGTTTCCATAATGGACCATTGAATCGCTCCAGAGAGAAGTTATAGATGAACCGAGTACTCATTGCCTCGAACCTGTTATGTCGTTCGGTCTTGAGAACTCGAAGGATGCTCAATTTGATATGCCAATCACTCGGAAGGCATTTATCTTTCATTGTTTCAACTCAACTGCTGTCATTCCCTCTCCAAACCCGAAGGTAGATCGGGATCTGTTGGAATTTTATCTGGAGTTCGCTCAGCCACAGTTCTTGACCTGGAGCTCACAGAAGATTACTACGGTCAAGGTACTGAAGCCTTATTCGGCAGGAAAATTTGTCAATGTCAAGTTTAAAGTGACCCAAGGCTCTGCTAGCTCGGTTCATAATTTTTCCCTGGCTGATCTACTGAACCTTAACCCTCACGATTGGATACTCCTCAACAATATTCTGCTGTCCAATCCTCAGGAGTATCAGCCAATCATTGACCACATCAAGCGAATGCTTGTTTGCTACATTCATGAAGTAGCAAAGATGGATCAAGAAATCGCATCTACCATTCACAAGCGACCAAGGATCAAACCAATTGGAAGAACTGGCAATGTGAACGCGAAAGTCAAAAATGTCTTTTTGCTCTTATTGATAGGCACCTGTTCTCAACTGCTTGCTTGGAGCATGTTTTGGAGATCATTCACAGGTGTGATCAGAATTCTGCAGCCGACAAGAAGTTGTTTACTGATATGCTACGCTGGTACATTCAATTTCGGCAGACACTTCTTGCTATCATTCCTCGGCTGTTCAAGGTTGTGAAGAAAGTAAAGACTACACAACAGAAATAATCTCTCGCCTCATTTGACGCAAAGGGGGAGATTGTAGGGTTGAATAGTGTTGCGTCATGGGCTCGGTCCTTAGCCCAGTTTTGCTATCCGGTTTGGGCCTGTTCAACCGTGATTGTTTTGTTTAGCGTTTAGTATTTAAGGTGCATGCATGCAGCCTTCATGGAGAGCGCTTTGATAATTATTAATTGTATTGTACTACAAACCCTAGCTCGCCTCTACAGTGGAAGTTCTTTGTCGAGCTCTGCTGAGGCGTGACTACATTTGAATCATTAAGCATCATTTGATTCTATATTGTGTTCATTGTGTTTATTTGATTTTATTGTTCAGCCTGTTGAAGATCTAATCGATCTAAGAGTTTTTCAACTCAACAGAGAGGGGCTTGACCTGTCGTCAGGTCAAGGCGGAGCAACATCATCCTCATGGAAAGTTACAGCCCTTGGAGGTTCCCCAGTGGAAGTGGGAGCAGATTCCTATGGATTTTATCACCAAGCTCCCGAGGACCGCACGAGGCATTGATGCGATATGGGTGATTGTAGACCGGTTGACGAATAGTGCTCACTTTCTGGCGATTAGTGAGAGCTCTTCTGCTGAGAAATTGGCCGATACCTACGTTCGAGAGGTGGTGGCACGGCATGTGGTGCCAACATCTATAGTGTCAGATCAGGATGTACGATTTACTTCCAGGTTCTGGAAGAAATTTCATGAGGAGTTGGGTACCCGGCTGCACTTCAGTACAACCTATCACCCACAGACATACGGGCAGAGTGAGCGGATGATTCAGACGCTCGAGGACATGCTATGTGCATGTGTTATGTACTTCGGTGGAAGTTGGGACACTTATTTGCCCTTGGCTGAGTTTTCATACAACAACAGCCACCACTCCAGCATCGGTATGCCTCCCTTCGAGCTTTTGTACGGGAGGAGGTGCCGAACTCCCATTTGTTAGGTAGAGGTAGGGCAGAGAGTGATGGGGAGCACCAAGATAGTGCTCAAGACGAATTAGCAGATTCAGCAAGTTAGACAGAGGTTACTGACAGCCCAGAGTCGTCAGAAGAGTTACGCACACCGGCGACGATCCGAGATAGAGTTCCAGGTCCGAGATTTTGTCCTCCTGAAGGTGTCCCCATGGAAAGGAGTGATTCGATTCAGGAAGCGGGGTAAGTTGGGCCCTAGATACATCGTTCCATTCAGAGTGACCACACGAGTGGGTAAGGTAGCTTATCGGTTGGAGCTGTCTGTAGAGTTGAGTCAAATTCATAACACCTTCCATGTGTCCCAGCTGAGGAAGTGTCTAGCCAATGAGACGGCAGTGGTCCCTTTAGAGGACATTCAGGTGGATGCGAGCATGAATTACATTGAGAGGTCGGTAGTGATCTTGGATAGGAAGGTGAAGATATTGAGGAATAAAGAGGTGCCTTTGGTTCAAGTTTAGTGGCAACATCGGAAGGGATCCGAGTGGACTTGGGATCCGGAGTCCGAGATGCGAGAGCAGTACCCAGAGTTATTCTTGGGAGCCCTCATTTCCTCCACCATTGTCACCTTACTACACTGTGAGAAACCCTAATCAAGCTGTAACCTTGTGTGAGGGAAAGAGAGGCTAATTTTGTGGGTTTTAGTGCATTCTTGTGGGAGAGTTGAAGAGAAAGAGACCTTGGACGAGAAGGAGCTTCTGGATCTGGTGTTCACTCATTCTTAGCTACTGTTGGAAGGTAAAAAGTCACTATCTGGCTGATTGATTAGTTAGACCTCGTTTTAGGGAATTTAGGACCTTTTCCCCATCCTTCTTTGAGATCTAGAGTGTTATGAGCTTGTCATGGAGTTGAGACTCCAGATCTGGACATATTGAGGTCCCATGAGCCCAAAGATCCAAGCTTTATCAAGCTTTGGACAAGTTTCCATGCATGAGACCTCTTATGGAGCTTGTTTTGGCATTTTGAGCCATAAATGCCATGCATTAACGTAAAGCTTGCAACTTTACGTGAGAAGTAAGCCTTGGAAGGCTAGATCCAGAGTATGAGACACCATTTCTACCGAAAATCGTCTGAATGAGACAAGGGGATGAAGGGACTCGACGAGTCGGTAAGCGGACTCGACGAGTCGGTTAGGGTTTTCCCCGATGAGTCTAGACACGTGTAACTCAGCGAGTTAATGAGACAACTCGACGAGTTAAGATGAACATTCACAACACTTCTGAGGAAACAAGGGGACTCGACGAGTCACATAGATGCACTCGACGAGTTATGTCAACAGGGACTGTTGACTCGAGTGTTGACTTCTGTTGACTTTTAGAGTTGGTCAAGGCTTGGATTATGGAGACCATGGAAGGGTAAAATGGTCTTTTACCCTTTATGGGAGTTAGAGAGAGGTATTAGCTTAATGTATTTAGAGTTGTGGTTATAAGTGTTAATTAGAGATGATTATGACATGTAGGCGGGGATTAGACCGTTCGAGGGGTACGAGGGTTACTTTCTTACTTACGAGGTGAGTCTTCTCACTATACTTACCATAAGTGGTAACTTTGTGTGACCGGAGGGTCTTGTATGCTATTATTGAGTATTGTGATATCCTGCATTATGTCTTTGTGATTTATGTTGTGTATTATTCTGAGCTTCATTGAGTTAGGACCGGAGGGTCCAACCTAAGTTGTGGGACCGAAGGGTCTTCACTGAGACATATTGACCGGAGGGTCATTATCGAGATATAGCCATGAGAGGCTAATGAGATATGTGTGGTGTTTTGAGGAACTCACTAAGCTTCGTGCTTACCGTGTTATGTGATATGTGTTTCAGGTACTTCTCAGGATCGCGGGAAGGCGCCGACTTGATTGTACACACGAGATGGAGTTATGTTTTTGAGGATCCTGGATTTTTATTCAAACAATTATGGATTTGTGTTTTTGATAATTTGACACTTTGGGGTTTTTGTGAAACGTGTTAATGAGAATTATGTGATTTAAAAATGAAAAATTTTGTTTGGAAATTTACGGTGTTACAAGTCCCGTGTCCACCACTCCTCTTACGTGCTACGTAGGAGGCTATCCTACGCCCCACGTAGGATCAAAACACCCAAACTCTAAGACTTTTAATTAAAAGGGAAATGATGCATACCTGCAAGGACTAAGTATTATAATTCCCCCCCCCCCCCACTTGAATGAGACTTCATCCTCAAAGTCCGATGCTGCTAATAAAAAATTTGGGTAATGCTCTCGCATCTCTACCTCGGGTTCCTAATTCCACTCGGAACCCTTCTGATGTTTCCACTAGACTTATCAAAGGTACCACCTTGTTGTGTAAGGTCTTTCCACATAATTCAGACGCTCATCGACTTGAATGCCATCTAAAGGAACTACCACTGAATCGTCAACCACACACTTCCGAAGCTAAAAAACATGTAAGGTGATGTGAATCTGACTAAGCTCATCAGGCATATCCAAATGATATGCCAGCTTGCCTACTCTGGCCACAACTCGGAACGGTCCGATAAATCAGGGACCCAACTGGCCCCTCTTCCTAAAGCATACAACACCCTTGCAGGGTGATACCTCTTACAAAAACATATCCCCGACCTGGAACTTTAACTCAGATCATCCTCTGTTGGCATAACTCTTCTTTCGGCTCTAAGCTGTCTGTAACCTCTGCCTGATCTGCTGAATGAGCTCCATCACTTGGAGGACCACCTCAGTCCTTCCCATGACCCTGTGGCCGACCTCTCCCCAACAAACTGGTGTATGAAACTTCCTTCTATAGAGAAGCTCGAATGGTGGTGCACCAATACTAGAATGACAGTTGTTGTTTTAAGAAACCATAGCTAGGGGAAGATAGGAGTCCCAACTCCCACCAAAATCGATGACACAAGCCCTCAACATATACTCGAGCGTCTAAATGGTCCGCTCACTTTGTCCATCAGTCTAAGGGTGATAAGCAATGCTGAAATACAGTCTTGTACCAAACTCCTCATGAAACTTCTGCCAAAACGGAGATGTAAACCGTACATCATGGTCGGAGACGATAGAAACTGACACATTGTGGCGAGCAACCATCTCGCGCGCATACAGATCGGCCAATTTCTTGGCCAAAGAACTCTCTCAGATGGTGAGAAAATGGGCACTCTTGGTCAAAAGATCGACAATGACCCAAATAGCATCAAATCCCTTGGTCGTCCTTGGCAACTTGGTGATGAAATCCATGATGATCTGCTCCCATTTCCACATGGGAACCTCTATGGGCTGCAACTTTCCATGCATCCTCTGATGCTCAGTCTTGACCATCTGACAGGTCAAGCATCTATCCACATACCATGCTATCTCCCGCTTCATGCATGGACACCAATAACTAAGTCTCAAGTCTCGATACATCTATGTGGCTCCAGGGTGAATCGAGAACCTGGACTTATCTCCCTCCTCAGATACTATCTGTGATAAACCGTAATAAAATGGAACCCAAAGCCGACCGCATTGGGTCAAAATTCCGTGACTATTAGTAAAAAATCTATCAATCTGACCTCTAATCCTGTCCTTCTTCTAGTTTTCCATCATGACTCCCTAGGCCCGAGCCTCCCTGATCAAATCCAGAAGCGGGGAGTCGATGGTCATCCTTAAACAATGCTGTCAGATAGGAGTACTAGCCATCTTGTGGCTCAAAGCGTTGGCAACCACATTAGCCTTCCCCCGATGATGGAGAATCTCACAATCATAATCCTTGACCACGTCAAGCCATCTGCGTTACCTCATGTTCAGATTTGGATAATCCATAAGATATCTCAAACTCTTGTGATTTGTGTAGATGGTACATCGGACCCCATAGAGATAATGTCACCAAATCGTGAGGGCAAACACCACAACTCCTAACTCCGAATCATGCTTCGGATACCTATCGTCATGGGGCTTTAACTGCCTAGATGCATAGGCTACGACTTTACCCCGCTGCATGAGTACTTCCCCTCAACTCGTGATCGACGCATCATAAAATACTACACAATCCTCAACACTCTCAGGAAGAGTTAATATCGGGGCATCACATAACTTCCTCCTCGGAGTCTCAAATACAGCCTGTTGCTCGGTCCCCTAATGGAAATCCAAACTCTTCTTCGTCAGCAGGGTCGGAGGAATAGAAATCTTGGAAAAAAAATCTTGAATAAACATCCTATAGTAACCAGTGAACCAAGAAATCTCTGAATCTCATATGGGGATTTTGGAACCTCCCACTGCATCACTGCCTCAGTCTTGGCCGGATCGACCAAAATCCCATTCTGATTGACGAGGTGTCCTAGAAACTGGACCTCTCGTAGCCCGAACTCACACTTGGAGAACTTGGAATAAAGCCTCTCATGTCTCAATAATCCAAGTAGCTCTCTAATATGCTCCTCATGTTACTCCCTATTCTTGCAGTAGACTAGGATACCATCAATGAAAACAATAACTAACCGGTCGAGCATCGACCTGCATACCCGGTTCATCAAATCCATGAACGATGTAGGTGTGTTGGTGAGCCCAAACGACATCACCACGAACTTGAAATGACCATAACGAGTTTGGAAAGTTGTCTTCTCCACGTCATTCTCCAAAACTCTCATCTGGTGGTAGCCCGAACTCAGATCAATCTTGGAGAACCAAGATGCACCCTGCAATTGATCGAAGATGTCATAAATCCTAGGGAGTGGGTGACGATTATTCACTGTCAACTTGTTCAACTACTGCTAGTCTATTCACATACTATGATACCCATCCTTCTTCGTCACAAACAGAATCAGTGCTCCCCAACGTAAGCTACTAGGTCTGATAAACTGCTTGCCCAACAGCCCGTGAAGCTGAGAGGACAACTCCTGCATCTCTGGTGGTGTGAGGCGATATGACGTCTTAGCAATCAGGAACGCACCGGGGATTAGATCGATCCTAAACTCCACCTGCCTTACGGGAGGCACACCGGGTAAATCCTCCGAAAATACATCTGGGAACTCCCAGACTACTTGCATATCTAAAACCGAAACTCTCCCCTCATCCCGAGTGTCAACCACATATGCGATATAACCCAAACATCCATGCTGAAGATACTGTCGAGCCCTAGAAGCTAAACAAAAGGTCGAGCCAACACTGGTACCCTCACCATAAATAGTAAGTTCTCCTCCACTTGGGGTTCGAACTAGCACCAGTTGTTTCTCACAGTCAATCATGGCTACAAAGTTGCTCAACCAATCCATCCCTACAATCACACACACATCCCCCATAGGGATGGGAATCAAGTCAATCGGGTAAGGCACTACGAATATCCCATAGTACAATCTCGAAAAACACTCGAAGCAGAAACCCCATGTTCGTTGGTGATGGAAACCTGCAACGGACACTCCAACTCTCTAAGAGTCATGAAAAAATTCCTACTGAAGGACAGAGATACAAAGGACCAACTCGCACTTGAGTCAAAAAGCACAAGAGAAGGAAAAGAATTCACTAAGAAGGTACCTATAAAAAATACAAGCATAAGCATAAATTAAATAACTGAATAGGAAATAAATGAATACATGCCAGTAACGAAGTCAGGTGCCGCCCTGGCCTCCTCCGTTTTAGCTGAAAAGCATGTCCCCTGGCCTTTGGGGTGTGAGCCCTCACCTGGCGTCCGTCTGTAATTCTCAAAGTAGTCGGTGTTGATACCTGCACTGGTCTGGCGATAAGCATTAGTTGCCAGCTCCCATCAGAAAATCCACATTCATAATATTTCATCATTAAGGGATCACTATATATTCGGGGTTTGTGACTTCCTCGATATGCGTACGGGTCCTGTGTTTTTAGTAGTACGGGCTCATACTACCTTCCACACCTACCCGTATTTGTCTTAGAGAATCGTCACAGACCACCCGACTACAAAGCTCAATAACTAGAATACGCATACATCCTATACTCACTCTCTCGAGAGTAGCTAATGATACCTCATGCTAGCCTAGTACAAACCATACTCACTCATGAAACTTCCACTAACCCTGCAGCCGCTTGTGTATGCTAGTCATACATAACACGAGACTTGATAGACAGTCGAATACTTGATTATACCCTGAGCGCACAACCAAATAAGGAACATGAAATAAGGATAAATCAAACATTCTAAGGCTATAAAATCTTAGTTATGTAAAACTATGATGAATACACTATGCAACCATAATAATAATGTCAATTCCATATAACATAACAAGAAATTCTTCTAGCCTATCAGGCATCATAAATCAAGCGATTCTATCATGCAATTTTTGAAGATCCCTAGCCTACATCTAGCTTGCAATTCTTGTTGGATTAATGTCTAAGTCCATAACTATATTTGATATGTACTTGACCCGACCCGGCATGGTCCATTTGGGTTGCACTTCACCGGCACAATTTATATGGATAGTCTTTTGAGAATAGTATATTTATGATTTCTATTAATATATTATAAGTTCTAATATATTAATATGGAATCATATTATTTAGTTAGTATTGATCAAGAATTAATTTAGAATTAATTAAGT
The DNA here is from genome assembly GCF_052849685.1 of Lactuca virosa. Lineage (NCBI taxonomy): Eukaryota > Viridiplantae > Streptophyta > Magnoliopsida > Asterales > Asteraceae > Lactuca > Lactuca virosa. The sequence continues at coordinate 214,186,786 of NC_136427.1, forward strand.
GATTAAAAAGAACTAATTAAATATGGACTCTTATATATATGGAATGGGCCAAGTTCATTTAAGTTGGACTAAGCTTTCATGGATGGTGTTGGATTAGTGTCTAAGTCCATAACTATTTTGGTATGTACTTGACCCGATTGTGAGCATGGTCCTTTTGGGTTGCCTTCACACGGGTGACTAGACAGGATGACAGTTGAGGAGAGAGGTTGATTAGGGCATAAATATGATTTATTTATTATATTATATGATTAATATAATAATTTGGAATCATATTATTAATTAGTATTTAATCAGAAATTAATTAGGAATTAATTTTTGGATTAAAGGAATTAATTAAAAGTACAGGGGCTGTTTTGTAATTATTTGATAGTTGAGACTTTGGGCCATTGGATCACCTTTATTAAGGCTTGAACGAAAATCCTAGAAGGATCTAGGAGTTTTCGTCCAAGGGCTTAAGGAAAGGAGTCCATGGACTTGCTTAGGCCCTAAGCTAAGGGATTAGGGTTTTCACCTTGAAACCCTAGCTAGCCTCAAGTATATATAGCACCCTAAGGTACTAGAATTCGACCACTCCTTGGGAAAACCCTAATAGGGCCGAATTTGGAGCTTAGTACCCTTCCTCCTCTCTCTCATATTCATCCTCTCACTCAAAGTGTGTTTGTGAGCCATTAGAGGTACTACACTTGTGGTACTTGCTTTCAAGAGCTAAGGTGATTCAAGGAACTAGTTGTTATTACTATATAACAACAAAAGGTATGTATTCTATTATTCTATATGGATTTCGAAAATAATAGTAGCATGCCAGGTTTCTTTTGTGTTCATAAAGTTGCATGACTAATAGTGAAAACATAGATCCAACTCTAGGGTTGCATGCACACATAGGATTGTTTGTATAAAACCCATCAGTGGTATCAGAGCCTTTGGTTAACTTGTTTTCAATTAGTATTATACAATTGTATGAACTTGACATATTAGGGTTTATTGCCAATAAACCCTAGGAGGCTAGGATTTTCGAGATTAGGGTTTGCAAACCCTAATTTGCAAGAGTTTGAATAAGATCTTCAAATCCTTTCCTTAAACCCTTAAATTTCGAAATCTAGGGTTTGTTTTAATCCCTTGATTTTCGAAATTAGCCTCCTCCCCAAGATAAGATCCTAAATTTTAGGGATTTGGATTATCTCATATCTTGTAATTATCCTCTAATTGTTATATATGGTAATAATAGATTTTTTATTATCCTAACCATATTTTCAAAATCTAGAGAGATAATTAAGGGATTAGGATATCTTAAATGTATAAATGGTAATTATCCTCATGATTTAGATAATCCCTTATGATTTAATAATTAAATTAATAGTCTAATTCCAGATAATTATTAAATCAAGAGTTTTAATATTTAAAATTTTAATTTAAATAGTCTTAAATTTCGAAAATTTTAAAGTGAGATTAAAACCTAATTGTTTTGAAAAGTTTCAAAACTTGCCCTCAAGTTTTGGAATTTAAAAGTTGATTAAAAGTTTAATTTTGAAATGTTAAATTCTAAAACCCTCGTATTTTGAAAAGGTTCAAATTACACCATTATGGTTTTGTAAAGTTAATAAAATCACCTAGTATTTTAAAAGTGTAAAATACACCCTATACTATATATATGACATTAAAAGTCTAATATTATATATGTATAAGTAAACAGTCAGTCTTACCGTTAGTAGGCCTCATTCACGAAGCTGGTCTATAAGGGGTGTTTAAGGAAATTGCCTATAAAATGGCGATTGAATGGGTATCCACTCTTACCCACCGCACTCTTGACTAGTGGAGGGTCGTTAGCCGAACGGGTAGGATAGGACGAAACCTTCCATTATAAGTATAATGAAGTACAAAGTAACTACATGCTTTTACAAATTCCCAAATTCTAGTTACTTTAGGGCAAAATGTGAATTTGTATGCTAATCCATGGAATTACACTTTGTACCCTTGTCAAACGTTAGTGGAGCGTGTGTGGCTAACCGGCACACTAATTTGGGATTGACATTGGTAGCGAAGGGTGGCTCGATGTTTATCATAGATCGATGGAGCGTGTGTGGCTAACCGGCACATTGATTAGGTGATAGTAGCAATTGGGTGCACCACGTGATTCGTATGGTTATTCACACCTTGTTTGTGATCCTTGGCATCCCAGTCACAAATAGAAGGGCATAATAGAGATTAAACATGCCATTGAAAAGTTCAATGAATCTCAAAAGATCTAGGAGTTTCAATTCATTTAAAACTTAAATTTCTTTTTCGTTTTTCATGGTGGGAATTGGTAAATCGTCATTTACCTACCTTCAAATATTCTGCAACTAGATTACGGCATCCCTCTTCTAGGTTGTAGAATGTTGTGTTGGATCCTAGCCTTGATGTTTCATTTGGGTGTTACATCAAGGATTCTTATCAACTAACTTGAATTTTCTCCCATTTTGTAGATGTCTAAATCTTACAAAGGTCTTCCCAAGTCCCTTGGAACAAGCTTTCCAAATGAAGATGACGTTCCACGATACGATCAAGGAAATGAAAGTCATGCTTCACTTCCTCCACCTCCTCCAATTATTCTCCCTAACCCACAAGTTCAAAGGCTTGAAAAGTTCAAGCTCACTCAAGCCCTATTGGCAAGTAAACACGAAGATGGGAAACCTGTGTGTGCACACATCTTAGAGATGAAGTCACAGATTGATAGGTTAAGGATGATGGGTGTCGATATCTCAGCAATGTTGGCTGTTGACTGGGTTCTTCAGTCACTTCCTGAATCATATAGTGAGTTCGTTAGAGAGTACTATATGATGGACCATGACGCGACCCTCATTGATTTGACCTATTTGCTTATAGCTGCTGAATCAGAAATGATTTGGCGTGCTGATCGAGCAAATTTGTCTGGCAAATCAAACTCCCAAACTTCAATGGACGTTGAAAATGGTAACATTGGAAATCCAGAAAAGGTAAATTCTGAGATAGTTCCTTGTCCCATTCCAAAAGAGTCCATCTGCTTCTACTGCCAAGAGAAGGGGCATTAGAGATGAAGCTGCCCTGTTTACCTGAGAGATCTAAGAGATGAGAGAGTCAAGATGTATGGCTCTACTTCAGGTAAAATCCAATAACTAACTCTATAAGTTCCTATTCTTTGATTTTCAATACATGATGTGATAAGATTACATTTTGATGTTTAAGGGAAGAAGTAAGTTGAATCTGATCGTGAAGAAATGGATTTCGATCGCATTGCTTGAAGATCGGATTTTTGAGCTACTACTTTAGAGTTAGAATAGATTGCTTAGAAATTGAAATAGCATAGTTTTCATTTGAATTGCATTGTAAGGACAAGTTTTTTTCCGCAATAAAATGAATTTTGATTTCGTCCTATTTATTTATCCTTGCAATGGCATATGTAAAAATGGATGTTTATGTATTTCTAATTTTAGCAATGTTGAATTGGATGTGATTCTTGATTATGTTATTTGTGAAATGTCGAGGATTTGCCAAATAAAGGGAGATTCTCATCGCCCAAGTTTCAGTTGGACAGAAACTTGGAGTCATGGAACTTGGTTGCGTGATGAATGAGAAACTTCATATTTGGAAAATTAGACTAATTCTTTGACAAAGTGTCAAGAGAAGGACTAGGAGATCAAGTACACTAGGTTGTGCGTTGATCAAGTCCACCACAAAAGTGATAAAGATATTTCGTCATGATTTACTAAAGTTTAGTAAATATGGTTATACTTATAAGATTAAGTATAATTCTGAGTTGATCGAAAAAGTTTCAATCAACAGCAGAACAAATAAGAAGAATCAAGTAGGCAGAAAGATAAAAGTTTATCCATTCCAAGAAGAAGGGAGAGTACCTTTTATTGTGTTTTACGATTAGTCTTAATGATTAAAAACCATATCTCAATTAATCCTCTAAGTGAGTCTTAGTGCAATTGCATGTCTAAGAAGAGGAATCGAGAATTGTAGAAATGGTTAAATCAAGAAGTCAATCATACTTCGTTCCAATATCAAGTCTTAGAGTCAAGATTCTGACATGAGTGACAAGTCTTAAGTAGGTTTATAACACTCGACAAATGTGGAATTTGGAAAAGTTTTCTTATTCTTGCACATTTGAAATTGGTAAGTTGTGATGTCTTGGATAAGACAAAGACCAACCATGACCAATTGTGTGAAGTGTTAAACTTGACAAAAGGCTACACTAACTCTTGAATATTTGTTTGTCAAGAAATGTTTCTTGACAAGAGAATCTTATATGTCAAGGAGTCAGTGGGAGTCTTAATGGTCTTGAAAAGTTTCAAGAACAAATCAAGAGTAAACCTAGTTGATCATCACTAGCACACGACTTGAGGTTTAAAGCCTATCGTGGATGACATACTTTTTTTTTCTGTGCCATTCCAATTGAGTTAATTATGCGTGTGAGTTCTATGAGTTCTCATTTGAACGCATAAAGACAAAGCACCTTGATCAATGGAAAGTACATTGATATGAAAGGGTGAGTTGCTTGGAAGACATGGTGGGCATTCATGTTACCATGAGGCAAGAAAACAAGTTCAGTCCATATGGTTTTGGATTTGTCGCAAACTTTCGTTTTGACAAATTCACATGGATAGGAACACATACATCATAAAATCTAAGTGTCATAAGGTTTTCCTCCTTCATGAAAATGATTGTGAGGAAATGCTTTCACTAAGAGAGATTTTAAGAAGATAGAAATTGTGAAAATTGTATTCTCAAATTCGATTATGATTACGGCATCCCTTTTCATAATTCGAATTGTGAGATTTGGCAATGGATCTGAACATTTGGGACTTAGTAACATAAATTCTGAATTGTTTAGACATACATGTGAGCTATCTAAGGCAAAGGTGTATGAGCTTAAAAAACTTAGATAAAGGCTTATCAAAGCATTAGGTATTAGAAATATGAACTTAAGGAATTCAATAAGCATTGTTTTCTAGAAGCTCAATTGTTTTCTGAATACATGTCAAAGCTGGTGGGAGCATAAGTGTTATGCTGGTAAGAAAATAATCATCATGTTAGTGGGAGCATGATTATTATGGTAAGTATTGCAAGTTAGCAATATTAATTATAGAAAACAAAGATTCATTTTGCAATGTTGCAAGGGTTGAAAAGTTGTTTTGCTATAATTAAGGGAGAGAATATTATACTTCGTTTCAAAATTCTAAAGCTTAGATCGAGAAATGTTAATAAATTTAGTCAAGGATACATAGTGCATTCTCAAAATTCGATTATGATTACGGCATCCCTCTTCATAGTTCGAATTGTGGAAACAGGGCACATAAAATATTATGGCAGAAGGATGATAAAGTATCACATCCTTATGTGAGACATTATGCATCGTGTCTAATACGCTTCGGGTATGGGACCGATTGCATATGTTATAATATTTCACCATTCTAAATTTTCCAAATGCCTAGGGCATTAAGAGGGAAAAAGGACTAGAATCGGTTTTGACTAAAATAATTAAACAACTATCAAAGGACGGTCTGAGGTTCACTGAGGATTTGTCGCTTGTGAGTAGTTATAAGTATAGTACTGGATGGACTATATTGACATTATAGATAAGATTTTATTAAGAATAAGTTGTCATATAGCAAATATGGAAATGTTTCCATTAATGGGAGTTGGATATTAAGACTCTATGTAGATTAGAAACTTTTATGCAAAAGGATGTTCAAAGGAATGTACTTTGAGTGAGAGACATCACATCTATAAAATTGTTTTGTAACAATTTCTGATAGAGAACTTAGTAATTTCATTAGCCGGGTCTTGGTGACTTTTGTGCTATGACATTACGAAAGAATCATTGCATAAAGTGTTAGAATCTGACATATTCTAAAAGTGGCAAGAATTTGGTATTCTTATACTAATAATAAAAAAAATTGGGGATTGTGAAATGAGTTTCATTGGAAAAGTTTTTCAATTGATGTATTTCACAGAGTATGGACCATAGGAAACCAAAGTGTGCATGCTTGGAGCATGGGACAATTGTGGTTATAATTCGAGTAATAAGTTGATTGTCTGAAACAGTAAACAATGAATAATGAGTAATCAATATGGTGTTTAAATAAAAGTGTTTTTATTTACGCTCAAAAGTTTTGGGGCCATATAGGATTAATATTATTATTGCGTTTCACTTTGCATGTTTTGACTTCCAGAATAATTAGGTTATTCAAACATCCACAGTCGGTCATACGTTGGAAGTAGGTATGAAGGAAGACTGTCATGAATCTGTCTGTAGATTGTCTAAAGTGTTTAGACATAGCACAAGTTTGCTGCAGAGTTCATGAGTGCTTTGATAAGATTAGAGTATTGGATTAAACCCACACTCACTTGAATCACTTCATGGTTTTATCACGAGTGATTGGTGAGACGATAACATTGTATATTCTTGAAACCGAGACGTGTGAGTTGTTATTTGCTAGTCGGTTGCACATTGATGATAAGTAAACACACCAGTAACTTGGTGTTATAAAACTTATTGTTGTGTGTGATTCGATTAGTAGGTGCAAGAAAGCATTTGAGTCAAAGTTTATCCATTCCTTTTACCCAAGGTGGGATAAAAGCGATATCTGTGGGCCCCTCGATGATTTAGTGATGACAAAAGAAAGTGCTCGGTCGGGCCAGGACTGATTTGATTTGTTCAATTAGTCAGTCGTCATAAATCGGAAATCGGGAAACGACACATAGACTGAGAGAATGATTTCAATCCATGTCTCATGTCTATACGATATCTTGTAGAATGGAGGAATATATGATCCCTTATCTAAAGGACACGCGTATCTGATGAGATCAGAGTTGACAGCGGCTTTTCGAAGCTACGATTGCTGATCAGGTTCTAAAGTCATACGCATAATAGTTATTAGACTTATCCAAGTGGGAGACTGTTGGATTAGTGTCTAAGTCCATAACTATTTTGGTATGTACTTGACCCGATTGTGAGCATGGTCCTTTTGGGTTGCCTTCACACGGGTGACTAGACAGGATGACAGTTGAGGAGAGAGGTTGATTAGGGCATAAATATGATTTATTTATTATATTATATGATTAATATAATAATTTGGAATCATATTATTAATTAGTATTTAATCAGAAATTAATTAGGAATTAATTTTTGGATTAAAGGAATTAATTAAAAGTACAGGGGCTGTTTTGTAATTATTTGATAGTTGAGACTTTGGGCCATTGGATCACCTTTATTAAGGCTTGAACGAAAATCCTAGAAGGATCTAGGAGTTTTCGTCCAAGGGCTTAAGGAAAGGAGTCCATGGACTTGCTTAGGCCCTAAGCTAAGGGATTAGGGTTTTCACCTTGAAACCCTAGCTAGCCTCAAGTATATATAGCACCCTAAGGTACTAGAATTCGACCACTCCTTGGGAAAACCCTAATAGGGCCGAATTTGGAGCTTAGTACCCTTCCTCCTCTCTCTCATATTCATCCTCTCACTCAAAGTGTGTTTGTGAGCCATTAGAGGTACTACACTTGTGGTACTTGCTTTCAAGAGCTAAGGTGATTCAAGGAACTAGTTGTTATTACTATATAACAACAAAAGGTATGTATTCTATTATTCTATATGGATTTCGAAAATAATAGTAGCATGCCAGGTTTCTTTTGTGTTCATAAAGTTGCATGACTAATAGTGAAAACATAGATCCAACTCTAGGGTTGCATGCACACATAGGATTGTTTGTATAAAACCCATCAGATGGTCCATGGAGCTTTTAACCCATGGATCCTATGTAAATGAAAGGTCATGGGTATTAGGGTTTACATGGATGTAACCCTAATCTTCCATAATATATAAAGGGGTCCTTGGCTCACAAAATTGGCACAAGTGTGTGAAAATAAGGGTGGGCCAATTTTAGTGTGCATACATATTCTCTCAAGTTCTTCCAAGGTGTTTTGGTGATTTGTGATTCCATTTGAGGCTTCCACACTATTGGAGCTAAGCTCTTAAAGCTTGAAGACATCAAGCTACATCAACAGGTATGTCATCTAACTAGAACTTTGTAGTATAGGTGCTTCATAATATGCTAGTTAGGATGAAACCTTGGAATAGTTAATATTTGCATGTATAATAGAGAAAACATAGATCCAAGGTTTAGAGGGTTGCATGTACACCATAGGAGTGTTAGAATGCTCAAAACCCAACAGTGGTATCAGAGCCATGGGCTGTTTTATGTTATATTGATGCAAATGTTTTATTTTCAAGTTGAAAAAAAAAAGGAAAAAAAAATATGACGTTTGTCAAATTTTAAGATAATTACTTGTTTTTGTGAAAAACTAATTATTTGTAAAATTTGAATCATTTGCTATATGAGTTGAATTAGGTCAAATTTAGTAAAAGATAAAATGATATGATTATTTTATTAGTTTTAAAAGTTTGATCTAAAGAGTTTTTTGAAACCTCCATAAGTTATGGATATGAAAAGGTTTTTAAAAAAATTGATTCAAAGTTTTTTATGGAGTTACAAAACTTGGTCTTAATGTTTTAAAGAATTCCATAACTTGTTCTTAAGTTATGGAACATGAAAAGTTTCATCATAAAACAAGTATTTAACTCCATAAGTTATGGAATCCAAAAGTTTTCAAGAGTTACAAAACTTGCCCTCAAGTTTTGGAATTTGGAAAACGTTTTTTATCATAAAAAAAATTGAATTCTAAAACTCTTGGGTTCATAACTTAAACAATTAATTAAATGGTTTTAATTTTGAATTTAATAATTGGAATTATGATGTTTTTATTGAATAATTCAATTAACTCTTATGGACTTTATTAATAGATAATTAAAGTGTTTAATTAAAAGAGAATTAATAATTCCATAATGACATGGTTTAAATTTAATTAAATTAAGAGTATAGTTTAATTAATAGATTAAACCACCAAGTATTTTAAATGTGTAAAATACACCCTTATACTATTATAATATTAAAAGTTTAATATATTATATGTATAAGAGCAAGTCGTCTTACCATTAGTAGGCCTCATTCACGAAGCCGGTCTATAAGGGGGGGTATAAGGTTACTGCCTATAAAATGGCAGTTTAATGGGTGTCCACTCTCACCCACCGCTTCCTTGACTGGTGGAGGGTTGTTAGCCGAACAGGTAGGACAAGGACTATAATTGTCCCTTCATTATAAGTATAATGATAAATACTAAGTAACTAAACACTTATAAATTCCCAATCTTAGTTACTTAGGAAAATGTGAATAAGGTGCTAATCCATGAAATTACACTTTGCACTTTGTTTAAGTTGTTAGTGGAGCGTGTGTGGTTAACCGGCACACTAACCTGGACTTAACAAGGTAGGCAAAGGGTAACTTAATGTTTATCATAGTATCGTTGGAGCGTGTGTGGTTAACCGGCACATCGATTGAGGGGTAAATATTAAGGGTACCAAGTATATTTGCATGGTTACTTCACACCTTGTTTTGTGATCCTCGGCATCCCAGTCACAAAACCTGAAGGGCACACTCGAGATTGAAACATGCCATTGAAAAGTTCAATGAATCTCAAAAGAATCTAGGAGTTTCAAAACCAATTAAAACCTAATAATACATTTCGTTTATCTTGGTGGAAATTGGTGAATCGTCATTCACCTACCTTCAAATATTTTAAAGCTTGGATTACGGCATCCCTCTTCCAAGTTATAAAATAGTTTGTTGGGTCCTAGCCTTAATATATCATATTGGGTGTTATATTAAGGACTTAAATCAACTTTACGTGAATTTCTCCCATTGTTGATGTCTGGTTTAGACAACAATGATCTTCCCAAACCAAGCTTTCCTAATGAATATGACTTCCCGAGTTTGGCTCATGGAAGTCATACTTCTCTTCCTCCACCTCGTCCAATTATTCTCCCTAACCCATAAGTTCAAGGTCACTCAAGCCCTAATGGCAAGCAAGGTCTATGCGTGATCACATCTTAGAGATGAAGTCACATATTGACAAGGCGGGAGAGTTGGGTGTCAAAGTCTTGAAAAAGTTGGATGTTCAATCGCTTTCTAAGTCACATAGTGAGTTCCTTTGGGACTACTATGAAACAGACTATGACATGAACCTTAATGATCATATCTATTTGCTTGGTGCTGCTGAATCAGCAATGATTTGGAACGATAGTAAAGCAATTTTGATTAGAAGATCAACTTCCCAAAAACTTTATGGACAGTGACAATGGTGACACTGGAAATCCAGAAAAAGCATTCTCTTCCCAATGGAAAGGGATTTCCCATAGTCAACCCGGTTGACCAAATGGTAAAGAGAAAGGCTAAGTCTGAGATAGTCCCATTACCAAAGGGTCCATATGTTTATTTTGCCAAAGGAAGGGGCGTTGATTGCAAAGCTGCCAAATTTACTTAAGGATGTTAAAGTCAATAAGTTTGACTCGACATCAGGTAGAGCCCATTATCTAACTCTGTTAAGTTCTATTCTGAGATCCTCATTACATGATGTGACTAGGTCACATGTTGATGTTTTAAGAATCAAAGAATAGAGAGAAATCTTAAAGGAAGTATATATTGATTCTGATCGCGAAGGTGGATTTCGATCGCATCAGAATTTTGAGCAGTTGCTTAAGAAGTTATGATATATTGCTAAGGAATAGATAACAACAATTTTCCATGTGGATTGTAAGGATAAGTTTTTCCGCAAAGTTTTAAAATAAAAGAAAATTCTTTAATTTTATTTATTTGAAGTATCCTTACAATGGCATTTGTGGAAAATTATTGCTTATATGATTCCACTGACAGCAATATTGGAAAATGGATTTGATTCTTTCATTTGTGGTAGTGTCTAAATTTACCAAATCAAGAAAGTTCCTCATCACCCAAGTTTCAATTGGACCGAAACTTGGAATCATGCAAGTTGAATAGTATGATGAATGAGAACTTTCAAGCATTGGAAAATCAAGACTAATTACTTGTTCACATGGATGTGTGAGTCAAGTGAAGGACTAAAGGGATCGAGTACACATTCTTGTGCACTGGTCATGTCCACCACAAAGCTCGTTAAGACTATTTGATTTACTAAAGTTTAGTAAATATGGTTATACTTACAAGTTTAAGTATAATTCTGAAACATCGGAAAAGTCTCAATGTATGGCAGAACGAATGGGAAGAATCAAATTAGGCAGAAAGTTAAAAGTTTCTCAAATCTAAAAAGATGGGAGAGTACTTTAGTATCATGTTTGTGATCATCTTAATGATTTAGAAATCATATCACAATTAGTCCTCTAAAGGTCATCTTAGTGCATTCTTATGACTAAGAAGAGGAGTCATGAATTGTTGAAATGGTTAGATCAGGAAGATGAGTCATACTTCGTTCCAAAACAATTCTTAGAGTCATACTCCAAGATTATAACTTGAGTGACATATCTTAAAGAAAGGTTTAAAACACTTGTCAAATGTAAGAGTAAAAGTGTCCTACTCTTGTACATTTGAAATTGGTAAGTTGTGATGTTTTGGATAAAACAAAGACCAACTAAGGCCAACTGTGTGAAGTGTTTGTCTTGATAAAGAATCCGCACTATCTCTTGAATATTTGGCAAGATAGTCTTATATGTCAAGAGGATAGTGGGAGTCTTAAAGATCCTAAAAAGAATTTCAAGAACTAATCAAGAATAAAACCTGAGGTTCTTCACTAGCACACGACTTGAGGTTTATAACCTATCGTGTTGACATATTCTGTGCCCATTCCAGTTAAAGTTGGCTTTGCATAGGAGTTCTGAAAGTTCTCAATTGGTTGCATAACAACTTGGAAGCAATGGCAGGCCCTGTACTGCCAGGTGGCAAGAAGTTAAGATTGCATAAGTTAAGTCCATATGAGTTTGGATTTGTCATTATCCTTGTCTTGTGACTATGGTTTTGACGATTCACATGAATAAGAACACATACACCATAAAATCTAAGGGTCATAAGGTTTCTCTCCGATTCATGAAAATGATGGTGAGGAAACACTTCCACCAAGTAGATTTGAAGCAGATGGCAAAAGGTCTAAACAATTGAGACTATGATTACGGCATCCCTTTTCATAGTTCTGAAATTGTTTAAACACACATGCATGCTATCTAAGGAAAGGTGTATGATTTTGATAAAGTTTTATCAAAGCATCTCGTATCAGAAATCTGAACTTTGGTAAGAAAGTCAATAAAGTATTGATTTCTAGAAATCCAACTGATTTCTGAGTACATGTCAAAGCTAGTGGGAGCATAAGTGTTATGCTAATAATCATCATGTTAGTGGGAGCATGATAATTATTGTTAGTGTTGCAAGTTAGCAATGTTAATTATAGAAAACAAAAGTTTCAATTCGTGAGGCTGCAGGGATTGAAAAAGTTGTTTTGCTATAATTAAGGGAGAGGATATACTTCATTTCAGTTCTAAAGGCTTAGATTGAGACCTTAATCATCTTTAGTCAAGAATATATATATATGAATTTCATGTTGGATTGGTTCAACTTAAGGAAATTCTATATATTGCGTTCTCAAAATTCGATTATGATTACGGCATCCCTCTTCATAGTCAAATTTTGAAAACATGGCAAATAAAAATATTGTACCAAAAGACTGGTCTAGAATCATGTCTTTATGTGAGACATCATGAATCGTGTACCATTTGCTTTGGGTACAGGATCGATTGCATGTGCTATAATATTTGTCATTTCTAAATTTTTCCAAATGCCCAGAGGCATTAAGAAGGGAAAAGGTCTAGAATTGGATATGACTAAAATGATTAAGCAATTGTCGAGGACAATCTGAGGTTTACCAAAGATTGGTTGCTAAGGGACAGTTGGAAGTATAGTGCTAATTTTGGAAGGACCATATTGACATATTCTGAAAAGAGGCATCTCTTATTCAGAAGTGATAGTCAAAATGAGAATATGGAGTTGTCTCCATAGGTGGAAGTTATCTGTGTAACATTAGAAAACTTAATGCAAGAAGCATGTCCAAAGCAATGTACTTTGAATATGAGACTTAGTTTCCATGGAGTTGATCTCCATTGGAATACCTTATAATGACTGTTGACAAGTCTTTGTGACTTTGTACATATTCATTACAGGAGGGTCAGTGCATATAAGTTTAAAATCTAAACAGATTTTGATAAATGATAGGAATTTGAAATTCTCACATTTTCCGATAAGGATTTGGGAGTGTGAAATTAAAATCATTGAAATTATGTTCAATTGGTTTATTTCACAAAGTAAGGATCATAGACAAACATAGAGTGCATACTTGGTGTATGGCAAAGCTATTGTTTAAGAAAAACATAGTGTACATGCTTGGAGCATGGGACAACTAGTGTTTTTAATTCAAGTATAAAGTTGATAAAACCGAAACAATGAATAATGAGTAATCAGTATGGTGATAAATAAAAGTGTTTATTTATATTCATAGGGTTTGATACCATATTTGATTCATTTATTCTTGTGTTTCACTTTGCATGTTTTGACTTCCAGAATAACTAAGTCGCTCTTCCTGAATGATTAAGTTATTCAAACCATCCACAGTCTGTCATATGTTGGAAGTAGATATGAATCAATATTGTCATGGGTTGGTTTGTAGAGGTCCAAGTTGGTGGACAAAGTGGTGCTACAACACTCATGAGTGCTCATAAGTTCTGAGTATTGGATTCAACCCGCGCTCATTTGAATCACTTCATGGATTTTATCACGAGTGATCATGAGACGATAATATCTTATATTCTTCAAACCTAGAGATATGAGTTGTTACTATGAGTTGGTTATACATTGATTGCACGAAAACGCATTTGGTAACTCGATGTTATAAAACGTGCCTTTGTGTATGATTCAACAAGTAGTAGAACAAGCCATATGAGTCAAAGTTTATCCATTCCTTTTACCTTCGGGATAAAAGCGATATCTGTAGGCCCCTCGATGATTTAGCGATGACACATATGAGTGCTTGGCCAAGCCAGGACTGATTTGATTTGTTCAATCAGTCAATCATCATAAATCGAAAATCGGGAAACAACAAATGGACAGAGAGAATGATTATAATCCATGTCTCAGTCCATATGATATCTAGAATGGAGGAATATATGATCCCTTATCTAATGGACAAGTCATTGACAAGGTCAGAGTTCGACAGCGGCTTTAAGAGCTACGATTGCCAGTTAGGTTTTGAAGTCATACTCAATAATAGTTTTAGACTTATCCAAGTGGGAGACTGTTGGATTAATGTCTAAGTCCATAACTATATTTGGTATGTACTTGACCCGACCCGGCATGGTCCATTTGGGTTGCACGTCACCGGCACAATTTATATGGATAGTCTTTTGAGAATAGTATATTTATGATTTATATTAATATATTATAAGTTCTAATATATTAATATGGAATCATATTATTTAATTAGTATTGATCAAGAATTAATTTAGAATTAATTAAGTGATCAAAAAGAACTAATTAAATATGGACTCTTATATATGGAATGGGCCAAGTTCATTTAGGTTGGGCTAAGCTTTCATGGATGGTCCATGGAGCTTTTAACCCATGGATCCTATGTAAATGAAAGGTCATGGGTATTAGGGTTTACATGGATGTAACCCTAATCCTCCATAATATATAAAGGGGTCCTTGGCTCACAAAATTGGCATAAGTGTGTGAAAATAAGGTTGGGCCGATTTTAGTGTGCATACATATTCTCTCAAGTTCTTCCAAGGTGTTTTGGTGATTTGTGATTCCATTTGAGGCTTCCACACTATTGGGGCTAAGCTCTTAAAGCTTGAAGACATCAAGCTACATCAAAAGGTATGTCATCTAACTAGAACTTTGTAGTATAGGTGCTTCATAATATGCTAGTTAGGATGAAACCTTGGAATATTTAATATTTGCATGTCTAATAGAGAAAACATAGATCCAAGGTTTATAGGGTTGCATGTACACCATAGGAGTGTTAGAATGCTCAAAACCCAACAATTCTATCACTTCATTAATACATATAACATGTGTGGGTATCTTGGGGAACACTTTCCTTGGTTCCAGCGGATTGTACAGACCGCATCCTTTCCGTCGGTCTTTTAGAATTAATTTTTAAAAATATTTTGCAGATCCTCGGTTTGAGTCTTGAGTCACAAAAGTGTTCATCTAATTCTCTCAAACTTGGGCTCTGATACGAACTTGTAACATCCCAAAATCATAGTAAAAAGTTTCATTTTGAAAACCATTTAATAACCCATAAATCATACAAAACACTGTTTCCAAAAAGCTATAGTCATAAATCATAGTATCCCAAAATCATCTATCGATAAAATATCCAAGGATGATGTGCACAATCAAGCCTTCACCGTGCCCCGATCATCTGATCTACTTGAAACCATGAAATAAACTATAATCCAAAGTTTAGTGAGTTCCTCAAAATACCCCTCTCACAAATTACATACAATGCACGCAAACAAGGCCTACAACATAAGGTTGGACCATCACCGAGCCTACAACATAAAGCTTGACCATTCCCAAGCCTATAACATAAGTTGGACCGCTCCTTTGGGTCTATAATATTAACTGGACCGCTCGGGTATCTTGGCCTTCAGCACAAAGCATGACCGCCTCAATCCAACCATAATATGTAGACATATGCACATAACAATAAAAAATAACCAACAAGTACAGGTAATCATGCAGATCTACTAATCTAACAGGTCACTACAACATAACAACATCCTACACATAAGGATACATAACACAACCTAGCAGGCCGACATTGGTGCCTTCGACCCACCAGTGCAGTCAGGAAACTCACCTCAAAGCTTAAAAGATAGGTGAACTGATCACTGCTACAAATACCAGCTCTACGGGTCACATATACATCAAATAGGGACCAAGTCTCAATCCACTATTCAAAATGTAACATCCCATAAATCAAGATAAAATTTTCATTTTTAAATTCCCACAAAAAAAAATTGTTTTATAATTATAGTTTCCAAAAGTATTAATCACGAATCAAATATCATAAAAATCAGTATCCCAAACTCAAATATCATAAAAATCAGAAAGGTGTGCATGATCACTCCTTTGCTTTTCCCCGGTCATCTGAAGTACCTGGAACATAAAACTTCAATTGTAAGCCAAAGCTTAGTGAGTTCCCCTAAAGTACAACACATAACCAATACAGACAACAACATGCATATATGAGCCTATAGCCAGACTGGACCACCTTGCAGGGCCTACAACCTATCTAGACCGCTCTTCAGGCCTTCGACCTAACTGAACCGCCTTGCAGGCCTTCATTCTATCCGGACCACCCTGTATGTCCTGGATTTCAACACAAAGGTTGACCGCCGCAACGTAACAAACCATAACTTGTCAACATATACAATAACAATCAATAACCAGCAACACAGGTAATCATACATATATTCTAATCTAACGCATACTCAGTGAACACAGGTAATCATACATATCTATCAATCTAGCACATACTCAACATAAAAACAATCCAATATACCAGGATAAAAAATCTTGTGGGTCGGCATTGGTGTCTTCGTCCCACAACTACAATCAGGAAAGCTCACATTAAAGTCTGAAAAGCTAGCTGAACAGATCATACTCCAACTGCTGACTCTACATGTCACATATAGAAAAAAAATGACCTACTCTAAAACAACTGCTTAAAATACCCAAAATACCCCTAGGAAAAACTTGGTCAAAATCATGGTGAAAGGTCAAAAGTCAAATAGTCAACAAGTCACTCAGGTCGAGTACGCTCGGCGTACCCAGCTACTACACCCAACGTAGTGCACTTCTTATCTAGGTTATAGGGTCTTGACCAGGTACATGTAGTGTATCATCAGGTACGCCCAGCGTATGCGTCTGCTAACTTTTCCTTCTAATAAGCGCTTAATTCATTAAGACACTTCGTCCAAAACTCATATCTAGTTCCAAAAGACTAAGTCATAAAGTTTCCAACTTTATGACTTTCCTTGGCTAGAAAGGGTCCAACAACTAAACCCTAACTTATTACACAAACCAAAACCTCATATTTCATTCAAAAAGAAAGGAAAGGGACCAAGATCGCATTTTTATGGCTCTAAGCATCTAAAAACACCTAGAAGGACAACCCTTATGGGTTAAAGTAATCCATACTCATGAACGCCAAGATAATGGGACCAAAATGAATACAAAATCAAGGCTAATAAGATCTAAGCAAATAGCTTATCAAGATTTGAACTTTATACCTCCAAACGATGCTTGAGGGTGAGATACTTCTGGATCTAGATGGTCTTGAGCTTCTAAGCTGAATCTACTTCCTTCTTCCCCTTTTAAGAACACCAAAAATACACTCTAAAGCTAAAAGATGCTCATAAAGATGGATTAAGGTTTGCAAGGCACAAAATGGGACTGGAGGCTGATGAGGGCGAGATTCTTGGGGAGTTAATGATGCTTAAATAGTGCTCAAACCCTAAAAATTAGGGTTTTCACTTTGTCATGTATGCCCAACATACCAAAACGTACACCCAATGTATGTATCAAAGTGGCACGTTTCACTTATGGAGCCATGGGGCCATTTTTGAAATCAAATTCCATACTTAGGGTCAAAAATGTAATTTAACTGAATAATTAATGTTACAATTCTCCCCCACTTGATTCAGACTTCATCCTCAAAGTCCAGTGTTGCGAATAACTCAGGGTAGTGCTCTCGCGTTCTACACAGCATAGTGAGAAGACTCACCTCGTAACTAATCATATATCACCACAACTCGTAGAAAAGAGAAGGCTGGATCAACAACCACATAGTCATGAAATAAAGCACAACCCTCAGTTTATGACCCAAAGCTCTAAAGGTTGACCTAAATTCAAACTTAGTCAAATGTCAAAAAAGTCAAGCTTTGGTCAATAAGCGCCCCGCGCCTATCTAAGGGCCCAATGCGCCCACAAAAGGAAAAAATAGTCGAGTTTTATGCCCTAAAACAGACACACTGAGAAAACCCTAAAAGCGCCTCGTGCTTAAGAAAAGCACGTAGCGCTCTAGCTTAATCCAAATGGCAAAATGACTTAATGCATTAAGTCAATCTCTTAAATTCCTAGATATGATCCTTAACATTGTCCTAATAGATAAAGTTTCCAACTTTACCTATCAATGAACTCCAATCAAATAAGATCTAAACTTTAAGTCTTATAAAATATAAGAATGAATCTTTCTTGTCTTAATCTAATAAGTCCAAGTCCTCCACTTTCAGATCCGAATGAACATGATGTCTAAATGGATAAACTTTCCAACATTATCCATTATAAGGACACAAACTTCCACGACCTAAAACCCTAAGTTGAGAAATAACCAAAAACCCATCTTTCTTTATGCATAAATAAAAGAGAGCTCTTGTATACACTCTGTACTCCACCAAATGATCATATATCATCCCAAATGTTAATAAAAAGCTCAAGAGATCTTCAAACTCTATGAAACAAGCCACCAAGGAATCAAAACTAATTAAAATGGAGCAAGACTCCATACATTCATAGATCTAAAGATAAAACACAATAAAGCTTGGAACTTTGTGACTTACAAAGGTCCAAAAGGTGAATGGAGGCTGAATACTTCAAATGCATAGCTTCAAGCACCAATTTGTCTTGCTATTTGTTGGGTCAAAAATATGGTTTATACTTTACTTTTCTAGGCATTAATAGTTTTTGGTCGTGTAATATATTTTTGCAGTTGTATTTACGGCCCAATGGGTGTTTACGGCCGTAAACCCATTTACGACCGTAAACCCATTGGGCCCTTATTCCCCAAGTATATATATAGGTGTTAGGTGGTTGAGGATTGATTGATGAACAGAAGAGAGTGTACGGAATAGAGAGAATAGAGGAGCTTAAGTGTGTGTATTTGAAGGTGTTCTACAGAGAGACAAAAGAGAGTGTATGTTAGTGTGTGTGAATCTTGTATCCAGATCTTCATTCATATCAATACATACAAGATTCATCATCTTCTTCTTCTCATTCTCTTCTATTTCATCTGACATCATCCGTTTGATTGGGATTCCGCACCATCAAACGGATCTGATTGATACACAAGCATTTTGGGGACTTACAATTGGTATCAGAGCTTGGATTGTATCAGTCAGTTTTGTCAGATCTGGAGCTTATTTGATCGTATTTTTGAAAGATTTTTGTGTTTTTGGATAGATCTCTGAAAATTAAGGGGGGTTTGTTCTTCGCGTTTTTGATAAAAACGAGTTTTTGATCGAGTTTTGGAGCAAAAAGAGGTGAAAAACGTTGTTTTTCACGTAATCTGCGAAGAGTTTACGGCCGGAAACAGTTTACGGTCGCCGAAGTTTACGGTCGGCGGCGGCGGAGTTTACGACTAGGGTTTCCCGGAGTTTGCGGTCCGAGATTACGGCCCTCGGAGCTTACGGCTCGCACGTGTTCGGTCTCGTTTACGGTCAGCAGCATCCTCGCACCTCGTCCTCGCAAGCAGCAGCCTCGCCTTCGCATCTAAAAAAATAGGAAACAGAATTGGGGGGTGCCGGGGATCAAACCCGAGTTTCTCGCCTCATCTCTTCACGCGCCTTACCAGCTGATCTAGCTTGCTAGATGGAAGAACACTTCGAAATTTAATTCATAAACACTCCCTGTCGCACCACTTTCGCAAATTTAACACATTTAACCCAAAATTCAAATTTCTTTTAATTTTAAATTCCATTTTCATCCAAAAAATTTAGTTTTTTTAATTTTGACTTTTAATTTTGACCTTTTACTTAAAATTTTGACTTTGACTTTCAAGTTTGACCTTTGACTTTAAACTTTGACTTTCTCGTTTAACCTTCAAATTTTCAAATTTAGATTTTCGGTTTGACTTTTAAGTTTGACTTTTTAAGTTTGACTTTTTAAATTTAACTTTTAAGGTTGACTTTTGAGTTTTTAGTCAAAGAATTTTTTTTAAAAAATGAGTTCCGAATCCATTCCGGTGAATGAAGTTTCATGTACTCCAGCTTGTGAAACTACGACTAAATTTCTTCGGGAACAAATTGATTTATTAAAAAGAGAAGTCGAGGACCTGAGATATGAAGGATATCAACGTAGAAAAGGACAAAAACCCCTAAAGGCCCAGTTAGAAACAAAAATTAAGGACTTTAAGAGAATTCAGGAAGACTACAGTATCAAATGTGAACATTATGATTATATCAAGAGACATAATGATGAGTTAATTACTAAGCTTGATACATTAAAAAGACAATTTGAAACTACAAATTTTGATTTTAAAAGGTTTGATGTATCAAGTGAGGTAGTTGCCAACATGATTGACCATTGTCTGCAGTTCAAACGAAACCAACAAAAGGGTTTAGGATACGATAGTGTACCTCCTCCTTTTAATCATACATATCAGTATCAACCTTTGTCTAAAGAGGAGATTGCCAACGAACCATTCATGGTTTATGGCAAGCCATCTGGTTTTGTTTCAGGAGGATTTATTAATGTTGAAGATACTAACGCTTCTACTTCCCCTGCTATTCAATCCTTAGATCAGTCAAAGCACGAAGTTGAAGGATCTGTTTCTGATAATAAGACTGAGTCTCAATCTGATGTTTCTGTTTCCAATGAAAAACCTTTTGTTTCTGATGTTAAAAATGACAATGTTTTTTGTGATACTTCCGCATCTGCTCCTGCTGAATTAATTTTTTTTGACATATTTGATGATTTGTTATAAAATACTGATGTTCCTGTTTCTAGCACATCTACTTCATGTGCAGGTAAAGTAGCAGAGGATGAGAACAAGGAGAACACCATTGAACAAACCAACATCTTCTTGAACTCTGAATATGTTGCTTCGAACTCAACTGCTTCTGATCAACCTGCTGTTGAGAAATACAGGCCACCAATTCCAGTGAAACATAGTGCCTGTTGTAATTGTGCTTGTGGGAACAATAAGAGACAAGGAAAGGATACGCCACCAGGGGCAGGAAGAAACAACTTCACAGTGAAGAAAAAGACATGTTTTCACTGTGGAACACCTGGACACATTGCCAGAAATTGTCCTAATCGCGCATACGTTCCCTACTATGCACAAGGGTTGCAGAACGCGCCAAGAGGGAGATACTCCAAAAGAAACCCCTCAAGGTCACGTTCAGACCATGATGTCTGGAACGCGCAGAAGGCCAAGAATCTGAATCCCAAAGGCAAGAAGGGAATGACGGCCAAGAAGCCCAATCTAAGAGATGCTCTAGTGAAACAAATACCGGTTAGGTCAAAGTCATCTCAACGGCCGACATCAAGATCAAAAGCAAGTACTGAGCCATCCATCAGATCGAAAAAGAAATGGGTCAAACCCAACTACAAATGGGTTCCGAAAGCTCAATCTCCCAGATATTCTAACGATTCTAATATTTCTTCATCTTCTGTTTGTGATAAACAGGACATGTCATGGGAGAATGTATCTTGCGTAGATGACAAAGGTCGACCCAGTTTCAAAATGGACTGGGTTCCAAAGACCAACTGATCCCGCTCTGTGTCGGAGCAGCTATGGAGGCATATCATCAGACTTCGGTTTGTTGGTAGTGGTTGTTCCAGGCACATGATAGGAGGCATCTCTCAACTGTACAACATTCAGACCTTTGTTTGAGAGTATGTGTCCTTTGCGGGAAGGGAAGAAAGGAAGGGATCACTCATGGGGTTAGTGCTTAACGATGTGAAGAATTTTTGGATCTGTTCTGAGATTACGCGTGCTGTTCTCAGACCTTCTGGATGAAAATCCAATCGGTGACTTACAGTTTGAGTTTTCTTCTCTATACTCCTGAGTTTTTCTTAAGTTGATTCGCTTTAAAGACTAATTTTTGTTTTTGGATAGTTTAAATTTGCGCATTTACTTTCGTTTCTCTCCTATGCACAAATTTAGGGGGAGAAATAAAAACAAAACGAAAAATTAAAAAATTTTCAAAAACATTAGAAAATCAGAAAATCCAAAAATATGGTGGTAATGAAATGTGCTTGAGAGAGATGTTTTGGGAAGTGATATCAAGAAAGTGATAACGGGCAGTCTAAAACCAGTGTAAGGGACTGAATCTGAATTGTCTAGACTCTATGTTCGATGCGTTGGTAGGCACGAAAGATTAAAATGGGCTTGACTAGGCATTAATGAACTTAAGGAATCTAGAGACTTGAAAAAAAAATCTTGACCTAGATAGTTCCATTTAGCCTGACAATACGACGCTCAGATAGGTTGAGCAGGGAGATATACATGATAATCAACCGGTCACACTAAAATAATCTGTATCTAGAACCGTGGTTTAACTCTTCCTCGATGTACGAACTTTGTCCTTAATTCCGGTATTAATGGGGCGACTGGGGAATTCCGATAAAGTAGGTCTGTAGGAAATTATTTTCTTGCTTTCTTTCTGTTAGTCATATGTTGCCTCCTCTGCGTGATTGAAATACATCCGACCTGGACTGCAACATATGCAATTCTATTTCTCTGCATCTTCTATCTATGCAATTCTTTCTGTCTGTTAGCCATATGTTGTCTCCTCTGCGTGATTGAAATACATCCGACCTGGTACACAACATATGCACCATTCTACTTCTCAATCCCTCTAAATCTGGTTAGTCATATGTTTCACCCTCTGCGAGATTGGAAGAGATCCGACCTGGGTGTATAGCATATGCATTCTAAATCTGACTTCTCTCATGATAATTGTCTGCTCACCTAAAGTAAGGAGTACTTTGGAAGTTCCTGATTATTGGGGTATATCAGGAAGCGGGAAACACGTTCTAGTACAACTAAAATTGAACATTTATAGGCTGTCTGTAGATCTCGCTGCTCAATTTAGGTGGACAACAATATCTTTGGTCGTCATCAGCTGAATCGTCATTAAGGAATATTATCTAGGAACTTAGGATCACATTGTCTTGTCACTTATAGTATGTCCTAATTCTGTCACAATCTCT
The DNA here is from genome assembly GCF_052849685.1 of Lactuca virosa. Classification (NCBI taxonomy): domain Eukaryota; kingdom Viridiplantae; phylum Streptophyta; class Magnoliopsida; order Asterales; family Asteraceae; genus Lactuca; species Lactuca virosa. The sequence continues at coordinate 214,209,717 of NC_136427.1, forward strand.
CGTGTTTAAGTGGACCACAATACCGGCGATTGACCAGATCTATTCATGAAGGAAGAGGTACTGATAAACGGATAAAGGCTGTCTAAAAACTTTGATCCCAAATCACTCTTAAAGATAGATATCATTTTTATTTTTGTTAAATTTGTTCATAGTTTTCTTCTAATTTAAATATTATGGGAGAATTAAAAATTTTGAAAACCAAACAAAAATCAAAAAAAAAATTATTAAAAAATATTTCTATTTTATTTCTTTTTCAGAAAATATAAAAAATCCAAAAATATTGTGTGCTAAGTTTTCTTTTAGTTTTGTTTTGTCTTGAAAAGTGAATTCAGGTGAAGATGAAACTCATGGAGTTTGTGTCGAAAATTTCTGAGCCAAGGCTTCATCCGTGAGCATCGAAGAATTCTCATTCGAAGGAACAAGAAATGAAGATTATTCTTTCAACTTTCAATCTTTCAACCCCAGAAGCAAGGTGAAGCTGACTTGATGACTATGTGACGGATTGCATTCAAGCCTCCTCAATCAGTCTGCTGCTATCTTAAACCTGCTGAAGTGATCCAGAATATTTGTTCTCTCTGACGTTCTCTCTGAAGATTCTCAAGCTAAAAGCGCTATCTTTCAAGAATCAGTATGTCAAGCCTCCTCACCCAATGTGCGTTCAATGCCAAATTCTGAAGAAAAGCTCAAGTGCTCAAGATGAAGTCATTCATTGAAGATTCATCAAGTTCATCTTGAAGTCGTGAAGAATTTGAAGATAAATGCTGAAGCCAAGCTTACAATGAAGATGAACAAGAAAGCCAGCTACTTTTTAGGGGGAGCTTGTTGGGTCATTTAAGAAAAGAAAAGAAAGCTATAAACCAAGGGGGAGATTGTTGGGTCAAAAATATGGTTTATACTTTACTTTTCTAGGCATTAATAGTTTTTGGTCGTGTAATATATTTTTGCAGTTGTATTTACAGCCCAATGGGTGTTTACGGCCGTAAACCCATTTACGACCGTAAACCCATTGGGCCCTTATTCCCCAACTATATATATATATATATATATATATATATATATATATATATATATATATATATATATATATATATATATATATATATATATATATATATATATATATATATATATATATATATATATATATAGGTGTTAGGTGGTTGAGGATTGATTGATGAACAGAAGAGAGTGTACGGAATAGAGAGAATAGAGGAGCTTAAGTATGTGCATTTGAAGGTGTTCTACAGAGAGACAAAAGAGAGTGTGTGTTAGTGTGTGTGAATCTTGTATCCGAATCTTCATTCATATCAATACATACAAGATTCATCTTCTTCTTCTTCTCCTTCTCTTCTATTTGATCTGACATCATCCGTTTGATTGGGATTCCGCACCATCAAACGGATTTGATTGATACACAAGCATTTTGGGGACTTACACTATTCTTCCTTTTAGAGCACAATACCACTAAAAGAGAGCACCAAATGGTCATTAAGAAAGTACTAAAATGGATTTAGGAGAGACGATGAACTCCAAACTCTTTAATGGAGGCTAAGGTTTCATTAGAGGTGTCCTAGAGGAGGTGGAGGCTGAAAATGACGCACACTTTCGGTTAATGGCCTTTAAATACCACAAAAACCCTAAAAACACGTGCAACCCACTGGGCCGGGGGCGCCCCATGCTCTTAAGGGGTGCTCTGCATTCCTCAGATAAATTCCTTATTTTTTGGTTTTCATCTTCATCCTCAAACAGTCACAACTCTATCCAATTACTTATATGCACGTGAAGGTATTGACAAGCCTCACAATTCTAAATTACTTTTGACTTAAATTTTACCGACCTTATTTATTAATACATGAAAAAAGTCGATAATATTAGTTTTCCCATTATACCTTTTTGGCTCCAAAGCACAATTCAAGGGATTTAGTCATTTAACCAACATGATCAACATCTAATAATGTCTAAAATTTATTCTTTCAAAGCCCAAGACCTTTACTTGATCAAATTACGGTACACTATCCCAAAATTAGAAACATCCCGAAATTGGATGTTACACAAGCTCCTTGAACATTGTCGTGCTCCACCTATGCTCCATACCTTTTCCCGAAGAGAAAGAAAGGCGAGGTTCCATCCTCTTCCACCTTAGCCTCCACCACTTCCACCTCAAGCCCTTTGTTGCTCCCCTTGTTGTGGATTCTTGTCAAAGCCTCAGTAAAAGCCATAAGGGTGGAGCAACATTTTAGTATTTGTTTTTTTATTATTTTTTATTATCACTATGTGCGTGTTTAATTTTTAGAGAATGCTCTTTTAGATCCTAGAACTTTTTCCATCTTTAGTGGAAAAATAATTTTTTGAAATATAAAAAAATCAAATTGACTTCAAATAAATAAAGTAAAACATGGAAATATATAAAATAGATTATTGTAGTACTAATTATAAAGAATTATGAAATTAATGATAAAGGGATTAAAAGTGGAGAATTATTATTGATTAAACTTTTATTAGCTAGCCTTGACTTAGTCAATGTACTATTTTGATAAACTCTTTCATGAATAAGATTTTAGACATAACCTTGGAATTTGATTAAAAGAATATGTTATATGGTGTTTAAGTTACGAAGTAAAATACCAGACGGAATTAAGTTGAAAAACACCAAACTTTAGGCATAAGCTAGTCAAAAATCGCTACAAAGAACGACCGAGAAAAAATAGGGGGGAGGTGCGAGGGAGGGGGATTCAATGGAGATTTTGTGAAGATTGAAGTGGAATAAAATTGATGGTTTATTAGGGAGTTTAAGCTTAACTCATCACATAGAATCATTGAAGTTATAATCTCTTCTCCATTCTTTCTAATCTCCATATATAGGGTTTCAGCATGAGCTCAAACTTTTAAGGCAACTTTTGTGATTCAATGGAGTGTCTAGTTGTTAATTGTAGCAACCTGTAATTTCAAATCTTGTAAAAGTCAATCTTGGTCAACGAAAATCAAAGATTTCAATTAAAAGTCAAACTTATTTCTTTACTTATATTATTAAGTTAGATTAATAATCTATGAGTGTATGGACCTTGTATTCAAAAGTGTAGTGAGTTAAGGAGGGAAAACCTTAGGAACCGAGAACCTTTGCCCGAAACCGCAAACCTCGCAGCCGCAAACCTCGATTCGCGGCCGTAAACCCACTTCGGGCCGTGAACTCGCTTCGGGCCGCAAACCCACTTCGGAGCCGTGAACTGTTCTCAGCCGTGAACCCTACTTCGAACCGTACACTCCTTCCTATATATATGTGTTGGACTAAATATTCCTCATTTCTTCACCTCTGGCCAAAAACACACCCTTTTTCTCTCTAGATCTTCAACCGAAAAACCCTCAACTCCCTCTCAAATATCATCCATCTTCCTTTGATCTTCAACAGAACTTGCTTAGGATCTTCAAGTGTTCCTCTTTCATCAAGATCTTTGGGCCGTGAACTCAAGAACACCAAGCTATTCTTGGGCCGTGAACACCCAGCTGGCCGTGAACAGCTTGTAGCCTTCCATTCTTGCTTCTAACACCCTTATTTGTAAGTTAAACTTGCAAATTAGTTCGATTCCCTATCATTCTTATGATTATATTCATTAATAAGTATACATATATATTATATGAATCGTGTTTAAGACTCGTTTTATTAGCGAGACTTTACTTGTGGAGCTAACATCCTATATCGAACCTTCTATCGAATCCCTCAAATAAGGTGAGTTCATACCCCCATATTTTTCCAAGCTTTTTCAATGTTTTTAGGGGGGAGAATACAAGTAAAACACAAGAAATTTTGTGTTTTAAAATATAATTTACTTATTATGTTTTTCTTACCATCAATGTGTATTTAAACGTGAAACTTGTTAAAACATGGAAATAAACTTATAAACTATAATAGGTATAGTTTATGGATCATGTGAACTATTTTACATAGTCCAGGTTAAAACATGGAAATAAACTTATAAACTATGATAAATATAGTTTATGGAACGAAGGGATCTTTTTACAAAATTACCAGTTATTTATAAAAAGGTTTTTCGCATTATTACTTGTAAAGTCGTTAATCTAGTTTGTGAGACGTGTCTTCGTATACTTACTTAAGTACCAGTGGAAGGCTACCTTTATGAACTAGAGTCTCCTCGAGGGAGAGCGTGAGTTTGTGTATAGATCTATATGGGACCGACAATCCCTCACCTCTACTGTTACCTACAGTTGGACTGGCAGGTCTGCGGGTGACAAACGTCATAAACGATATTGGCGTCCGATTCACGTCGTATCAATTAGTATGGTCATCAGAACTCACAAGGAGAAAATACCGATATATTTACATAGTAATATACTTTTCCTAAAACTTTCCCAAGGGATATTAACTATATGATTACTCAGTATATACAATAAAGTTAGATAAAACTGAAGTCCGGTAGACAGTGGAATGTGTGACTTCCGCCTTACTTCCTGTTCCTTGTTTGATTGTGGACTTAGGGCAGATTCATCCATTCAACTGTCTGTTCGATCTCAGTTATATACAACCCATATGTATTAAGTGATCATAGGAGGGTAGTATCTTCGCATCAGGTTTTCAGAGCAAACAAGTCTTCAGCCAGTTTAACTTATCAACAAAACTAGATATCATTAAAGTAAGTATAGTAATTATACTTGTGCTTTTCGGTCTTGGAACGATTAAGACTACAAATCGGTTTATACAAAATATAGGATTTTCTATGGTAAACATCGTTATCTTAAAGGTAAACAGTTTTCGATAGAACTTTCCGAAAACAATAACAATTATTACTGAAAACAATGTTTCACAATAGAGTAAGTGAAACTAGAATCTTATTTACAAAAAGTTTAATACTTATTATCAAACTAGTATAACATAAGGACCTTTAACGGTTAATTCTATAATTCCTTAGTTTATACATCAGAATTATATATAAATAATATCCGATAGGCAGTAGAATGTGTGACTTCCGCCTTACTTCCTGTTCCTTATTTGGTTGTGGGCTTAGGGCAGATTCATACATTCAACTGTCCGTTCGATATTAGGTTATATATAGTTAGTATAAACTAAGTGATTGTCGAAGGAACTATTGTGGTTACCATTCTACTAAAGAAAACATATAGGATTTTCTGAAGGAACAGGCGAAATTTTCCAAAGAACAAAGAGTATACTTTTTTTATAACAAAAATACTTATGAACTCACCAACTTTAATGTTGACACTTTTTCAAACCACTTGTATTCTCAGGATCGTTAGTAGACAGGTACCCTTTCAGGTCCTGCGAAGACGGAGTTTTACGTCTTAACTTTTGTTGTACTTTTAATGTATTCAGGTAATGTTTTGAACAACAATGTAAATATTATATTATCAATACGATGGTTGTTGTTACTTTGATTACTATGATGCATGTGTTGTGATACTTAACACGAAGTCATCCACCCCCGGACGTTTCCGCCGTTCCGGTTTGGGGGTGTGACATTAATTATTTCATAATTCATCACTTCATCAAAAACTCTCCCTATAGTTGTTTTACTATAAGTTTGATGGAGTTTTCAAGAAATGACCCAAACCTCCTTAGAATTCGAATCTCATGGACTGAATTGAGTATTTATGATATTGTCTAGCTTATAATAATAAGCTCGTACTTAAATTGGTGTCTAATGAGCTCATATGATGTTTTGAATTTTCTAAAAAGCATCCATTGAAATTTATGTTTACGAGGATAAATGATTTAACTCAATTCTTTTGAAGTTTCAGCACACACTGCACGACCTTAGAAGGCCACTGGTGAGGCCATGCAACTTATATATATTGGAAGAAATTCCTGATTAATTTACAAGAACTTACACGTTCATATGCATGACCATATATCCTCATGCATAACCATGCAACCTATTTTGGAAGGCCATGCATATGTGTGAGTCAAAGAAGTTTGTTTTTCTTTTGCAACACAACTCTAAATCATGTACAATTTTTTCTATGCATTCATATAGACTATGGGAAGATTATGCAACAATAATATTTCACATTTAACATCAAGAACTTAATAAGTGACTTAATGGACTATAAAAAGGTTTTATGCAACATCCTAGAAAAATTATAATTAGGATATAAGAAACTTGTGCAAAATCCCTTGAGATAAGTGTAATGTTGCTAAAATGTGAAAATTAACCCAAAAGGGTATTTTGGTCTTTTGTGTGCAAATTGTGAAATCTCAGTTAGTTATGATTCAAATATGTTTTAGATTCAATTTAATGACCATTTAATGCAATCGGTGTATGTACAACTGTAAAAATGGAAATTTGGTAAACGTTGAAGTTGGAGGAAAAAATGGTCAAAATAAACTATGCAGATGGGGCCAAAATTAGACTATGCAAAAGAGGGTCTAAATTAGACTAAATAGAGTGGGAGATGGGATATTTAAAGTGAAATTTTCAACCATTAGTCATTTGAAACACCTTCACACACTCTCCAAAGTGTTCAACTCCTTCATTAGCTTTAGGGGGATTCATGATATATTTCGAAGGATTAACAAGATTAAAGGAGGATTAATACAAGAGATTAAGCATATATCATGTATTAATAATGGATCTCAAAGTAATACTTCCTAAAAACTTTATCTATAACAAAAATGGATTAGGTTTTCCGTGAACCCTAATTTCTTGATGTTCATGCATGTTGAATAAACATAAGATTAGTGATATTTGAAAGTGATTATTATTAAGTAGTATTAACATGATTCAATCAAATTTCATGCTTGGATGCTCCAGGTTCAAGGTACACGTATGTCCCATAATGTACAACTCATGAGGTGAAAATTCATGAATTTTAAGTTGTAATTATGGAAAGACAGTGAATGATTAATGTTAATGTTCAAGGTACAAGTCACCAATGCATGACACACTTGCACATAGTTTTGATTATGGGGTATTGAATTATGTTTATGACACAGTTAGCATGTAATTGTGATAATAAGAAAGTTTCATGGTAGGTTCATATCAAATTAGCCATAAGCCATTCATGGATGTTGACATAAGATTCTTACATCCCATGGCTAAAATTATAAAGGTATGTATTTGGAAATTCTTATGAACTCATGACCCTTGTGGTTGAATAATGAATGGACTGATTACCTAAGATATTGAAGGCACAATGGATCAAGAAAAAGGAAAGGGAGTTCTGGAAATTAGTTAAACTCCATAACTAGCCAAGGTGGGTACATAGTAGCTATCTTAACATTGTAACACATATCTTAATTGTTAATTCATTTGAATTGCTTACTTGTTATGTAAGAACCCAAAAATTAGAAATATTTGACTTTTAGTCGAATATTGACCTAAAGGTGAAAGTGGTCATTTATAAGATTTTTATAAGTTTATGAATTTGTGAGTTCATGAAATTGCCAAATATAAGTTTAAGAAACTTAGATGAAATTAGATGAGTGAGTTTAAGAGAAGGAATGCATGATAAGATGCATTTTGGACAAAAGGGTAGAATGTGGAATTTATGCTTTTTCGGCCAAGTTTGTAACTTAATAGATTAAGACATATATTAAGTCAAGTATAAGTGACTTTATGGAGTTGTAAAATGCATTCCCACATAAAGATCATAGAAAACGGGTTTATAATTAAGAAGATATGGGTGTTCAAAGATTGGAAGAAAGTTGTCTTATACTGGAATGGAATCAGCTAAGGGTGTCACACCCTCGGCTGGTGGCGGAAATACTGGGTTGTGTGACGTAGGGATATTGGATCCAGGCAAACAAATATATTAAACATTACACATAAATATAACACAAACGATACTTTTATTTATTATAACTTTTCCGGGGCTACATTGTTCGATTGATCAAGCACACGTCCTGAATATAATTAGAAATGACAAACATACATTAATAAAGGAAAATCTTCAGAAAAGTCCTAATATTTACGGAAAAGTTACAGTTTAGTCCCAAGATTTTTTTTTGAACGAAAAAGTCCTGAAAACCGGCAAAAATTTGCAATTTGACCCTTTTTGACCGGTTGAAACCGGTACTAAATTAATTTGGGACTATTTCGTAAACTAACCCAAAATATGGGGACTTTTCTGTAAACAAAAAATATTATGACTTTTCTGTAAAACAAAATATTAGGACTTTTCTACAAACAAAACCCTTATTATTATTATTATTGTTATTATTATTATTATTATTATTATTAAAAATATAAATAAGAATACTATTTTTTGAACTTGTTATTATTAATATTGTTACTAATACATATAAATGCATTTAAATAATATTAATGACACTGTTTAAGGGTGGAGGTGGAGGAGATGGTGATGCTTTTAGCATTGAAATCGTGAATGTCTACTTGTATACTTTTACTTTTTATATGGTCATTTCACATTTGTTATTATTGTTTTCAATTCAGAATATTAATACTTAACAATTTAAAAGAAATTACGTATTTGTAAAATTGTTTATAAATAGTTTAAGGTAGAAGGGCTTCTCACTTTGTATATAAAATAGTTTAAGGTAGAAGAATTACTTTCCAAATCCAACAAATCCGCTACAAACATCTACATAGGTAACCCATATCAAAATTCAAAAGTATTAATTACAATATCTTGTTTAATAAAAAGTAATAGGAATAATTCAAAAGTATTAATCAAAATTCAAAAGTATTAATCCAAAAAACATGTCCTATTACTTTTTATTAAACAAGATATTGTAATTAATACTTTTGAATTTTGATATGGGCTACATATGTAGATGTTTGTAGTGGATATGTTGGATTTGGAAACTAATCCTTCTACCTTAAACATTTTTATATACAAAGTGGAAATCCTTCTACCTTAAACTATTTATAAACAATTTTACAAATATGCAAATTTTTTTAAATTATTAAGTATTATTATTCTGAATTGAAAACAATAATAACAAATATGAAATGACCATATACAAAGTAAAAATATACAAACAAACATCCATGATTTCAATGCTAAAAACATCACCATCTCCTCCACCTCCACCCTTAAACAATGTCATTAATATTATTTTTTCATTTAAATGCATTTATATGTATTAGTAACAATATTAATAATAAGAAGTTCAAAAAATAGTATTCTTATTTATATTTTTATTAATAATAATAATAATAATAATAATAATAATAATAATAATAATAATAATAATAATAATAATAATAATAATAAGGGTTTTGTTTGTAGAAAAGTCCTAATATTTTTTGTTTACAAAAAAGTCCCAATATTTTGGGTTAGTTTACGAAATAGTCCCAAATTAATTTGGTACCGGTTTCAACTGGTCAAAAAGGGTCAAATTGCAAATTTTAGCTGGTTTTCAGGACTTTTTCGTTCGAAAAAAAAATCTTGGGACTAAAGTGTAACTTTTCCGTAAATATTGGGACTTTTCTAAAGATTTCCCCATAAATAAACTCCAGCAAGCTTCCATGATGACATCCTCCTCAACACGACTATCTTCCACACTTATCTCCCTAAGAATACATGTATTTTTATAACGTCAACATAATGTTGGTGAATTCACAGGTTTTTGATTTTATTAAAATAAGAATCCTTTTTCTTTTTAGAAAAAACGTTCTTTCTTTGTTAAAATAATTTACTAATCTCAACTTACTATCTTTATAGGATATTTTACGGACCCTATCTTAATATCTTTATAGGATATTTTACCGACCCTGTCTTAATATCTTTATAGGATATTTTGCAAATCCTATCTTAGAATCTTATATTTTAGGATGTTTTAATAATCCTAACTTATTTTATTAACTACTCGAAGGCGTCCCTCTAGGTAATTGATTCCTTAAGGTTGTCGGGATGTATTGCCATGAGCCCCCATAATCGACATTGTGGACTAATAATTTCCCCCGCGCGACGTTTCATTGTACGTCAAATGATACTTGTATATAAAGAAAGTTATCCTACCATGATTGTAGCTAGCACTTGCATGTGGGGGTGTCAAACCCCGTATAGTTCTATACATATCAATCTAGCTCTCAAAAGATTAACGATTATAGGTTCGGGGTAGCCGAATTTAATCAGGCTAAGGATGAACAATAACAGCTTACTAACGCATTAACCTTAGGTCTTTTATCTTTTATTTTACCTTTTACTTAGTGTTTCCAATAATTATCACAATATAATTCTTTTACTTTATATTTGACAAATATAATTTATATATCTCATAATTATCTTTGTATATATATATATATATATATATATATATATATATATATATATATATATATATATGTATGTTTTCATAAAGCAGTTTGATAAGCATGTTTTCCCCCATAAAACATTTAAGATAGTAAATTGTCACTGTAAACTCACCCTTCACTTGTGAGACCAATGATGTAGGGTTGAATCGGTCTCGGAGCTCTGGGGGTCGCCGAGGATAGCAACCACTTCGAAGATTGATAGAGAGAGAGAGAGAGAGAGATGCAGAGAAAGTTGTGCATAAATGGTTCTACAATGCGTTCTATTTATAGGCATGGATTTGGGGTGCGCACTGCACAAAGATCTTTACGTGTCCTGCGTGGTCATCGTGGCTCCATCCAAAGGTTGCAACGTGTCATCTCCCCAATTGGCCATGTCTCTCGTATGCTACTCAAATCCGGTGTCAGGTGCATGAAGGGCATATGCGTGTACCTCACGCGCACTAAATGATTTTTTAAAAATCATATATCTTTCGTGCGAGCTCCGATCTAAGCCCTCTTTATATATATGTAATGATTTCAAGGAGTACTACAACTTTCCTTTAGGTTGTTTTAGCTAGTTTTCACTTTCATTTTTGTGCCTAACGGGGTTAAAAATAAATGTTTTTACAAAAATCGTAACTCTCTCATACGGATCCCATTTTTGGCATTCTTTGTCCTAAAGTGTATATCTCAAGGAGTTATATGAATCTCCTTTTTGCACTTTTAGTCAAAACTCAACCAATCTCTAAGTATCGTTTTGACGTAATTAACTTTAATTACGCAGTTGCTTTTTACTTTTGATTAAATCCATAACTGCTCCATTTGAATTCGGATTTTTGCGACTTTTATATCCTTGGGAACACGTTAACGAGTACTTTTTAAATACCATTAACCATTTTAAAATACGGTACAACTTTTTTTGGACGCTTATTGTTGAGCCTAACAGTCGATTTAATTATATAAATGTAACAGCATATTTGATTTTTTTGTCTCATAAATCAAATATTAAAATATTAAGCTATTACATTTATTTTCCTACTCTCTCCTAACGGTGGTTAGTGACGGAATCTTCTTGGTTGTCACAAAGGGAGCTGCTGATGAGTAGCCACCGCAATGTGGCAAAGAGCTTGCCACGACGCACTGAGGGTGACGATGAATCAGACGAGAAATCTCATCGTAAATGGAAGACAATGTAACCGCGGCATGGTAATATGGGCTACCGCGCATGGTAGTGAAAGTTGGTTTTTGTGGGAGAAAATCATCATGAATTGGCTAGAGGCTGACCATAGCCAACTTATGTGCACCACAACATAGTAAATATATGACTGCAATGTGGTTTCGTAGATCAAGAAACAAGTTTTAACCTATTAAGAGCTTATTTCGACTCATTTCTCTTCCCATTGGATGGAGAGTTTAAGTGGTGAAATTGTTAGATTGGTTAGGATAGTTTAATTGATCAACCTATAGCTTGATTATGATGCTAATGAGAGTGTATAAAAGCTTTTATCAAGCTTTGGAAGTGATTACCATGGTGAAATTAATCCAACGAGATTTAGGGTTTGAAACCCTAACTAGTGAAGATTATGATTGATGCATTAGGGATTAGAGTGTGATGAATTATGTAGTATGAGATGCTTAATTCGGTGGTTGGAATAGTCTAAGAGGTAAAAATTTATAAGATAGAATTATGATCCATTGAGTGGTCATTTAGAGAAAGAGAGTCATTAAGATCTTAATAGGCTAAGACATGTTTTAAGGGACTTGGCATGTTGTATTAATATGCCTTGAGAAAAGAAGATCGATCAATATACATCAATGGAAGATTGGAAGACAAAGGGTAGTTAGTCTTCACTAACAAACCAGGTGAGATATAGTTCTCACTCTCTCCATAAATAATATTTGTGTGGTTTATATTCTTTGTATGAATATATTTATATGCATGTATATTTAGAAGTGTTGACATTAAACTGAATGCCTACAAGTTAAGAAATGAAGATAAACTATAGTTATACGTTTAAAATCATGTATCTGAGCATGTACATATGTCCAAAGTATATATGAGACTATATGTTTAAAATTATGTGTATGAGCATGTATGTATATTTAGAATATGTAAGACTATTACATTTAAAAACATGTATATGAGTGTCTACATATAATTAAATAGAGTATGTATGGGTTTTTAAAGATTGAGTATGTATGTATGCATAGATGATAATGGTTGTGTAGAATACCTATGTGTATGAGATAAAGATAGAGATTAAGTACTCAATTAGTTAAGTAATAGAAGAGCAGTAGGAGTTCTCTTGATGAGATAATGAGATAAAATGTCAAGGGGACAAATGGTATGTAAGACTATGGTGAGACCATAGCATGTGTAAAGGAGATTTTGAGAAGAATAGAAAGATAATTTCCTTTGGGAATAAGATTATGTTTCCTTTGGGAATGTAGATGTAACGTCCTAAAAATTATGAGGTGAAAACTTCATTTTTAATTCAACCAAAACACTAATTATCTTTTAGTCAAACATTCATTATCCTTTTACTAAATATTCAAAAGTAATTTATACGAAAACAGTTATCAAAGTGCAATCCCAAAATCATCATAATGCGGAAACATGGATGGATGCGTTGCGATCAAGCCTGGAACATCCCTTTCGAACCGGAAGTACCTGAAAACATAACCATAAAACCGTAAGCACAAAGCTTAGTGAGTTCCCCAAGATACCACATACCATACATATAAAACATATAATGGGCCCCACCCGGCATCGAGCCGCACTTGGTATACTAATACGTCAGTCATCGGACCCCGCCTGACATACATACAAGCATACAACACATAACACATGCCATAATCACAAAAATAGATAGCATACAGAATGGTCATCGGGCCCCGTCCGGCATCGCCCGGTAATAGATAAACACATATCACATGCAAGAGTCACGCAGACAACTAGCATACTAAACATACAATCCATGGGCCGGCGTTGGTGCCTTCGACCCAATAAACACATTGAGCAAACTCACCTCTAGCTGCTAAAACACCCGAATAAATCTCTGACTGCTGGTCTGGAGAATCCCCATGCTATCATCATAAAATAACATCCAATTATTAATTGGATTCCGATCCATAACCAAGAGTCTAAACTACTTAGCCCATGACCAGGGTAAAAGAACATTCTACCCTTTATCTCACTTGGCCCAAAGCCAAGGCCCAACTCAACTAATCCCAAGGCCCAAATCCTAAATGATATTCCAAAGCCCAATATGGCCTAATCTTGCAAACTGGGCCCAAAACCCATCATGGGCCTAAATCCAAAGGAGCACAAAAACACAAACCAGAAGCCCAAAATAGAAGTATAATGGCCCAATAAGTCCCAGACTAAGAAAACCCAAACAATGGCCCAAACCGAGAATACCAAGCCCAAACGTCTATCTGCTGAGTACGCAGGGCATAATCAGCTCGTACGCTAAGCGTACTCCGTCCGGGCTCAGTACGCGCAACGTACCAGCTGGGTACGGCCAACGTACTCCCCATACCACCTTTCCACTCCAATAAGCACTTAATCGGTTGAGACCTCAAACCAAACTCTCAGATCTGATTCTAAAAGGGAACTTATCATATAAAGTTGGCAACTTTACACTCATGCATGGCTTAAAGGGACTCAAAAGCTCAAAAAGAGCTTAATAAAGGTCTTAATGCTTGCATGGACCAAAATCTTCCATAAAGTTGACATTTTTAGGAACATGGGGACTAAATAGAGCCAAGATCTAGCATCCATAAAGTGCACAAAATACACCATAAACTAGATCTAACACCAAAGACCATCAAGGTGAGAGTTTTTTACGTCAAAATGCTTGCAAATACGTAGAAGATCCTAGATCTGCAAGCTCAAGCTATACCCTCAAGTGCTCCTCTTCTTATTGTTCTGCACAAACCACCAAAAACACTCTTTTATGCTCAAAACTCACCAAATCACTCTAAGGTTTCGATTTCAGGGTAATATGAGATGGAGGCTAGTCTAAAAGGCCCAATAGATGATATAATGATGCTTATATAGGGTGAAAACCCTAAAAATTAGTGTTTTCATCTGGCTGGAGTATGCCTCGCGTACTCCCAGTACGCCCAACGTACTCCATAAAGTGTCGCGATCCCTTCTGCCTAGTACGTCCAACATACTCCCTTGTATGCCCTGCGTACAAGGCTTAGCCTTTTAAACCACCAACTTCCGGAGTCGATAACTTCTTCGTTCTAAGTCCGATATCGATGATCCTCATATCCACGGAAAGGTAACAAGAAGCTCTACACTTCTATAAACTCATCCTTTCCTTAAAACTTCCCGAACTAAAATCTAATATTCCTAAAAGCCCGAACTGCCACTGAGGGTTATACCCTTGGGCTCCAAATCACGAACCGGACTCCCGGATCATCTAACTTACCTTACCCACACCCAATGGGTCTAAAATTCTCCTTCCCAAAGGCCCTAAGCCTTATAATAACCGATCTTCAGGTCACAACCCTGAATTAGGAAACGATTCGGAACAGGGTGTTACAGTAGATAGACGATTCCTGCCAGAATGAGATTATGGTGGTTAAAAGAGGTAGAGAAGGGGTTCCATGAGTGGAACAATATAAGAGAGTTATTCATAAGAACTTATATATAATCTGTGAGGGATTAAGGGTAAGGAATCCGTGAGGGATTCAAGAGAAGAAGATGTTGTAAGGATCTGCGAGGGATCAAAGCAAAGGGCTTAAGTCCAAATGAGTATACCCGATAATGATATGGTGATGTCATTCCCTATACATTAGATAAAGTTATCATATGAGATGAGACCGTTGGGTCTAGATAGAATAAAATACTAAGGGATGAAAAGTTGAGAATAAAGAGGTAAATGTAAGAAGAGTACAAGAAGCTGTATGTTAATGGTAAGAGTATGAGAAGAGCATGCATAGAGTATGATAAGAACAAATAGATGAGATGAGATAAGAGTAAGGAATAAGAAAAGAGATGAAGTGAGAAAAATATGAGAGATTTAAAGATAGAAAAGAATAGAGCATGAGAAGGATGCAAGGCAATATGATAATAGGTGAGGATAAAGTATGAGTAGAGTATGAGGCGAGCATGAGAAGATGCTAAAAAAGAGTATGAGATAAGAAGGCAATACTAGAATAGAAGAGCATGTTAAGAGAAAGAATAGTTGAGTAAGCTTAGACAAAAAAGAGATTAGATTTACAGCATATGAGAAAGAAGAGAAAAGAATGGTATAATATGTAAAGAAAGAAAGATAAGAAGAAGAATATGATTACATTAAAACATATATAATATAACTCACCAAACTTATGGTCTGATGTTGTAGATATTTTTTTAATGTTTTGCGGGTTCATGTGTTAGCCGTTGTACGAGAGAAAGTAGGAGCACAAGGACTTGGATTAGAAGTAGTTTTACTTTAGTGTACCTTTTTTCTTTAATTTATGTTATTATTTTATTGTAAACCCAAATATTCCCTGGGATTTTAATTTTGTTTTTGAGTTATAGAATTCCACAAATTTGTTAGAAAAGTTTGATATACCCCTAGATAATTAGATGAGAAAAAATCGGGTCGTTACTTGTTATGTGAAGGAATGTGATAGTAATATGGGTATAAATTCCCCATTAATGGTGGCAATATGTATGAACTCCCCAATTAAACATGATTATTGTTTGGATACTTTTCTATACATCACATCCAAGGCATGTGAGTTTCGTTAAAGGATGGTGACAAGAGTACGAACTCCCCAAGATGGATGCCAAGATATGACATTATCATGTGGTAGTTCTAGAGGTATGAACTCCCTATGATTGGTGACAAATGAGTCTGAAGTCTGAACTCCCCAATGGTTGTGTCATTTGAGAATTCTTATGAGTTTGGTCTTGCTGATTGATTGTTGGGAATTTATGATATGCTATGATGTTGATGTAATGCTAATTCTATGCACTTATGAGATATAGTTGTCTCATAGATATTTGTTGACATGTTTTCTACATGAATCAAGGATAAGATAGACGACATTCAGAAAATGATGTCGATATTTTGGGATACTTTAGAATACGGGTGTTGTTCACGTATATTTTTTGTGTTTCGGGTGTAACACCCCGAATTCAGAAGACCCATAAAGGAAAGGAAAACCTCAAAATCAGAAGGCAACTCGTCGAGTAGGTAGGATGAATCGACGAGTAGGAGCAAGTTTTGGGACGCGGGTTAAGTGACCTACTCGACGAGTTGGAATACCAACTCAGCGAGTTGGTATGGGTTTGGGAAACCCTAAATTCGGGCTTTTGTCCCCTATTTAAGCATCTTATTCTCCTCCTCTTGGTTCCATTCCCAGCCCCCATTGCCCAGAACTTAACCTACGAAGCCCTAGAGCCTTTTGAGAGTGTGTGAGCCATCCTTGAGTGTTTTATGTGTTCTTGAAGACTAAAAGAAGAAGAGGAAGTTTGAAGGTTCAAGAAGAAGTTTGTAGATCCAGCAACGCCATCTCATTTCCATCTTTTTCTGGTAATCAAATCTTCATCTTGACTTATAGTTTCTTAGATCTCTTTATGACCATTTTATGAGAGTTTTGGTCCATGGAGCTTGATTTATGGGACAAGGACGTCCCAAGCAAAGATCCTTTCATATCTAGAGTCCCTAAGAGTGGTTAAGGAATAAAGGTGCAAGCTTTATGCCATTAGAAGCCCCCATGCAAGCTTTAAGGAGTGGTTATGGTCTTTTAAGCCTCAAAAGGCCATACATGGAAGAAAAGGTAGAGACTTTTCGTGTTCTTCTGGTGTATAAGGCCTAGATCTATATTGTTATGCTTTGGTTTGGAGTAATAAGGGTTTTTGGACATAGGGTTATGTCTTAAGGAGCTAGGGTTTTGTCTAAACCCATTAAGAAGGATTAGGAGTGGGTAAAGTTGGAAACTTTACCCTCATGAGGTCATTTCCAGCATGTAGACGAAGTTTGGGGTTTGGATCTGAAGTGTAGGGACTTAATCTGTTAAGATGGCCCAAATAGACTGGGGACTCGGCGAGTCCAGGGAAGGACTTGACGAGTCGAAGTGAGTTGTCCCGATTATGTACAGAAGGAACTCGACGAGTCCGTGAAGGGACTCGACAAGTTGGTTCGTGGTTTCGCGACTATGAGTAGCATGGGAACTCGGCGAGTCAGGGGGAGTGACTCGAAGATTTGAGTCAACTCGGAGCGTTGACTTTGACTGTTGACTTTGACTTTGACCAAGGTTGACCTAGTTTGACTTATGAAGGCATTTGGACAAGAGTTTGTGAGGGGTGGAATGGTCTTATACCCCAGTTAGGACTTATGATTAAGTTATAAGAATCCCTGACTTATTTAAGTTGTATGATGATCGGTAGCTCGGGGAGTCGAGAGATCGGCAGTTCAGGGATCTGCCAGCTAGCAGCGAGGGGTTTATTCGCAGGATTCGGCAGACAACTTGTGAGGTGAGTCTCCTCACTGTTTGTATGGGTCTACGGCCACAATGTCGGCCCATTTAGTTTATGTATGGTAGGAAGACCCGGGGGTTAGCCCTAGGCACTATGTATGAAATACCAGGGGGTGGCTCATGGCACACAATATGCTATTATGTATAATAAGAAGACCCGGGGGTTAGCCCTAGGCAATATGCATGTAAGACCAGGAGGTGGCTCCTGACACA
Source organism: Lactuca virosa (assembly GCF_052849685.1). Lineage (NCBI taxonomy): Eukaryota > Viridiplantae > Streptophyta > Magnoliopsida > Asterales > Asteraceae > Lactuca > Lactuca virosa. The sequence goes on from NC_136427.1 coordinate 214,227,641, forward strand.
CTATATGCTCATTAGCTAAGTAGAGTAGTATGTATGCTAGTTGTCTTTGTGATACTTGCATGAAAGACCAGGAGGCGGCTCTTGGCACTTGTCTGTAAGACCCAGGGGTGGCCCCAGGCTTGGCAAGAAAGACCACGTGGTGGCCCGTGGCATAACGGCAAGACTATGTGCAGCACATAACAACTTATTTGATATATGATTGATATGTATGGCTCACAGTATGTATGGCATGTATAGCCCAGTTGATATGTATGGTATGTGGTATTTGAGGAACTCACTAAGCTTCGTGCTTACGGTTTACAGTTTTGGTTTCAGGTACCTTCAGTTTTCAACAAAAGGGGTTCGGGACGATCGCAACGCATTTACCCATTTTATTCCGCATTATGTGATCTTTGGGATTAGACTCTGATATTTATTTTAAATGAAATGTTTTCAATGTTTGGGACAAAGTTATCAACTGCTTTTGCTTATATTAAAAATGAAATTTTTAGCCTTGAATTTTGGGATGTTACATCGGGATATTCAAGTTAGGTTAATCGGGTAATTAGTGTTTGAAAATATAATTGATACCCGAACCGAATTGCATTTCGGGCATTCGAGTTTCAGGTTAGGTTGGGTATTTATAGATATACCTGATTTTGTAACAAACCTTAAAAAATATGTACTTGTTTATGATATTTAAAAAGTGTACATGGTTGTGAAGCATTTAAAATAATTAAAGAAACAAAACCTCAAAGAGTAAGTAGTTGAAGATAAAATATAAAATTAAATGTGAGAATTGGGAAGTCTTTATTGGGCTGAAAGTGAAAAAATCTTAAAGAACAAGTAGCTGAAAGGAAAACACTGAAACAATTTGCTCCTTTTACGAACAAATCTTAAAAAGCCGAAAGTAATAAACTAGAGTATTTGAGTTAATGTCTATCATCGTATAATACCTATTTGGATAACTTTATGATGAAATTATATTCCTCGAAAGCTACTAGATCCAATCGAAGATTGAAAAGGTTATTATATTCTTATATAAAAAAACGAGTATTCAGGTATACCCAAATTTTTTTTGGGTACCTTATACTCGCCAATTAAATATCAAGTTAACCGATTGCCCGAATTTCCAAACTCGAAACCCGATTTATCCGACCTGATCTACCCGAATTGAAACGGTTCGGTCAGTTTAATCTAGTATCTGTTATTTTCAACAGGCCTACTTTTGAATACCGAAATTAGCAATTAGCAAACATTAGATAATTTGTTTTTGTTAGTACAACTTTAGGGTACTTAGAATGTTTTCTATGGTGATGGAACATCTTGTAACACCCAACTTAACTTTGGGTTTTATACAAGTGTTTTGTAAATATATGGGACCTATAACTTTGTACTTGACATTGGTGTAATAAATGTACCTTTTATGCTAATTCTTGGCTTATGAAAATGGGTTGTTACGTTTTGGACCCAACTGTTGCTATAACTAAGTGAACAATGAGCGCTTTAACAATTCTAGAGAGAAATGGAATATAAGGAGTAGTTAAAGGACTTTAGGTGAGTAAGGTGCTGTTTATTTTTTCTGAGGCAAAATGTCTGCAGTCTGCGGAACACATCTGTAGACATCTGCAGTAGAAGAGGTGGACCAAACGTCTGCAGTCTGAAAAAAGAAGACTGTTTGTTTTTTTAAAATCTGCGGGCTACTAAAATAAACTGAAATCTAAATAAACTGATTTTTTTAAACTTCAAAGTGATTTTTTAATATTTTTATGACTTTGTTATAAATAATTAATGAATCTTGATCAACTTTTATGTATTATTGTATAAAAAATAAAAAAAAATGGTATGAATTAACGTATATATTTGATAAAAATCAACAACTTTGGTTGCAAAGTTATACTAAACATTATAATTAGTAATCAAAGAATTTGATACATAAATGGATGGAAATAAACTTCGATTTTTTCAATTAAATCCATTAAAAACGTACCATAAATATTTTCTCGAGAAATTGACGATACTGTATTAAATAATGTTTTACAAAATTTGGCAAAAAAATATAAGAATATATTATGATTTTTTTTTCATATTTATATAAACTTCAACGACTATTATTGTAATAAATCTTTATTTATAAATTTGTCAAAAAAATATCATGTTTGTATCGTGGAAAGTTTTTTTTTTAAGTTTTGTAATTTTTTTTTTCAAATTGTTTATCATTAATAAAGTTGGAAAAAATATAAATTAAAAAAAAAACTTATATATATATATATATATATATATATATATATATATATATATATATATATATGTGTGTGTGTGTGTTTTTTTTTTTTTTAGGCTAGAAGATATTAGAAGACTTTGGTCCACATCTGCGCCAAGAAGAGGGCGTGCAGACATTTTTAGGTCTGCAGTCTTCAAAAAAACAAACAGTCTGCAAAGGCTAATGTCTGCGTGTGGTCTGCGCGGCGCAGACAGAAGAGGTCATGCAGATCTGCAGACAAAAAACAAACACTACCTAAATTTAAGCCAAAAGGCTTTGGGGATGGATTTTGCAAAAGCATTGCATGGAATGAAGTGTGGTGACTTATATATTTCTTCTATATTAATTTTGAGATTGGCTCAAACAAATTTCGAGTGGGATGATACTACTTTGTTAAGCCAACATTAACGAGTCTTAAGTGTGATGCTACTTCCCAATTTATGTCATTGACCATTTTGGATCCTATAATGAAATAAACATCTTTTACAGTAGAGTGCTCGAGTTGGGATTTAGAAGCATCTTTATTGCATTTGAAATTGGTTTTTTATCGATTATTTCTTATGTTTCTCTACCCCACATACCTTATACTCATAAGCAATTTTTGAAATATTTTTAGGAGTTATGACTTGAGAATTGGATTATAATAATTAGCCAATTTTATTCCAAAGTTTAACTTTGAGTTTACTCACTAGGTTCCTCAAGTCTAACGCTTACTATTTTAACATGTACTCATATTGAAGATTATTGAATGATTAGGTTTTGTATATTGAAAAGTGTTTCCGCTTTAGATCAAATTTGGATGTGGTTTATTTTCTTTAACTATTACCTTGATTTTTTTTTTCTACATCTGTTAGTTGTTAAACCAAATAAACACACAAATATTAAATGAATAATTATTAAAACTTCAAAAATATCATAATCCTTTAATAAAAATAATAAGTAATAATTATTGCAGAGTACAAATATTAAAATTTAAAAAATTATTTTGTATGATTTTATTATTAAATGGTCATGTACAAAGAGGCATAAATAAATGTAAAATAATGAACAAATATTAAAAGTTAAAGGAACATAAACGACAATTAATAAACAAACATAAGAATATCAAGAACATGGATCAACGAATGAGACAATTATTTGTTCAATCACTTAAATGATATTTTTTTTTATGTTAGGTTCATATATTAAGGTTTTGTTTAGTTTGCCACAACTTATATATAAGCTAGCATATTTTTCGATTTTTTTTAGATTGTGATAGTTGACACATCAAAAAATAACTTATAAAACTAATGTTTTGACCAGCTTATTAAGCTTATTACAAATTATTCCAAATATACCTCTTATTAATAACTAAAAAGAAAAATAGATTTTAATAGTTTTAAATATATAGTTAAATAAGTTATGTGTATGCATATTTATGTTTGTTTGAAATATATCTCCATATGTCCTAACATCGCAAGTTATATTGTTTTTTTCTTTCAAGAGTAGACATACTCTATGTTTAAATTCTAATCATTCTATCTTTTGAAGAAATATTAACCATTTTAAATATATAATTAAACAAATTACATATAAACATATTATATGTTTAAAGTTTTCCAAATTTTTTATGAATTGAAATAAGTTAACCTGTTTTTTTTTCTAGAGTCATCATGAGATATGATAAATACGTGATAATATTATGGACGCAAGAAATTTAACATAAATATAAATAATTGGAGAACTGCTATTTAGTACTCAATGTAATTTAATGGAATGTATTTCGTATTCTTTATAATATTTTTATGTTATTTTACATTTCTTAATTATCTTATCAACTAGCATTACCAAATTTTTTTTTTATCAACCAATTTATCTTTAAACGATCAATATCAATTTACTTTTAAGCTATTGTGATAAATATAACTCTAAATAAATAAGCAGTTTCTACCAAAAAAATTCACAAACATTTCAATGAATTTTGAATTATTTTTACAATTACTTTTACAACCCTAACCATCACTATGTAATTGGTATGAAAGGGTACATTCCATGTTGTATATGTTTAGGCCAATTGCCTCTACAGACGTGTTTGATATGAAGCTTTTGAGAACTTTTAACATTTAACTTAAAAAAAAACTCAAAATATAAAATAAAAAAAAAACTTCGTTTGACAGCATAAACTTTTAGCTCTTATTTAGAAAAAGGTTTTAAAAACTACTTCAAATAGTTTTTAAGAGCTTTTAACTTTTAGTTTTTATTTGATTTTACATATTTAAAAACTAACTATTTTTGTCAAACATTTTTCATAAATAAATGGTACAACTTTAGCTACTAACTATCAACTTCCAAATAATTTTGTCAAACATGCATCATGTGTTATATATATATATGATTGTTAACACTGGGGAATCTATGATTAAAAACTTACATGCAGTGGCGGAGCCAGGATCAAAGTAAAAGGGTATCTCAATTTTATTTTTAGGGTAATCTAAAATTTTTTCTGGGGTACTTGGGCTTCCCCGGTTCAATTTAAGTTTAAAACCCAAACCTTAATCGAATCCTTAGCTAACCTCAAGTCTTGTTATATAAACATGAAGTTGAAGTATATTTTGATACTTGAATCTATGTGAGATTCAAAGTAGATATCAAATGAAGTATGAGGATAACAGACTTATATAATAGACACAAATGGTTGAGTTTACATATGTTTGGCGATGTTTGATAGAATAGCTGGGAAAATAAAACAAAAATAAACAAAAAATATGCAAGGAGCAAGAATTGAACCTAAGAGCTTTATTTCAATAAGGCAGCGCCTTAACTAGTAGCTCTACTATTTGTTTGTGTTTATAATTGAAGGATACATATATATACATTATACCGAATTTTTTTTTGAAGAATTCGTAAACAAAAATTACACTACCGAAAATTTTTTGAGGGGTATCCCGGGCTACCCCGGGATCCCTTTGGATCCGCCTATGCTTACATGTGTCTGATAAGTATGAGGTAAAATAATAAATAGGTTAAACAAAAATTGGATTATTGATTCGAGTTATAATAATAATATAATATAATATAAGACAAATATAATATTTACTTTAATTTGTACCAAAGATCAAACGTAATTTAAAATTTACGAGTAAATGCTTTACAATTGTTCATGATGATTCTTTAAAAAGTAATTTATAACTTTCCATCTAATTATTTCCATTATCATGAGATAAAAAAAACTTATTTAACCCTTCTTTTTTAAGAAATCTTAACAAAATCTGAACGTTATATTAAAAATAATCTCCACAAACTCATAACCATTAAACATAAAATATATTTAATTATAAACAAATAAACAGTTAAGACCCATTCTAAAGTAGATATGACTAAAAGGGTTTTATATTGCTTGCTGAAGTAACATGTGTCCTTTATATTTGATAATAGGTGTCCATTTTAATTTTATAACATTCTCTATAACAAAAATGAAATACTTAGGGGGTGTCCCTTAAGATTTAGATGAATGTAGGCTCGTCTTGATTTTTAAGTATTTATTTAATTTACAGTTGTACTTTACGTATCACATGCTTTTTAATTTATTATTCGTTTCATTGTAGAACTATAAATTGATATTGTTCCCACAATTTTGGCTTTAAAAGTTATTAGAATAATATTAATTGCAAGCGCCAAATCTGATCTAGATATCTGGAGAATGGAACCCATGTTTATATGATATAATAAGTGGTTTATGTTTCTCATCATTTTTACTTATTAAAACTATATATAATAACTGGTTTATGTTTCTCATTATCGTTTATTTAGTGTTAGTTTTATAATAAATTTCCACATGGGCATTTTTTAAAGAGATCCGACTTTATAAAATACTTTTTTATAAGAGATCCGACTTTATAAAATACTAACGTCATATTAACACTAAATTACATTTTTCTATTTCACACGTTTAATTACTATTTATACATACAGACTAATATATTTTCTTTTCGTTCTAAAAAGATGCTTACTCATCACAATAATAGTTCGCGAGACGCGAGCACTTTTTTTTTTTTTTTTTTTACATCAACTACTAAAAAAATCATATTAAGAAAAACCAAATCAACCAAATTCCCAAAATCAATCATAAAACTAATACAAAACCAAATCAAAGTTAAAATCACATTTTTCTGATTATGTCGATCATAAGATCCATGTAACCTATGAGAAGATCCGGTGAAAACAGTCCACCATAGAAATAGCTATGGCTAGCCTTTTGTTTAGGCTCTCTAAATATAATTGTTAGACGTGCGACTTAGAATTGTATGGCAATCTGAATGGCTTTATGACCCGACCCAAGTTTGTTACATGTTCCCATATTTTACAATTTATTATGTAAATGATATAACCCAATATGCGTCACAGGGTTTTAGGGTTATAAATATTTGTAGCTAGATTTGTTAATGAAAAATACATAATAATGGTTTTGCATGATGAATAAGATATTTTCGGTTCCTGTCCACGGATGTAGGTCTTATTCACCATGTACATTCTTTGGGTTGTATTTCTTTTGGCTATTCTTGTTTTTTTTCTTAACACATCTCACAACAATTGATATCAGAGTTAGGATATTTGAATGGTTTATTTTATTGATTGAATAAATTTCGTCTAACAAGTTTGATTTGGAAAAGTTTAATGGATCGGATGACTTCACGTAATAAAAGGTAAATGTGAAGGCTATTCTAGCCCATGATGGATGTGTGGAGATGTGTGGCGGCGTTAGAAGAAGAGAAATATATTTCCAAAGGATATGATGCCGGATGTGAAGAGGGATATTCTAGATAAAGTACGTAATGTGATTCTCTTATGTATGACTGAAAAAGTGTTATGTAGGTTGTGCATTAAATGATCGTCGTTAGGTTATGAAAACTTTGTGAAAATATCTGTAAAATACTCTCACAAATCCTCTATATCAGAAGCAACGTTTGTATATCCTTCGAATGTCGGAAAATATTTAGGTAAAAGATCACATGGACACCTTTAACTGTATTGTTCTAGATTTATAAGGTTTTGAGGTTAATACTAAATATGAAGATCAAGCTCTTATTACCTTGTGTTCACTACCGAATTCATATGAGAATTTCGTAGATATCATGTCGTATGGTAGAACAACGATCATTGTGAACAATATTAAACATATATCCTATCTAAGGAACTAAAAGAAAGGTTTTCACCACTAAATGCTAGGATAAACAACCAAAATACACAAAAATAAATAGCGAAGAATGATACAAATGAAACGAACTAACGTTGGTCACATGATCGGAGTAACAATGTTATTCCACAAGCGACCTATAGATAATTTTATTATATGTAAAAATATACAACCGCTATACACACACTTTCTGCTCAAGGTTATAGAGGTAAAAGAAGATCTATTTATAAATACAAGTTGACCTAAAACTGATTGAGGCCTAGGGATTATTACACTAGTACAAAAATGACCTACGGACACACCATAAAAGTGTGACCATATGCGTATAGTGATATTTTATTTTTTTCATTGAAAGTGTGACGGAAGGTGACGTCATCGTATAGGTCTTATGGTCACTTTAAAATGCAGTGTCCGTATGATATGAAAACATGTGGCCGTATTATAAAAGTGTGGCTATTGGGTAGAGAATTTTGTTGCTATAATCAATCATTTTATCCAGTATTGTGGTGTTAAACCGTCAATAGGCACACTTTTTAGTAATTGTAGTGATTGTATATCACTAACTAGCAACATACATGTTACTTCAATGTGGCGTTTTGCTAATAAATTGTCATACAATTCAAAGTTTATTAAGACTGTTTGGTATCTTTTGTAGACATATAATTACGGTAAACATGATCATGTTCACTAAATGGCCACATGTAATTAATTTCATAAATGACTATTTGCTAATAATTAGTCACAAAAACAATGTTTTATTGTGACTACTGTCTATCGTATAGAGACACATAATTAAGTGAAACATGACCATTAGTATTATAAAGCCACACATTTTATTAGAATTATGGATGAATTTAATATTAGCTTATGGCCACATTAGTATAACCCATTTTATCATTTAGAAACATTTGATTTATTTACTGTGACTATTGTTCATCCAACGGCCGTATGAATTTATTGATAGTGTGACATTTGCTATTATTCAGTCACAATAATTATTTTTCCATGATTATTGTTTACTATTAGTCACACATAATAAATTAAAATGTGACCATTAAATACTTATAGACACTATTTTTTTCTCATGACTTTTGTTATTTTTAGTCACACATTTACATTTTAAAATGATGGTCTTTTTGTATTTAGCCACAAACATAAATAAACATATTAACCACCTAATAAAAATCACATGCAGCAAAAAATGAAAACATACAATACAATGTAATAAAAACAATTTTTTATTAATAATAAATTAAAGGTTTTACATCTAAACAAATTCAAAATTATCTTAAACAAAAAAGTATAAGATAAATTTAAACTAATAAAGGAAACATCTACATTATTTTCTTAATAACATTGCTCTTTAGTTTGATTTATCTCACGTAGTGTTGTATAACTTATCTTTTCCTTTTTATACTTTTGCATTTCATTTTCTTTTTCTCGTGTAATGTTGTAAGGGCATCTTTTTTTGCCAGTGTAGACTTTCCTTCTAAACTTCCAACTTCAATGTCAAATTACCGACCTGTCATATGAAAATTGTAGCTAATACGGGTTAAATATACAATAGCAATGTAAATAAATTTCTTTAAATACAATAGGAATGTACTTTTATTTTTACTAATAATAATATAAAAATGTAACTTGCACATATTTTACAAGTTCCATGTTACATATTGCTATTATTGGTGATAAAATGTAAGTGTGTCTTCTTTATTGGTAGAATATAGTTATCTATAAATAAGATTACATTTATTTCAAAAAGTTGTTTTTTCATAATGACTTCATCTTCTCAAATTCAAATTGTTTTGAGAGTAGATAATCTAAAATGAAAAACTAAAATTAGTTTTAGGCAAAACATAAAAACAGATTATTACAACTTCAACTTCTCCCCCAATCTACAACTTATTGTAATGAGTGATATCGTCCCAATTTGTCTATGAGGTGGAATGATCAAACTAAAAATAAAAACAAAAAAATTACGGTGGCACAAAACTTTATGAAGTATGATATTTGAATTATGTTACAGACGTGGACATAAAAGGGCTTTTTCGTAATTTTCCAAATCACAATTTGGCATGTCATTTTCTGCAACCTGAAAATAAATTTGTATATGCAAAATGAGTTCCAAGTCAAAATAAATTTATATCAATGCAAAAAGCATCACATACATATGATGAAAATTACTTTGCAACCTTCATGTGTTCTTCCAACCCCTGCACCAAATACAATCCATTTGCTAATAAAAAAGAAAAATATCATAAATAAATTAAAATATGATAAAGACATTACATCAAACACATGGTTTGTACATGCTAAGCATTCATTTTGGGATCAACCACTCACAACCAAAACAAAAAGCTAATTCATGAAAGATCTTAATAAAAATAAGGGATATGTTACCTTCTTGACTAGTAGTGCCCCAAATATGAGGTCTGATACCTTTCTTCACCACTACCTTCTCCCATTAATAAACAATCATGGAATTGCTTAACTAAATGACATTAAAAGGACAAAATAAGGCTCTGCTCAACAAATTAAAAGAAAATGAGAGGAAGAAAGAGTGCAGCAAATTCATTCAAAATAATAGACACTTACGAGTCACTCGTAGTCTTCATAGTTGTGACAACCCGAAACTTTTTCCATTATCCTTACCTAGTTTCCGTTTAGAAAATTTGGGTTTTTAGTTAATTCCGTCAAATTTCTTAGTTTGGGAAGGACCTTACGTTTTAAATAAATCCGAATTGATTTATTTCCGTTCACGTTAGTATTATTTTTGGTCTAACGGAATATTCTAAACTCAGTTCAATCGAGTTTCGTATTCAAAATCGAGGTTTTCTAAGTCAAAGCATAGCATCCGGACCAAACAACCCTTCGAAAGGAGCTTACGGCCGCAAACACAGCTTACGGCCGTAAACCTTGTTTACGACCGTAAACCCTGTTCACGGCCGTAAACCCTCCACCTCACCCCTTGGCCGTAAACTCACCCCTATATAAGGGATGAGTGGCCTTCATTTCTCACTTTACATACTCCAGAAGCTTTCTCTCTCTACTCTCTACTCTCTCTCTACAAACTTCGAATTTGCTCAAGGATCCTCAAGAATGTAAGTGATTCTTCACCTTGATTGTGTTTCTATCTCACTTCTAGTGGCAAATCCATGTTCCTAGCTCATAAATCTCATCTTTTTCTAGATTTTCTCTCTCACCAAGAACACACACTAGTTCTTGGTGGCTAAAAACCTCATTTCAAGCTTCCACTACGTAAGTACACTACCCTTAGCTTGTTGGATACAAGAATCACTTGTTAAACATCTAGAAATCATGACCAGAAGGGTGTTTGCGGTCAAGGCAATCTCCCTTGACCGTAAACTCTATTTAAGTGGTGCAAAGTTGCCACAACACCCTCCTAAGCCTAGAATCAAGGCTTAGAACACTTCCAGAAGGCTAGAAAGGACCTTGAAACATCGAAAATCGCACTTTTCGCCAAATGTTTACGGCCGTAAACCCATGGGCCGTAAACCCATGGACCGTAAACACTTGGACCGTAAACATATGGGCCGTAAACTCTGTTGGGCCGCAAACCCTTGACCGTAAACTTCGATTCCGGCCGCAAACTCCCCTCTTCAATCACATGTGATTCTAACACTTAGTTTTAAGTGTTTCCTAGTCCCTAAGGTGGTTTCCTTCCATAACAAATAGTGTTATGCCCTCACCTAATGTATATATGTATTTTTACATGCTAAATAGGATCCGTTTGTGCTCGAGGCTTTATTTGACACTCAGCAATTCCTAGCAACTTACACTCGAATCCCACGTAAAACAGTGAGTTCATACCCCTATGCTTTTCCGAGTTTTTCATGTTTTCTGGGGGGAATACAAGCAAAAGTACAAGGAAACTTGTTCTCAAGTTATCTTATTTTGCATAAAATAATTATATGTTCAGCATGCTTTTAACACTGAAAACCGTTTTACCAAATGATTAACAAATCAACTCGTAGAAATAGTTTTCAAAACTAAAGCAAGGAACTTGTAAATCTTGTCATAAAATGTGATATTTTATAAAGGATTTATACAAAACATAAACAAGATTTTCGGTATTATTACTTGTAAATTTGTTATTTTAAGTTGGAGACACGTCCTTGGTAACACTCCACCGGATTTGAGAGTGTAGGACTAACACTTGTAACCAGAATCTCTTGTAGGGAGAGCGTGACTATTGTGTATAGATCTATACGGGACTGACTATCCCGCACCTAAACTGCTAGCTACAGTTAGGCAGCCATGCTTGGGGTGACAAAGTCATAAAAGATACTGGCCCCGTTACGTGCCATATCCATTTTAATGTATGGTTATAAAACTCGCAACCTAGATAACAGAGATTTACTTTTGTAATAATGGAACAAGTGAACTAACCTCAAAGTAATAACCGATTTGATTACTAGAGGGCATTAGCAATACCCTTAGGATCTAGTTCACTACTTATTTATTAGTTTTATTTATGTAATAAGGCTAATACATCTCACAGAGAGCAAACAGGGTTTTTCAAGGAAACTACATCTAACAATACAAGTATGGTAGATACTTGTACACCTCGTACCAGAACAGATAACCAACTATCAACTTTTAAGGAAAATATAGGATTTTCCTGGGATAACTCAACCTTACATAAACAGGCTATTAAACAAGTAACGAATGGATAAACAAACATCTTTCATAAGAAAATATAGGATTTTCTTGGGAAACACTTTCCAAAGGATCAAAGAAACATTTCTTTCACCATAACTAAACGCTTATGAACTCACCAGCTTTATGCTGATATTTTAAAACTGCTTGTATTCTCAGGGCAACAATAGACAGGTACTCTTGCCAACTTTTGGAGAAGACGGAACATTTTGGAGTCACGTCTTTTACTTTTGTTATATACTGTTATGAACAAACTATGTTTTCAAACAATGTAAATATTCATATTATAATGTAATGGTTGTGTTTACTTCGCTTACTATGATACAACTGTTATGATACTACGTATGACGTCACCCCGCCCCCGGACGTTTCCGCCGTCGGTTCCGACGGTTCGGGGGTGTGACAGATTGGTATCAGAGCTATTGTTTATAGTGAACGAAGTATACCGAACCTTACATGGTATACAACTATAAACACTAAGGGGGCCGAAGTGCTCTGAACTAAAAGTATACTTTTAAAATACAAGTATTTTTGTAAAAAGTATACAAGTATACCTACGTACCAGAAACAATATCATGAGTAGAGCAAAACAAAAGTATTTTCGATGTTGAACACTGCGGTTAAACCTGGGCAGTTATGTAATCATGTCTAGGGTCAATATAGCCTGATCAACTATATTTATTCGAGACATGACCAACATGTGCTTGGGAGTGACTTTGGTGTTGCAACAAGCCTAAAACTTACCTAGTATCCATAGAACAAGGTATCAAAAGAACAAAACATACAACTTAAAATACTGTAGGAGTATTTTAGCCAGAGCCGAATACATTGTAGAAATTTATTCCTAGTGTTGCTACTTATTCCTTTTAGCGATAACTTATTTGCATTGGTAGCTTTTCCTTGTTTATCGCTTAGTAGAACACTCTAGCCATCATATTGAGATACATCTTGCTTTATATCTCTTGATTCGATTCCAGAGGACTTACCATCCTCTTCTTCTTGATTCGATTCCAGAGGACTTACCCCCTCAGTTTGATCCCGCTATGTTCCAGGCAGCTGTTACTGCTGCTGTGGCTGCCGCGATGTCATAAATTAATCCTGGCGGATCTGGCGGGCAGGGAGGTGGTACTCATCCCCAAAATCAGGAAGGTGGTCAGGGACACCAAAAGGAGTGCTCCTATAAGGACTTCATGAATGCGAAACCCACATCTTTCGACGGCAAAGGAGGTGTTATTGCCCTGACTCAATGGTTCGAGAAGATCGAATCCATTTTTGAAATCTGTTCCTGTTCTGAGGCCAACAAAGTAAAATTCGCCGCTTGCACTTTCGCCAACAGGGCACTGACCTGGTGGAATGGTCGGGTCAAATCCCTAACCCTACCAGTGGCAAATGCTATGGGTTGGGAAAGCTTAAAGGAACTCATGCTAGCTGAGTACTGCCCATGGGGCGAGATGCAGAAACTAGAGCACGAACTCTGGAACCTAAAGATGAAGGAATCTGACATAGCACTTCTTTGCCCGGGAATGGTCACCCCGGAAAGCAAGTAGATAGAGAGATACATTTGGGGACTGACACAACCCACCAAAGGGAATGTCTTGGCTGCTAGGCCAAACACCTTTGACAGCGCTAAGTGTCTGGCGCAAACTCTCATAGATCACGGAGTTGATCTTGATAAAGTGGCAACCGCTCCTGAGCCAGCAAAAGGGAGTGGTGAGAAAAGAAAGTTCTGGAAGCAGCGGAAGGGCCAGTCTTCACAGGAACCCTCAAAGAAACAGCAAACGGTGGCAGTCCACGCTGCTACTACTCCTGCCACTGCTCCTGCCGCCCAAGCACCTACCAGTAAATATGCTGGTACCCTTCCTCGGTGCGACAAGTGCAATTACCATCATAATCCCTACCCATGTCGTGAAATGTCATGCACTAATTGTGGCAAAAAGGGGCACACAGTTTGATTTTGCAAGACACCAGTCCAACCAACCAATCATGCATCTGGAGCAGGCGTCGGTCAAGCCTGTTATGGTTGTGGAGAAGTCGGGCACTACAAGAGAAACTGCCCCAAGGCAACAACAGCAGGTGGCACGGGGAGAGTGCTAACGATAGGGCAAGAGGAGACAGTCGCTGATCCCACAGTTATTTCGGGTACGTTCCTCCTCGACAACTCTTATGCATGCATTCTTTTCGATTCTGGTGCGGAGAGAAGTTTTGTTAGTCATGCATTCAAACATCTTCTCAAACATAAACCTCAACCACTAACTGAAACATTTACCGTCGAGATGGCTAACGGTGAGAAAGAAAGCACTAATGATATATACGTAGGCTGTACCCTTACCTTGAACGATCATTCTTTTCCTATCGACCTTATGCCAGTCTCCATAAAAAGCTTCGATGTCATCATCGGCATGGATTGGTTGAGCCCAATCATGCTGATATCCTTTGTTACGAAAAAGCCATTTGTCTCAATCTTTCCTCTAGTGAAACTCTCATGATTTACGGTGATAAACTTAGTTCAAACCTCCGTATCGTTTCGTGCATCAAAGCCTAGAAACTTTTGCGAAAGGAGTGTCATGCATTCCTAGCCCACGTCATTAACGAGAAGCAGGAAGTTAAAGACCTCGAGAGCATCCCCGAAGTCTGCAACTTTCCCGATGTTTTTCCCGAAGATCTCCCGGGAATCCCTCCCGAACGCCAAGTCGAGTTTCGCATCGACTTAGTCCCCGGAACTACCCCCGTAGCTAAATCCCCATACCGATTAGCGCCGGCAGAAATGCAGGAGTTATCCAGTCAGCTCAATGAGCTGCTCAGCAAAGGATTCATCAGACCGAGTTCCTCACCCTGGGGAGCCCCGATCTTGTTCGTGAAAAAGAAGGACGGATCCTTTCGGATGTGCATTGATTATCGAGAGCTGAACAAACTCATAGTAAAAAACCCTTACCCTCTTCCTCGAATCGACGACCTCTTCGATCAACTTCAAGGAGCCAGTTACTTTTCCAAAATAGACCTAAGATCAGGGTACCATCAGTTGCGAGTCCATGAGAGTGATGTTCCTAAGACATCATTTCGGACTCGGTATGGTCACTACAAATTTGTAGTGATGCCCTTCGGTCTAACCAACGCACCGACGGTATTCATGGACCTGATGAATCGGGTGTGCCGTTCTTTCCTGGACAAGTTCGTAATCGTATTCATCGACGATATACTTGTCTATTCCAAAAGTGAGGAAGATCATCGACAGCACTTGAGATCGGTGTTGGAAACCCTAAGGACGGAGAAGCTGTACGCGAAATTCTCCAAATGCGAATTTTGGATTCGAAAAGTAACCTTCCTAGGTCACGTGGTAAGTGAGGAAGGCATACATGTGGACCCCTCCAAAATCAAGGCGATAGAGAACTGGTCAGCACCGAAGACGCCCACAGAAATCTGTCAATTCTTGGGTCTCGCTGGCTATTATCGCAGATTTATCCAAAAATTTTCCAGAATTGCCAAACCCTTAACCACTCTGACTCAGAAAGGCGTACCATTTTGTTGGAGTGAAAAGCAAGACACTGCGTTCCAAACGTTGAAGCGGGCCCTATGGAGCGCACCTATCTTGTCTCTGCCCGAAGGGACGGAGGACTTCGTTGTCTACTGTGATGCATCCAATCAGGGCCTAGGCTGTGTGCTCATGCAACGGGGAAAAGTCATTGCTTATGCCTCAAGACAACTGAAGGCGCACGAAGTCAACTACACAACACACGACCTGGAATTGGGAGCCGTGGTCTTCGCATTGAAGATATGGAGACATTATCTCTACGGAACCAAGTGCACTATCTTCACTGACCATAAAAGTCTGCAACATATTTTCGACCAGAAGGAACTGAACATGAGACAACGGCGATGGGTTGAGCTACTCAGCGATTACGAGTGCGAAATCCGCTACCATCCCGGCAAGGCCAATGTGGTGGCAGATGCCCTCAGCCGGAAGGAGTACTCAGATCGTAGAGTGAAGGCACTGACCATGACTATCCATTCCCATTTATCCGCGTAAATCAAGGATGCTCAGCTGGAAGCCTTGAAACCAGAGAACATGCCAGGTGAAGCCCTGAGAGGAATGGAAAAGAACCTAGAGATCAAGGGAGACGGAGTCTATTATTTCATAGACCGGATCTGGACCCCAAAGTTCGGTGGTTATAGAGAGGTGGTAATGAACGAAGCTCACAAGACTAGATACTCCGTTCATCCAGGCTCGGACAAGATGTACCTCGATCTCAAGAAACTGTATTGGTGGCCGACATGAAAGCAGAGATCGCTACCTTCGTGGGCAAGTGCCTGACTTACACCAAGGTGAAGGTCGAATATCAGAAGCCCTCAGGTCTACTCCACCAGCCAGAGATACCTGAGTTTAAGTGGGAGAGAATTACTTTGGATTTTATCACCAAATTACCCAAGTCTCCGAGTGGGGCACGACGCTATTTGGGTAATTGTCGACCGACTGACTAAATCTGCCCACTTCCTTCCGATCAAGGAAAACTTCAAAATGGAGAGACTCACGAGAATCTACATTCGAGAGATAGTTCGACTGCATGGTGTACCTGTGTCCATTGTCTCCGATCGAGATAGTAGGTTCACTTCGAGGTTCTGGCAGTCGCTACAGAAGGCTCTTGGAACTAAGCTGGATATGAGCACAGCTTATCATCCTCAGACAGATGGGCAGAGTGAGAGAACCATCCAAACCTTGGAAGACATGTTGAGAGCATGTGTCATCGACTTCGGCGAGTCGTGGGACACCCATTTGCCCTTGGTCGAGTTTTCCTACAACAACAGTTACCACACCAGCATTAAGGTTACGCCCTTCGAAGCCCTCTACGGTCGCAAGTGCAGATCCCCTCTGTGCTGGGCTGAGGTGGGCGACACGCAGCTAGCCAAGGCGAAAATCCCTGACAGCACTCTCACTGGCCCAGAAATCATCCACGAAACCACATACAAGATTGTACAAATCTGAGAACGACTTAAGGCCTCACGAGATAGACAAAAGAGCTACGCCGATAAACGACGAAAACCCTTGGAGTTCCTGGTTGGAGACCGTGTTCTATTGAAGGTCTCGCCCTGGAAAGGCATGATACGCTTCGGAAAGCGTGGAAAGCTAAATCCAAGATATATAGGACCCTTCGAAATCCTCGCTAGGATCGGTCCCGTAGCCTACAAACTTCGTTTACCGCAAGAACTTAGCAACATTCATCCTGTCTTTCACGTTTCGAATCTTAAGAAATGCGTATCCGACGAAACCCTTACGATTCCTCTCGACGAGATCGAGATCAACGAGAACCTGAACTTTGTGGAAGAACCAGTCGAAATCATGGATAGAGAGATCAAACGAACGAAACAAAGTCACATCCTGATAGTGAAGGTTCGCTGGAATGCCAAGCGGGGACCCAAATTCACTTGGGAGCGCGAAGATCAGATGAAACAGAAGTATCCGCATCTCTTTTCTAATCCATGATTTGTATTCTATGTTCGAATTTCGGGACAAAATTCTCTCTAACGGGGGGATGATGTGACAACCCGAAACTTTTTCCATTATCCTTACCTAGTTTCCGTTTATAAAATTTGGGTTTTTAGTTAATTCCGTCAAATTTCTTAGTTTGGGAAGGACCTTACGTTTTAAATAAATCCGAATTGATTTATTTCCGTTCACGTTAGTATTATTTTTGGTCTAACGAAATATTCTAAACTCAGTTCAATCGAGTTTCGTATTCAAAATCGAGGTTTTCTAAGTCAAAGCATAGCATCCGGACCAAACAACCCTTCGAAAGGAGCTTACGACCGCAAACACAGCTTACGGCCGTAAACCCTGTTTACGACCGTAAACCCTGTTCACGGCCGTAAACCCTCCACCTCACCCCTTGGCCATAAACTCACCCCTATATAAGGGATGAGTGGCCTTCATTTCTCACTTTACACACTCCAGAAGCTTTCTCTCTCTACTCTCTACTCTCTCTCTACAAACTTCGAATTTGCTCAAGGATCCTCAAGAATGTAAGTGATTCTTCACCTTGATTGTGTTTCTATCTCACTTCTAGTGGCAAATCCATGTTCCTAGCTCATAAATCTCATCTTTTTCTAGATTTTCTCTCTCACCAAGAGCACCAAGAACACACAGTAGTTCTTGGTGGCTAAAAACCTCATTTCAAGCTTCCACTACGTAAGTACACTACCCTTAGCTTGTTGGACAAAGAATCACTTGTTAAACATCTAGAAATCGTGACCAGAAGGGTGTTTACGGTCAAGGCAATCTCCCTTGACCGTAAACTCTATTTAAGTGGTGCAAAGTTGCCACAACACCCTCCTAAGCCTGGAATCAAGGCTTAGAACACTTCCAGAAGGCTAAAAAGGACCTTGAAACATCGAAAATCGCACTTTTCGCCAAGTGTTTACGGCCGTAAACCCATGGGCCGTAAACCCATGGACCGTAAACACTTGGACCGTAAACATATGGGCCGTAAACTCTGTTGGGCCGCAAACCCTTGACCGTAAACTCCGATTACGGCCGCAAACTCCCCTCTTCAATCACATGTGATTCTAACACTTAGTTTTAAGTGTTTCCTAGTCCCTAAGGTGGTTTACTTCCATAACAAATATTTTTATGCCCTCACCTAATGTATATATGTACTTTACATGCTAAATAGGATCCATTTGTGCTCGAGGCTTTATTTGACACTCAGCAATTCCTAGCAACTTACACTCGAATCCCACGTAAAACAGTGAGTTCATACCCCTATGCTTTTCCGAGTTTTTCATGTTTTCAGGGGGGAATACAAGCAAAAGTACAAGGAAACTTGTTCTCAAGTTATCTTATTTTGCATAAAATAAGTATATGTTCAGCATGCTTTTAACACAAAAAACCGTTTTACCAAATGATTAAGAAATCAACTCGTAGAAACAGTTTTCAAAACTAAAACAAGGAACTTGTAAATCTTGTCATAAAATATGATATTTCATAAAGGATTTATACAAAACATAAACAAGATTTTCGGTATTATTACTTGTAAATTTGTTATTTTAAGTTGGAGAGACGTCCTTGGTAACACTCCACCGGATTCGAGAGTGTAGGACTAACACTTGTAACCAGAATTTCTTGTAGGGAGAGCGTGACTATTGTGTATAGATCTATACGGGACTGACTATCCCGCACCTAAACTGCTAGCTACAGTTAGGCAGCCATGCCTGGGGTGACAAAGTCATAAAAGATACTGGCCCTGTTACGTGCCATATCCAGTTTAATGTATGGTTATAAAACTCGCAACCTAGATAACAAATATTTACTTTTGTAATAATGAAACAAGTGAACTAACCTCAAAGTAATAACCGATTTGATTACTAGAGGGCATTAGCAATACCCTTAGGATCTAGTTCACTACTTATTTATTAGTTTTATTTATGTAATAAGGCTAATACATCTCACAGAGAGCAAACAGGGTTTTTCAAGGAAACTACATATAACGATACAAGTATGGTAGATACTTGTACACCTCGTACCAGAACAGATAACCAACTATCAACTTTTAAGGAAAATATAGGATTTTCCTGGGATAACTCAACCTTACATAAACAGGTTATTAAACAAGTAACGAATGGATAATCAAACATCTTTCATAAGAAAATATAGGATTTTCTTGGGAAACACTTTCCAAAGGATCAAAGAAACATTTCTTTCACCAGAACTAAACGCTTATGAACTCACCAGCTTTATGCTGATATTTTAAAACTGCTTGTATTCTCAGGGCAACAATAGACAGGTACTCTTGCGAACTTTTGGAGAAGACGGAGCATTTTGGAGTCATGTCTTTTACTTTTGTTATATACTGTTATGAACAAACTATGTTTTCAAACAATGTAAATATTCATATTATAATGTTATGGTTGTGTTTACTTCGCTTACTATGATACAACTGTTGTGATACTACGTATGACGTCACCCCGCTCCCGGACGTTTCCGCCGTCCGTTCCAACGGTTCGGGTTGTGACAATAGTCAGGTGTAAAATTGAGTAATTTTGTATGGATCTACAACACAAAAACTAGGTTTTGATTTCAAATAAATAATCAAGTATGGATGATGGTTCGAAGATTGCACCTTTGGTCCATTGACTAGAAGATGAAGAAGGAAAAATGTGGTTATGAGAAAATAGACCACAAACGTGATTCGAGGACCAGGGATTTTTCAGAGATGGGGTGCGCCACCATCTCTGTTTCATGTCTTTGGTAAGATTTCTATCAGATGGTTCCCTGTATGCTCCTTAGGGTTTCTAATATCGACCGGGTAGAGAAAATACATCATGTTTACGGTTTCAAAAAGAAAAGTACCTCAGGGGTGACAGACGAACTTCTAGTCACACAAATCTTCCAACTCTAGTGAAGTCAAAGTACCACTATGAGAGGTGATGAATCAAAAATTAGATAACACATATCAGATAACACATACGACTTTCAAAATCGGATCGTATCATTCACGAATTTGGCGTCCCTTGTCCAATAGATGGCCATGAATCATATTACATCACTTAAAGAGAAAAAAAGAACTTAACCATCAGACCATAAGTCGGGAATTAGACGATTCAGAACATGAAATTACTGAAATTAGAGTATTAAGTAACCAAAATCGACTGATAAGCACTTAGAGAGAAATCGTTTCTTACTTCTTATCGAACAACATTCGAAATTGATGGGAGTGTTTCAAGGCTTCTCCACTCGACATCATATGGGCATGTTTCTAAGTGCCGACGATGTTTCGTTTTTCTAGGTGCTATGACGATCGGCAATCAAGTCCCAATTTATGGTGGTGAAGGCAATGACGGTGAGGGAACCTGGTGGCATAATAGAGGACAAAAAAATTTTCTGGAGAAAACTAAGGAAACGGCGATGGTGAGGGGAAACGGCGGTTAGGTTTTTAGAGTAGTAGAGGACATACATTTCTTTTTCTAGAGAAAACCAGGGATAGACTTGGCGTCTAATGCAATCAAAAGTTCAAGACTCAAATGATTTTTGTATACATCTCTTATTTGTTTAAATATCTAGATTAAAAAAACTAAAAAAAACTAGGTTTTTAATGATAGGGTTTTGATTATCGTTTTGAAAATCGGACATGTTCAACCGATGGCGCAACACCACTGGGTTTTTTCAAGCCTAAAAACCCTTTGTTTCCGAACCAACATAAATCGTACGGTTCAATGGGAAACTGGATTCAACCAGCCCGTTTCAACTAATTAATTTTTTTTAATTCATAACTTCAAACTCGAGCTCAACCAATTCGATGGGTTGGTGGTGAAAATTTAAATATATCTGAAACTACTATAACATTTAAAATGTAAAAATAATTAAATAAACTAAAACTATATAAACTTACAATTGGAAATACGAGTGGTGGTTGGTGTGGGTGGGGGTGGTTGTGACAGGTGATCGTGAAGGGGGTGGGTAGGGTAGTGGGTGGTGGTGGTGGTGATGGTGGTGGGTGTGGTGGTTGGTGGGGGTGGGGGTGGTTGTGGCGGGTGGTGCAAGTGGGTGGTGGAGATGAGTCGGTACTGATGCCTGGTGAGTGGTGATTGGTGATTGTGGTAATGCGTGGTGGCGGGTGATGATGATGGTGGTGGTGGTGGTGGTGATGGTGATGGTGATGGTGATGTGTGGGTAGGTGGTGGTAGGTGATGTAGGTAGTTGGTAGTGATGGGCGGGTGATGCTGACAGGTGATGGTGATGCGGTAGGTAGGGTGGTAGGTAGTGGTGGTGGCGGGTGGTGGTGATGGTGGTAGGCGTGGTAGTTGGTGGGGGTGGGGTGGTTATGGCGGGTGGTGGAGATGAGTGGGTAGCGATGGTGGTGAGTGGTGATGGGTGGTGGTGGTGATGGGTGGTTGTGGTAATGGGTGGTGACGGGTGATGATGATGGTGGTGGGTAGGATGGTGGTGGCGGGTGATGGTGATAGTGGTGGGTGGGGTGGTGGTAGTGGCGGGTGATGGTGGTGGTGATGGGTAATAGTGATAGTGGTGATGATGATGGTGATGGTGGCGGTGGGGACGATGGTGATGGTGGTGGGTGGCGATGGTGGTGGTTGTTGGGGGTGGGGGTGGTTTTGGTGGGTGGTGCACGTGGATGTTCGAGATGAGTGGGTGGTAATGGGTGGTGGCTGGTGATGATGATGGTGGTGGTGGTGATGGTGATGGTGATGTATGGGTAGGTGGTGGAGGTGGTTGGTGTTGATGGATGGGTGGTGGTGACAGGTGATGGTGATGGGGATGGGTAGGGTGGTGGGTGGTGGTGGTGATGGTGGCGGGTGTGGTGTGATGGTTGGTGGGGATGGGGTGGTTGTGGCGGATGGTGCAAGTGGGTGGTGGAGATGAGTGGGTGGTGGTGGTGATAGGAGGTTGTGGTAATGGGTGGTGGCGGCTGATGATTGTGGTGGGTAGGGTAGTGGTGGCAGGTGATGGTGATGTTGTTGGGTGGGGTGGTGGTAGTGGCGGGTGATGGTGGTGGTGACGGGTAATAGTGATTGTGGTGATGGTCATGGTAATGGTGGCGGTGGTGACGGTGGTTGGTGGTGGTGGTGTTGGTGGTGATGAGTGGTGGAGGTGGGTGGTAGCGATGTGTGGTGGTGGTGGGTGGTGGTAGTGGGTTGATGGTTGTGGTGATGGGTGGTTGTTGTTGGTGGTGACGATGTGTGATGGTGGTGGGGGTGGTGGTGGTGGGTAGTTGTAGTGGGTTGTTGGTTGTGGTGATAGGTGGTAGGTAGTGGTGATGAGTGGTGGTAGGCGGTGGTGGTAGGCGGTGGTGGTTGGTGGCTGGTGAGTTGTAGGTGGTGGAGATGGATGGTTGGTGGGTGGTAGGTAGTGCCACCTTGCAAATTAAAGAATGATTTTTGTTCTCAAATATTCTCGCAATACGAAATGTTCTCGATTGAACGTTTTATATATATATATATATATATATATATATATATATATATATATATATATATATATATATATATATATATATATATATACTAAATTAACTGTTTATAGTGTGAGTAGATGACATTTATACTTTTTTCGACTGAATTAACTATATGAAATGAGTACAACAATCGCTTAGTTGGAGTAATCCAATTGTGTAAATATGAGAAAATGACCGTTTTAGCCTTTTTAGATTAAACATTTATACAAACAGTCCCCTTTTTGCAAAGTGTGAATGTAAGTAAACAACCCTTTTAACATTTTTGGATTAAATGTGAGTAAAAATGGTCACTTTTTGGACCGAAAGAATAATATGAATGAGTAAATGATCATTTTACCCTTTTGGAGTAAATATGATACAAACGATCAATTTTTTATACTAAATGATTAGTCTAAATATACTTTGCAAACTATATCATCAATGTAACAGTACAACAGTATGAAATTTAAAAAAAAAAAAAGGTAGACTTCCGATAAATTCTACTCATAATTGCAATGAACAGTAACTTTTAGTATGATAACATTGCTATTGTCGGCTATTTAAGTGATAGTATGGAGCTAATGGCCTATTTATCTTTTTTGGCATATTTTGGGATGATTGTAGCAAACTGAAAGAGATTGGTAACTAATGTACTTCATATATTTTATAAGTTGTGGTTGTAATGAGTTTTCTTGTGCAATAAGAAAACAAAAGATATTTTGAAAGCATTTAGTAGAAAAACAGCAAATTATATAAACTTGTGAAAAAAATTGATCATTTATCCCTTTTTCAGACCGCAAATTGTCCCAAGACAGAACAAACAATTGAACAATGAACGGAAAATTCACATATTTTTAGGAGGAATAAAAAGGAAATGAAACCTTTAAGCTCTATTGGAAGAGATCACAGCAACAACTTGCTGGTTTATCAGGTACAAGTGATTTCTTTGATTAATTATGCAACATCAGCAACATTGAATCCCCTCTAGACAAGATGCATACAAATAATGTGCGAATGATGTCCAATTGACATGAAACTTACTAACGAAGGATTTCAAGTTTGGGTTGTATTTTATGTGATTTAAGAATCCAACAACATAGAATAGTTTCAGTTTTTTATTTGTAAAATTCAAATGAAAACTAATGTAGTTTGTAATGAAAAGTGTATATTAACATCACAATTGAATCTTTAGCAAAGATTAAATGGGATCCCACAAAGAGAACTACAGATGATTACAAGATCTTAAAAATAGTCTCCAGAGCTATTTCCGAGTCTAACTATTCTATTTCTCAATTGTTATTATCATTTAGACATATATATCATACACGCTCATAAATTAATGATTGAAATCATGAAATAAACTGAAAATACATTCCAAACTATTAAGTTTTTGTATTGCTTGAAGGAGAAATAAGGTTGGATAGAGAAACATTTCTTGGGATGTTATTTGCCACATCATGCTGCATCATCTGAAAAAGAAAAAAAATTGAAAGTCATGAATTGTCCCTTTCTCCCAAATGGTTAGGGTTTACACATTTGAATTGATGAGGGAAACAAAAGATGAGAGCAAACCTGTAGTAATAATATTGAAAAACGCTTACCAATTCATGTACTCGGTTTATGGCAATGTCTTTGAATATCCTATGGGAAAACCTCACCTCATTTGAGGGGGAATAATACAACCTAATATTTCTTCCTTCCCTTCAACAATCACATGCCAAAAATCACAGGAATATATCCCAAAAATCACAGGAATATATCCAAGTTAAGAAAAACGCAAAAAATGAAAAGAAACTGAAATAAATAACTTTGAATACATTCAAACTAAGGAGGACAAATTGAAATGAACTTCCTTACATAATAATTCTCAATTTACAAAAGATAAATAATCAAAGAGATGGGAAATGAAAAATGAAACATAAACCTTCTGCAACAAAATAGTTGTTCATAAACTAAAAAGCACCAACTTAAGAAAAGAAATAAAGGATGATGATGCAGGTTCGACTAAAAGCCCTAGAAAATTCTCAACACCAAATAAAAGAAATAAAAAAAGCATCCTCGCCTAAGTTGCGATCTGAAGGAGATTGACAATATTCTATGCAAACCTATCGCTATGATACTTGAAAATTGAATGGATTTCAAACAAATTACACATACCAACAAAGCTATGGTTTCAAATGAACCCTAAACTGAAAATTAAAGATTACGAGTAGGGTGATTTCTTACTTGACAATTGATTCCTTCAGTGATTTCAACAAATCAAACAAAATGCAGCAGTTGTTCGGGTAACAAAAAAACCCAAGAGACCATGCAATCCAAAGAAAAATCATCATCTTTGGGCCTGAATTGCTCCCGCTGTAGAGCATCTCCATTAAGACCCTGAAAAACTAAAAATTAACAATGATAAAAGACGATGAGGAAGAGAAAAATCGTAGGGCAAACCGGAAAGCAATTGAAACGGATTGAAACGAAATTATCTTGAATAGAGAGAAGATGGCATATATTGATATATATACCCTTTATTTTCAACATGCGTATGACAGGTTGATTCGATGCATCGTTTTCCAGAAGCGGTGGAGAAAACAACATATCGGTTCACCTCAATCCTTTTGCCTCCAATTTTATTGGCGTCGTTCCAATGTTGGATGACGTTGCGTCATTGGAATTCTACAAACGGGGTGTAGCGGCACCAGAAAAAAAGGGTGTTTATGAGATGTTTTGATAGTTGAAGACGAAGAGAAGGAAAGAAAGAGAGAAGAGGGGTGGGGGGAGGGCAATTTCGATGGATGCGATGGTACCGGGAAACGAAGCGGTGGAAATGTTGTGAAACAGTGTATATGCAAAGACGCGTTCTTTTACAAACCCATCTAACGCGCGCTACGCGCTCCGAAAAAAACAGGGTTTATATATATATATATATATATATATATATATATATATATATATATATATATATATATATATACTAGTTTATAACCCGTGGGAACACGGTTATAAAATTAATTAAACTTTTATAATAAAAATTTATAATTATTAATCAGTTATTTTAAATAAGTCATTTTAAATAAATTATTAATTAAGAGATATATATCAAAATTTTCAAGTTATTATAACTTCAAATTTAACATATAATTAATGTAAATTTGAATTTTGGAATGAGTTGCCTAATATATCTATATGACACATGACATAATATTAATGAGGAGTTGTATTAGAGTGACACTTGGCAAAAGAAGATTTAAACTATTCATTTATTAGAATATATATATATATATATATATATATATATATATATATATATATATATATATATATATATATATATATATATATATATATATATATATATATATATATGCACGTAATAGAGAATTTCAATTTTATCATAGATAAAAATCTGAATTGAGAGTTTAGTAAATAACTAATGTATTAAATATTTTTTATCGAAAGTATAATACTAACCAAATAATATATACATAATTAAGATGTTAAAAATTTTCATTTTGGTTTTCCCTCAAAAAAATTTCCCCAATCCCGCCTGTTCGGGATAATAAATTTTAATCAGTTACAATTTTATAGCTTGCTCGATTGCACTTGTTTACCCTTTTGATCTCCGTCTCCGTTTTGGGACTTCATTCCGTCTTTTCCCTCTCTATCTACTTTAGCCTCGCCGACCACCTCTTCCACCTCCTTCCTCTCCAACGCCGACCACCTGCTCCATCGCTGAAATCCTGACCACCGCAGTTGTCGTCCACTTGGGATAACATCACCAACAAAATCGATCACCACCAGTTCGGTTATCTTCCTTTAACCCTAAACCTAAAAATCATATGCATATCTTACAACGCAATAAGTTTCACATTCAAGAATAAATCTCGATTTTTCTATACAACTACAGAGCATCAAGCTTCGGTAGTCAAGAAATCGATCAAGGATAAATAGGAGATGGAAATTGAAGAATATACATTGTATGTTCTATATCTTGATGTGATTTATGTGTATCTATAATTTCGAGTGTGGTTAATTAGGTCGAAATTGATGATAGTAACCTCAATAAATTGATTTTTTTGTTACAACCTCAAACAAGATTTTGTTGCTAGTCCTGTTTAAGTTGTCGATGTCAAACTTGATCAATGGTTTGTAGAAATGAGTTTTGGGTTTAAAACAAGAAGGGATGATCTTAGCTATTGATCTTGGTATGCTTTGTGTTTACTTTTACTCAGACATTTTTATTTTAACTTGTGTGTGTATGTGTAATCAAGATTGAGAATCAAAGTCTTGTTGGGAATCAAGAAATTAGAAAGTGAAAACCTTCAAAAAAACAGTTTGAAGATAAGAAAAGACAGTTAGATGCTAAAAGTCAAAGTTTACATGAAGATATTACAAAGCTGTTATCACATAGGGATGATTTAATAAATCAAATGGAAACAATGTATGAACAGATGGGTGAATTTTCTAAAGATAAAATATGTGTAGTTAGAGTTCCTTTTCGTCTACTGATGTCTAATTGTGTATGTTAAGTTGTCAACCATTTTTTGCTATGTGGCAATTAATTTATATCTTTTTTGTTTATTTGCTTTACGGTAGTTTTAACAATGTACTTGACATTTTATGGGAATGTACTCTTGCCCATTGATATGTATTTCTTTATATCTAAAATTTATATTCTAATACTATCCAGGTAGAGAGGGAGTTAGCGGTCTGTGGAGAAAGTGTAACAGAGACAATGAGAAGGATTTCACATGGACCAAAAAAAGCAGTATTAAATACGATGTATAAGCTAGTGTTTCTTGGATGTTTGTTTGGAAGTTACTTCCATAAAAGATAAGAAAATGTTCTTTGGATGTTTGATTGGAATTTTGTTCCAGTGTGCATGCTAGTAACTACTCCGCATGGTGTTTCGGCCCCAAATTGACAATATTACCCGTATTACTTTTTTAGTTTAAAAGAATTGGTGTTTAGATCTAATTATAAGATTTTAGTATATGTTTCTATCCTTTTAATTGTACTATTTCCAGAACATTGCTGCCAATTGATATTCAATATAATTTACATATTTAGTCATTCAATGTTTCATTGTTTTTTTTATTTGTGTGATCAGAAGTCAAAAATGTGTATTTTAATGTTGAATGTTATTGTTGGTACTCTCTATAGGATACTATTTTGGTTTGGATTTTCAGTTGTAAAATGGAATATAAGAAAACTGGGACAATTTAACTGCACAAGGGCAATATAGTATTTTACTATTTTTGGGTGCTGGTTGAAGAAATTGGTATAGACCATAGTAATGATTTATGTCCCCTTCTAGAGGGTATTTTGGTCGACTTAAAAGACCCCTTCAGATGCAACTTTAATAATTTGTTTTGTACATGTTAAGATCACTCCAACTGTTATATGACTAAAATAGGTCCCAAATGTCAAACTGATATATAATCAAAACTCATTTGATGTAGGCAATTCCAACCGTCTTCAAATGAAAATCATGACAATTTTTTATTTTATTTATTTATTTATTTATTTGCAAAAACTATCCCAAAGTCTAATAATAACTTATGCAGTTTGGGTGGTAGTCAATGACTTTATATAAGTCAAATGGTTGACTAGTCAATAAATGGTGTTTTGGTGACTATTCTTTAAATTTAGACATACATTAGTATTAAAAAAATGACCATTATATAATTATCGTCACACATTCAATGACCATACTACAATTATACTGATCATACATTATATTTTTTTGTAACCAAATTTACTTATAAACACACATAATAATTGTAACCATAACCAAATACAACTTACACTCATAATATTTGTTTTTTTTCAAAGCCAGTTAATCATATTTTGACATACATAATAAAGGCACACGACCATAAACCACTAAAAGTAACTTGTTTTCTTGCTTTTACTATTTACTAGTAAACACCACCCTATAGACACACAAATATTTAATGTGACCATATGTATAACCTGTTAGCTACATTGGATTTCATGTGTCTAAAAAGGCACCAGGATATAGAAACATATACAATTGTCTCATGTCACCATATATTTATCTATTGTGTCATATAAAAATATCATAATGTTAATCAATAATCATGGTTGATGGTGACATATGGCCACATTGTTCAAGTGTGGCTAATAATTGTCACATTTAATATAATTAAGTGTGGTTAAAGTTTTGATTATCTATACAATGGCTACACAAACTAATTTTAAAAGTATCCAAAAACAGTCTCTAAATTTTTTTAGTGACCTTTAGCCACACTTTTAATAAAAAGTATGACAGACCGTTTTTCGAAAAGTGTGACTGTAAGTCATTTTTGTACTAGTGTTAGCTTAAGACATCATCATTTGAATAGGCCCTCTAGTCCGTATACCGCAGATCGACCTAGCTACCACGAACCACATACCTTGCTACCGAACACCGTAGAACTTTCTATTGAGCATCAAAGACCTTGCTCAAGCATGTTTAGCTTGGTTCGAGTATCATAGTCCATATTGTAGCTACTAACGCAGTTGTAGTGCAACCTAAAAAAATCTTAATGTGGTGTTGCATGTAGTGATAAGTTTCAGTAACAACAGTGAGCTCAAAGGGCATATCAAACTCTACAACTCAACAATCTCCAACTTGGAGGCTGGCTACTTTTTTATGAAACATAAGGAAACCTTAGAATTTCCTCTCAAGTAGATATCAATCACTTGACTCCTTCTTAATTCTACCTACTCTTATTTGACATAAGTATGCTTATAACTCCCACAACATGAGCAATATCTTGTTTGGTGCATACCATAACATATATCAGGATACCAACTACTAAGACATAAGGAATTATGTATACTTCTTTCTTATCTTATTCCATCTTTTTTAATTGCTTCTTCAAGCGTCTTAGATGACTCCCAAAGACGTACTTATAGATTTATCTTTTTCCATGATGAATTTCTCTAAGACTTTCGTAATATACTTATGTTGAAAAATCTTTAAAGTAGGCACTTTGTCTCTAACTGTGCTCATACCCAAAATTTCTTTGAAAGCTACCAAGTCCTTCATCTTGAACTATCTGGACCGCCGCTTCTTCAACTTATTGATCTCATGTATATATCATCTAGTTGTCATTATGTCATAAACATACATACACATATAATAATAAGATGATGTAGGAGAAGCTAAACTTCTTCAGGTAACAAAAAGGATCAATGTCACATCTTGTATAACCATTCATCTATAAAAATCATCAAACTAGTACTATTTCCATGACACTTGCTTCAACCCAAACATATTTTTCTTTAACTTACGTTATGTATTTTTCTTCTTCATATAATTGAAAAAATTCTAGTCGTTCCATGTTGATATCTTCGTCAAGGCATCCATGCAAGAAATGTGTCTTCATATCTAATTACTCCAAATAACAACCACTAATCTAATTGTGGAAATCTTTAGAACTGGTAAGAATATATCGTTCTAGTCAATTCCTATCTTATGCTTTAACCATTTTTCCACCAATCTTAATTTGTATTTCTTGTTCCCATATATTTTAACTTTGACCCTGAATACCTATTTGTTCCATGGTAATTTATTCCATAGTAGTAATTTACTAAGGATCACATTTGGTTCTTGTTAAATGAGCTCAACTCATCTTCCTTGGCCTTTTTTCTACTATATGGAAGCTTTTATCCTCATAACCTCTGCATAAGATTATGGCTCCCTATTCCATTTCAACAACAAGTAATCTTTCTATGGAGAATATATTCATGGAGTTCTTCTTTCTCTAGTAGATATTTTGGTGATAAAACTTTCTTTTTCCACATCTTCTATAACTTCACTTTCTGAATTCCCATTGTCCTCATTGATCCCACTATCTCTAGACCCCTAAACTCGTCTGAGCTTCTAATCCTTCCTGAACTTGCACCTATATCTAAAATATTGATATGTATTGTAATATCTTTATTTGAAATCTCATCATACACATCATGATATTTACCTTATGGTTGCTTGCTTCTACTAAGGGTTGATATAAGCTCATTTTCTTAAAGGGCATTATCATTGATGTCACATTCTTGCTTTTAATAACCATTTTGTATGGTTATCCTATAAGCGATAACCCATGTCAACCAACCTATAGAAAATAAAAGTGAATTTCGTTTCCTTTCCTTTCAGTCTGTCTCTATATGCATCCTTTATCTTGATGTAAGAGACGCAACAAAACCTTCAAGTTTGCCATTCTTTGTCTAAAATCTTGAAACTATGGGGATTGAGGGTCCCCATTTTTTTAAATATGTTGTAGTGTTGACTAAAATATTCCCAAAAAATCTTTTGGAAACCTACATGTAATCACTTCCTCTTTGCCATCTCGTTCAGTGTTTTGTTCATCCTCTCAACAACTCCGTTCTGCTGATGTGTTTCCAGAATCGTCTTCAACCTTCCGTTCCCATTTTCAGCATAATAATCAACAAAATATATTTTTATTTATTCTCTCATATTTGTGACTTCAAACAATTGATATTTATATTTTCAAAAATTACTTTCCACTTTTAAAAGGAGCTAAAAACTTATATATATTTTTGAGAAAATAAACCCATATCCTTGTATAATCATCGATGAAAGTAACATAGTTCTATGACCACCTATTGAAGAAACTATCATGGGTCAAAACAATTCTAATGAACCAACTTCAACTTACCGACCTTGGATGGTTGTCTAGTCTTTACAAAAGTAACTTTTTTTTATTAAGAAGACATGGCTCACAAAATTCAACTATCAAACTCTTATAATATGAAATTCTTCCTTTGGAAGCTAAAATCTCATCCATTTGACATTCATATGCCCAAATTTTTGGTTACATAGAGTAGACACCCATGTTTCTTTAGTAGATGCATTTTCCCCATCTCTAAAAAAAATCAACCATATATAGTGTTGCCATATTCCGTCCTTGATAAATTACTAGGTTTCCCTTTGTTACCTTTGATGGGTTTTGAGCACTATAACAATCCTATATTGCATATACAACCCTAAATGCTTTGGATCTAAGTTTTCTCAAGTTACACATGCAATTTCATTTTATCCAAAGCATAAACCCTAACTAGCATACAATTGTGAGATTTACAACATAAATCAAGTTTGATGAATACCTCTTAGTTGTAGCTTGTAGTTCTTGGCCTTTAAAGAGCTTAGTACCTCAATTGTGATACCTTTAATAATTCACAAACACCAAAATCAAATGGAGGAATATGAGAGAGAGGCTAGGAGGCACCAACAACGTCTAGGGTTACTTCTTGGAACAAAAGTGCCGATTTTGGGAGTGCAAGGGTTAGTATTTATAGTGTGGAATCCCTAGGGTTTCATCTTTGAAACCCTAATTCATATGATTAGGCATTAATCAATCCCATAACCCATATTATAGGCCCTTTGGACTAATTCTTCATCGACTCTTACATAGACTTAGTCTATCCCTAATCAACATGGATCATTGGCCCAAACTATAAGTATTACTGATTTACCTAATCAGTCCCCGTTAATTTAATTAGTCTCTTTTGATCACTAAATTAATTCCAAATTAATTCTTGATCAATACCAATTAAATAATATGATTTCTCAATTAATATATTATTCATATAATATATTAATAAATCACAAATAACCTCTTTCTCAAAACTCCATCCTATCAAATTGCTATGGTAAAGGCAACCCAAAAGGACCATGCTACTATCGGGTCAAGTACATACCAATTATATTTATGGGCTTAGACACCTAATCCAACAACCTTTTACTGACGATTGCGGAAATTGACAGTGGCCTTCTTTATCTAATTAACCAAATGATATCAACATCCTCTTGAAATATGGAATAGATTTGAACTTCTCTAGTGTCCTGTTCGTATATCAATATAAAGTCTATTTTTATTATTTAGGCTTACCTTCCCACTATAATGCATAAAATTCTACATCGCTTCTATGAAATGGATAGAAAAAAGGAGGCACCATAATCTGTAATCCAAGATTTAGTAGGACTTTATACACTAAAAATTATAGCAACATCAAAATTTGTTGTCATACTAGTCTCCTCTTTTTCATTTATCTACTGAAAGTTTGGGCATTGTTTTTGAAGTGACCTTTTTCTTTTCAAATCTAAAGCGTAATAAATTTCCTGTTCTTAGACTAATCTCTTTTCTTTGACTTTGATTTCACTTTACTGTTACTCCCTCAATTTAGTTTTCTACCTGTTTCCTCTATACTTAACAAGATGTGGGAAGATTACCTTGCATTCCTCCTACAAATATTATTGCCAAGTATCAAGTCGTGAATGCCTTCAAAGGTAAGTTTAGTAGTTCTTGACAAAGTGCTAACTATTATAACTATTCTAGACCAAATTTCGGGTATTGAAGATCTTAGTAGAAATGTCTCGACTTCATCTTCATATTCATTTCAACTAATACTAACGTAGATAGTATCGAATTAAACTCGTTTACGTGATCTATCATTGAAATTCATTATTTCATATTCATATTTACAAACAGTCTAATTAAGAAAACCTTATGCATAGTTGAGGGTTTCTCATATAAGTTATATAGCACCTTGATCAGCCCAAATAATGTCTTCTCACTTATAATGGAATGTACAACATTCTTAGACAAGGGTTCATGTACATTCTTTTGTTAGAGATAATCTTTGATATATATATATATATATATATATATATATATATATATATATATATATATATATATATATATATATATATATATATATATATATATATATATATATAATCCAAATCTACGACCTTTGAAATGATCAATATTAACCTTCCCTAATATAGCCACAGTTTTGATACTTGTTATGATGAATAATGGATAAAACACAACAATAAATACATGTAGAAAAAATAAGAACACAAGGAACGAACATGGTTGTCACTATTAGAGTTATTGTGATAATCCACAGGAGAACTAGAGATAATTTTGTTAGACATAGAAATACAAAACCATCATATCCATACTTTCTACTAAGGAGGTTTTGTATATAAATATGAGTTAACCTAGAACTCTTGTAGCTTATGGTCAAGAATCCCAAGACACCATCATCTAAACCAAACCTCTTGTATGTGTACTGCATACCTTAGAACCAAGCACCATGGATCTTGATTGAGCATCATACCTCAATTTCCACTAAAAAGTACTATAATTGTTACATGGCTTCCACCTCCATTGTGGTGTAATATTTTTTTTTTCTGATGGCACTACCCTATAGCTAAGTCTTGGTAGCGACAAAAAGGTCATAGGGACAATGTGATTCCACATCCCAGCACAAAGATAGGCCTGGTAAATATATGTTCGTTGACATGGGTAGAAAAACAAAAGGAGATGGTGGAAACAGGGGAAAGTCGTGTCCAAATATAAGCTAAAGTAAGTTCTATTAGTATAAAGAACATGGGAAACTATGAGGTTGGAATCAAGCAATTGCGAAATTATTGTTGTTGTTCATGATAGTTATAATAAAAGAGAAAAGGGTGAGATTTTGAATATTTTCACGACCAGTTTTGTAGATACTTGGATCTTAGACACATGTGCATCTCATTATATGATTATCTCATGTAATTTATTTGTTTTCTTTTAAGACCGAAATAATATGATAAAGTTGGGAGATTATGGAATGGGTTGTATCAAGGGAAGTAACCCAATCCAAATTAAGATGTGTGATAGTATGGTTAGAAAACTGATTGTTGGTATGTTATTGACCTTTAGAAAAATTTGATTTCTCTTGGAACTTTTTCTAAGCATGGACTTAACTATTTTGGTGCAAAAAATTGGTTAAAGATTCTCAAGGATGATCTTGTGGTAATGAAATGATAACTACAACATGAAATTTATTTTATAGAAGGTAGTTTAGTGGAGGAAATAATGTATATATTTTAATCTTTGGAGTAGTATGATGATAAATCAGAGTGATGACATCGTCAGTTGGGTCGCATGAGTGCAGAAGAAATGCCGATTTATGCGAAAATACAATTAAACAAATCCTCGAGTATGTTCACTCAGATATATGGGGACACTGTCTGATGAAATTACATATGGATGCTCATATTTTGTGACGTTTATTAAAGACTTTTACATAAAAATTTGGTTGCATTTTCAGAAAATAAAAGATAAGGTTTTTTGGTGGTTCAAGGACATAGGTCAGAACAGGTCGAAATCTTAATAAGTTAGAATTCTACAATGCACCATTTTAATGACTTTTACAAAAAAGAATTTATATTGAAGTATCACACACATTCCGCTACGAAAAAGGCTGTAAATTAAAAGAATTAAACACTAAAGCAATTGTAACATCCATAAAATTGAAGCCAATTTAAAACTTTTGCAACCATTCAAAAACAGATAATTATTACAAAGTGTTTTCAAAATAGTTTCATGTCAGAGTATCCCGAAAATCAAGATCATAAAATATGAGGAGGTGTACGATCACACCTTCGCCTTCCCGCGATCATCTGAAGTACCTGAAACAAAATCAACAACTGTAAGCCCGAAGCTTAGTGAGTTCCCCCCAAATAACTATAACAATATCATACAAACATCTTGCATATATAGAGTCTACAGTACGACTGGTCCGTCGCCACCGGGCCATCAGTCTACCTGGTCCACTCTCAGAGTCTACAGTATGACTGAACCACCCTCACCGGGCCACCAGTCTATCTTGTCCACTCTCAGAACCTTCAGCATGTCTGGTCCGCCCTTCCAGGCCTTCAGCCTGTCTGGACCGTTATCCTGGCCTTCGACCTAACTAGTACGCCCTACCGGGTCTACAGTCTATCCAGGCCGCCCTGGGTATGTTGGCCTAGAGCACAAACCAGGACCGCCTCAACCCAACCCCCAATCACACAATCAACACATAAATATCATACGCTAGCTAGCATGTACATATAGTCATACAGATCTAACATATCACTAATCATAGCATCATCCTATATACCAGGATACCGATCTAACAAATCACTAACATAGCATCATCCTATAACCAGGATATAGATCTAACAGATCACTAACATAGCATAATCCTATAACCAGGATACAAACCATAAAGGGCCGGCCTTGGTTCCGTAGACCTTGTTGATATAGTGAGAAGAACTCACCTCAAAAGTAGTGTTGAATTGGACTGAGAGTCTCCGACCGCTGTCTCACCGAAAATCCCGAACTATCCAAAATAACGAATACTAAGTCAACAATTGGGACATCAATTTTGACCAAGGGTCTCACATAGGTTAGTTCTCCATTATTGCCTTTTCTCTAATTTGGGCCAAGGCCCAATGCCAAATCCATGATCCAAAAGTCCTTATATACAAAGGCCCATCATTGGCCTATTTTTCCAATTGGGCCCAACTCCTTAATTGGGCCTCATTTTAAGATTCATTACCAATGTGCAACCGATTTGTAAGCTACAACTCACACGTCTCATTTTTAAGAATATAATATATTATCGTCTAACAATCACTCGTGATAAAATCCATGAAGAGATTCAGATGAGCGTGGGTTTAATCCATTACTCGAATCTTATTCCAAAAGTACTCATGAACACTGTAGCAAACTTGTGATATGTCTAAAACACCTAGACAATCTACAGTCAGATTCATGACAATCTTGCCTCAATACCTACTTCAAAAGTATGATCGACTATGGATAGTTTGAATAATCTTATTATTTTGGAAGTCAAAACATGCAAAGTGAAACACAAGAATAATCGAATCCAATGTGGTCTCAGAACTTATGAATATAAATAAAACACCTATTATTTAATCACCATATTGATTACACATTATTCATTGTATAATGTTTCGATTAATCAACTTAATACATGAATTAAAACAATAGTTATGCCATGCTCCAAGCATGCACACCATGGTGCTCTTTTTGTGAAATAGATCAATGGACAACATTTCAATGTTGCTCATTTCACAATTCCAAATCCTTATCGTAAATGTAAGAATACCAAATTCTTGCCATTTACTATAATCTGTTAGATTCGAAACTTAAATGAAATAATCCTTTTGTAATGTCAATGCACAAAGGTCACAAAGACTATGCCAATGATATTACAAAGTATTCCCTTTGTACATTGGTTACTGGACCAATTCCATGGAAGCGAAATCTCATATTCAAAGTACATTCCTTTAAATGCTTTTTAGGGGGGGATACAAGTTGAACACAATCTAATTGTGTTAGTAAATACTTGTGATATCAATCACATAAAAGATTTCCTTATGCTTTAAATCTTTATTGTTTTACAATAAAGGATTACCAAATACTTCCATAATGACTTAAAGTCATGTGAACACTTTTCAAAATCACATAAACTCTTTTAAGATATCGTTAAACTCTTTAAAATGTATTTATAATTCTTTTAGCTTATAAATTGTTAAAATCATGTTCATATATGTATAAGTATATAAATAAAACTTAAAGGGCTTAGGACTAATGAGTTGCCTTATTTCCTTTTCCTTGTTTAGATGTGGGCTTAAGGTAGGGTTATTTGTCCGAAGGCCGTTTCCTTCTTAATTATATATATTATACTTATGGGACTATAGAAGGATATTTCAGTCGGTATCATTACCTTTGTATCATTCTGAGCAAAGGGGTACACTCATGAGAAATCATGTTAATCAGATAGAACGTATAAATTATAATCGGTATAATTTATGAAACCAACGAGAAATCTATTTTCTAGATAGGTATACGAGGTCTAAACTACTTTGTCAAGAAAAGGGTATAATTCGATCTTTACTCAAACTAAAATGTGATGGTACGTCTTCAGGACATAGCAATATTTGCTATGTTACATTCTTGTAATCAGAGTCTCCTGGAGGGAGAGCGGACATTGCGTGTATAGATCTATACGGGACTGACAATCCTACATCCCGACTGCTAGCTACAGTCCGGCAGAGCAGCCATGGGGTGACAAATGTCACATCTTCAGTTTCGACACCAGTAGGTCGTCGTGTTCATTCTAGTCCAGCATGGTTACAACTTTATCACATTTTAACCTTAATTAACCAGGTTAATATTAGGGTAGTTATTCATCGGTAGTTTACTTTTAAGAAATACTACTATATTAATCGCTTTACACAAACAAAACGGAACAATTTTATGGGGATTTAAAACTACTTAACAGAATGGTTTTATGGGGATTTAAAACTACTTATTAGAACGGTTTTATGGGATTAAAACTACTTATCAGTTGTAAAGCAGAAAATATACGATTTTATGGAATGTAGTCAGTCATTTTCTTAAAACTAGTACAACATAAAGGACCTTAGTGGTTAATCCTATAATTCCTTAGTTTATACATCAGAATTATATATAATTAATATCCGATTGGCAGTGAAATGTGTGACTTCCGCCTTATTTCCTGTTCCTTGTTTGGTTGTGGGCTTAGGCCAGATTCACACATTTAACTATCCGTTCGATGTTAGGTTATATATAATTAGTATAACTAAGTAATTGCAGAAGGAACTATTGTGGTTATCATTTTTATCATATCAGAAAATATAGGAGTTTCTGGAGGAACATGCGAATTTTTCCAAGAACTTGGAGTATACTTTATATAACTAAAATACTTATGAACTCACCAGCTTAAATGCTGATCTACTCTTTCAAAATAACTTGTATTCTCAGGAATCCAGTAGACAGGTACACTCCCGAAGCTTTTGAGAAGACT
Source organism: Lactuca virosa (assembly GCF_052849685.1). Lineage (NCBI taxonomy): Eukaryota > Viridiplantae > Streptophyta > Magnoliopsida > Asterales > Asteraceae > Lactuca > Lactuca virosa. The sequence goes on from NC_136427.1 coordinate 214,266,375, forward strand.
GCCTAGTACTGTGCTGCGTCTTTTGTCTTCTACCGTATCTACTTTGATGTTTGAATATGTAATGTTTAAACACTTATGTATAACTTATACTTATTAATGCAATGGTTGTTTGTACTTTGATTACTATAATGCATGTGTTGTGATACTTACATGACGTCCTCTGCCCCCGAACGTTTCTGCCGTTCTGGTTTGGGGGTGTGACAGATTGATATCAGAGCCTGGTTTATAGTGAACTCAGTATATCAGTCATAAAAGATATACAACTATAAACACATTGGGATAAAAACACTCTGACCAAGAATTATACTTTAAGATATAACAATATTTTATAAAAGTATAAGTACATGCAGAATATATATACTAGAATGAGTATTACAAGAAGAAAAAAACAAAAGTATTTGGATGTTCGGCATTGCGGTTAAACCTGGACAGTTATGTAATCATATCTGGGATCAATTTAGTCTGATCAACTACATTCATTTGAGATATGACCAACATGTGTTTGGGAGTGATTGTAGAGTTGCAACAAGTCTAAAACTTACCTAGGTACCAGAAGAATTCTAGAATCAACACATAAAGGTTAAAATACTATAGGAGTATTTTAAGATGCTATACCAATAAAACTAAAAACTTATCAACTTCTTATATCTAGAAGTCCAAAAATCAAATTTATAATTAAAATACCATAGAAGTATTTTAGGTACCATAAATAAATTTTGGGAATTGTTAAAAAGACCTTTTGTGGGAGGTTTATAATTACTAGGTGTATACTTTAAGGTCATATAGAATTGAGATTTTATAGACTTAGAATAGGTGATTTTCACTCTACTTCCTATTCCTTGTTTGGTTGTGGTTTTAGAGTAGAATCACTTGTTCGAAGGTCTATTTGATCTGAATTATGTATAATCTATACACACTTTGTGATTATAGAAAGAACAGAAAGGATCATCTTCATAAAAATTTAATTTTTATTAATCTCAAGGATTCTTTAGACATTCCCATTCTCGTGTAAAAACACTTAGATAGATGTAGCCACTCCAACAATCAACCGAGGAATCAGCGAGGATCCAACAAAATTTCATTAGGAGAATTCCGAGAAAGAAACAGGTGTGGAGTAAAGAAACTATAGAAACCACCAAATGCCTTTACCTTATTAAGGGCACCGATGAGAGGTCCGCATGAACTTCCAGGACTCGAACTCTTCATTATGAAGTAATGGGGATCAGTGTCAGAATCGGAAGTAAGACGACACAGAAATTCAATATACCAATGGAGGAGAAAGACACCATATAGATACCAGGAGAGAACAAATCATTAACGCCCAGAATGGAACTAAGAACATAGGAAAACCACGCGTATTACATGCGAAGTGTTTGAGTGTCTTTTCGTCACAGTAATAACTAATAAATTAATGCAACCTATTGAGTTAGTGATTACATTACTCACATTAGGTTTCGAGCTTATCGTCTTTTCTTGTCTCGGCTAATAACAATAAATCGGATCACGAAATCTCAATTGAGAGTGATTACTTCTCAAATTCATAAGTCTATTTTATGTAGACTCTATTATGAATTACTTTCAAACCTTTTCGAAAGTTAGATCATAGTATCCACCAACCAAAGATAACTTCGTTCAGATGACACTCGTCTGGTAACCATTCTAGAAACTTCCTTCTACACTTTTACCAGGACTGCATCATAGGGATGTAGGTCGAATATTTGAGATCAGTATAACGAAATGAAAAATTTGTATTCATATAAATGATTAGAATACATCTAGAGCCAACCATTGTTGCTCACGGGCTCATTTTCTCATCGCGTAGCAGAATCATGCCTCCGAAGAAACGTAACCAACCCACCAGTAAAACACCAATCCTTAAGATAGATCCAGCTACGTTTCAAGCTGCAGTCACATCAGCCGTAGCAGCTGTCATGGCTCACCTTAATGCTAACAACGCAAATGTTAGTGAAAATGTAATTGGCAATCTCGATCGTGGTGATAACCAATTTCAGCAACAAGTGCCTACTTGTAAAGACACTCCGGACTTCAAACCTAATATCTTGAAAAAAAAAATTCGAGAACGAGAAAGGGAGTTGTGCAACTCAAGAACCTACTGAAGGGCAACAAACTGGGGCAGTCAATACCCCCATCAGCCCTGCTATCCCACCACCGACCACACCATACTTGGGAAACTTCCCATACTGCAGCAAGTGCAACTACCATCATCATGGAGTCTACCGAGTGCTGCATTGCATTAGATGCAACATGAAGGGGCACACCGCCCGCATCTCTAAGACCACAGTCGAGTTCATCACTTCAACTACCAATGTTGGAACCATTCCAATATGTCACCTTTGTGGTAAAATAGGACATTTCAAGAAGGACTGTCCAATAGAAAAGAACGACGAGGGAGCAGGAGGAGTTTGACCCCAGAGAATGGGGAAGCATCAAAGAACCCTGCTATATTTTTGGTACGCTTCAAAACCCCAATGATTATTTATAATTATGATTACTCTCTCGTTCGAACCAAATCACAACACTCATATAAAACTTGGAACCTTAACAGGTAAGTTATGATGGCTTGGTGTATACATAAGGGTCTTTTATAATTAAGATTTGTAGATTTAGAGTGAGTGATCCCGCCTCATTTCCTCTTCCTTGTTTGGTTGTGGATTTAGGGCAGGGTTGCTCAGTCAACGGTCTTACCAATCTTAATTATACATGACTTGTGTACACCAATCGATGATAGAGAGACCTAGTAGGGATCATTTCATGAAAGTCTATAATTTCAAATTATCAGAACCCACATACTGTTAGTGCTCGTTAATTTCAGATCAAAAGTTTGAGGTAATAATACCAAGGACAAAACTGAAAGCACTGAACAATGTCACACCCCAAAACCGGAACGGCGGAAACGTTCGGGGGTGGAGGACGTCATGTTTAGTATCACAAGACATGCATCATAGTAATCAAAGTAATAAACAACCATTTCATTAGAAAGAAAGTGTTTACAAAGTATGTGGTCACATAACATAGACTACAAAGTAAATAACAAAATAAGACATGAAGCTATACTGCTCCATCTTCTGAATCCCAGAGCGCGTACCTGTCTACTAGTCTCCTGAGAATACAAGTTATTTTGAAAGCGTAGATCAGCATTTAAGCTGGTGAGTTCATAAGATTTTAGTGATGTAAGAAGTGTAAGAAAGTTGTAGTAAGTTGTAAGTTCTGTTTTAGAAAAGTTCGCCTGTTCCTCGAGAAAATCCTATATTTCCTGCTTTGATGAAAGATAAGTAAAAATGAATCTACAATCCTTTCTTTGAGTGCTAAATGGATACAAGTTATATAAAATCCAGAGTAAACAAACAATCGGTTGTGTGTATCTTCCCTAAGCCCACAACCAAAAAAGGAACAGGAAATGAGGCGGAAGGCACACATCCCATTGTTTGTTAGATCATCGTTGTATATAACCCTGATATATTCACTTGGTACTCACGGAGTTAACTGTAATAGTTCCTTTATAATTGGTGAAAGATTCTTTAAGAAAACCCTTATTTCTTTTAGTAAAAATGGTAACCATAGTGGTTCCTTCTATAATCACTTAATTTATACTAGCTATATATAATCTAATAACGAATAGATAGCTAATTGTGTGAATCTGCCCTAAGCCCACACCAAACAAGGAACAGGAAATGAGGCGGAAATCACACATCCAACTACCTGTCGGGTATTAATTATATATAACCCTGATGTATAAACTAAGGTATTATATAATTAACCACCTAAGGTCCTTTAAGTTTATACTGGTTTAATAAAATGGATTAAACCCTTTACTGGTTAAGTTTCTAGTTTTGTATACCAAATGTTCTATTTGAAAAGTATGATTTGTACTAGAAAACGGTGTATTAAATTAGTGTCCTATGACCTGACCCATACGTGGTACTCCTTATGATTACTTGGTGTATACGGAATATATATATATATATATATATATATATATATATATATATATATATATATATATATATAGCTAAGATCGAATAGATATTAGGCTGGATGAATCTGCTCTAAGCCCACAACCAAACAAGGAACAGGAAATGAAGCGGAAAGCACACATCCTACTACCTGTCGGATCCGATTAATATATATCCCTGATGTATAAGCTAAGGAATCATAAAGTTAGCATTATAGGACCATTTCTACTTAATGTACTAGACTCGACTGTTCTGTTTGTCGCTTGTAAAAATGTAAGTTTTCCCTAGTTTATAACTATCTTAACTCGAAAATAGTTTGCATTAACTTTCAAGTGGAACTGTTACAATATGAAAGTAATGGGAAAAATGAAAGTATACAGTTGTCTTTTAAATTGACATTCTGAAGTACTTGTTCATGTTACTAGTATGTTATGAGTTTTGTATATATTTATTTGTTTTATTTATTAATGTCCGGTACTTTGAAGATGTACCCCTTTTATAAATAAATCCGATATTTTGTAGATGTACCCCATATATAACTCCGGTACTTTGTAGATGTACCCCATATATATATAAATCATGGCATATTGTAGATGCACCATATATATATATATATATATATATATATATATATATATATATATATATATATATATTATACTACTTTTATTATCACCTTTTGTTTAGAACAATGAGTTAGTGATACGTTCCTTCCTAGGTTACTGGGAATCATTAGTATAATTAATTTAATCATGATTTGTTCTTCTATTATAGTATCTTAGTATGTTCTCTTTGTTATAGTGTATAGTATGTCTCTCTGTTGTATTGTATCTACCTCCTTGTTTCTCTTTATAGTATGTTCTCTATGTTATCGTGTATTGCATCTACCTTCCTATTTCTCTTTATAGTATGTTCTAGTATCTAGTATGAACTGAACCCCTAAACTATACCTATTATAGTTTACTAGTATCTTTACTTGAACTGTTACTGAAAAGACTCATTTATCTACTAATTTATGATTGTACTTTAAAAACGGAGTTTTATAAACTATAAAGTAACATAACTTAAAAAGAGTTTTTGAAATGTTTTGATCACTTATAAAACATAAGAAATCTTTTGAAAGATGTTTATAACAAAACATTTACACAATTATCATTGTGTTCAACTTGTATTCCCCCCTTAAAAGCATTTAAAACAGTTTAAAAGATTGATTATAGGGGTATGAACTCACCTTATGTGGGTGATTCAAACGGATATGCGCGTAAGGATGAGAAGTTCCACGAATGAAGTCCCGAGACACAAACGAGTCCTAAATGACATATGATGGCATGTATTGGCATGAAAATTGGGTTTAGAAGCAACCACATGCGTGTGTTCTTGGTGAAATGGATGAAGATTTGGAGACTCAAGAGGGCTCACAATCACCAAGAACAAGTGTGTGTTCTTAGTGAAATGGATGAAGATTTGAAGATCTATCATAAAGAGTTGTTTTCATGGATGAATCAAAGGGTGATTACATGATTAAGAAGGATAATGTAACGCCCCGATTCTCGAATACCAATTTATGGTTATAAATTCTCATGAATTCAAGATCTACTCGATGAGTTGGTTGCCTGACTCGTCGAGTAGCAGCAGGTTTGGGCCACGTGTTTAAGTGACCAACTCGCCGATTCGGAAGAGTGACTCGACGAGTTGGATCTGGAGGGTGAAACCCTAATTTCCGGGGTTTGGCACCTATTTAAGGGATCATTAGCCTCCCTTAGTCCCTTTGCAGCCTCTTGAGAGTCCAGAAAACCCTATTTCGTGAGAGATCTTCATTTGAGTGGGTTTTTGAGCTTTGGAAGGTGGAACTTGTGAAGGGAGCTTGAAGGTCAAGTAGCTAGCAGCAAGGGACTCGTGTGGATCTGCAAATCTATCTCAGTTAGCTTCATTTGAGGTATCAATTCATGATCTTGGCCTCATTCCTTTCTAGATCTCCTTGGATGAAATTAGGGCTTCTTGGTTTGGTTATGAAGCTATTTTTGGGTATGAGCTCAGATCTGAAGTTGTAACTTCAGACTTGAACTCTCTTTGATTTGTAAGTCCATAAAGCTATCAGTTTTGGCAAGTATGAACCCCTCCTTAAGTTTAAAACCCCATTTCAAGCTTGGATTTGTCATTTTGAGTCATTAGAGCCTTGCATGCACGTAAAGTTTTCAACTTTACATGATAAGCATGCCTTGGGAACTTGGATCTGGAGTATGGAGCCTTGGCATGGCTTAAAAAGCATCTGTATGGATGAGGGACTGAAAGGACTCGGCAAGTCGCATGGTAGACTCGGCGAGTCATATGAAGATGGTCTTGAACTCGACGAGTTGGATGAACAACTAAGCGAGTCCGATGAAGATTGCCTTGGGCTCGGCGAGTGGAATGGTGACTCGGCGAGTTGGCAAGTTATGCAAGGAACTCGGCGAGTAGCTGAGGGTACTTGAGGAGTTGAGGTCAACATGGACTGTTGACCTTGATAGTTGACTTTGACTTTGACCAAGGGTTGACCGTTCTGACTTTTGAGGATAATTGGTAAGCGGGTATTTATGATTGGATCATTGATGGTTATAGGTGTTGGAGTTTGGGACAGTGTTTCGGGAGCGTGTTTTCGTGGTTTAGTCTGGCATTGCAAGGTGAGTTATCCTCACTATATCAACAGGGTCTACGACACCAAGGCTGACCCTTTATCGGATTTGTATCCGAGTATTTGCATGATATGTTTACTGATATGTTAGATCTGTGTCCTGGTAGTTAGGACGGTATTATGTTTAGTGACCTGGTTTAGGTCGGTATCCTGGTATATAGGATGATGCTATGTTAGTGACCGGTTAGGTCGGTATTCTGGTTATAGGATGTTGCTATGCTATATGATATGTTAGATCAGTTTGTTTGCCTATAGAGTGTTATATGATTATCTGTTATATGTGCACATGGTTGTTGAATGGGGGTTGGGTTGAGGCGGGTCCTGCTTCGTGCTATAGGCCAACATACCCAGGGCGGACCGGATAGACTGCAGGCCCAGGCGGTCACCTAGTCAGGCCGAAGGCCCGACGAGCGGTCCGGATAGGCTGAAGGCCACGAGAGGGCGGACCAGACGTGCCGAGGCTCGGAGAGTGGACCAGATAGACTGAAGGCCCGATGCGGGCGGTCCAGTCAGATTGTAGACTCAGAGAGTGGACTAGGTGGACTGAAGGCCCGGTGCGGGCGGACCAGTCACACTGTAGACTCGATATGCATGGCTGTTCTGTATTGTTGATATGATATGATTATGGTTATATGAGGTTGGTATTTTGGGGGTAACTCACTAAGCTTTCGGGCTTATATTTTCAGTTTATTGTTTCAGGTTCAACGGATGGTCGCGGGTAGGCGAAGGCGTGGCCGTACACTTCCTCGATTGATGATTATGATTTCTGGGAACTCTGATGTATAAACTCTTTTGAAAACTAATTGTAATAATTGAATGGTTTTAAATGATTCAAAAAGTTTTAAATTGGCTCGAATTTTATGGGTGTTACAGATAACAACTCAAAGATGGAAGAACACTTACGTTTTTGAAGATCTAGGGTGAAAAACTCGATGATAGTTGAGAGAGAATCGATTTTCTGGACTTGGGAATGTGAGAAATGACTAGAATGGAAAGGATACTCTTCAAATAGGGGAGAGTGGACGGCCAAGATGGGTGTACGGCCACACACCCATGTGTACGGCCGTACACTCCCTTGAATGGAGTGTATGGCTTGATTTCAACGCGAAGAAATTACGCAACTCAATCCTATACTCAATGCTTGAGTTTACTGAGCTTTGAACCCTTAAACGGACTCTAAACAATGCTAAAAGATAGGAGAAACGAGTCTGACACATGGTTGAATTGAATGGCTGGACTTTCAAGGCAAAAATTTTCAGGTTGTCACATCATCCCCCCGTTAGATGGAATTTCGTCCCGAAATTAGCTTTCTTAGCAGTACTACTGGGGTTGCGCTCCTCTAATTGGAAGAATACCCACTCGTAGACCTGGGCAACTTTTTCCTAATGTTCATGATAGGATTCATACTTGGTCCATCTATCATTACCTCGTGTATACAAGTCGTATATAATTTGGATTAGTAAGACGGTCGGATATACGACTCTGCCCCAGGTCCACAACCAAACAAGGAACAGGAGATAGGGCGGAAGCACACATACTAAATCTGCAACGGACTCTTTACTAAACAAAAGTTTGGCCGATTTGAAAGAAATGTCTGTTATACGATGATGTACCCCTAGTTTGCTCGACAATGTACTCTTTGTAAATGTTCTAGTGCTTTCTGTTTTCCCCTTGATGTTAACACTTCTACGTATCGTACCGCGATAAGCGAGTACATACATTGAAAGTTCTTTGATAACTAGTGTCGATACTTTATACTACGATCCTCCTTGGTACCACTATGATCGCCTGTCATACACAAGTTATGAATAACTAAGATGAATAAGACGGTCGACTGAGTAACTCTGCCCCAAATCCACAACCAAACAAGGAACAGGAATTAGGGCGGAATCACTCACTCTAGGTCTGCAAAATCTTAGCTATGCACAACCCTGAGGTACATACTCAGCCATCATAGCTTCTCTGAACGAATCTTTTAGTTCTCTTGAATACTGTGACTTGTTTCAATAAGCGAGTTATTATAATTACTTTTACGTGTTTTCCCCAAGTTTTAGTCTTATATAAATATTAATTAATTTTTAAAGTAATTACTATTTCGAAAATGTACCACTGCTCGCTGGTGACTCCGGGGTTGATTCTCCTGCGGTGATCATCAGAATCCGTCCATCTGCTCCTGAGTTCTTTGTTATCGGGCAGTCCCTCTGGTAGTGTCCAGTCTCACCACAGCCATAGCAGGCTTGGTTTTCTTCAGCTCTTGGGACTTGGGAGATCAGTTGAGCCGGTGCCCTGCAGAAACGGACTATGTGTCCCTTTCTGTGGCAGTTCAGGCACTGTATTTCCCAGCATACTCCGATGTGGTGATAGTTGCACTTTCCACACTTCGGGAGGGTTCCAGCATACCGACTGGCAGGTGCTGGAGTAGTAGGCGTTGTGGCGGCGTACATAGTACTCGTTGGTTGCTCCTGCGGGGTTTCCTATGTTGTTCGATTCTTCTTCCTCTTATTCCCCGACTTTCGTTTATAGTCCTCTCCCCTCGATGGCGGACTCCATGGTCAATGAGTCGCTGGGCCAGGTGTTTGGCACTATCGAATGTGATTGGGTTAAAAGACAGTACATCTCCTTGGATCGGGGCAGTTAGACCCCAAATGTATCTTTCTATCTTCTTGATCTCCGGTGTAACCATCCCGGGGCATAGTGCTGCTAGGTCGCTGAAACTGTCAGTGTAGGCCACTATGTTAGAGCCGACCATAGTGTGCTCCCACAGTTCTTGTTCCAGCTTCTGAACTTCGCCCCTCGGGCAGTATTCTTCCAACATCATCTCTTTTAGGTTCTCCCAACCTATTGAGTTAGCCACTGATAGGGTCAGTGACTTAACATGGCTATTCCACCATGTTAGGGCTCTGTCGGAGAAGGTGCAGGCAGCAAACTTTACTTTGCTCCCTTCTGGGCACAAACAGATTGCGAAGACCGAATCTGTTTTCTCGAACCATCGCATCAGAGCGATGACTCCACCATTTCCATTAAAGGAATTGGGTTTACAGTTCATGAATTCCTTGTACAAACACTCCCTTGGGTGTCCGTGAGTAACTCCGGGGTTGGCTAAGTGGGTACCGCTACCAGATCCAAGGGTACCACTTTCGCTGACGCGAGCTAGAGCGGTTACCACTGTGGCGGATATCGCTGCTTGGAGAGCAGCGTGATCGAATTGTGGCGTTGGATTTGGAGTTATCAGAGTAGTGCGCCTGTTTGATCTGCGAAGATGCATCTTTGCTAAAAGAATACAAAGATGAGATGGAATAAGTCTATAGCAGTGGTTCATAAGCCAAAAGCTGAAAGACAACTTTATCCTAGTTCTGTGTGTATCGGGTCCTGACTTTCACAGGGTTCTGGAAACAATTCATAAAAGAGTCTATACCAAATAAACTATATGAATTAGAAATGTCTATCCTCGAATGAATATCTGTGACCTGAATAACTGTTACCACTCGCATGTAAGGAAAATAATCCTAACACATAATGTGAGCAGTGTTTCCACTAACTCATTAAGTTAACCAAGATTATTATTTATTAGTGTGACGCATAAGACGTTTTGGTTACTTCGGCTGATCCTTCTTTGAAAACTTCTCATGAACTTGTTCTTGTTCCTCCTTGACTCTTCTGTTGACTGCTATGAGGAAGTGGTTACACCTATATGCGTTTGTCGTGCGAGAATGGAAGTGTCTAACGAATCTATGATATTTAAGTGAAACATTATGGGGTGATCCTTACAGAGTCCTTCTATAATGGTACAATGTATACAAGTTGTATATAATTTAAGATTAAACAGACCTTCGAATAAGTGATCCTACTCCAAAACCACAACCAAACAAGGAACATGTAGTGAAGCATAGAGCACAAATTCTAAGTCTATAAAATCTCAATTATATATAACCTTGGAAGTATACATTGCAAGATTATAGTCCTTTCCGTAAGGGTCTTTTAAGTTATCACATAAGTTATTTATATAGTGCCTAAAATACTCCTATAGTATTTTAATGTAATGTACTTGGTATGTTTTAAACTTGATATCGTGTTATAGCATCATAAAATACTCTCATAGTATTCTAACTCTATGTACTGATCTAGAATTCTCTTGACTAGCGTTAGGTAAGTTTTAAGACTGTTGCAACACCACATCACTCCCAAACACATGTCGGTCACATCTCGAATGAATATAGTTGATCAGGCTATATTGATTCTAGCTATGATTACATAACTGTCCAGGTTTGACCACAATGTTCAACCTTTAAATACTTATGTTCTGGTCTTCTTGTGATACTTGTTCTAGTATGTATATATGTATAAGCACGTATGTATACTTTTATAAGGTATCGTTTATATATTTAAAATATATTATTATCCAAAGCACTTCAACCCCATTGTATTTATAGTTGTATATCTTTTATCGGTTGATATACTTAGTTCACTATAAACAATGCTCTGATACCAATCTGGCACACCCCAAAACCGGAACGACGGAAACGTTCAGGGGTAGAGGACGTCACGTTTAGTATCACAAGACATGCATCGTAGTAATCAAAGTAATAAACAACCATTTCATTAGAAAGAAAGTGTTTACAAAGTATGTGGTCACATAAAATAGACTACAAAGTAAATAACAAAATAAGACATGAAGCTATACTGCTCCATCTTCTGAATCCCAGAGCGCGTACCTATCTACTTGTCTCCTGAGAATACAAGTTATTTTGAAAGCGTAGATCATCATTTAAGATGGTGAGTTCATAAGATTTTAGTGATGTAAGAAGTTGTAAGAAAGTTGTAGTAAGTTGTAAGTTCTGTTTTACAAAAGTTCGCTTGTTCCTCCAGAAAATCCTATATTTCCCGCTTAGATGAAAGATAAGTAAAAATGACTCTACAATCCTTTCTATAAGTGCTAAATGGATACAAGTTATATAAAACCCAGAGTAAACAAACAATCGGTTGTGTGTATCTGCCCTAAGCCCACAACCAAACAAGGAATAGGAAATGAGGCGGAAGGCACACATCCCATTGTTTGTTAGATCATCGTTGTATATAACCCTGGCATATTCACTTGGTACTCACGGAGTTAACTGTAATAGTTCCTTTATATTTAGTGAAAAGATTCTTTAACAAAACCCTTATTTCTTTTAGTAAAAATGGTAACCATAGTGGTTCCTTCTATAATCACTTAGTTTATACTAGCTATATATATAATCTAATAGCGAACAGATAGTTAATTGTGTGAATCTTCCCTAAGCTCACAACCAAACAAGGAACAGGAAATGAGGCGGAAAGCACACATCCAACTACCTGTCGGGTATTAATATTATATATAACCCTGATGTATAAACTAAGGTATTATATAATTAACCACCTAAGGTCCTTTAAGTTTATACTGGTTTAATAAAATGGATTAAACCCTTAACTGGTTAAGTTTCTAGTTTTGTATAGCAAATGTTCTATTTGAAAAGTATGATTGGTACTAGAAAACGTTGTATTGAATTAGTGTCCTATGACCTGACCCATACCGGGTACTCCTTATGATTACTTGGTGTATACGAAATATATATATATATAGCTAAGATCGAATAGATAGTAGGTTGGGTGAATCTGCTCTAAGCCCACAACCAAACAAGGAACAGGAAATGAAGCGGAAAGCACACATCCTACTACCTGTCGGATCCGATTAATATATATCCCTGATGTATAAGCTAACGAATCATAAAGTTAGCATTATAGGCCCCTTTCTACTGAATGTACTAGACTCGACTGTTCTGTTTGTCTCTTGTAAAAATGTAAGTTTTCCCTAGTTTATAACTATCTTAACTCGAAAATAGTTTGCATTATCTTTCAAGTGGAACTGTCACAATATGAAAGTAATGGGAAAAATGAAATTATATAGTTGTCGTTTAAACTCCGGTACTTTGCAGATGTACCCCTTTATATATATATATATATATATATATATATATATATATATATATATATATTATACTACTTTTATTATCACCTTTTGTTTAGAACAATAAGTTAGTGATACGTTCCCTTCCTAGGTTACCGGGAATCATTAGTATAATTAATTTAATCATGATTTGTTCTTCTGTTATAGTATCTTAGTATGTTCTCTTTGTTATAGTGTATAGTATGTCTCTCTGTTGTATTGTATCTACCTCCGTGTTTCTCTTTATAGTACGTTCTCTATGTTATCGTGTATTGCATCTACCTCCCTGTTTCTCTTTATAATATGTTCTAGTATCTCGTATGAACTGAACCTCTAAACTATACCTATTATAGTTTACTAGTATCTTTACTTGAACTGTTACTGAAAAGAATCATTTATCTACTAAGTTATGATTGTACTTTAAAAATGGAGTTTTATAAATTATAAAGTAACATAACTTAAAAAGAGTTTTTGAAATGTTTTGATCACTTATAAAAACATAAGAAATCTTTTGAAAGATGTTTATAACAAACATTTACACAATTATCATTGTGTTCAACTTGTATTCCCCCCCCCCCTTAAAAGCATTTAAAACAATTTAAAAGATTGATTATAGGGGTATGAACTCACCTTATGTGGGTGATTCAAACGAATATGCGCGTAAGGATGAGAAGTTCCACGAATGAAGTCCCGAGACACAAACGAGTCCTAAATGACATATAATGGCATGTATTGGCATGAAAATTGGGTTTAGAAGCAACCACATGCAAGGAAACACCCTTAGGGACTAGGAAACACTTGGACCAAGTGTTAGAATCACATGTGATTCATCTAAGGGGAGTGTACGGCCACTAAATAGAGTGTGCGGCCATGGGTGTACGGCCATGGAGTGTACGGGCGTACACTCATGGTAACAAGTGCACAAAATTTTGCTTTAATGATAGGGAAGCTTGTGGGACTATTTCTCATCAAGTGTTGAAGCTAGATTTGCATTTTGGAGGCCCTTTAGGGGTGTTTTGAGGGGTGTACGGCCACACATGAGTGTACGTCCGTACACTCCTTATGATCTTGAGTTTTGGTCGTTTTTAGGTTGTTAATAAAGTGTTCCTAACATGTACTAAGCATAGGGAAGGAGTACTTACGATTTGGAGACTCAAGAGGGCTCATAATCACCAAGAACAAGTGTGTGTTCTTGGTGTTCTTGGTGAAATGGATGAAGATTTGAAGATCTATCATAAAGAGTTGTTTTCATGGATGAATCAAAGGGTGATTACATGATTAAGAAGGATAACAACTCAAAGATGGAAGAACACTTACATTTTTGAAGATCTAGGGTGAAAAACTCGATGATAGTTGAGAGAGAATCGATTTTCTGGACTTAGGAATGTGAAAAATGACTAGAATGGAAAGGATACTCTTCAAATGGGGGAGAGTGTACGGCCAAGATGGGTGTACGGCCACACACCCATGTGTACGGCTGTACATTCCCTTGAATGGAGTGTATGGGTTGATTTCAACGCAAAGAACTTACGCAACTCAATCCTATACTCAATTCTTGAATGTATTGAGCTTTGAACCCTTAAACAGTCTCTAAACAATACTAAAAGATAGCAGAAACGAGTCTGACACATGGTTGAATTGAATGGCTAGACTTTCAAGGAAAAAAATTTCGGGTTGTCACAAACAACATATGTGCATAACTAGCACATCGTCTTGATAATCTTTTCTTCCAAATCGACTTAATAATTATTTTTCTTCGAGGAGTTCCGACATCATTAGTTGACGTGGTTTGGCTTGGTCCTTACCATGCAAAATTCTTATACTTTGTAAAAGAACTTTTTCCTTAAATCAGCCGTTAGATGAAATCCTTCCAATCCATAACGAAAACCCTTATATCACCTCTCACTTCAAAAATTCATAAGTACCTATCCGACGGGTACCACGCCCTTCTAGCCTACTCAGTAGATAGGAAACTTGAAACGAAAAGCAACGAAGTAGTCTCAGAAGTCAGTAACCACCGAAGTACCCCCAATATAGCTCATAGGAAAATCATTGTACCGTAGGTCAAGTTCAAGAATAGAGACTAAGAAGTCATTAGGTTAAGCTATCGCTTCTAAATGTATACGCAAGAATGGCATATAATTTAGACTCAACAAGATTTAGGATGTGTGATTCTGCCCTATTTCTTGTTCCTTGTCTGGTTGTGGACTTGGGGCATAGCCACCCAACCGAACATTTTATCGATCTAAATTATATACGACTTGTATACACGAGGTGATGGTGGATGAGCCAGGTATGAGTCTTATTATGAACTTCAGAGCAAAAGCCCGCAGGCTTACTACAATAAACAGAGATACTTGAATGAAAGTGGTACCAGATTATAATGGGCTTCATAATCAAGTTACATAAGGTAATAGGTGGACTTGATGCCGTTTTGGGTGACAATCGACAAATTAGCCAAGTCCGCACACTTCCTGCCATGGTAAAGAAACAGGCAAAATAGAGAAGTTAACTAGAACATGTGTCCGAGTGATTAGTTAGACTTCATGGTGTTCCAATATCTGTTATCTCCGTTAGAGATAATAGAATCATCTCCCAGTTCAGGCAGTCACTTCAGAAATCTCTGGGAACTAGGCTAGTCATGAGCTTAGCCTACCATCCTTAAACCGACATACAGAATAAGAGAACGATTCAAGCAATAGAAGTCATGCTGAGAGCATATGTGATCGACTTTGGTAAAGCATGGGATACCCATTTACCAATTAGTCGAGTCCTTTATCATGCTAGCATTTAAAGTTGCTCCATTCGAAACCTTTTGTGGCCGCAAGTGCAGATCCCCTCTGCGCTGGACTAAAGTAGGTGACACGTAACTAGCTAGAGACCCAATTTCCAGACAACACCTTCACTGGTTTGGAAATATTCCGAGAAACTACCAAGAATGGAGTACAAATCCAGGAGCGATGTGAAACTCCCAGAGTCAGGTAGAAAAGTTACGCCTTCGATAAGAGAAAACCCTTGGAATTCCAGGTTGGTGACCTCGTTATGTGAAGGTCTCACCCCGAAAGGGCATGATACGCTTCAGAAAGCATGGAATACTAAATCCAAGGTACATGAGATCACTAGAAATTCTTACTAGAGTTGATTCAGTAACGTATAGACCCCGATTACCCCGAGAATCCAATAACTTACACCCTACCTTCCACGTCCTTATCTTTCAATATGTTTGTCCGACGAGACTCCTGTTATCCCAGTCGATCAGATCGAGGTAAGAGAGAGCCTCAACTTCGTGGAAGAATCCGTAGAAATCCTAAATACCGAAGTCATTAGGGCTAATCAGATCCTTACCTCCCCCCCCCCCCAACAGTGAAGGTCCGCTGAGATGCATAGCGAGGACCTGATTTCACTTAAGAACGGGAAGATCAAATGGAACATGAGTATCCGTACCTTTCACTTTCGTCCATGTATATTCTTTAGACTTAATTTCGGGACGAAATTCCATCTAACGGGGGGATAATATAACACCCCATTATTTTCTTCTTGTAAATTAATCCAATTCAATCAAAAGTCAGACTCGTTTCTGCTATCTGTTTACTGTGTTTAAGGCCAGTTTGAGAGTCTCTAAGCCTAGTACACTTAAGGATTGAGTGTTATGAAGTATTAACTCGAGATCAGAAGGCTGCTCCCGAACCAGAAAGCCCAACACATGAGGTTCACGGACGTGAACACTCTTCTAGCCGTGAACCAGCCTCCATATATAAGTGATTGCTTCATTTTTTCTTCATTTCTCCAAACTCAAGTCGTGAACTACCCATTTTCTCTCAAGTATCATCAAGTGAAGGCTTACTTTTCACTCCAAAACGTAAGCATTTCATCCCTATTCTTGTTCATGCTTAGAAACCCCTTTGTTCTAGCCTTGATTCATCACCTTTCATCATCATCTTCAGGATCTTCAAGGGTTTACGACCGTAAACCCTTCATACGGGCCGTAAACCCTTAATAGGATCTTGGGCCGTAAACCCTCCCATGGCCGTGAACTCCTAGAGTTTGGCTGTGAACTCCTTGTGATCAATCACATGTGATTCTAACACTCCATTGAGAGTGTTTCCTAGTTCCTAAGGTTGTTTCCCTTGCATTTTAGTTGTTTTAAACACTAATTATATACATATATGTATCAATATATGTCATTTAGGACTCATTTGTGCCTCAGGATTTCATTCGTGGAACTTCTCATCCATACTCGAATATTTAATTGAATCACCCACATAAGGTGAGTTCATACCCATATAATCTACCTTTTAAATGATTTTAAATGCTTTTTAGGGAGGGAATACAAGTTGAACACAATCTAATTCTGTTAGTAAATACTTGTGATATCAATCACATAAAAGATTTCCTTATGCTTTAAATCTTTATTGTTTTATAATAAAGGATTACCAAATACTTCCATAATGACTTAAAGTCATGTGAACTCTTTTCAAAATCACATAAACTCTTTTAAGATACTGTTAAACTCTTTAAAATGTATTTATAAATCTTTTAGCTTATAAATTGTCAAAATCATGTTCATATATGTATAAATATATAAATAAGACTTAAAGGGCTTAGGACTAATGAGTTGCCTTATTTCCTTTTCCTTGTTTGGATGTGGGATTAAGGTAGGGTTATTTGTCCGAAGGTCGTTTCCTTCTTAATTATATATATTATACTTATGGGAATATAAAAGCATATTTCAGTCGGTATCATTACCTTTGTATCATGCTGAGCAAAGGGGTACACTCATGAGAAATCATGCTAATCAGATAGAACGTATAAATTATAATAGGTATAATTTGTGAAACCAACGAGAAATATATTTTTCTAGATAGATATTGGAGGTCTAAACTACTTTGTCAAGAAAAGGGTATAATTCAATCTTTACTCAAACTAAAATGTGATGGTACGTCTTCAGGACATAGCAATACTTGCTATGTTACATTCTTGTAATCAGAGTCTCCTGGAGGGAGAGCGGACATTGTGTGTATAGATCTATACGAGACTGACAATCCCACATCCCGACTGCTAGCTACAGTCCGACAGACCAGCCATGGGGTGACAAATGTCACATATTCAGTTTCGATACCAGCAGGTCGTCCTGTTCATTCTAGTCTAGCATGGTTACAACTTTATCACATTTTAACCCTAATTAACCAGGCTAATATTAGGGCAGTTATTCATCGGTAGTTTATTTTTAAGAAATACTACTATATTAATCGCTTTCCACAAACAAAACAGAACAGTTTTATGGGGATTTAAAACTACTTAACAGAATGGTTTTATGGGGATTTAAAACTACTTATCAGAATGGTTTTATGGGGACTTAAAACTACTTATCAGAACAGTTTGATGGGGATTTAAAACTACTTAACAGAACGGTTTTATGGGGATTTAAAACTACTTATCAGAACGGTTTTATGGGGATTTAAAACTACTTAACATAATGGTTTTATGGGGATTTAAAACTACTTATCAGAACAATTTTATGGGATTAAAACTACTTATCAGTTGTAAAGCAGAAAATATAGGATTTTCTGGAACGTAGTCAGTCATTTTCTTAAAACCAGTATAACATAAAGGTCCTTAGTGGTTAATCCTATAATTCCTTAGTTTATACATCAGAATTATATATAATTAATATCCGATTGGCAGTGAAATGTGTGACTTCCGCCTTACTTCCTGTTCCTTGTTTGGTTGTGGGCTTAGGGAAGATTCACACATTTAATTGTCCGTTCGATGTTAGGTTATATATAATTAGTATAAACTAAGTAATTGCAGAAGGAACTATTATGGTTATCATTTTTATCATATCAGAAAATATAGGAGTTTCTGGAGGAACAGGCGAACGTTTCCAAGAACTTGGAGTCTACTTTATATAACTAAAATACTTATGAACTCACCAGCATAAATGTTGATCTACTCTTTCAAAATAACTTGTATTCTTAGGAATCCAGTAGACAGGTACACTCCCGAAGCTTTTGAGAAGACTGCCTAGTACTGTGCTGCGTCTTTTGTCTTCTACCGTATCTACTTTGATGTTTGAATATGTACTGTTTAAACACTTATGTAAAACTTATACTTATTAATGAAATGGTTGTTTGTACTTTTATTACTATAATGCATGTGTTGTGATACTTACATGACGTCCTCCGCCCCCGAATGTTTCCACTGTTCTGGTTTGGGGGTGTGACAACTGTCCTCAGTAAGGAATTCCACTCTTCTCGACTCCTCAATACCAACACAACATCCTTTCTACATTACCATTTCATATTCATAACCCCTACAAGGGTCAACTCAAGTCCAAGTCAAAGTCAAGGTTAAAACCTTGGTCAAAGTCAATTTTGGTCAATGTCAACATCTGGTTGACTAGACTCGCCGAGTTGGTCCACCAACTCGCCGAGTCCCCACGTACACAAAATGCTACAACCCCGTCCCTACTCGTCGAGTCCAGCAAGAGCTCGACGAGTTCTCCTTCAACAAAACATCGGGACCTTCTTCAAATGACTCGCCGAGTTCATTCTTGAACTCGTCGAGTCCATCTTCATCCGTATGAAGGTGTTTAGTATATGACTCGTCGAGTTCTCCTTGAACTCATCGAGTCCGTCTTCATGTGGTTGGGACATTGCCTTGAACTCGCCGAGTTCCTCCTTGAACATGTCGACTCCTACGATATTCAAGTCCACAACAGACCCCCAACAGGCTGATTTTTCCTTCAACTCAACCAAAGTCCCTTTCCAGAAGACGTTTGGGGGAAACTGCGACCCGACTCGCCGAGTCACCTAAGCGACTCGCCGAGTCCCTCTTTGTCCAAAACTATACAGTCGATTTTAAAAAATTTTAAAGCATCCAAAACATAGATCTGACCTCCTAGAGTCCATTTTACACGTAAAGCTACGAACTTGACGTTCATGCATGGGGTTTTTGGCTCAAAAGGCTCTAAAATGGGGTTTATATGATGCATGGGACTCCCATGGCCATAAAGTTGGCACCTTTATGCCATGGGAACCCCCAATGGTTCCAGATCTGAAGTAATACCCCTCTAAAACCACTGAATCCCGAGAATGGCACTTCTAACGCTTAGAAAAGGTAGAAACTTGCCCTAACTAGAGATCTAAGATATAAATGGTCAAGGTTGAAGCTTTTTACCTTGAATGACCTGGAAATGAAGCAAAACCTCTGGATCTACTTGCTCCTTCTGGAACCACCAAGCTTCCACTTCTTCCTTCAAGCTTCAAACAACCACAAACACACAAAAATGGCTCAGGAACACTCCAAATGCTTTAGGGTTTCGAGTTAGGGCCTTTCTGGACTGGGAGGGACGATGGAGGCTGGGTTGGGACAAGTTAAGGCATTTAAATATGGTGCAAACCCTAAATATTAGGGTTTTATCCAGACAGTCCTACTCGCCGAGTCGGGCTCCCGACTCGTCGAGTAGGTTACTTAAAACCCGCGTCCCAAGGCTTGTCTACTCGGCGAGTTGGGCCTCCAACTCACCGAATCCCAGTGTAAAAACATACAATTAATTAAATTTAATACGTACCGGGAACCGGACGTTACAAATCTCCCCCACTTATTTTAGACTTCGTCCTCGAAGTCTGCTGCTGCATCTGGAAAAAGCTCGGGGTAGTGCTCCCGCATCTCGTCCTCCGGCTCCCAAGTCCACTCTGAGCCCTTACGGTGCTGCCATTGCACCTTCACCAGCTAGACCCTCTTGTTCGTCAGATCCTTCGACTTCCTGTCGAGGGTAGCTACTGGTCACTCAATGTAGTTCAGGATGTCATCCACCTGAATATCCTCCAAAGGTACCACTGCAGAGTCATCTACCAGACACTTCCGCAGTTAGGAGACGTGAAAGGAACTATGAATCTAGCTAAGCTCGGCTGGCAGATCCAGCCTATACGCCACCTTGCCCACCCGGGCTGCAATCCTGAAAGGTCCGATGTACATGGGGCCCAACTTGCCCCGCTTCCTGAATCAGATGACACCTTTCCAAGGTGACACCTTCAGGAGAACTATATGCTTGACCTGGAATTCCAGGTCCGAACGATGCTTGTCAGCATAACTTTTCTACCGACTCTAAGCAGTCTGAAACCTGCTCCTTACATGCTGGATCTTCTCCATAGTCTTGAGTACCACTTCGGTACTCCCTATGACTCTCTGCCCAACCTCACCCCAACAAATCGGGGTCCTGCACTTCCTCCCGTATAACATCTCGAAGTGAGGACGATCGATACTCGCATGGTAGTTGTTGTTGTAGGAGAACTCAGCTAATGAAAGATAGGTATCCCAGCTACCACCGAAGTCTAAAACGCATGCCCGCAGCATATCCTCCAAGGTCTGGATGGTCCGCTCGCTCTAACCATCAGTCTGTGGGTGAAAAGCTCTTCTAAAGTGCAGACGAGTACCCAACTCGTCGTGGAATTTCTTCCAGAATCTGGAAGTGAATCGCACATCTCTGTCAGAAATCACGGAGACTGGCACTCCATGTCGAGCTATAACCTCTCGGATGTAGATATCGGCCAGCTTCTCGGCCGAGATGCTCTCCTGGATCGGTATGAAATGAGCACTGTTGGTCAACCGATCCACGATGACCCAAATCGAATCCACTCCCCGCGCAGTCCTGGGAAGCTTCATGATGAAATCCATAGTGATATCTTCCCATTTCCACATCGGGATATCCAATGGCTGGGTCTTGCCATGGGGCCTCTGATTCTTGGCCTTGACTTTCCTACATGTCAGGCATCTCTCAACATACCAAGCTACATCCCGCTTCATGCAGGGCCACCAATAATCAAGACGAAGATCCCTATAAATCTTCGTCGCCCCGGGATGCAGGGCCACCAATAATCAAGACGAAGATCCCTATAAATCTTCGTCGCCCCGGGATGAATAGAGAATCGAGATTTGTTCGCCTCCTCCATGAAAACCTGGCACACCCCTCCATGATATGGGACCCACACCCTAAGGTGCAGTGTCAACAATCCACGACTGTCATAATCGAAAGAGGAAACCTGACCCACAATGCGCTCACTCTTACGATGTTCCTCATTCATAGCCTCCTGCTGGGCCTCTCAAATCCGCTCCAACAACGGAGTCACCAAGGTAATCCTTAAGCAAACATCTCTGATCGGCCCTGCCTTGCGGCTAAGCGCATCGGCCACGAAATTGGCCTTCCCCGAGTGGTAGAGGATCTCACAGTCGTAATCCTTCACCACATCTAGCCATTGACGCTGTCTCATATATATTCAGATTTGGCTGATCCATGAGGTACCTCAAACTCTTATGGTCCGTGTAAATGGTACAACGGACACCATAGAGGTAATGACGCCAAATCTTGAGGGAGAAAACAACTGCCCCCAGCTCGAAATCGTGCGTCAGATAGTTCGCCTCATGAGGCTTCAGCTGCCTCGAAGCGTAGGCGATAACATGCCCCCTCTACATCAATACTGCGCCCAAATCCGAGATGGACGCATCGCAATACACTACAAAATCCTCCATGTCCTCTGGCAGGGATAAGATTGGTGCCTCGCACAATCTCTGTCTCAGTGTCTCAAATGCGGCCTGCTGCTCAGGCCCCCAGCGAAAGACAACGACTTTCTTCGTCAGCCGGGTCAGGGGTACGACTATCCTGGAGAAATCCTGAATGAATCTCCGGTAATAGCCCGCCAATCCCAGGAAACTCCGAATCTCTGATGGAGACTTCGGAACCTCCCATCTCATCATGACCTCCACTTTGGCTGGGTCAACCATAATACTGTTTTGGTTGACAAGGTACCCAAGAAACTGCACCTTGCGCAACCAGAACTCACACTTGGAGAACTTGGCATACATGCTCTCCCTCCTGACGGTATCCAACACCTCTCGCAGGTGCTCCTCGTGCTGCTCCTGTGTCTTGGAATAAACCAAGATGTCATCAATGAAAACTATAACAGACTGATCCAACATCGGTATGCACACGCGGTTCATGAGATCCATGAACGCAGAAGGAGCATTGGTGAGCCCGAAAGGCATCACCACAAACTCATAGTGACCATATCGTGTTCGAAAAGTAGTCTTCTGCACATCCTCCTCTCTGGCCCTCATCTGATGATAACCCGAACGCAGATCAATCGTAGAGAACCAAGATGCTCCCTGAAGTTGGTCAAAGAGATCATCAATCCTCGGGATTGGGTAACACTTATTCACCGTTACCTTATTCAGCTCCCCGTAATCTATGCACATCCGATACGACCTGTCCTTCTTCTTCACAAATAGGATCGGGGCTCCCCAGGGTGAACTGCTCGGTCTGATGAATTCCTTGTCTAATAGCTCCTGTAGCTATGTAGACAACTCCTGCATCTCAGGAGGAGCCAACCGATACGGTGCTTTGGCTATCGGAGCCGCACCAGGGACTAGGTCGATCCTGAACTCTAGCTGCCTCTCTGGAGGTATCCCAGACAGATCCTCTGGGAATACATCCGCGTACTCTCGTACCACCGGTACGTCACTCATCGTCGCCTTACACGCCTCCCGGGTATCCAAGACATAGGCGACATATCCTGCGCACCCCTGCTGGAGATAGCGCCTAGCTCTCGCTGCTGAACATAAAGCTGGTCCACGATGTGGCCTCTCGCCCAAAATCACCAGCTCTCCCCCACTTGGGGTCCTAACGCGTACCAATTGCTGCGCGCAATCAATCACAACCCCATTAGGGCTCAACCAGTCCATACCGATGATGACCTTGTTCCCACACAATGGTATGGGAACCAAGTCTACTAAATAGCGCTCCTCGAATAACCTCAAAACACAATCTCTAAAAACCTCTGATGCTCGAACTGATCGGTCTTCAACAATCTCGACCTCTAGAGGGCAATCCAACATGCCCGAAGACTTAGGGAACCTCTTACTAAGTGCAAGAGAGACAAACGATCGGGTAGTACCCGAGTCGAACAATACCTGAACTAGAATACCGTTCACATGGAACGATCCTAAACAAAACACATAACATGGCACATAAATATCATAAACATCATATAATAAAAGCTAGGGAGAAGAAATCATACCCGTCACCACATCGGGTGCGGTGCGTGCCTCCCCAGTAGTCAACTGGAAGGATCGGCTCCTCACCACTGGAGCCTTTGCCTTGCCTTGCCTTGCCGGCCATCAGTAATCCGCAGGGTCGCTGGAGCTAGCGGCGCCACTGGTGCCGCTACTGTCAATCTCGGCAGTTGGCCTTTTTATGGCCCTTCTGATTGCAATGAAAGCAAATGAGGTCTGATGTCTGAATGTTGGGGGCAGAGGCAGTACAATCCCTACCAAAGTGCCTATTCTTGCCGCACTTATAGCAGCCTGATTTCGACCCAGTGCAGCAGACCCCTCGTGTGACCTGCCGCATTTCCCACAACGACCCCGACCCTACTGACCCTTCGACCTAGAGTCGATTCCCTTGGGCTCCTTCCCCGAAGCCCCAGTAACCTGTCCCTCCTCCGCCTTCCTCTTCCTGATCTCCTCCAAGTCTATCTCCCTCTCCCTTGCTCTGGCAATCATGGAATCCAGGGTCGGGCATGCTGAGTAGCTGACATGCTCTCGGATATCAGCCCTGAACATATCATGATATCGGGTCCTCCGCATCTCCTCATCCCCCGCATATTGAGGCACCAACAAGGCCCTCTCCCAGAACTTGGCGGTAATCTCCGCCACTGTCTCTATAGTCTGTCTCATGTCCAGAAACTCCTTGGCCAGCTGTTGAAGCTCCACAGCCGGCGCAAACTCATCCCTAAACCTGGTCACAAAGTCCGACCAAGTCATAGCCTCAACGGCTGAGGCTCCCAAGGAATCACCAACTGACTCCCACCAATCTCTAGCCATGTCCCTCAAACATCCTGCAACATATCGAACCTTCGAACCCTCAGGGCAGAAGCTCGTCAACTGTGCAGACTCGATGTCTGCGATCCATTTCCTGGCCACGATTGGGGTCCTTTGCCCCATGGAAATCCGGTGCACCACTCCCCCTGAAGTCCTTAAAGGACAGTGTGCGCTCCCCTGAAGGGCTAGCCGCCCAGTCACTCCTAAACGCCTTGAGGCGATCCTCCATCAGCTCAATAATCCCTTCCTTGATCCACCCGAAAATCACCGGGGTCGACTCAAGGGTACCTCTATTGATCTCAGAAGCAATGAAATCACGTAGTCCCTCATCAACTGGCTCGACACCTGATCCCTAACCTGATCCTGACCCTGAACCTCCTGCTCCTCCATGTCGCGTAATCATCAACATTCTGAAACAAAACACATAATCATCAGGGTCATACATAACCTCGCGAGGTCTCACATACTACAAGTTTCCTGGTTCTATCTCGGACATCCTTGACTTGAGTACGGATCCTCTGATTTCAGTAGTACATGCCCATACTACCTTCCACATCTATCCGTACCTTCCTCAATGATTGCCTTGATTTCACCAAGTCCCTTCCACTACTACTGCTCGCTGCACTAATCTCATCCTAGGCTCACCCTAGGGTAACTCTCCGACCTACTCTCTGCCATCAACTACATAAGGAATCCTTGCTACCTTTACCTAACTAGGTTGCGAATACCATTACATAACACTAAAACCAGATAATTCTTCGAATGAGAGGTCCTACCCTACAACGGTTGGACTCAAACAAGATCTGTGAAATAGGGTTAGACCTAACCTTCTGAAATTATTTAGTCCTTGCAATATGTAACTTAACGTATTCATTTACTAGTTAGTTAAAGATAACTAGAACTCCTAAAAGCACAAAGCAAGCAACATTCGAGCATTGAGTAACCATACCAAGCATATCCTATTCAGGCCATCATATTACTGTTTAATCAGCTCTAGCATATAACTCAATAGGCACATATAGCAGGCACATAAGGCATCTTCCTGGATCCTTAGCCCTAATTTAGCATGCGGTTCTCATACAAGGGCAACAAGCATATAAGGCATCATTCCTAGATTCTTAGCCCTAACCTAGCATGCGATTCTCATAATCATATCACATCATAACATAACATGTATGGGTATCTTGGGGAAAACTTACTTGAGCTCGGCCGGTCGCACTCATCACACACACTTGTTCTTTCTCAAAACCTTTTTATTTTAAATTTTTAGAAAACTATTTTCTTGTAAAAACATTTCTTACCCTCGATTTGAGTTCAAACACCCCCGAAGGTATGTCCGAATCACAACAATGTGTTTTATAACACCAATTTACTTGTGCGTTTACGCATCATCAATGTGCAACCGATTTGTAAGCTACAACTCACACGTCTCGGTTTTAAGAATATAAGATATCATCGTCTCACAATCACTCGTGATAAAATCCATGAAGTGATTCATATGAGCGTGCGTTTAATCCAATACTTGAATCTTATTCCAGAAGTACTCATGAACACTGCAGCAAACTTGAGTTATGTCTAAAACACCTAGACAATCTACAGTCATATTCATGACA
Organism: Lactuca virosa; assembly: GCF_052849685.1. NCBI lineage: Eukaryota > Viridiplantae > Streptophyta > Magnoliopsida > Asterales > Asteraceae > Lactuca > Lactuca virosa. Next base: position 214,292,472 of record NC_136427.1, read on the forward strand.
GTCTTGCCTCAATACCTACTTCCAAGGTATGATCGACTATGGATAGTTTGAATAATCTTATTATTCTGGAAGTCAAAACATGCAAAGTGAAACACAAGAATAATCGAATCCAATGTGGTCTTAGAACTTATGAATATAAATAAAACTCCTTTTATTTAATCACCATATTTATTACACATTATTCATTGTATGATGTTTCGATTAATCAACTTAATACTTGAATTAAAACAATAGTTATGCCATGCTCCAAGCATGCACACTATGGTCCTCTGTGAAATAGATCAATGGACAACATTTCAATGATGCTCATTTCACAATTCCAAATCCTTATCGTAAATGTAAGAATATCAAATTCTTGACATTTACTATAATTTGTTAGATTCGAAACTTAAATGCAATAATCCTTTTGTAATGTCAATGCACAAAGGTCACAAAGACTATGCCAATGATATTACAAAGTATTCCATTTGGACATTGGTTACTGGAGCAATTCCATGGAAGCAAAGTCTCATATTCAAAGTACATTCCTTTGAACATCCTTTTGCATTAAGGTTTCTAATCTTACACAGATTTTATGATTAACTTCCACTTATGGAACATTTCCGTAATTCCATTTTGACTATCAGTTCTGAACAAGAGTTACCTCTTCCCAGAGTATGTCAATATGGTCCTTCCAAAATTTATGTAACATCTCGATTTTCAAGACCAAAAATTTTCATTTTTAAATATAATACTTATAAAACCATTTACTGAAAAACAACTTCATCATCATTTCAAGTCATCAACCATAATCACATGTCTCAAAAACCATAACAAAAAGTAGTAATAATGTAAGAATACAAATCCCATGGATCTCAAAGTGCGGAAATCATGTGTGTGCGATGCGCTGCTACCGTGCCGGCTTCTTCCCCTTCAACGAAGGGGTACCTGAAACCAAAACTGAAAACCGTAAGCACAAAGCTTAGTGAGTTTCGCCATCATCTCACATACAACTTAATGCCTGTTCCTCGGTATCTTTCAACCGGTATCTGCCTGACATAACTAGGAGTTGGCCTCCCCTTTGGTATCTTTCAACCGGTAACCGGGAACTAATCTCCCTTTCGGTATCTTTCAACCGGTATCCGAGAACTAACCTCCCCTTCAGTATCTTTCAACTGGTAACCGAGAGCTAACCTCCCATTCGGTATCTTTGAACCGGTAGCCTGGGGACTATTTCACCCCTACCACTACCACATAATAATATCATATCATGCTAACACATAAACATATCAGTAGTAGCAAACCTAGATAACTATCACAAAGACAATTATCTATCAACCAACTCCTACTGGTGGGCTGGCATTGTGGTCACAGACCCACTTCTACTGGAAGGTAACTCACCTCAATGTCGTGTAGTGTTTGCACTTTCCTCAGTATAAAATTCCACTCTTCTCGACTCCTCAATCCCTATACAACATCCTTTATATATTACCATTTCATATTCATAACCCCTACAAGGGTCAACTCAAGTCCAAGTCAAAGTCAAGGTCAAACCTTGGTCAAACTCAATTTTGGTCAATGTCAACGTATGGTTGACTAGACTAGCCGAGTTGGTCCACCAACTCGTCGAGTCCCCACGTCCATAAAATGCTACAACCCCGTCCCTACTCGTCGAGTCCAGCAAGAGTTCGACGAGTTCTCCTTCAACAAAACATCGGGACCTTGTTCAACTGACTCGCCTAGTTCATTCTTGAACTCGTCGAGTCCATCTTCATCCGTATGAAGGTGTTTAGTATATGACTCGCCGAGTTCTCCTTGAACTCATCGAGTCCGTCTTCATGTGGTTGGGACATTGCCTTGAACTCGTCGAGTTCCTCCTTGAACTCGCCGAGTCCTACGATATTCAAGTCCACAACAGACCCCCAACAGGCTAAGTTTTCCTTCAACTCAACCAAAGACCCTTTCCAGAAGACGTTTGGGGGAAACTGCGACCCGACTCGCCGAGTCACCTAAGCGACTCGCTAAGTCCCTCTTTGTACAAAACTATACATTCGATTTTAATCAGTCTTAAAGCATCCAAAACATAGATCTGGCCTCCTAGAGTCCATTTTACACGTAAAGCTACGAACTTGACGTTCATGCATGGGGTTTTTGGCTCAAAAGGCTCTAAAATGGGGTTTATATGATGCATAGGACTCCCATGGCCATAAAGTTGGCACCTTTATGCCATGGGAACCCCCAATGGTTCCAGATCTGAAGTAATACCCCTCTAAAACCACTGAATCCCGAGAATGACACTTCTAAGGCTTAGAAAAGGTAGAAACTTGCCCTAACTAGAGATCTAAGAGATAAATGGTCAAGGTTGAAGGTTTTTACCTTGAATGAGCTGGAAATGAAGCAAAACCTCTGGATCTACTTGCTCCTTCTGGAACCACCAAGCTTCCACTTCTTCCTTCAAGCTTCAAACAACCACAAACACACAAAAATGGCTCAAGAACACTCCAAATGCTTTAGGGTTTCGAGTTAGGGCCTTTCTGGACTGGTAGGGATGATGGAGGCTGGGTTGCAACAAGTTAAGGCGTGTAAATAGGGTGCAAACCCGAAATATTAGGGTTTCATCCACACAGTCCTACTCGCTGAGTAGGGCTCCCGACTCGTCGGGTAGGTTACTTAAAACCCGCGTCCCAAGCCTTTTCTACTCGACAAATTGGGCCTCCAACTCGCCGAGTGCCAGTGTAAAAACATACAATTAATCAAATTTAATACGTACCAGGAACCAGACGTTACAATTTACACTTTACTTCCAACTGTCCATGAGCAACCAATCTTAGGTAAACCTCAGATTGTCCTTGACAATTGCTTAACCATTTTAGTCATATCTCGTTCTAGTCCCTTTTCCTTATTAATGCCCTAGGCATTTGGAAAATTAGAATATATTAATATTATAGCTTATGTAATCGATCCTATATCTGAAGCATATGGAATACGATTCATAATGTCTCACATAAAGACATGATACTTTACCAGTCTTTCGCTAGAATATTTCCACATATAGAATTTCCTTATGTTGAATCATTTCAACATAACATTAACATATGTCCATGACTAAATTCGATTAAAATCTAAATCTAAGTTTTTAGATTCGAAATGAAATATGAATTCCTCTCCCTCAATTATAGCAAAAGAACTTTTCAAACCCTGCAACTTTACGAATTGAAACTTTTGTTTTCTATAATTAACATTTCTAACTCACAATACTTACCATAATGATTATGCTCCCACTAGCATAATAATTATTATCTTACTAGCATAACACTTATGCTCCGACAAGATTTGACATGTAACCAGAAATCAGTTGGACTTCTAGAAATCAATAGTTATTGACTTTCTTACCAAAGTTCAGACTTCTGACACGAGATGCTTTGATAAGCCTTTATCTAAGCTTCTCAAACTCATACACTTTTCCTTAGATAGCACACATGTATGTGTAAACAATTTTAGAACTTACAACAATAAGTCTCAAATGTTTAGACCTTTTGCCATGTCTCACAATTCGAACTATGAAGAGGGATGCCATAATCATAATCGAATTTGAGAATGCAAATATCACAATTGCTATCTCCTTAAAATCTACTTACTGAAAGCGTTTCCTCACAATCATTTTCATGAAATGGAGAGAAACCTTATGACACTTATATTTTATGGTGTATGTGTTCCTATGTATGTGAATTTGTCATAAGCATAATCAGAAGACAAGGTTAGTGACAAATCCAAACTCATATGGACTGAAATTGTTTAATCTTAATTTATTGCCACCTGGCAGCTCAAGGGCATACAGTTGCTTCCAAGTTGTTATTCAAACAATTGAGCACTCATAGAACTCACATGCATAGTCAACTTTAACTGGAATGGGCACAGAAACAAGAATATGTCAACACGATAGGTTAAAAACCTCAAGTCGTGGGCTAGTGATTAACAATAGGTTTAGTCTTGATCAGTTCTTGAAACTTTTCAAGGGCTTTAAGACTCCCACTGACCTCTTGACATATACGATTCCCTTGTCAAAAATCATTCTTTGACCAACAAATATTCAAGAGTTAGTGCGGTTTCTTATCGAGAAAAACACTTCACACAATTGGTCTTAGTTGGTCTTTGTCTTATCCAAGACATCACAACTTACCAATTTCAAATGTATAAGAGTAAGAAACATTTTACTTTACATTTGATAAGTGTTATAAACCTTTCTTAAAATTATGTCACTCAAGTTACAATCTTGGAGTATGACTCTAAGACTTGATTTTGGAACGAAGTATGATTCACCTTTTGATTTAACCATTTCAACAAATCCGGATTCCTCTTCTTAGCCATACAAGTGCAGTTAGAGGATCAATTGTGATATGGTTCCATAATCACTAAGATGATCATAAAACACGATACTCAAGTGCTCTCCCTTCTTTTCAGACTGGAGAAACTTTTATCTTTCTGCCTAATTTAATTCTTCTTATTCGTTCTGCTATACATTGAAAATTTTCCAATGATTCAGAATTATACTTAATCTTGTAAGTATAATCATATTCAGTAAGCTTTTCGTAAATCATGACGAATAGTCTTATCGTTCTTTTTGGTGGACCTGACCAGTGCACAACGAAGTGTACCCGATCTCTTAGTCCTTCACTTGACTCACATATACATGTAAAGAAGGAATTAGTCTTAATTACCCAAAGACGAATGTTCTCATTCATCCCACAATACAAGTTGCATGATTCCAAGTTTCTATCCAATTGAAACTTGGGTGATGAGAATCTTTCCTTATTTGGTAAATTTAGACACTACCATAAACGAAAGAATAAAATACAGTTTCCAATATTGCTATCAATGAAAACATATAAACAACAACTTTCACAAATGCCATTGTAAGGAAACTTAAAATAAGACAAAAATAATTTTTTTTTCTTTATTTATAAAAGTGCGGAAAACTTGTCCTTACAATGCAAATACAACTATGTTGTTATCTATTCCTAAGCAATCTATCAAACTCTTAAGCAGCAGCTCAAAATTCTGATCATCGAACCATGCGATCGAAATCCATCTCTTCGCGATTAGAATCCGTTTACTCTTCCTTTAAGCTTCCTTTCTTTTCTTTGATCCTAAAAAACATCAAAATGTAATTACATTACATCATATATTAAGAATCTCCAAATAGGAACTTAATGAAGTTAGATAGTGGGCTTACCTGAAGTAGAGTCAAACATTTTGACTTTACCATCCTTGCAATCTTTCAGGTAAATATGGAAGCTTCGCAACCAGTGCCCATTCTCTTGGCAATAGAAACATATGGACTCTTTGGGAATGTTACACGAGACTATCTGAGACTTAGCCTTTCTCTTTACCATTTGGTCAAATGACTTGACCATGGCCGATTCCTTTCCATTGGGAAGTGAAAGCTTTTCTGGACTTCCAATGTTACCATTGTCAATTTCCATGGAAGGTTGAGGAGTAGATCTTCCAATCAAGTTTGCTTTACTTATGCGCCAAATCATTGCTGATTCAGTAGCAACAAGTAAATAGGTAAGATCGATAAGGGTCATGTCGCGGTCTGTCATATAGTAATCTTTAATGAACTGACTATATGACTCAGGAAGTGATTGAAGAACCCAGTCAACAGCCAACTTCCTCGAGACAACGACACCCAATACTCTCATCCTGTCAATGTGTGACTTCATCTCCAAGACATGAGTACACACAGACCTTCCATCTTGATGTTTCATTGCAAGTAGGGCGTGAGTGACCTTGAACTTTTCAAGTCTTTGAACTTGTGGGTTAGGGAGAATTATTGGAGGAGGTGAAGGAAGTGAAGCATGATTTCCATTTCCACAATCCAATCGTGGAACATCATCTTCAAGAGGAAAGCTTATTCCAAAAGATTTGGAAGACCATAGTTGTCTGAACTAGACATCTACAAGGGAGAAATTCAAGTTAGTTGATTTAAGTCTATAATATAACACCCAAATGAAATATTAAGGCTAGGACCCAACACAATATTTTACAATTCGGAAAAGGGTTGCCGTAATCCAATTGCAAAATATTTGAAGGTAGGTAAATGACGATTTACCAATTTCCACCATGAAAAATGAATAGAACTTTAGGATTTAAATGAATTGAAGTTCCTAGATCCTTTGAGATTCATTGAACTTTTCAATGGCATGTTTAATCTCGATTATGCCCTTCAAGTTTGTGACTGGGATGCCGAGGATCACAAACAAGGTGTGAATAACCATGAAAATTAGCTTGGTACTCTCGATGTCATTTATCACCTAATCAATGTGCCGGTTAAGTTTTGTAACTCTTTAAAACCTTTTGGTTTTCCATAACTTATGAGTTAATGTGGTTTTTATGAAAAAACTTTTCATGTTCCACAACTTGAAGACAAGTTATGGAGGACTTTAAAAAACATTTAAGAAAATTTTTACCAAGCAAAATTATCATATAGTTTTTCATGATCTAAATTAACTCATATAGCAAGGCAATTCATGTCAAATAATACAAATAATTATCTTATTATCTTAAAATTTGACAATTGTCCTTTAATTGGATGCGGATCATCATTACCAAATCAAAAAATACAATTTTTTATGATTACAAAATAGTTTGTGGTAATGATCCTAGTCCAATTCTGGCCAAAAACGTGAAATTCTACAACCAGAAGCACCAACTCGACGAGTGCATGAACCTGACTCGTCGAGTTGGCCTTTTACTGAGTGGACTAGTCGATTCAGCCAGTGGACTCGGCGAGTTCATCAGTTAGAAGCCAGAAAATCGATTTTTTTCAACTTTGAAAATTAACAAGCATCAAATATAATAGAAAACAATCCTAGGCTCTGATACCACTGTAGGGTTTTTGTATACTACATCCTATGGTGCACATACAACCCTAAATGCTTTGGATCTATGTTTTCTCTAATTATACATGCAATATTGTTTCTAAAGCATTAAGCCTACAACTAGCATACAATTGACATAAACAACATAAAAATGAGTTATAGAATTACCTTTTTGTAGCTTGTTGTGTTTTGGCCTTTAAGAACTTAACACTTCAAGTGTGATGCCTCAAATGGTTCACAAACACAATGAACAAAGGAGAACTTGAGAGAGAGGGTTCTTATGCTTCAAAATCGGCTCTTGTGAACTCTTAGAACACTTGTGGCAACTGATTTTAGCTCTGGGGTGTCATATATATAGTATAGGATTCTAAGAGTCATGGTTAAACCCTAATCCATACCCTTGGGCTTATTCTCCAGGATCCATGATCCATATGGACTAACTCTTTATGGATACTTTCATAAACTTAGTCCATCATGTATCACAAGCCCAAACCATATATATAACTAATTTACACAATTAGTCCCCATTAATTTAATTAGTCTCTTTTGATCACTAAATTAATTCCAAATTAATTCTTGATCAATACTAATTAAATATCATATTAATATATTAGAACTTATAATATATTAATAAATCATAAATAACCTCTTCTCAAAAGTCCATCCTATCAAATTGCTCTGGTGAAGGCAACCCAAATGGACCATGCTACTCTCGAGTCAAGTACATACCAATTATAGTTATGGGCTTAGACACCTAATCCAAGAATCACACCCTTCCAGGGTGAGACCTTCAGTAGTACCATATCACCAACTTGAAATTACAACTCAGATCGGCGTAACTCTTCTGCCGACTCTGAGCGGTCTGCAAATGCTATCTGATCTGCTGTATCATCTCGGTAGTCTAAAGAATGACATCGGTCCGACCCATCACCCTGTGACCAACCTCGCCCCATCAGACTAGGGTACAACATCTCTGTCCATACAACACCTCATAAGGTGGAGCACCAATGATGGAGTGATAACTGTTGTTGTAGGAGAACTCTGCAAGGGGTAGGTAGGAGTCCCAACACCCACCGATGTCAATAATGTAACCCTCAACATATCCTTGAGGGTCTGAATGGTCTGCTCGCTCTGGCCGTCTGGGTGCGGATGATATGCGGTACTAAAATGCAGTCGCGTGCCCAGTTCCTCGTGGAACTTCTACCAAAAACGGGAGGTGAAACGCACATCACGGTCTGAGACAATAGAGACCGGCACCCCATGGTGAGCAATGATCTCACGGATATATACATCGGCCAGCTTCTCGGCCGATGAGCTCTCCGGGATGGGCAGAAAATGGGCACTCTTGGTCAATCGATCTACGATGACCCAAATGGCGTCGAAGCCCTTTGTCGTCCTCGACAATTTGGTGATGAAGTCCATCGTGATCTGCTCCCATTTCCACATAGGAATCTCTAAAGGCTGCAACTTTCCATGCGGCCTCTGATGCTCAACTTGACCATCCTGCAGGTCAAGCACCTCTCAACGTACCAAGCGATCTCTTGCTTCATGCACGACCACCAGTAACTCAAACTCAGATCCCGGTACATCTTGGTGGCCCCCGGGTGAATAGAGAAGCGAGACTTATGAGCCTCCTCTAATACAATTTGTCTGACCCCACCGGACATCGGTACCCAGACCCGACCGCCACGGGTTAACAATCCCCGACTGTCCTGCACGAATCTGGTGATCTCACCCCTAATACTCTCAAGCTTCCAGTCCTCCTGCCGTACACCCTCAGCTTGAGCTTCCCTGATCAAGCTCACAAGTGGAGAATCCACTGATACCCTCATACATGTCGCTGGAACAGAAGATCTAACCGACTTGCAGCTCAGGGCGTCCGCCACAACATTCTCTTTACCCGGATGGTAAAGGATCTCGCAGTCATAATCCTTGACTGCATCCAGCAACCTGTGCTGCCTAATGTTCAGGTTCGGCTGATCCAGGATATGTCTCAAACTCTTGTGGTCCGTGTATATGGTACATCGGACCCCATAGAGGTAATGTCTCCAAATCTTGAGAGTGAATACCACTGCTCCCAACTCCAAATCGTGTGTGGGATATCTCGTCGCATGCGGCTTCAATTGGCACGACGTGTAGGCTATCACTCGTCCTCTCTGCATGAGGACCGCTCTCAGTCTTGTGATGGATGCATCACAGAACAATACAAAATCCTCAACTCCCTCCGGGAGAGTCAATACTGTAACCTCACATAGTCGCTGTCTGAGGGTCTCAAATCCCTCTGGTGCTCAGGGCCCCACCAGAAATCCACCCCTTCCTCGTCAGACGAGTGAGGGGTACTGCAATCTTGGAGAAATCATGTATGAATCTCCAGTAGTACCCTGCCAATCCCAAGAAGCTCCTGATATCCGAGGGAGATTTCGGAACCTCCCACTGCATAACCACCTCGACCTTGGCCGGATCGACCAAAATCCCCTTTGGTTAATGAGATTTCCAAGGAACTAAACCTCTCGTAACCAAAACTCGCACTTCGAGAATTAGGCATAAATTCGTTCTCGTCTCAAGACTCCCAGTAGCTCCTAAAGATGCTCCTAATGCTGCTCTCTGGTCTTGGAATACACCAAGATGTCATCTATAAACACAATGACTGAGCGATCGAGCATCGGTCTGCATACCCGATTCATCAGGTCCATAAATATAGCCGGCGCGTTGGTGAGCCCAAACGACATCAGCATGAACTCGTAATGTCCATAACGAGCCTGGAACGCGGTCTTATCCACGTCCTCCTCCCTCACTCTGACCTGATGGTACCCAAACCTCAAATCTATCTTGGAGAAAGAAGATGCTCCGTGTAGCTGATCGAAGAGATCATCGATCCGTGGTAGTGGATAACTGTTCTTCACCGTCAACTTCTTCAACTCCCGGTAGTCAATGCACATCCGGTATAAACCATCCTTCTTCTTTACGAAGAGAATCGGTGCTCCCCACGGAGAAATGCTCGGACGAATGAACTGCTTGACTAGTAGCTCCAGCAGCTGAGACGACAGCTCCTGCATCTCTGGTGGTGCCAATCGTATGGTGCCTTGGCGATAGGGGCCACACCTGGTACAAGGTCGATCCTGAACTCGACCTGCCTCTCCGGAGGCACTCCGGGTAACTCCTCCGGAAACACGTCAGCAAACTCCCTGACGACTGGAACCTCTGAAACTGAGACATGATCCCTAACCCGTGTATTTACCACATACGCTAAATAACCCGGACACCCGTGCTGAATATACTGCCGAGCCCTGGCGGTTGAACAAAATCCTGAACCCAAGCTGGTGCCCTCGCCGAAGATAACCAGTTCTCCCCCACTTGGGGTTCGAACTACCACACGCTGACCCTCGCAGTCGATCATGGCACCGAATCGACTCAGCCAGTCCATACCCACTATCACACAAACTTCCCCCATGGGAATCAGAATCAAATAAATTGGGAAGGAGACCCCGAAGATCTCCAGAACGCTACCCCGATAGATTGAAGAAGCAGAAATCCCGTGTTCGTTGGCGATGGAGACTCGCAACGGACACTCTAGCTCTCCTAAGGGCAAACCGAACTCCCTACTAAAAGATTGAGAGACAAAAGACCGACTCGTCCCCGAGTCAAGAAATACCAAAGCAGGTAAGGAGTTCACTAAGAACGTACCTAACATAGGTACAACACATATAAGCATAAAATAAATATAATCAAATAAGATGAGGGATAGAAAGGTACCAGCAACCACATCTGGTGCTGCCCTCGCCTCCTTGGCTGTAAGCTAGACGGCGCGTCCCTGAGCCCTCGGGGGCCCTGCTCTACCCTGACTCCCATTAGTAATCGTCAGTGTAGCCGGTGCGGGAGCCTGTGCCAGCTTGCCAGCGAGCACTGGACAGTTGGTCTTCACGTGACCAACCTGATTACAATGGTAGCAAATGCTCATATCCTGAACCGGGGCTAACTGGCGGAAATTCCTCGCAAAGTGCCCCTCCTTTCCGCACTTGAGGCACCCACTACCCGATCGACAAACCCCAGAATGACCCTTCTCACACTTTCCACAAGTGCGGCCATGTTGGCCTCCAGACCTAGAATCAGCGGTCTTAGATCGCTTCGGCGCCACCAGAGACTGCGTCAGGGCTTGCCTCTGCTCTCGCAACTGTAACTCAATCTCAAGCTCATGCCGCCTAGCGGCCTCCTATAACTATAGTAATGTATCACAACGCTGGGTAGCAACAAACTGTCGAATGTCAGTCTTGAGCATGTTCAGATAACCTGTCATCTATGCCTGCTCGGAAGCAAACTCCAGGAAAAACATCGCCCTCTCAGTGAACATACGGGTGATTTCCTTCACCGACTTCGCATCCTGTCTCAACTCCAAAAACTCCTGAGCCAACCGCTCTCGCTCGACCCGCGGAATGTAGCCGGAGCGGAACGTCTCCCTGAACCGATCCCATGTCACTGCAGCTCTCTGCTCATCAGTATACGACCATGTCATCAACCTCCACCAGTCATTTGCCCCGGACCTCAGCAGGTTCAAGGCACATCTAACCTTCTGGTCAGTAGGAAATGAGCATGTGAAGAAACATCCCTCCACGTCAGATAGCCACGTCATGGCTATGATCGGGTCCTGAATCCCATCAAAAGTCGGGGGCTTCATGTTATCGAATTCCTGGTAATGGACAGCCCGACTGGCCCCACTGCCTGCAGCTGCTATGGCTGCGGAAGCTGTCTCAGCGATGGCTGCATAACTCTCATCAAAGTACTCCACCATGGCGGTCTTGATAGACCCAAATATCTCCGACAACTGAGCCCGAAACAACGTAGCAACCTCATCATGCAGGATCTCCCGAATCCTGGCGTCCAACTCATCTGGCCTCATCTGGCTGATAGTCTCGGGCACTTTTGGTGCACCCTAACTGCCCTGTCGTGATCCCGATCCGGATCCGGTCATGAATCGCCTTGTAACCACCATACTAAAAATATACCAGGAAGATATCAAATACTCCATATAACAATCGGGGAACCAAATCCCAATAAAGCCCTAGGGGTTGTGACTTCATTGTTGCGCGTATGGGTCCTGTGCTTTCAGTAGTACGGGCCCATACTACCTTCCACACCTACCCATATTTTTCTCAAGTATCATCACAACGACCTAACAATACAAATAAGCATAGTCGAGCGCTCAATCCTCACTCCTAGAGGAAGGCGAAATAACTCATAACTGGCCGACTGACCCCACACAACTCATCCATGAAACTTCCACCAACCTTGCAACACTCGTGTATGCTAGCCATACATAATGCAGGACCCTATAGACATTCGAATACCTGATCCAACCCTAAGCCCTTCATCAAAAAAGAATAGGAAATAAGGCCAAACCAAACATTATCAGGCTATAAGATCTTTGTTATATATGACCGTGATGCATACACTAAGTAACTACAGTAATGATGTCAATTACATATAAGGAAAAACCCTAGGCTATCAGGCATCATATAATCAGGAAATTCTATCATGCAATTCCTGAAGATCCCTAGCCTAGTACTAGCATGCTGTTCTAACATATCACAAAATCAAATAATCCGTATGGTATTTTGGGGTCTACTTACTGGCTCCGGCTGATCGTACACTTGCATCCTCCTTTAGTATTTTGAAAACCATTTGAAAATCTTGTCCTTAGTTTGAGACTGGATTCACATGAGTGTTCCTCCAATTCACTCAAACCAAGGCTATGATATCAACTTGTAACATCCATAAAATTCAAGCCAATTTAAAACTTTTTCAACCATTCAAAAACCAAAAATTATTACAAAGTGTTTTCAAAATAGTTTCATGTCAGAGAATCCCAGAAATCAAGATCATAAAATATGAGGAGGTGCACGATCACGCCTTCGCCGTCCCGCGATTATCTGGAGTACCTGAAACAAAATCAACAAATGTAAGCCCGAAGCTTAGTGAGTTCCCCCAAAATACCAACGCCATAAAAACCATAACAATATCATACAAACAACATGCATATATAGAGTCTACAGTACGACTAGTCCGGCGCCACCGGGCCATTAGTCTACATGGTCTACTATCAGAGTCTACAATATGAATGGGCCGCCCTCACCGGGACATTAGTCTATTTGGCCCACTCTCAGAACCTTCAGCATGTCTGGTCCACCCTTTCGGGCCTTCAGCCTGTCTGGACCGTTCTCCGGGCCTTCGGCCTGACTAGTACGCCCTACCGGGTCTCCAGTCTATCCGGGCCGCCCTGGGTATGCTGACCTAGAGCATAAAGAAGGACCGCCTCAACCCAACCCCCAATCACACAATCAACACATAAATATGATACGCTAGCTAGCATGTACAGATAGTCATATACCAGGATACCGGGATACCGATCTAACAGATCACTAACACAACATCATAGCATCATCCTATATACCAGGATACCGATCTAACAGATCACTAACACAACATCATCCTATAACCAGGATACAGATCTAAAAGATAACTAAAATAACATAATCCTATAACTAGGATACAAACCATAAAGGTTCGGCCTTGGTGCCATAGACCCTGTTGATATAGTGAGAAGAACTCACCTCACGAGTAATGCTGAATTGGACTGAAAGTCTCCGAACGCTGTCTCACCGAAAATCACAAACTATCCAAAGTAATGAATACTAAGTCAACAATTGGGACATCAATATTGACCAAGGGTCCCATATAGGGTAATTTTCCATTATTGCCTTTTCTCTAATTTGGACCAAGGCCCAAGGCCAAATCCATGATCCAAAAGTCAACATATACAAAGGCTCATCATTGGCCCAATTTTCCAATTGGGCCCAACTACCTAATTGGACATCATTTTAAGATCCATTACCAAAAATGGCCCAAAACACATCTACTCAGAAAGTCCAGCAAGGCCCATGTCAAACTGGCGCAAAAGTGGCCCAACCCCGAAGCCCAAATCGCCAAAAGCCCAACAAAAGGCGTACGCGGGGCGTACTCCTCTAGTACACTGGGCGTACTCCGCCTGACGTTGACCACCATCGGGATTGTTGACGTAGTACGCTGGGCGTACAGAAATTACACGAGGCGTACACTATTTCTGGCCAAAATTCTTATAAGTGCTTAATGGCTTAAGCACTTAAGCCCAAACTCCAGATCCATCGACCAAATCTGTCTTAGAACCATAAAGTCTCAAACTGTAAGACCTTGGACATCCAGAAAGTTCTTAATACATGGTCTTAACCCGTTAAGACCTTTCTACTACATGCATGGGGCACTTTTAGCCATTGGGACATCATTTTTATCACTTAGGACTCCTTCTAGGGTCTGAAAGGACAGTTTATTATGTTTAAAACATAACATGCACCAACTTGGGACTTTTGGGACAAGAAATGGTTTCATAAAGTTACTATGACTAGATCTACTTCATATAAGCATTAAGGTTGGAGCGTTTTACCTCGTGGAGCTTCTAGAGCACAAAGCAACCTCAGATCTACAAGCTTGACTTCCTTCTCCAACTTCTTGATGCAATACCTTCTTCTCCAACTACTCAAAACACACACTTTTAGCTCACTCACTCAATAGAGGGGTTAGGGTTTGGGGAAAACGGCTCAAAGCTATGTAGGTTGAGATGATGGAGGGTTCTAAGCTCAGAAGGATGTTTATATAGCACCCAAACCCTAAATATTAGGGTTTCCATCTGTCGTGAGTACGCCCAGCGTACACAAATGTACGCCCAGCATACTAGGGTGCGCCTAGTACGCTCAACGTACCTTATGTACGCTTAGCGTACTCCTTTTGATCCTAAAGTTGCAACTTTAGCCCTTAGTCTTTTCATGACTTCACTCTTCCGTCCCTAGAAATTACAAATGACAAAATAACAATGAAAGAGAGGATTCGGAAATACCGGTAAATCTCAGGACGTTACAACAATATTCAAGTTAGAGTATGTATTTGATGATCTGTCAAATAGTTTTCGGATGAAATAGTCAACATTGTTTTCTATTTGGTAGCTAGATAGATCCTCATAAACTTCAATTTACTTAATTAAATCTTAAGAGGTTTGTTTTGGTAAACCATAGGATTATTTTGGTGTATGTATATATGGTTTTTTTGGTCATGATCATTTTAATGATGGTGTAACGTCCTAAAAACTACTAAGTAAAAATTTCATTTTAAAACCAACAAAAATAGCATTTTATTTATTTAAAAGATCCATCAAAACATGATATTACATAAATTAGTTATCAGAGTACGATCATGTCATAAAATGCGAAATACTAGTCGATATGGTTCGGTCAAGCCCGACCAAACTGCATACGGGCTGGAAGTACCTGAAACCACATACATAAAACTGTAAGCACGAATCTTAGTGATTTCCCTCAAGATACCACATACCACATACATATAAACGGGCCCCATCCAAACTGCATACGGGCCTTGCCCACAGCATAACAGGCCCCGCCCAAATCGCATACGGGCCTCACCCACAGCCTAATGGGTCACCCCCACCATGATACATATAAAATATACATACACAAGCAAGAGTCACAATGACAACAAGCACATACAAGCATATCAACAAGTGTCATAAAGACCACGATCATCCTAAAAACATAATCCAGTGGGCCGACATTGGTGCCTTCAAACGATGATCAACTGCAACTGCTACTACTGATGCAAACATAAATGCTATCAACCACCAATACAGCCATATAAAGTACACCTTTAGCTTTTCTTCCAAGACTAGGGGTTTGACTAAAAGTCAATGCAAGTCAAAAGTCAAAGTCAACAGTTAAAGTTGACTCACCACATCGTGGTCATCCTTGGCCACGTTGTGGCCCCCAAACGACAAAACATATGTGATTTTCCTCAGTCGCCACGCCGTGGGAACTGGATCCAAAATGACTTAATGAGTTAAGTCGAATCCTCCAATACCAAAGGTTCCAAAGTCCAAATTTGATCATTTCTAATTCCCAAATGGATAAATTTTCCACCTTTATCCCTTGAGACCCACCAAGAGGTCAAGATCTCAAGTCTTAGATCCAAGAAGGCTAAAAATGGCAATGCATTAATCAAGAAGCACTTAATCCTATAATTCTCAAGCCCATCTACTCTAGAAGGGCTTATAACACTAAAACCATCCTAAATTTTGATGCTTTTTAGAATTGCATGTCCAATGCAAGTCTTGGACTCAACTTAGGTCAAAATGGGGTTTTATGACCAAGATCTTATGCATGGCTCAAACAAACCACCAGACTTCAGAGTCAAACCATAAACTACTTCAAATGATCCAGAGATTCATAAAGTTGAAACCTTTATGAAGTCTCACCATCCCATATTACAAGATCAAGAATAAAATGGGATAAAATGCAAGATCTATCACTCTATAACAAAAAGGTGGAACCTTGAACACTTACAAGGGTTTAGAATTGAGCTAGGAAGGGTGATAGAAAATCTCTTTCTGATCCATGGTTTAGTCCCTCTGGCTTATTCGTTCAAGACCTCTCAAAAACACTCAAGCAAGATTCAACAATAGAGGGAAAGAGTTAGTATTTTCGTCTAGATAAAAGAGGGTGGTGGAGGCTGAGGGTGAGCAAAACCTAGCCTCCTCATTCTATTAAATAAGGTGCAAACCCGAAAATTTAGGGTTTAAGACGTCAGCGGCGCCATGTGGTGGCCTTCCTTGCCACGTGGTGGCGAGTCAAAAGACTCGCACTGGAAATTGCTTCGCAACGACGTGCCCATCCTTCCCACGTCGTGATGACTTAACAAAAATTAACTTTATGTTAAAGTAAAGCATACCTTGAAACCAGATGTTACAGATGGTAAACTAGAACCAACGACTATGAAATCCATATTTCTAGGATATACAGTAGGATTAAGGTTATCAATTCTGGTGTGTAAAATAACTCTAAAATTTATTATAAGTATATATGCATATTTTTTGGATATACATTTGGAGTTATTGTTATTAATCGTGGTATTATCTATATGATGAAGTTTGAAATACGAATTATAGATAAAGTTGTGATAGATGATCAATAACAGCTTAATAATGAACATCCTACGCGATATGAAACTCAATAAAAACACGATAAGAAAGAGTCCATTTATGATGATGTAGAGAGTGAAGAAAATGAATTAGAGTCTATAACATAAAGGAAGAGAATGATGAAAACTTAGAAGCCCACTAGGTATGCTAGACATGTCAATACTTATGACATTATTTTCATTGCATATATATATATATATATATATATATATATATACACTGTTGGGTTTTAGTTCAAAAATAGTTTCATAAACAAGAGAAATATGGCAACGGAAGACTTTAATTTTGAAATAACATAAACATTTTATACCCACCAAGGATATTCTTGCAAGTTATAGAAAGATTTAAACACCAACCAAAGGAAGGATGTGGAAGTTGATGAAGAATGTGGAACCTTTGAGATACCAAAAATGACTCAACTTGATGTAGATGCTAGTCCAAAACTCTTAAACCCTTAAGATGTAAGGTCATAACCAGTATAAACTTAAAGAAAACATGAATATGCAAGTATTCTTCAAGTTTTCTAACCAAAACTAGAGAGAAAGGGAGATGAGAAACTAGTTTCAGCCACTAGTAGGGAAGAAGGAATGAGCAACATTTCAAGAATGCAAGCCTCTTATTTATATGCATCAAGTGAAAGTATTAACCATTAAGTCTTAAAACTTTAAGAATATATGTCCCCATGTCATAAACATGTCTCCATGCTTCATTTCTTTTGAATAAACTAATGGAAAAGCCTTACCTTTCTTCCTTTTATGCAAATTCCGAAAATTGTATAAAAAAGAGGAAAGTTAATTTAAATTTTATAAACTCAAGGTTTATAAAATATAAACTTTTTCTTTTGAGTAAAAGACAAAGGGTTTTCAACGAGTCCAAAAAAGTTGTGCATGACTTATTAATTCATACCATATGAAATAATATAATGTTACTTGCTAATGAAAATTATTATTTCCATGAAATAAATAATTTCCAATTTAATTATAAGAGTTTTATTGAATATTTATTAAAATAAATTTCTAATAAATAATCAATTGTATCAAGTTGTTGTTAGTGTGACCCATTAGTATCATATGTTATTTAGCAATATCACTTTAAAATGACTCTTGAGCATACTAGACCTTTCAATCTCCCACTTGCACAAGACTCATATTAGACTGATATAGACAGTGGTGAAAGTCTAGCAACATTTCACTGCCCCCAAGACCATACGACTTTTTGTGCCATTCTATCAACGCCCAATTCCTAAAAAGCTCAAAGCTACAATTGGTGTATAAGGTAAGTTTATCAGTCATCCCTTTGCTACAGAAATCATGTTGAACATGAGATTCGGATCGCGATCAATCTCATTAGGTGTTAAACTTTTGGTAAGGCACCTTAGATGTTTAACTCTCAACACATAAGAGGAACAAATCCCATCTTTACTACATAAGCCTCTTGCATAGTTCACACCATACCTGAAAATTGCTTTTATAACTGCCTAGTTAAGGAACAACATTTGACCATATCGAAGCATAGTACTCCATACACTCAAGTCCTACTATGTATCTTAGGTGTTAAGATACAAAGATAGTACCTTTTAATCAAGTATCATTCATGATAGCGATCCATGAGATGATCTTGATGCGGGTCGGTTCAATACTAGTTCTCTGACATATACCTATGAAACTTGGTTACAACCACTTGTATACTTTCATCTAGTAAGAGTCAACCAATCCAATTTATATTAGTCTTTATTCATAATTGCTCCCACAATTATAACCGACTATGAACTTCTAGAATAATAACATTATTCATGGATTAAACATGTTAATATAGAAAACAACAAGTATTAATGTGATGACTATATCCCAATACATAATAACATTATCTAATAGTTGTTGTTATAATTTTCCAATATCCAAATACTAAATCCAAATCAAAAATCCATTTCTAGAATAATAAAGTCTTGTAGTTGAAGTGTCACCATTCATACGTAGCTCAAGGAATGACTTTATCAATGGATCTGACAAAATTTAATTTGTGTGAGTTATGTGAATACTATCATCTCCATAGTTAAGTTTACTCTAAGTATATTTAAATATCTTGGAGAATATGATTGATGTTCTTTCGTGACATAGAGTCTCTCAGCTTGATTAAGTATACTCTCGAAGTCACAAAGATTTCTATGTGATCCTTGAATGGCATAGATCAACATAGCTTTTCAATGATCTCATTCATCCAATCATATTTGAATTCAACTTCTAAAGTAATGTATTCTTATTTTCTAGTAGATTGTGTCATTATGTTTTGCTTGGACCTTATTCCAACAAGACTTACCCTTCATTTCATAATGAAGTCAAAATCCAATTATAATTCATAATTATTTATATCTGTTTACAAATCAACATCTTGTGTAGCTCTTTCCATAAAGATTCTTTTGAAACTAATTGTCTCATATAAATTCTCATAGTTTTTCTAAAGTACTCTTAGAATTCTCTCTTAGTCATCCAGTGACTTAACCATGTATTCAATTAGTATCATATGACATGCTTACAACATGATCAAATACCATGTCTTATGCATAATATGGCGTAAATGGTGAATTCATTTTCCAAGCAAATAGAATATAAATCATTTCATCTAGTTCAAACCTATGAGCTATGTACTTTTGAGGCTAGCTCAAAATGGTGCCATATGACAATGCCAAGAATTCTCCAAAAGAGTCTTGTGTCTTGATCCCTTTCAAGATATTGCCAATATATGTATAAGGTTATGAAACTTTTAAAATTCATTTTATCTACCCCTTATAGATTTTACATTCCAAGAATGTATCTTCTCCTTCCTAAGTCTTTCATTTTAGAAACACTTTTTGAGTCAAGGTGAAAACGACCTTGCTTAGTCAGAATGTGACTTCAAATGATTAAGTATATCTCACTCATACAAGATTAGGAATTTCACTATGCTCCCACTAGTTCTTAGTAAACACACATGTTCTATTCATTTTGATATAAAAACATACCTTGTGGTTTGAAATAAAATGATGATTGTAACATTGAGATGTTTGTTTTATATCCACAAGTGGATCTCAAGCTCTACATATTTTGTTAGGATAACATGGATTAAGAAAACCTCCAGGCTAAGCTATATAGATATCTTCTAGTAAATGTCTATTAAGAAAAGAGATCTTTCTTGAAATCTATTTGCTATATCTAATATTAAGAATATGAATTTATAGTAAATAATATCATTGTTGATCTAATCATAGCTACTTGTGATAAATGTTTGATCACAGTCACTGACATGAGTATGAGAGAATCCTTTTACTACAAGTCTTTCTTTAAATGTGTATGGTTATCCATGTAATTTATTCTTTCTAGAAGAATCATTTTCTCCTTCTAGCCTTGCTATAGGGATAAATTTTAATCAAGCCCATACTTCATTCTCATACATGGATTATATCTCATGTTCATGACTCTAAGTCATTTATCAGATTCGAGATCTGACATAGCATCTTGGTATTTGATGGATTCTCCAGAAACATCAATAAGAGCTCATATATGAGAGATTCCACATTCCTCAAGTCATAGATGAATTCTACCATTAATGCGAAGTATTTGTGTTTGTGAATAGCTATAATTCAAGTTTAACAATCCTTGTTAAAAATAGTGCCAACTATTACTACATAAGGTTATGGTTCTTGAGCTGCTTCAAGTTCCATGTACCTCCCACTTGCTTTGTCATTAGAAGCTTGCTTTCCACTAACTTAGCTTTCACAAGAATAAAGGAACCTATTCTTGGTGGGTTTGCATATAACAATCTAAGCCACATTTTGAGTATTATACAAATATATATTTAGTAGATTTTGGGTTTAGAAGCTTTAGTCCAACATTGGCTTCAAATCTACAAAACATTAAGTAAGATGAGGATGGAGCCTTTCCATACTAAATTGTAACACCATAAATTTTCAAACACATTTTTCATTTTCAAAACCACATAATTCTCAATATCACATTTCAAAAACCACAATTGTCAAATTGTCAAAAACACAAATTCATAAATCGTTTGATAAAATCCAGGATCCTCAAATCATAAACTCCATCTCGTGTGTACAATCAAGCCGGCGCCTTCCCGCGATCCTGAGAAGTACCTGAAACACATATCACACAACACTGTAAGCACGAAGCTTAGTGAGTTCCCCAAAATACCACATACACAAATAATAAGGCTCTCATGGATCTAGCTCGTCATGGACCCTCCGGTCCTACGTCTCGGTGAGGACCCTCCGGTCTCACGGCTTAGTGTGGACCCTACGGTCCTACAGCTCGGGTCGGACCCTCTAGTCCTGTATCTCCATGAAGACCCTCCGCTCCCATAACTCGTTTTGGACCCTCCGGTCCTATCTCAGTAATGCATAGAATAATATAGCATATATCACAAAGACAAGAGGCATAGTATCACGTAACTCAATATAAGCACATAGGACCATCCGGTTGATAACTCAAATAAGACCCTCCAGTCACACAACATTACCACTCAGGTAAGTATAGTGAGAAGACTCACCTCGTAAGTAAGCAAGTAGATCTAGCACCCCACGAACAGTCTAGTTTCCGCCTACATAATATAATTATCTCTAATCAACAATTTGAAATAACCACCAAGATAACTCGACCACTAGGTCTCAAAAGGGTGAAAAGACCAATTTACCCCTCCATGGTCTCCAAAATCCACTATTGACCAAACCCTAAAAGTCAACGGAAGTCAACACTCGAGTCAAAAGCCCTTGTTGACCCAACTCGGCGAGTGCACCTATGTGACTCGTCGAGTTCCTCCTGTCCTCAGAAAATCGGGAAAACCCCAACTCAACTCGTCGAGTTGTAGCGCGTTCAGACTATCGGGGAAACCCTTGCTGACTCATCGAGTTGGCTCATGCACTCGTCGATTACCTCTAGACCAATTCTCATTTCGACGATTCTAAGCAGAAATAATGTCCCAATCTCTAGATCTAGCCTCCCAAGGCTGAAATACCACGTAAAGCTGCAAGCTTTACGTCGATGCATGGCATCTAGGGCTCAAAATGCCATAGTAAGCTCTATATGGGGTCTAATGCATAAACGCTTGTCTCTAACTTGATAAATCTTGGATGTTTGGACTCAAAGGACCTCCTTCAGTCCAGATCTGATGTCTCAACCTCATGTCATGCTCAAATGACTCAATACCCAAGAGATAGATGGAAGAAAGCCCTAAAACTCCCTAAAAAGAGATCTAAAAAAATAAATGATCAAGGTGGTAGCTTTTTACCTCCAAACAGAAGCTAACACCGAAAAACTCTTGATCCAAAGGCCTCTTCCCGTTCCAAGCCTTAATGTTCTTCACTCCCTTCCAAATGTGCACTAGAACACTGTAACATCCCAAATTTCGAGTCCAAAAATTTCTTTTAAAAACATTACTGATTCATAGCATTAAGTCATTCAAACATACTAAAAGGGGTTTATATGACAAATCATAGTTTCATTTCCAAAACACTTGTTTAGTTATCAGAGTAAACATCCCAGGCTAACTTGTCATGGTGTGTGCACTGCAACCCTTCCGAGCTCCTCTTCTAAAAACTGAATACCTGAAACCAAAACTGAAAACCGTAAGCACGAAGCTTAGTGAGTTCCCCAGATACCACATACCATACAAACCAACTGATCCGTACATACGATACGTAACCATGAGCCATACATAACAAACATATCCATAATCAAGTAAAGTGCTATGTGCCAAACATAGTCTTGCTGTATTACCACGGGCCGCACGTGGTCTTTCTTGTCAAGCCTGGGGGCCACTCCCTGGGTCTTACAAACAAATGCCAAGGGCCACCCCCTGGTCTTCCATGCAAGCATCACAAAGACAACTATACCTACTACTCTACTAGGCTACTCAACATACAGTGTGCCAGGAGCCACCTCCTGGTCTCTCATTCATAATAGTATACAGTGTGCCAGGAGCCACCTCCTGGTCT